>NC_090451.1:158057788-158719574 GCF_031143425.1 Pleurodeles waltl
CCACCACACCAGCACCCCACCCCCTGCAGATGGACAACCACCACGCAAGCGGGCCCTGAGATCCAGGAACAGGACAGAACAAGATGGCAAGACCCCCGTCAGGATATAAGACCACCCTGATTGTCCTCCCACTGTCCCACTTTGTTACCCTGCCCAAATCAGAACTGCCCCAGCTCCACTTCCAATGCCCAGATGTGCAATGTACCTGTGAGACTAATAGACTGGACTCTGCCATGGACATTCCTCCACCATCACCCATCACCATTTTACCACCCCCATTCATTTTTTTGCACTTAAATAAACACCCTTGAAACACCCCAAAAAAATGGAGTTAGTCTATAATTTGTAAATCTGTATTATCAATTACAGTTTCATAATGGGTTACCCATTGGAAGGCTAACATACCTATGTCACACATCACAAGGATGCAAACAGTTGACACGTAGGTTACCACATTTGTGAAACTGAATGGGAGGGGACAACTCAGTTAACAAATAGTGAGTGAAATGGAGGTACAGGATAGAGGTAGATGTGTGAAAGTCAATGTAATGGTACAAAATAAAAAGTTCTCACATGTGTGTCACTGGAAATATTGCTGTATGACTGACTCCCTGTTGTCGTTTTCGTCTTCCTCAGCTTCATCCTCATCACTGTCCACAGGCTCCACAGGCTCCACAGCTGCTACAACACCGTCATCTGGATCATCCTCCTGCAGAAAAGGCACCTGGCGTCGCAATGCCAAGTTATGGAGCATGGAGCAGGCGATGATGATGTCGCACACCTTTTTCGGTGAGTAGAATAGGGATCCACCTGTCATATGGAGGCACCTAAACTTGACCTTCAGAAGGCCGAAGGTGCGCTCGATAACCCTCCTAGTCCGCCCATGGGCCTCATTGTAGGTTTCCTCTGCCCTGGTCCTGGGATTCCTCACTGGGGTAAATAGCCAGGAAAGGTTGGGGTAACCAGAGTCCCCCAATAGCCATACACAGTGCCTCTGGAGTTGACCCATCATATCAGGGATGCTGCTATTGCGCAGGATGTAGGCGTCATGCACTGAGCCTGGGAACATAGCATTTACCTGCGAGATGTACTGGTCTGCCAAACAGACCATCTGGACATTCATCGAATGATAACTCTTCCTGTTCCTGTATACCTGTTCACTCCTGTGGGGGGGACCAGAGCTACATGTGTCCCATCAATGGCACCTATGATGTTGGGGATATGTCCAAGGGCATAGAAGTCACCTTTCACTGTAGGCAAATCCTCCACCTCAGGGAAAATGATGTATCTCCTTACGTGTTTCAGCAGGGCAGACAACACTCTGGACAACACGTTGGAAAACATAGGCTGGGACATCCCTGATGCCATGGCCACTGTTGTCTGAAATGACCCACTTGCAAGGAAATGGAGCACTGACAGCACCTGCACGTCAGTGGGGATTCCAGTTGGATGGCGGTTTGGTGACATCAGCTCTGGCTCCAACTGGGTACACAGTTCCTGGATTGTGGCACGGTCAAACCTGTAGGGCAAGATTAAATGTCGCTCCTCCATTGTCAACAGGTCCACCAGCAGTCTGTACACCAGCGGATTCTGCCATCTTCTCATATGTCCCAGCTGACGGTGCCTACGAAGGACAACAGCAAAGAAACAGTCACTGTTCCTCCAGGTATGTACCCACAGTCACACACAGGACTACACCAGACAATAAACCCTTCCTGTATGTGTGTTGAGTGTAGGCCTCAGTATGTGTGACGCGGTTGAAAATGAATCCATGTGGGCACCTGAAATGGCGGCTGCCTGACCTCTAAAGTGGGACAATGGGATTGTGGGGTAACAGTGCTGGCGTTGCACTCCGTCGCGGTAGGTGGTCGTAGAGCGCGGCGCAATGCTGCATTGGTTAACATTGGACCCTATGGGTCCCAGGAGCCAATGAACAGGTGCGCCGGCGGTGATTATGCGCCCGCCGCGGACGTTACCACCACGAACATCACCACCATTTTCTATCTCTTCAATCACTAGATACCTGACCTTCGACAGGAGAGGACCTACACTGCTAGTGCTGCTGTGACCTCGGTCTGGAAGCGACGATGGCTGCTGCGGCTGGGGAAAGGGCCCCTGCCTTCACTGCACAGGAGTTGGAGAAACTTGTGGATGGGGTCCTCCCCCAGTACACGCTACTCTACGGTCCTCCAGACCAACAGGTTAGTACACAGGGAGCACGTTGTAGGGGCTAGGCCTGGGTGGACAGGGCTGGGTGGAAGAGGGAAGGGGGCAGAAGTCATACTACAGTAAAGCTTGGAAATAAATGGGCCACATGGTCAGAGTATGGAGGGGGCCACACACATTGATGGTGCAATTGGTAATGACTGTTCCTCTTCCCTTGTGCATGTCATGTAGGTCAGCGCATACAAGAAGAGGGACATTTGGCATGCCATCGCCAAGGAGGTCCGGACCCTGGGGGCCCACCAGAGACGGGGCACCCACTGCTGGAAGAGATGGGAGGACATTTGTCGCTGCAGTAAGAAGACGGCGGAGGCTCAGCTGGGGATGGCCTCCCAATGTGGGAGGGGTGCCCGTCATACCATGACCCCCCTGATGATCTGGATCCTGGCGGTGGCCTACCCGGAGTTGGATGGGCGCTTAAGGACATCACAGCAGACACAAGGGGGTGAGTACAACCTCATTCTGCTGACTTTGCGTGCAGCGGAGGTGTCTGGGTGGGGGAGGTGGGCTGTGGGTGTCCCTAGGCAAGGGCGAGTTAGTTAGGCAAGGCCCTTCCGTAATGTAGGCCATGTGGCACTCTACCCCACCTCAGAAAATTAGCAAGTTGAGGTATAGTTGCCCCTGTGGCACCCATGTGCGCAGATTTCAAACATTGCCATGTAGGCCATATCCATGACATTGCATTTGCAGAGGGCAGGAGCGCGGCATTGTGCATGGGGCTGCTGCGTCTGTCTTGTCCGCCAACGGTAGCGGTATGCCATGCACTAAAACTCTCTTTCTTCTGTCTTCCCCCCCCCCCTTTTCCTGCTCTCCCTGTCCTTTTGTACATCAGCATCAACAGGCGGAGGTACAGTGGCACCGGAGCACGAGGGAGCTGCATCCCACATGGCCATGGAGGGCCACACCACAGACTCTGAATACACCAGTGGGACGGAGGGCGAGGGGAGCTTCACGTCAGCCACCGGATCACCAACCAGCGACACAGACTCGTCCGCCGATGTGAGCTCCCCTTGTGGTGGCGGCACCATCTGTGCACCCCACTTCTACCCCCCCTACCAGCACCGCCCTCCCAGCAGCCCCTCAGCGTTCGCCCCGTGCCCGCTCACCCAGGAGGGTGGGCATCACCTTCGCCCCTGGCACCTCAGGCCCTGCCCCAGTCACCCCTGCTGCCCTCAGTGAGGAGGCCATTGACCTCCTCAGGTCACTCACTGTTGGGCAGTCTACCATTGTGAATGCCATCCAGGGTGTAGAAAGGGCGTTGCAACACGGTAATGCATTCCTGGAGGGCATTCATTCTGGTCAGGCTGCCCTTCAGCGAACCCTGCAATCTCTGGCCTCAGCACTGATGGCAGCAATTGTCCCTGTGTCCAGCCTCCCCCCTCCAACTTACTCCACTCAAACCCAATCCCCTGTATCCCAGCCCATCCCAAGCACACCTACAGACCAGCATGCAGACAAGTCAACACACACAAGTAGCTCAAGCAAACATAGGCACCACACACACCACAGGCACTCACACAAGCATCACACCCATACAGACACAGCAACATCCACTGTCGCCACTGTGTCCCCCTCCTCCTCTTCTCCCTCCTCCCTCCCAGTCTCGTCTACACAAACACACCTGCATGCACCACATCTACAGTCACTAGGACTCGCACCAGGACACCCAGCACCACACGCCGCTCACCCGCACTCACCACCTCCACTGCCATTTACACGTCCCCTGTGTCCTCTCCCAGTGTGTCTGTGACGCCCCCTCCCAAAGTACCCAAACGCCGGCAATCACTCACCCAACATCCATCCACCTCACGACAGCCTCCAGTACCTGCACCTGCACCCAAAACAGCTAAAGTGACACCTCCTACAACCACCTCCTCTTCCTCCACTCCCAGACCCCCTCCAGCTACCCATCCCAGTGTTCGTCAGAAACTGTCCCTCTGTCAAATTGACCTTTTTGCCCCCACCCCCCCCTCCAATTCATCAGTCCCATCGTAGCGCCTCAGCCAAAAAGCCTCCAGTACTAGTGGTGCCTGTTCAAGGTTTTTGGAGTGCACCGGCCACCAGGGCAGGCAGTAGGACCCGGAGCCAAGGCACTGGCAGCCCACCCCCTGTAAAGGCTCCGAAATTGGAGACTGGACGACGGGACCGTGTCAAGATTCCTGGTGGGACAACAAGTGAAATGGGATCGAAGGCGATTGGTGAGTCAGCTGTAACTCCAAAAAAGGTGGGGAAGGTCCAGAGGAAGTCTGCCCAGCCTGTTGTGAGTGTCACAGCGGAGAAGTGCGCCATCATTTCCGGCGGTCCAGACACAACCGCCAGCACAGTCGTCACTGGTCCAGAGAGCACCGCCAGAGTCACATCCCAGGAGGGCTCAAGTATTGTCACTGGTCCAGAGACCACCGCCAGAGTCACAGCCCAGGAGGGCACAAGTATCGTCACTGGTCCAGAGACCACCGCCAGAGTCACAGCCCAGGAGGGCACAAGTATCGTCACTGGTCCAGAGACCACCGCCAGAGTCACAGCCCAGGAGGGCTCAAGTATCGTAACTGGTCCAGAGACCACCGGCAGAGTCACAGCCCAGGAGGGCTCAAGTATCATCACTGGTCCAGAGAGCACCGCCAGAGTCACAGCCCAGGAGGGCACAAGTATTGTCACTGGTCCAGAGAGCACCGCCAGAGTCACAGCCCAGGAGGGCTCAAGTATTGTCACTGGTCCAGAGAGCACCACCAGAGTCACAGCCCAGGAGGGCTCAAGTATCGTCACTGGTCCAGAGAGCACCGCCGGAGTCACAGCCCAGGCAGGGCCAGGATGCCAGAGCCCGGCTGGGCAATGATGGAACGTCATGCCACACACCAATGTCCAGTGTGGAAATCGTCATGCCACACACCAATGTCCAGTGTGGAAATCTTCATGCCACACACCAATGTCCAGTATGGAGATCGTCATGCCACACACCAATGTCCAATGTGGAAATCGTCATGCCACACACCAATGTCCGTACCAGAACCGCCATGTCAGCACCGCTGAAGAGGGCAAAGACCGCCATGTCAAAGCACCGCTGAAGAGGGCAGAGACCACCATGTCATAGCACCGCTGAAGAGGGCAAAGACCGCCATGTCAAAGCACCGCTGAACAGGGCAAAGACCGCCATGTCATAGCACCGCTGAACAGTCCTGAACCGCCATGTCATAGCACCGCTGAAGAGGGCAAAGACCGCCATGTCATAGCACCGCTGAACAGGGCAAAGACCGCCATGTCAAAGCACCGCTGAACAGGGCAAAGACGCCATGTCATAGCACCGCTGAACAGGGCCCCCCCCTTCCTCTGAGGTGCCTGTAGTGTTTCTATTTGATGCCCTGGCAGTGTTCTCTCCGATTTTGGTCAGGTATCTATTGTGGGCCTCGCCCATGCATTTTTGGACTGTTTGTGCACGGACATTGTTGTGTACATATCTGCACTACTTCTCGGATTGTATATATGTAAATAAGAGTGATTTTATAATACATATATTTTTATATTTTTGTATGATATGTATATTGGCACATTACAAAGTTTGACCGAAATTCGCATTGTCTTTGCTTTCTTCCCGGGGAATTGTGGGTTGTTACTGTGATTTTTGTGACTGCATTGGTGTGTATGTTGTAATATGCGAGGGTGGGGGTGTTTGGTGGGTGTCCCCCTAACTTTTTCCTCCCCCCTCCCCATGTCGTAGGTGCTGTACTCACCGGTATCTTCTGCGCCTACGTCACTGTTGGTCGTGAAGGAGCAGAAAGACAAGGGCAGGTAGTATTTGGAGTTCCGGGTCCATGGAGTCGTCGTTCCTCGTGGGATGTGGAGAAGGTGAGCGTTTTCCCATAGCAATAGCTGTTTCCGCCGTGTTTTTATCCACAGTGACTCCGCCCCGGAAAACGTGGCGGATTGGCCTGTTGTGATATTGTGGGCGGTACATTGGCTTCCGCCTGTCTGTTGGCGGTGACTGCCGCGCTGCTTGTCTGTACCGCCGTGGCAGGCGAAGTGTTAAAGTGGCTGTCTTTGTTGGCGGTTTCCGCCAGGGTCATAATTCCCTTTTTTTGTCCGTCTGACTGTTTGCGGTATTACCGCATCTTTAACACGGTCCGCCAGGGTTGTAATGACCACCAAAGTGTCTTAAGTCTTTTTAAAGCAAACAAAGTGTATTTTAGCACAAAATACCTGGTTTGTGTGAAAAATCTCTGCAATGGGCCACAGAGGAGGAGAACCGTGGAAACAAAGGAGGTGTGCTTTGATTTCTCGGGCCGCACACTGTGAAGCGTTGTTTAGTTTTCACGCAGGAACGGCTGTGCGTCGATTTCTGGCACTCGGTCGTGGATCCTCTTCGGGTTGCAGGGTTTTCTGACACCCCGGGGTCTGTGTGTGGAATTCTGGGCTTGTGGAGTGAAGTCACAAGCGCTGCATCGTTCCAGTTCGGCGTGCGGTGAATTTTTTACTGAAGGCAGGCTGTGCATTGTTTTTAGCAAGCCGTGCGTCGAATTTTCGCTGCACAAGAAGTCCAGTTGCAAGAGAGGTCTTTTTGGTCCTGAGACTTCAGGAAACAGGAGGCAAGCTCTATCCAAGCCCTTGGAGAGCACTTCTTCACCACAGGCAGGGAGGAGCAAGGCAGCAGGGCAACAGCAAGGCATCAGTCCTTCACAGAAAGCAGTCAGGTGAGTCCTTTGGGCAGCCAGGCAGTTCGTCTTGGCAGGATGCAGGTTCTGTTTACAAGTTTCTTCTCCAGGAAGTGTCTGAGTTGGAAGGGGCAGAGGCCCTGTTTATATACACAAATGTGCCTTTGAAGTGGGAAAGTCTTCAAAGAGTGGCTTAGGAGTGCACCAGGAACCCTTTCAGTTCAATCCTGTCTGCCAGGGTCCCAGTAGGGGGTGTGGCAGTACTTTGTGTGAGAGCAGGCTCTCCACCCTCCCAGCCCAGGAAAACCCATTCAAAATGCAGATGTATGCAAGTGAGGCTGAGTATCCTGTGTTTTGGGTGTGTCTGACTGAATGCACAAGGAGCTGTCAACTAAACCCAGCCAGATGTGGATTGTAAAGCACAGAAAGATTTAAGTGCAGAGAAATCCTCACTTTCTAAAAGTTAATTTTTTAAAATAGTAATATTAAATCCAACTTCACCAGTCGGCAAGATTTTATATCACCATTCTGGTCACACTAAATATGACCTTCCTACTTCTTTCAGATCAGCAGCTACCACTCAAACAATATATGAGGACAGCCCCAATGTTAGCCAATGAAGGGAGCAGGCCTCACAGCAGTGTAAAAATGAATTTAGGAGTTTTGCACTACCAGGACATGTAAACTATATAGTTACACGTCCTGCCTTTTGCCTACACAGCACCCTGCCCTATAGGTTAGCTAGGGCATACCTTAGGGGTGTCTTATATGAAGAAAAAGGGGAGGCTTAGGCTTGGCAAGTACTTTTAAATGCCAAGTCAAATTGGCAGTGAAACTGCACACCCAGGCCTTGCAATGACAGGCATGAGACAAGGTTAAGGGGCTACTTAAGTGTGTGGCACAGCCAGTGCTGCAGGCCTACTAGTAGTAGTTTATCTACAGGCCCTGGGCACATATAGTGCACAGTACTAGGGACTTATAAGTAAATTAAATAGTCCAATTGAGTATGATCCAATGTTACCATGTTTAAAGGGAGAGAGCATATGCACTTTAGCACTGGTCAGCAGTGGTAAAGTGCGCAGAGTCTAAAAACCAGCTAAAATGAGGTCAAAAAAAGAGAAGGAGGAAGGGAAAAAGTCTGGGGATAACCCTGCAGAAGGGCAATTTCCAACATGATTTTTAAATGCTTTACACATATGTCTCCTAAGTTAAGCCTTGTCGCTCGTTGCCAGGCTACAAAGGGTTGAGCTGGGTTTAATTTACTGAGACCTAACTGGACCTAAGTGGAGGTTAGTGGCCTAATTGTAAGTGTAGGTACTTACCTGCCCTTGCTAATAACCCATTTTCCAACATACATCAATGGCTACCAGTAGGACTTATTTTTGCCATTCAATTTCAGACACTATCCTTAAAAAAAATCCCCAGAGTCCTTGATGTATGATGGCAGTGTTTTGACCATGGGCGAGATGTACTAGTCAACATATTTTGAGATTTTTCAAAGATGGACCCACATCCAGATACAATTGGTCTATCTGGAGGGTTTTATAATGTTTTATGGTTTTTCAGCAAAAAGTGTATAGTGGGCATGACCAGGTTTCTGGTACTTAGATACTCAAATTTCATCATCATTCAGTAGGGGTTCTTCATTCCATTCTCTCAGTTTTCTATTGAGATTTGTAACCATAGTATTGATTTGGTTGTTCTGCAATCTCTTCTAGCTGTTGGTATCTTTCAGTTGCCTTTAAGCCTCTCACATGTAGTCCTCTTTATTCAAAATCACAATATTTCCGCCCTTGTCTTCTGGATTAAACACCAAGAACACAATAGTTGTCAGGTTTTCTAAGGCCTTCTTTTCTGATATCATGTGGGTAAATGTGGGGGGACTGCCCAGCCCGAGGCTATCATTCAATTAAACGCAGGGGGTGCCTACCCCACCTTCAACCCCTAGTACCACGGCTTCCCCGAGGCTATCGTCTAATTAAACATGAGGGGCAGCCCCACCCCCCCCACAACCCTGGGAACCGCCAGCTCCTTGAGACACAATCTGATGAAATGTGGAGGGGCAGCCTAGTCTACCACTGCAGCCCTGTGGACTGCTACCTCCCCAGGGATAATATCCAATTAAATGCGGGGAGGTTGCACAACCCACTGCAGCCCTGGGGACCACCACCTCCCCAAGGATAATCTTCAATGCAACATGGGGGGGGGGGGCGCATGACCCTCCCGCAGGACCAGGGTCCACAACCTCCCCAGGGCCAATATCTTGTTTTCGATGACCAATGTGGTCTAACAACAGATTGATTCATGCTTATATATTTAAAGAACATCCGAGCTTTGATAATCAGGCCATCCACATGGTGTCCTCTTGTTTTAATATTATTCGCTCCCTGAAAAAAGAAATCTCCAGATTCTTCCTTGTTGCAGCATGGAAAATTATCATTGTTGCTCTGACTTCTTTCAGGGTATATTACTGCAATGCATTCTATCTTAATATTATCCCAAGCTCTTCACCTAAACTTCAGACAGTACACAGTGCTGTGGCCTATCTTATTCTTGAGACCACTAAACAGAGATCTATATTAGAGTGATCTGAAAAAATTGCATTGGCTCCCAGTAAGGAAAATAATTTCATTCATAGCTCTTTGTTCTGCTCATCGGATAATGTATAGTCAGGCTCAGCTAATTTTTAGGTTGACATTTCAATTCTATTACCTGATCAGTGTGCTGTCTTCTGCTCAAAGCAGAGAACTTGTTGTACCCAGATTCTGCAGATCAAGGTGAGGAGGCCTTCGTCCTGGCCACTGTCAAATTTTGAAACACTCTCCCTCTCCACATCTCAGAAATTGATAACCATCTCTTTTTCAAAAAGTTCATGAAAAGCTGGTGCTTTGCTTACTATAATCACTCTCAAGGATTGTAAGTTTTTATGTGCTATTTTATTTTCATAGGAATATCATGATTTTCCGGTGCCTTGATGCCTCTCTGCAATTTTGTGCTTTATAAATTGTAATTAATTTCATTCAGTTCATTGTTACATGACATCATTGATGACATCACTGATGACATCTCAAATGACACCACAGTCAGATTCCTGCCCCTGCCCCACATCTGCCTGCCCTTTGTTCTTCATCTGAGTCCCCCTGCCTTATCCTGTCAGCCATCTTTGTATATCTTACTAATGTTTCCCATGCCAGAATGCCCTATGTGGTCTGTTTTCTGTCCCTCTCCTGCCTCCCCTTACTACCTTTCATCCCTTGAGTGTGCGGACCCCAGCACCCTCCCTCCTGTCACCCTTGGTTAGTTGTGCTGCCCCAGCACATGCAGACCTTACTTTGTGGTCAGTTTGCTGCCCCTGCCCCCTCCTTCCTGCACTTCTTTTTCAAAGGCTGTCCCTGCCCCCACCCTCCAGCCTTGTGTGGACTTTTGTGCAGCCACTATCCCTCCTGGTTTCCACCTGTGCTTAAACTCCACCTTATATCCACTTTCTCCCGGTCTTATGTTGTCTGAGTCCATGCCCCTGTCCCCTCCCCTATACCCTGCATTGTTTGATGTGCTCCCACTGCACCTCCCTCTATCTCTTTGTAGTTAGCTTGATGACCCTGCCCATTCCCTGGTCTCTCTGTTGTTCTAATGCATGCCCGTTCTTCTTCCGATCAGCCCTGCATGGTCACTTGTGCTGCTACTGCTCGTCCAGCCTGCCCTGCATGGTTAGCTTGCTGCCCTGCTCCACCTGCCTTCCCTAATTTATGTACATGCCCTTGCTCTCTTTGTCCTGCTCTGAATGGCCCATTGAGCTGCTATAGTTCTCCCAACAGCCCAGTGTGCTTTTGTTGCACCTGCCCCTGCCCCTCCACCCTGTCTTCTATTGTCCAATTCTCTCCCTTCCTATTGGGAATTGGGTGATAAGTTGTGTGGCTATCACAAGTAATAGATCCACAATTATCCATACTGGGAACCAAACACCCCAATATAATGCTTGATTCTCAAAGGGTAGTGAACTAATACAGTCAGCTCCTAGAGGGCATAACAACATGAACATTATATTTGTGCATTGTCAGGCCTTCCAGGTATTACTGAATGGTATCATGCACATGGCCCCAAGAGGGCAAAACACTCCTGGCTGTAGGGCAAAAGCTTGAGCCATGGGAATGCTTGAAAGGGCATTGAAATGGGAGGTGATACTTTTTAAGTCCCACCAACTTAGGGGGAGGACTGAGAAGGTGACCTTTAAAGAAAGGCTGCACCATGCTGAGCTGATTGGTGGTGTTCACGTTATCCCAGGACACACCCTGCATGGTGATTTTGTGTAGTTCGATGAATTTTATAGTAGTGACTCTCCCGCTCTGCCACAGAGAGCAGTGTTTCATTTTTTTGCCTTTGTAAGCGGCCTCATGTCATTCTTTATGCAGGATCAGGGTGCCTGTTTCCACCCGGGCACCTGACGTGTAGTTGTCCTACTCAAGTACCATACCCCTGGCTGCCCTTGCAGGCTCCCTGGGCTGGCAGCACTCCTGTGTGATACTGTGTGAGCTGTCAGCACTCTGCTGGCCTGCCTAAACCAGCAGATAGGGACATGTCTGTTGTGACTGGCCTCCCACTTCCCTCTGTCACAGGCACAGGGAATGAGTTGCACTGGCTGCGGGAAAAGCACAGTGGTGCTCCCTCTTCTCTTTCCTCATCTCGGGACTCAGGGATGGGGTCCTGGACCTCTCCCACCTTCTGCGAGAGAGCACAATGATACTTCTCCCCATTTCAGTATTTTGGCGAAGCACATCGTCGAGCACTCGGGGGTCCGAGGGTGGGGACCTGGTCCCCTTCAAAGAATCCACTGAAGGGGACTTCCAGCATTCAATCCACCACATCTTTGCACTAACTCTAGGGCCCTGGCCCACCCAGGGGGGTTTACTGGCTGCACAACAGAACCCTGCATGCTCTGAGGCAGAAAAAGGTCACCAAAATTCCAGATGTGATATCTTGGGCCCCGTTACACTGATTTGGACAATCCTGGACTCCTCTTACTCCTGGTGGTGAGCTCTTTCTACCAGGGGCTGCAACCCTTCCCACCTCCAAAGCAGTTCAGTCCTCTAAAAGCTGGTTTTCCTAGTCTCCTGTGAAAGTTCTCCTTTGGTTCTTTGTTGGTGGATGCAGAAACGTTCAGGGCTTTTCCCCAACTGGTCCATAGGGGGTGTAAGAAGGCCAACCTTACTGGCTCCTGGGGGGACCCACTGTTATTAGGGTCAACTGGGTAGAGACTGAGTGGGGGTCAAGAGGTTCCTCCTTCAAGTTCTCCAGGGTGGTCCCAGGATCCAGCAGCAAAGTGTGTAGAAATCTGCAGGCAAGAGAGAGTCTCTTCCTTGTGCAAGAGTTTTTAAAGGAGAGAGATTGGTTCCAGAAGACAGGCATCCCTAGACATTCCTGGGGTACCACATCACCTCTCCACCCTATTCCCAACCTTTCTGCACAGCATGTTGGGACAATCCAAAATGGCGTCATCCAGGAAAAGCACTAGTCACATCAGCTCCTGGAATCTCAGCTTCAGCACTCACTGATATCACTGCCAGGGACTTGCACACTGGAATTTCAAAGGGAGTCCCCCCCGAAAGATTGTCTCCAATTGTCTGGGCACTATCCTTTGTTCAGTGGACTTAGTCAGGCCCATCCCTGCTACAGTGTGACAGTTGGGTGGTTTATACAAATTATTCTGCTTTACCCCTTTTCTCTTCAGGAGCCGGGAGATGTGCTTCTGATTGCTCTTTTTGTGTGGAGGCAGCCTTTGTTCCTGCTGCTGGATAAAAGGTAATTACTGGGTACTGCAGGGTAACACAACCTGGGCTCTGATCTTGAGCTGAACCAGGGAAATATGGAAACTATGGATGACCGATAAGATGTAAAGTTATCATTTTGCAAGTTGCATATTTAGGCCCTCATTACCACCCTGGCGGACGGCAGTATTATGGAGAAAGGTACTGCCAACAAGCTGGCGGTACCTTTCCCCAAAATATGACATTGGCGGTTTGGCTCAAGCCAAACCATCATTGTACCTCTCTGTCCGCCAGGGCGGTAGCAGCTGCCGGTCTGGAGACTTCAGTCTGCAGCCAGGTGGGCGTCACTATCCCACCAGCAGAATTATGACCCTGCCTACCGTGGCTTTCGTGGCTTTCTTACCGACACGAAAACCACAGCGGTGGACACTATCAGTGCCAGGGAAGTCCTTCCTTGACACTGATAGGGGTCTCCCTGCCCCCTCCCAGAGTCCTCCCCCACAATACCCCTCCCGATCCCCCCACGACATTCTTGCGCATTCATGCACCAACATACACATGCATACACACACTCATACCCACATTCACCCACGCATGCATACATACATTCACACACACATCCACACACACTGACATACATATAAGCACACACGAATTCACACAACACAACATACATGCACACTCACACCCATTCATGTACACACGCATTCCACACGCCACACACCCGCATGCATGCACACATACACCCACACACCCACAACACCCCCACCCCTCTTCCCTGTCAGAGCACCCGACTTACCTGCTTGCAGGGGGTCCTACAGCAGGAGACGGGACATGTCACTGCTGCCAGCAGCAGCGTCCACCAGCAGAACACCGCCAGGCCGTATCATGGATCATGATACGGTCTGCAGCGATCTACTGGCATGGCGCTGCTGCTGGCAGCAGCGCCACCTTACCAATGTCTGCCACCATGACCATATCCAGAATTCCGCCAGCCTTCTGAGCCCTGGACTGGCATCAGAGTGTTCTCCCCTTAAATAAATTATGAAAATCCTGAAGTTTGGGCCCATTCATGCCATGACTCTGCTACATGCTATGAACAGCAATGCGAAGCTGTGGTGAGACCTGCTCTTTACATCAACAGTGACCGCTAGCACTGACTGGCAATGGAAAACCCACACATCACACTACAGCAATGACAGCTTGTGACAACCACCAATGTGAAGGTGCAGCAATGACCATCTGCAATGCCTGACTGGCTTTTCATCCGACTACGATGAATGTCATCAATCAATCAATCAATCAATCAGAAGGTTGTACAGCACACTACCCACCCATGAGGGTCTGAAGGTACTGAGGAGGGGAGGAGGGAGAGGGGGGGAGGTGCTACTACTGCTCAAAAAGCCAGGTCCTAAGAAGTTTCCTGAAGGTAAGGAGGTCTTTGGTCTGGCGAAGGTGGGTGGGAAGAGTGTTCCACGTTTTGGCAGCGAGGTGCAAGAATGATCTACCGCCGGTTGTAGTTCTGCAGACCCGTGGGGAGGTTGCGAGGGCTAGGTCGGTGGAGCAGAGATGCCGGCTCAGGGTGTAGAAGGAGAGTTGTCTATTGAGGTATTCTGGTCCAATGTTGTGCAGTGCTTTCTGAGGAGTTTGAAGGTGATTCTCTTGTTGACTGGGAGCCAGTGCAGGTTTTTCAGGTGGTCTGTGATGTGGCAGTGGCAGGGGATGTCCAGGATGAGGCATACGGAGGTGTTCTGGATGGATTGCAGCCTCTACTGGAGTTTGTCCATGGTTCCTGTGTAGAGGCATTGCCGTAGTCCAGCTTGCTGCTTACGAGGGCTTGGGTGACTTTTCTTCTGGTTTCAGTGGGTATCCATTTGTAGATCTTTCGGAGCATGCGGAGGGTGTTGAAGCAGGAGGAGGAGATGGGATTGACTTGCTGGGTCATGGATAATGAGGGGTCTGAGATGAACCCAAGGTTACGTGAGTGGTCGGTGGGAGTTGGAGTGGTTCTGAGAGTGGCAGGCCACCAGGAGTCATCCCATGCAGAGGGGGTGGGGCCGAAGATGGGGACTTCCGTCTTGTAGGAATTGAGTTTGAGGCAGCTGCTCTTCATCCATTCGGCAATAGCCTTCTTTCCTTTGTGGAGGTAGGTCTTGGCAGAGTCCTTGGTGAGGGAGAGGATCAGCTGGGTGTCGTCGGCATTTGAGATGATGTTGAGGTTGTGGGATCGGGCGATGTTAGCAAGCGGGCCATGTAGACATTGAAAAGGGTCATCCTCACTCTCACTGCTTCCACCATTGTGAAAGTAGCTCTTCACACCAGACTTAGAAGGTAACTTTTTAGTAGGACTAACTTGTGCCCTGCATCTGACTTGCAATCCACCACGGTCAGCCTGAACTTGTGAAAATCCCCTGCCCTAGAGTGACCAGATGATTACAAGTTGTGCTTGGTGATTTTAGGTCCAATTTTCATATACAACTTTAAAACTGGATATCTATGGTTCTACTGATTAACATTTTGTCATTCTGTTGGCTTGTTGTTTATTTAAAGTGTAAATATTTTTCTAAATACGTTTGGGATTTTCCTTGTGTTGTGTATTCCCTTTATTACAATTTGTGTGCTGCATAGTTACCTTATATATTGCCTGTAGGCTTAGCCTGACTGCTTGGTGTCACCAGAGGGTTAAGCACATGTTACGTTAATGATGTTTTCTTGCTCACCCTGACAAGGATTGTATTTTTTTCCAGTGAGGCTTCCACCCACTCAACCAGTCACCCATTTTCATACAATAAACTAAAGTGTTTACATTCTATATTTATGACAAGAGTGTGGTACAGCTGGAGTCACCTCATGGAATCAAAACTAAAACTGAATATATTTCCTTTAGAAATGAACAAAATGTTTTGTTTTTTTCATACAGATTACAGTTAGAGCTCTGGAAAGCTAAATTGAGAACACATTTTCTTGATTTCTCAAAGTGTGACAAAGGGCTTTTAAACTAATTGCTGTTTTCATTTTTCTACCCAATTTATCACCGTATTATTTGTTACACAAGTTACTTAACATTTTTTAAAATTCAATCGTTAGTCTGTATTTTGGGCTATCTTTGGGTGATATTTGTTTGACATGTGTGCCCTATCTTGTCAGACAACCTTCTTGGGAGCCTTTTTTATCAACCTCACTCATTTCTCTGTTTTCTGAAGTATCCTATGTTGGAAATGTTTTCAGTTTTACAGCTTTGATTCCGTCAAGATGGCATTCAGTTGTGTCATACTTTTGTCACAATTCCAGCACTCTAGATGCTCTTTAAATTACTATGGTAAAGCTGTAGCTGGTCACCAGGGAGTTAAATGGAAGGTTGCTGCTGAAAGTATATCATTAAGTGTGTATGTAAGAATGTTTTACTGAAAAGAATGAGGAAGATATTTGAAAAAGCAAACAAAATGTGTCTTCAGTTCGCTTGCTACAGCACTATCTATAATTTCCATCTCAAAATGAACCCTCTCATTTGTTCATTTCGGAAGGAAATGTTTTACGTTTTGCATCTTTGATTCAATCAAGATGGCTTCAGATAGGCCACATTTTTGTCATGAATAAGAATTTTAGGCCCATATTTATACTTTTTTAGCGCGCATTAGTGCTGCTTTTTGATGCAAAAATGGTGCAAATGTACAAAATACAATTGTATTTTGCAAGTTTGCGCCGCCTTTGCGTCAAAAGATGACGATAATGAGGCACTAAAAAAGTATAAATATGGGCCTTAGTGCTCTAGTTGCTCATTAGAACATTATAGGGACTGCAGTAGAACCCCGGGGAATCAATTGACAGACTGATACCACTGTTAGAAGTACATACTTCACTCAGAGTTTTAGACTTTATTCTCACATGGCTGAGGAAGATAATGTACGTTTACAGAAAACATTTTAACTTCTAGAGCACATTCTATAACCTCTTCATGGAAATCATGGGACAAGATTTCGCTCTAACATGGTCAATTCACTTCCAGCAGAGGATCAGCATTTACACAGAGTGAAGCCACTTTGGGATATACCACAGTTCATAAAACTAATTTGGTTCCACAAACAAATTAATTAATTTTGTCTCCAAAATCAGTTATCATCCTTTACAGGTTCTCCTTTTTTTAATTTACACCAGGTCACAAAAAGCATGGCTTTTGATTAAAGATCTAGCTTTCTGGCAAATTTGATGTAATTATACTATTTTTTTTAAAACACTAGGGGCCTGATTTAAAGTTTGGCAGATGGGTTCACTCCTTCACAAACGTGACGGACATCCTTTCCTCTGTATTATGGTTCCATTATGTCCTCTGGACATCGTAACATGGCGGGCGGGTTATCCGTCACATTTGTGATAGAGCAACCCATCCACTAAACTCGAAATCAGGGACTAATTAAATTTCCTATGGCCCTAATTGAATTTCCTATGGGTAATTGTGCAAGGAAAATGAATGTTGAGACCCCCATTTTTCTTAGCCCCCACTTGATGAATCACCCTGAAATGTTTCAGGAAAAAAGCTGGGGTTGTTTAACTTTTTATGTTTGTGAAGATTTGGCAAAGGGAGACAAAGGTATTAACAAAACAAAAAAACCTCTTCCTAAGGAAACCTTGACCTAACTTTAACTACACAGTAGTTACTGGCACTGTGTTTGATGTACATATATATATATATATACATGCAACAAAAAAAACAAAGGTTAGAGGCCCCGTTATAGTTAAGTTCAAACTTTACATGCATAAAACCATATAAATTCAGCTGTTATAGTTACAGTTATTTCAAGTAACTATAAGGTAACTATAACTGGTGCCTTCACTATGCACGTTTTCTGATCACTAATTTTACTGCAAATGTTATAGTAATATTATCAATGAAGTCATAGAAGATGTCATGAGTGATATAATATCTGGGATAATTAGCGGTGCATGGCGGGGGGTCCAAGTTGTAGTTACCTTAGGGCATGAGTTATAATTACTTTAACTATAACAGGTGAAATTATATGGTTTTGTGCATGTAAAATGTGAACCTAACTATAATCTCCCTGTAACCTTTGTTTTTCAGTGAATTACAACATTTAAAAAAAAAAATCTATTTCCTAACTATAATGTCCCTGTAACCTTTGTTTTTTGAGTGAATGTTGACGTTTTGTTTAATGTTAAGTACAAATGTCCTTTGCAATGCACGGTGGGGGACCATCTAGCCATAAAAAAATTGTATATCTTAGTACCACAAATCTTCGGTAAGAAACAGCTGGAGAGATATAAAATAAAATTGACTTGAGTACCTCCTCAGTATAAACATAGATTTAATAAACAAGTGGGGATCCGGTCAAGGTTAAAAACACAGAAAAAAGTGAAGGGGAAGCAATGATCCCACACTTTACACGCTCAAAAGGTAAAGCACAATGACTGTAACCTGTACGAAAAGTCAACATGTTTCGCGCCTAAAAAGTGTCCACAAAGTCAATTTTATTTTATATCTCTCCAGCTGTGTTTCCCATACCCATTGATACAAATTTTTAAAAAAGCAATCCCTGATGTCCAGCAGTTGGCTTTCTGTCCCCCAATGGAGCAGTTGAGGATAATTTGCTCAATCTGCCCCCTGGGGGGGGGCAGAAAGACTGTTCCCCAACTTGGGGGGGATGGAAGGCATACCCATATGCATGCTGGGCAGCCCCCACATATACAAATTAAAAAAGTAACCCCTGGTGTCCAGTGGGATTTCTGCACCTCGGGGGGCTGCCTCCATTTGATTCTGGGGGGGCAGAAAAACGATTTGTATTTTTTGGGGGGTGGGTGGGGGCATAGTCATGCCCATGTTGGGTAGCTCTCACACTTACTAACAAAAAAGAGTAATCCCTGGTGGCTACTGTTTTCTGGCCCGAGGGCAGATTGGCCTAAAAATAAGGCACTGTGCCTCCATGGTGGGCAGAAAATGGCCAAAATAATCACCTCATATGGGGAGTGGTCCTTGCCCAAGGGGGCATTCCCAACTTATATATTTTTAAATCCCTGGTATCTAGTGGTATTCTGCACCTCCAGGGGGCAGATTGGCCTGAAAATAAGGCCAATTTGTCACCGGGTAGCAGAAAATGGCCAAAGTAAGCACCCACTAATGGGTAACACCTTTGCACAAGGGCCACTCCCCAACTTATATTTGTTAAAATCTCTCATATCTAGTGATATTCTGTATTCCCCCCTCAGGACACATTCGCCTAAAAATAAGGCCACCCTATCTCCAGGGGAGCAGAAAATGGGGAGTTTCCCTTGCCCAAGGAGCCACTCCCCAACTTAATTTTTTTTACATCCCTGGTTTATAGTGGCATTCTGCCCCCATGGGTGATCCCCAAGCAGAGATCCACTTGGGACTGGTACTGTTGGAATGGGGAGATTCCCCCCTTTCCAACAATATCTCTCCTGTGTGTTTTGGTGCTTGGGGGCTGAGTTAGACCTGCGAGCACCAAAGCAGTAAAAGTGAAATGAGACGATCAGCTCATTTTACTTTCACTTCCAATGTAATGACGTCAGCGTGCTGTGGGCACAATTGTCATTACATGGAAACAAAATAAAAGTACCTCGGTCAACTGGGGAAGCTTTTTCCCAGCTTCCGAGGCAAAAAAAATGAAATCTCTCTGCTGTTACAGCAGAGGGATTTGGTGTTGTGTAGTGAGAACGGAACGGTTCAATCTTCAGCACAGGAGCACCGTGGTTGAGGATGGAACCTTTCCGTCCTCAGCACCGAACCACTTAAAGCCCTTTTGGGCTTAAAGCATCAGGAGTCTCCAGTCTGAATCAGGTCTTTTGGTATGTATTGCTGTACTGCCACAAGCTGTTCCTTCTGCCCTCAGTGGTCTGTTATATTGCCACAGCCTCTCTTGCCTATCCTGCATGGTTGGCTGTTGCCCCTACCCCCTTTTCCCGGCCCTCCATTTCCATTGTGCTGCTACTGCCCCTCCCGCCTGCCCATCATGGTCAATTTGTTGCCTCTGCACCCTTCTCAATGCCCTCAATAATCCAAGTCTGTCTAACATCTGGCTCTCCACAGTCTAATGAACAACTAGATTGCTAACTTTTGATATTTATTACAAAAGTGTGGCATGCCTTATGTCATCTTGATGTAATCAGAACGGTAATACCTAAAGCATTTCCTTGAGAAATTATAAAAATAAAGTCTTATTCCCAACTAAATGATGGTTAGTGTGCTAAAAAACTAAAATAAGAACATATTTTCTGATGTATCAAATAGCAGCAAAGCACTTTTAAATTATTTGCGATCTTGATTTTTTTATCCAGTTGATCACTCGATTATATGTTACACTCAGGGGAGAGAAAGTGGTGCTATGGCCAGAGCCGCAGACTTTGCAATTGTGGAACCAAGTTCAAGTTTCAGCGTCAGATCAGCATCCTGTGTTTCTGAGCAAATCACTTAGGGGGTCATTCTGACCCTGGCGGCCGGTGACCGCCAGGGTCACCGACCATGGGAGCACCGCCAACAGGCTGGCGGTGCTCCCGAGGGCATTCTGACCGCGGCGGTTCAGCCGCGGCCAGAAAGGGTAAACCGGCGGTCTCCCGCCGGTTTACCACTGCCCTTGTGAATCCTCCATGGCTGCGGAGCGCGCTCCGCAGCCATGGGGATTCTGACACCCCCTACCGCCATCCTGTTCCTGGCGGGTCTCCCGCCAGGAACAGGATGGCGGTAGGGGGTGCCGCGGGGCCCCCGTAAGAGGGCCCCGCAAAGTATTTCAGTGTCTGCTAAGCAGACACTGAAATACGCGACGGGTGCAACTGCACCCGTCGCACCCCTGCAACTACGCCGGCTCAATTCTGAGCCGGCGTCCTCGTTGCAGGGGCATTTCCTCTGGGCCGCAGGGCGCTCTTTTGGAGAGCGCCCGCCGGCCCAGAGGAAATGTCTGAATGGCCACTGCGGTCTTTTGACCGCGGTGCGGTCATTCAGCGGCGGTACCTTGGCGAAGGTCAAAATGACCCCCTTAATCTCCCCATACCGAAAGCCCAAAAGGAATGTGGCCTTGTGTAATGTAACTGATGCTAATGTAAAGCACTCCAAAACCTTCAGGTCAAGTCGGCCTTATATAAAACTGCTAAAAAATTGAGATTTTCCTTGCCTTTGTGTTAGAAAGTCTAGATTTTATTAAATACACAGAGGTGGGTATTATGTAGTCTTTTCTTGCTTTATTTTAACAGCAGCCAAGTAAGAACTACATTTCCCAGAAAAGTCACACCAGACTTACTGAGTGACATCACAAAGGGAACAACCGATAGGACATTGAGTAACCTAATAATTATGTCGAACAACAAGTCCTCTTTTCTTTCGGCTGGTTGCAGTCAAGATAAGTACATTCAATTCACTTACAGTATTGTGCTTTTTTGTTAATTCAAATTATTGTTTTTCCTAACGTTTTAGTTAATGTGTTGCCTCTAGGTTACTGCCTTCATTCTTCTCTTGTGCACTCTTCAAGAGTTTCTGTTTTCTTAAACGCTTCTCCTCGCGAACTCATAACTGTTACTTTTTACAGTTACGAGTCGCATTCTATCAGACATATTATCCTGCACACAGGCAGTTCTTTTGTGTTTGGGACTCCTCTGCTCCTCCACTTCACCTCACTTGTTGCCCTTTTAGTTCGGGTGTGTCTTTCATGAATGTGCCATCTCATTCACCTGCTTTTCTCAGGCAGGTGCGCTTAAGCTCTGCCATGCCTCCCAGCTTTCGTCATGTGCACGCCACACCCAGGTATTTATGCACGCTTTGAACGGCAATTCTTTTCCCTCAGTCTCACTCACAAATGTTTGTTTTCAGAGCCTTTCTTACTGGGATATTGTTATTTCCCTCTGAATTCAAGGCAAAGTCAATTTCTTCCAGTTTATCCCTTCCCTTTCTGCTTTATTTCTGTTTCCCATATACATATATATTTATCAAATTACTTCATTGTAGCCGTATAATTTGCTGAATAATTATTTATAATGTCTGAGGAAGAGGAAACACAACGTTTTAAAGATAATTTAAAAACTTTAAAAGATTCTGTACAACATGCTGTTTCAGTTTAAATGATGGAAGATTCCAAAAATTTGGATGCTTCTATTTCAAAGAACACTAACTAACTAACCACAAAACTAACGAACACTCTTTTAAGGGCAAAAAAGTGTGGCTCCCCTAATTGGGTCTGCAAAAGGTGTTTCAGTTAAATTTGGTCCTCCCACCCGAGAGTTTCTATATCGTGGCCTCCTTCTACCCCTTTAATTATTTGCCATGCACTGATGACGAGGATTATGTGTTTAATAACACAGGTGACATGGACGAGTCTTCGGATTCTATAAATGATAGTCCTCCGGAGAAAAGGTGAAAGATTTCTCCTGATGACAGTGGTGAATCTAACGAGATGCCTCGTGACCTCATTGGCCACCTTGAGGAACCCATGTTTAACCCCATGTTCATCCATCACCCCAATTCCACTGTATCGAAACCTGTAGATCATGTAGCAGAATATGGATCTTTTTATCTACGTAATCCGTTAGATAAATCCTCTAGAAATAAATTAAAATATGAGTGTCCCCGTCCATCGCTACCCAAAAGTATTACAACTACCCTGTGATTGACCCCAATACATTGATGTTTTTTTACAAAATTTGGAAAGGATCCAAAGGAGTGTGATGACAGAGCCTGGTTGGCGTTTGCTGGATTTGGTGGGTCCTCTCACTAGAATTCTGGACTTAGCTGAAGAAGTTAAAATGAAGAATAAATTAATTGATTCTGAGGACCTTTCCAACTGGGCCCAATGGGCGGTTAGAATTTTAGGCAATGGGAATGCATATATTTTTCAAGAAAGAAGGGAGAGTTTATTACTCAAAATTGACCCAAAATTCAGATCTTTAGCTACCAAAGAACAGGGTCCATTGGCTAATGATGTTTTGTTTGGGGACTATTTCATCAAAGAGTCAGGAAAGTATGTTTCTACTTTGCCAAAACCCAGCTTTCTCTAAAAAAGATTTTCGCCTCTCGGGTTTTCGCTAGGGCTGGACCTGCTTTGCCGGTCGCTAGTCCAGAGGTCAGTACCCTAACAGATGCTCCTTCAACCAACAATGTCAACCAGATACACATACTAGATTCAAGCCGAAATTGTATCCCCATCGTTCAAGGGGATATAGGAACAGAGGAGAACAATTCTCAGGTAAGTGTTTTCAATTCTGGCCTTCCTCCCATAGGAGGCAGGTTAGCCCTATTTATAAATGCATGTCTCTCTTTCGCCACAGATCCCTGGGTAATTCAATCAGTACAAGGGTATCTCATAGAATCAGCATCCAATCCAGTCTCATCTCCCTCAATTCCTTATTCCTTATCCTTATCCAGCTTGCAGACACCCCACATCATTCCACCAGAGACCAAGCTGCTGGCTGTCCTCCACATGTTGGCAAGTGGCTCTTTTCAAACCACTGGTGCCCTGGCTGCCGGGATCTCACAGTCCTCATTCTCTGCCTTCCTACCCGAGGTACTGGACACCAACATCTCCCTCACACCCGCCACATCAGCTTCCCAAACACACAGCTGAAGCAGCAGAAGACCAAACAGGGCTTCTACCAAATCAATGGCTTCCCACTCGTGCTTGGTGCCATTGACTGCACACATGTACGGATTGTGCCACCTGCTGCATCCGAACATTAATACAGCAACAGGAAGCACACACACTCCATCAATGTGCAGGCCAGTGTGGATCACCGGTGATTGATCACCAACATCGTGGCAAAGTATCCTCGGAGTGTACGTGATTCATTCATCTCCTGCCACTGCACCATCAATCAACACTTCCAGGATGGATGATATTGAAATGGCCTACTTGTTGGTAAGTACAGAAACCTAGTCATATACACACAGCACAGCAACCCTGTAAGACACACAACACATACACCACTACATTGACACCTGGCCAGGAACACTGAGGTGGTGACACTGCTAGTCATATTTGATATCCTGACCCAATGGGATACACACCTATGGACAAATAACAGATGCAAATAACAACAGATGCCATTCCAGAGCCACAAGGGGCCAATTGAAAACCACACAGTGACAATGACATGGCCTTAACTGGCAGTACAACTTGGAAGATGAATCTTACAATATCACATCAATAACACTCAATCACACACCCTTCCAAGCAATACGTACTGTATCAGGGGTGTGTAATATGTTTCGCTGCAGGTCAAATACCATGAGACACATAGCATGATGATGACTCGAATGAAGGTGACATGGAATCATTGAGGCTGTACTAACATCTCACATCACTCCTGGGGTGACATTGCCTGCTAGCAATAAGGAAGTGGACTGTGCTAAGAACACAGATTGGTGTGACAATATTGCAAATTGCACATTGCTACACATATGGATTGAGACAATTACACATATACACAACAGATGTACAGGCATATGGACCTTCTGACACTTAAACCTTCACCCCCACAACCAAGTTAGCCAGCTTACCTTGACCAGATTCAGTAGTATAGGTACACGTTTACACATGAGCCAACTCGGTGAGGGCACAAAAATAGGTTTGCATTGAATGAATCACACATGGGATATTTGTGCAGTGTCAATTGTGAACACTTCAGTGCTGCAAACGTATAGAGATGTGTTGTACATTGTCACCTAGCCAAATCAAAGGGCCTCACTGTTGTTTTTTCCCATGCTATTACATATGCTGAATTTGGATGGGATGTTCAGGCCACATAGCGCAACCGTGTTGCCACCACAGTGGAATCGATTCTCTGTGTGGAAGTATCATGTCACCTCCAGTGAAGGCACATGGACACTTATTTCACATGACATAATGCATGGGAGATACACGATGAACTGCCAGTTTACAAATATACCGTTGATATACAGTCAATCAGCCATAACAACTGCCATGCAAAGTGATAATCAAGATGCAAGCAACATCCAAATATTTACACTCATTTTCTCTTTCAGGTGATCAGGGTTGTGGGATTCAGCCACGGATCTTTACCCCATTTGCAAACCCAAGCACAGCAGCAGAGCGTGCCTTTAATGAGGCACATCGGAGGACACGCACCATAGTAGAGAGGACTTTTGGCATCCTGAAGTCAAGATTCAGGTGCCTCGACATCACCGGAGACAGCCTCTTATATTCACCTGAAATGGTCTGCAAGATCATTTTGACCAGTGCCATCCTGCACAACATTTGTGCAAGGAGGAACATTCCCCTCTATGACCCAGACCCACAAATGCCTGAAGAGAAGGAAGAGGAGGATGCTGTTCGTCAACATGAGGGGGTCAATCCAAACACTGCAGCAGAATTGCATCGGAGACAACATATTGTACAAAACTTCATTTAACTCTAGTCACCATCACCACTTTCTTACCGTATGTCATTAAACACCACACTTCATCACTCAATCATGGTCTGTGTAATTATTTATGCATCACATGATCCCTAGGAATCATAATTGGAGCTTAGCCTCATGGAGCATTGGCAGAAATACAGATTAGTATACTGAAAAAGCCACATCACATTTGATGGGTATGAATGTACAGCCAACATCACACACAGTGGAAATGACATATGTCCTGTCTATTTCACATGTGAAGGGCAAAATCAGAGGACCACAGCTATGATACACATCTATGTTGCCAACATGGTTCATTGCAACACATGACACATAACTAAGACACCATCAATCATAAGGTAAAAAAGTGTTTCATACATGAGGCATTGGATGTGCTATTGCCTTGATAACCGGAATGTATGACCAGACCCTTGACAGCAGTAAGTGTGACATCTGCTATCTTTACAAGGAGCATGTGTGACAAGGAGTCCAACTATGCTGAAAATGGAAAGCACGAGTTCCCCCGGTATGACAAACATTGCTCACAAGACATGCCCTGCAAAGTCCATCCCAGGTAATAAGTACTGCCACTGCCATGTTTTAAGTCTCTCCCCACCCTTCTCTAGGTGGGCCCTGTAAATGGACTATCTGTACCCTGATAACCTTCATCTACACACACCCAGACTCCCATTCTGACTCCTGTGTGCTTCCCTCGTCAGTATGGCTTGCCATAGTCATAGTTCATCAGTCTGCGTAGACTTCAGGTCTGATAATGCACTGCCTGGTAGTTGGTAGGACCTGTAATCAGATGTCCATTGCTTCCCATGTGAAAGGTCCAGTTGGGCTTTTGAACTTGATTCTCAACTGCAGGACTTGTGAGAGACTGAAACTGCACACACCTGTGAGCACTTCCATTCAGACCAGCCTGTTTCTGCACTGCAATTGCTGCTGCCTGGAACTGCTTAGAATCTCCCATTTTCTGAATATCCTTGTTGTGTATTGCCGTATAAATCAGTTGTGTAACAGAGCCCTTGGGGGAATGTGTAACATTGCAGCTCACAGCCCAAATATAGTTTTCAGTTCCCACAGTGTTGTTCCAGCTTTTCCCAGTCAGAGTCTGCTCACTGTGTATTTGCCTTGTTCATATTTGTTCCTGACAGAGCCTGCATCCTGTTAGCCTGACTGGTTCCAGTCTTTGTATTAACCATAGAGGTTCCCTGTGGACACATTTGTCTCATAGTTGCTTTCCATGCCCTCTCATTCCTCCTGGGGTATTGTGTCTGGTAGGTCTACGATGAATCCTCAAATGTATAGTATAGTTTAATCAGTTTACTTATTGTATTATGGTCTGGGACATGTATTCAAATTGCCTAATCCAGCCCCCATCCCTTGTCTGGGTCTCATGTGTTCATGACTGCCAAACAGACTGCCAAACAGTCACAGTGTACTATGGCTGTATGCATGGATTTTGTAAGGCACCTCCAGCACAACAAACAAGGTTTGCTAATGTGTATGAAAAGACAATACATGTTTGTGCCCTGACAGTCCACACACAGATTCACATCGGCCCCAATCTATTGATGGGGCTTGCGTGGTGACTAGCTGTGAGATTAATCAGCACAGAGGCACTGATGTTCCCTGTTGCAGTGGGAATTTTAGAGGCCACCCTGTGTACAAATGTTGTGATGAAACCTGCCTGTTTCCTATTACTGATCCATAAAGTTTTTGAGCACACCAAGGTTGCCCTGTTGTCAGCCTTATAAAAGTTCTGCAGTGCCATAGCTGGACTATCCACATGTGTGTTGTTAATTTATTTTTGGCTTTAGGTCAATTCTTCTTTGAAGAATACTCTGTTAATGCATGGATTGGCTCCACATACTTATGACTTGACGTGCACGTAACTGTGACAACATGGAGGCCAATACTGACACAGGGTACACATGTCCACACACTTGAACTGGACACCTTTGTGCAATGAACCAATGGAAATATGTGAACACATGCAGCATGGTCTGCTGGTCCTCCACTGCCACAGGAGAAATATAGGTCATTTATATGACTCAGACTGTGGTGTACCATAACTTTTTTGGATTGGTGTTGGGACTGTGTGTCACAAACACTATGCCTACCTAGCAGGTTCAAATGCCTGACTCATGGGTAGTATACACACAAGGGACTAGGAAGTGGTATCCAACATTCCAGTACATGTGATGGCTTACCCTTGTAACATTGTCATTATCAACTATCCTCTATCTATCCTTTGCATAGTTGGTCATGGGAGATGTTTTGTCCCCAAAGTCACTGAAGTTCACACAGCATAAGACACTACGTGTATGACAAACACATATCCTGACTGATGTACCTTAATGAAGGGCATCTGATGGTTATGCACATTTACAACACATGCATACAAGCACATTACGCAAAACACGTCTTGTGACGTCCACACAGAGGCCCAACAACAATTGAAATAGCAAATTCACATACATAAACGCACAGGCCATGAGTGAATGTATGAAGTTGCGTAGCCTTGGTATCCTCTTTTGACGCTCCACCTGCTCAAACTAGGGAATATCAAATTTTATTCCAAATGTTTGGGTTGCTGTTGCGTCAGTTAAGAGTGCTAATCTGACACAACAACGTGAGTATCATGGTCTGCAGTAGTGTGGTCTGCCACATGTGCCAAAACACTGGAACACACACAGCAGGCCCTAACAGCCTATCTCTGTACAGTAACAGCTTTCAAGTACGTTACAAATGAGAAAAATGATACAAACACAGTCAAAGACAGATATTTTGAAGGGAAAGCCTCAAAATAGACGCATATGCGTCAAAATATGCCACATATGCGTTGAAAAATGACGCTCACAGACATTATACATCCATTGGTCCCTAGCGGTAATTCCAACACTGCACCCAATGAAATTGGTTATCCTTGAAAAATATATTGATCTTTGAATGCGGGGTAATTTTTATGCATATGTGTAAAAACATATTGACTCAAAGCCCGTAAGAGTCATAAACTTTTCACGCATCATAATATAAATGCACTGCATTTGAGATCGGAAGGGATGCAGTAGGATGTCGTGTTTACAGAAATGGTACAGTGCGTGTACTTTCACTTTCATTTTGTAGTCTGTGATTCTTCTAGACTGTGCGGCTGTGTTAAGAGTTGTGTCTGTCCAAATTGTGCTTTTGTCTCCTGGGTGCCATTCTAAACAAGTGTGTTTTTGTCATTTTTGGTGTCTAATTTTGTCTTTGTACTGTCAGGAGTGTGTAGTGGATATTGTTAGTTGGGGTATTGTTGGGCTGTTTGTGGGTTCTTTAAGTTTCATTTCCCTACCTTCTTTCCCAGTTTTTTCCTTTTGTCCCTTTCCTATCCCTATTATTTTTGTCATGTGGGAAGGCCACGTCTGGGGAGAATGGATGGGAAGGAGCTGGGGGCTTGCATTTGGCTGGTGTGCCACTTCCTCCCCCTGATGTTAGAGGCTGGTGGCAGGGTGGTACAGGGGTATCACACTGAGGCGAGGAGGCTCAGGTGGTCCAAGGTGCTGTTCCATCTCAAGAGAGTATTCAACAGCCTGCACAACGACCACTAACTCAAACATCACTGGGCTGACCTTGTGGCAAGAGAGCAAGACCTGCTGGACCACCCTGGTGTGGTGATTGGTGGCCCTGTTGGTGAGTATAACTCACACTAATGTGCACTTTTCAATGCACTGTAGTGACAGTAGCAGATTTGTTGACATGCTGCATGCAATGTTTGTGGATATGTGGAATGCAAGTTGAATATACAGTGGGCCTGATTTATACAATATTTGCTACACATTACCGTAATTTTTTGACGCAAAAGCTGCACAAACTTACAAAACACAACTTGATCTTGTAAATTAGTACTGCTTTGACGTCAATAGATGATGGTAATGCGGCTCAAACATATGTTTTATTCATTGTCAGGAATGAGATGTATTTCACATGCTAAATCAAGGAATGAATGTAGTCCCCAATTATTTGGAATACATGTCTGAACTGTATTCATGGCCATATGTACCAAGTTCCTCCTATCCTCTGGTAATATCTTAAGCTGATACTTTGTCTTGGTTTGTGCAGCGTTTAAATTAATTATGGATGCCTAAGTAAAGCACACTGGATAATATCTAAATGTTTGGTGCTACTTTCCATAGCTGTAGCATAAAAACATGAAGCAAATGCTACACATTTAAAAAAAAAGAATTTCTGGCCCTATGTTCATAGTTCCTGTGTGTTTTAATTTGCCTTGGGCGCACTTGCTGGAACAGAGCTGATGCATTTGCCATCTGTGTCACTTCATAGCCAAGCAAATTTCATAAGTTAATGGGTCATCATGGGATCCCTGAACTTGGTGAATGTATGGTCACAAATTATTTATTTGCATGCTTTTGTGCAAGGGACCATTGACTGCTTCCATCATACATTTAAAGTGAGCTAATAGTTTGCTAGTTTACGTTTGGTACAACCCTGCTGATCTAGTGCAGCATATGTACAATTGTTAACTTCTCAGTATGAAGGCTATCACAGACATGGGTGTATGCTAAGATCAGCAGACCAGAATTCCTGTCACTGCTGCCATTCCCAAGGTGCATACAAACTGAGAACTACCTCATCAAGATTGCCACAGTAGGACATTTGCTAAACCATGTTTCAATTAGGGGACAGTGTCAGTTCGTTGTAAAACCACAGATCACTTATCTTGGCAAATGTAAGATGATAAATGTGGCTAACTGTGATTTACAATACCTGATATAGGTACATAAAGGCCCCTGAGTAACACATTTCAGATGCAATGACTACACCTCTACCCATGCATTCTGTCACAGATGATCAAATTAGACAACTGTCAGCATATATTTCTTAGTTTTTTTTATTTAGATAAATGGCCAATCCATGTTTAGCGTAACATTGTCATGAAGTAACACACAGGATCCCTCCCATCATGGTGTCATAGGGGGCATACACAGCTCTGGGTACACTGCCAATGTGGCATATGTAACCTACAGACAACACAGGCCCACATATAATGGACCATAGACAGCACAATAATTCATGAGCTAAACTCAACCCACATGAGCACCACACAGTAACTGATTGTCCCTTGATACACAATCCACAATACCTGAGTGACTGGTATTGCAGTGCACCAGGAATGTGGCTTTGCATGTCTCTCATAACAACAAATGAAGAAATGGAGTACCCTCTAGAAATAATTCTGCACAAAACTGAGTAATCATGTTTGGCACCACATGATTGTTAGGGCCAGTGCATGTGTGCATATGTGTGTCTATCACTCACTGGAGTAACAGGGTCAATACTTGTTTGCAGTAGTATGTCTGTTGGGGTGTATACATGTCTGGGGTGCTGCTCTATCAGGTCAAATGTCACACACAGTGATTTGATGTTTTGTACAGTGAGCAGACATTGAGCCCATTTCACCCTTCCATGTTTTACAGGTGGACCAGCCCCCTACACAATTCGAGAAGTGGCTTGATTTGCGGACCCATACATATCCAGTAAGTATTGATATGTTAGTTCTGTGTTGTGTTTGCAGCTGTTGTGTGATTGACTCCTGTGTGTTGGACACATAGCAAGGTATGATGTGCTGGCACATGATCTGATATGTGACTTGACTGGACTTTGACATTTTGTTCCCTTTTTGATTTGGACAATCAGTGGCAGAGAGTCATATTTAGGGATTCTAGTGCTGCACTGTAGGCATGGGCAGGTGAACAGTCTGATATTTGTTGCTACATTTATGCCAATAAAAAATGTGGAGGTATCCATGTTCATAATTTAGTCAGCGAGCCATACCCTTATTCACACAGACCAATGGTGCCGAAGTGTTACCAACAGACTTGAGCCTCCCCGTGAACTAATGAACCTGTAGGACTGTATGTTTGACTTCCTAGCAGCATCTAGCTCCACACGTTGTGCTACATTTATGTGGCACTCAAGTAGAATGTCATAGGTGTGCATGCAGCTCAAGCCCAGATGGCTGCTTGTATCTATGTGCTTGTTTTTGGAAAGGTATTAGTGAGATCAAATGATGTTGGGAATTGTCCTCAATTAGGAACATAAATGTGGATGTGATTGTCCAATGTTTGAGTCTATCCTAATTGGCAGCCCTCCTTACCTGTGGTGGACTGACTAAACCCAAGGACAGCTGTCCAAAGCTTCCTGGAAGTCCTTGATGTTTGAAAGTATGAGTTGCATGTCCATCACCCCCTGAGGCACAGGGTTAGGATTATGAAATATGTGTTGCTAGGTGTGAGGATCCCAGTGCAGAAGACAGACATGTAATTCCAACATTCCTTTGTTCCAACCTAGGATACCCCCTCATGATTAGCAACTGCATACCGTCCTGGCAATTCCATTTCCAAATCACAGATTTTGTGGGCCTTGATTGTCATCCAGAAGATAGTCATTAGTTGGCCTGTCACATGTGGAGTACTTGCAACATTTGTTATGTGACTAATGTCAGAACAATGATGCACAGATCTTTTAAGTAGGTACACACCTTTTTGAGCATTGCTGTGCTGTTAGATGGGAGATGTGTAGGCTGTGTTGGCATGTAATTCCTCAGGGACAATCTATGATCTGTACTGTGTTTTGGACTGTTTAAGCTAGTTTTGAGGAAGTGTTAGAATATCATCAGTAGATGTATCACACAATGATGTCACTAATGTTTGGCTTTCTCTCTTTTGACAGCTGCCAACATGGATGTCAATCAGATCAGACAATTCCAGAGACGAGTGATGCGTTACTGCCACATTCTAGATGTGGAGTCAGGGTTCCGCAACATGGCATTGCATTATCGCCATGAGAGAGCCACAGGGGTCTGGAGGGCATTTGCACAAGGGGGCCATCCTTGCCCACAACAGCCACCACCACCAGCACAACTGCTCCAACAACAGTCACACAAAGGATGACAGCCACTGTTGCAGGTCTCTCTACATCATCAGCTCCAGGCCCACAGATAGCAGCTCCTGCACCTCCTCCTTCAAGCACGGCACCAGCACCAGCACAAACATCCACTAGTGGCACACAGACAATCCCTACTGCAGTCATAGACAATGCCGAATTTATGAACATGAGATGTGACATGCAACTGATGTTGCGCAGGATGAAGAGGCTGCAGCAGTAGGTGTCCAGCAATAGCAGGAGACTGCGTGGGATAAAGAAGATCCTGCGGAGGACAAACTTGTGACTTTGTGACCCTCAGCCATGATTCCCTCCCCTCCCTCCTCTTTCCTGGTTCTTATATTTAGTGGGTTTAGGGGGCTTAGTGTTAGGTTAGAATAGGCTGTTAGTTTAGTTAGTATAAATCGGTTGGGGGTGGGGGGGATTATATTTTAACATGTGTTTTTTTGTGGGTGGGGGATGATGTCAGAGTTTATGTGTATAAAAAAAAAATATATATATATATGTGTCCCATCATATAAGGGGGGGCGGGGTTGATGTTTAGAGTGTTTAGTTAAATGTGATAAATAAGTTTAGATTAGGGTAGTTAGGGTCAGTTGTGGGTAATGTGTAATTAGGATAGGTTAGGTTAGTTAAAATGTTTCCCCTAGTTTTAGTATCGTTTTTTACTGTTAAATAAATAGTTAGGTGCTCCTTTACAGTATGTGTCATATGCTTGGGGATCAGGGCCTTGGCAGGGGTGAACAGTGTCAATTTGGTATTTACATTTGTGTTCCATCCTGCACAAATCATCCCATTATTGACATGGTTATTCCCAATTCCAATTGAGCTGTCACATTGGCAGATACACCTATGCTACTTCTCTATGCATCTGCCATCCATTGCACCCACCACTCAAGGTTACTATGGTTACCAATGTGTTGTTAAGTTTGGATGTGTGTTTTCAATCTGTCATCATTTCAGACCAGATTTGGAATCTTGGGCAATGTGGTACGTCTGCCTGCAGCCTGATGTTCATGTGGACCCTGATAAGGTGAGTGATAGTATAATCTTATATAGTATTGTATACGTATCTCACACCTATCATTTCTTACATTGTACTCCCAGGCTACATCTTTGTCCTTACACTCATACACATCCATTCCTGCTGTATGGTTTGTGTGTGATAAAAGTTTAGAGTCAGATGTCACATACATAAAGATTATCTAGAAGGGAATTTTGAACACATTGATTTTCTGCTTAAGCATCCCTTGAAGAATACTTTTTCTTTCCAACACAGCATTATACTGTTAGTTTTCTATTTGCTTCAGAAATAACCCTCAGGAAGCGCAGATGATGATACAATCTAGACCCCAGTGCATAGTTATCAGCCCACAATCTTTCAATGCAGTTGTATTTACATTCTATGGCCATTGACATGTGACATACATCACTAATCTCCTACACGGTTGATGTGTCACATTACACAGAGACAAAGCGGTTGTGTAAGTGCTATTTATTTTAAAGTGCTGTAGTGCAATATTTACATAGTCCAGGATTGTGAGTCCATTAGTGTGATGCCTTCTATTGTGATAGTACACAAGTGCAATGGGACATGTCATTGAACATGCTGGGGTGAAGTATCATACCAATGAGGTAGTGAGAGACAATCATAGAGCATAGTGTCAAGGTAAACAGTGGCTGGAGAACAGGGCATGTGAGCAGCTGTTGCAAGACTGGCATGTTAACAAGCAGAGGACCTAGGATATAAGTGCCCATTTGGCATGGACTTGTGCTACCGGGTACTCTTACGGGTTAAGGTGATCTGTTCCACGTCTTCATCTTCTGATGTGTGTGTCATCTCCTCTGCTCTTGATGGTGGTGGGTTTGAAGAGGCAACACACACTTCAGTGTTTGAAGACGTGGAGTAAGAAATCCCGGTAGCTGCCAACTGTGGGGCTATTAAGGGCAGTACTGCAGCAAGGAGGAGCTGCTGGTTCTTAAGTATAGCAGCTACATCACTGTGGTCGGCAGCCAGGTCAGCCCTGAGGGGGTCATGATTGCTTTTGTGCACGCAGTGAAAGGTTTGGTGTGCGAGGTCTTGTGGCAACTCCCTTACTGCAGTGCTGATTTCCTTTACACTTTGTTGAAGTCCTTGCAGGATAGATGTTCGCGCTTACATGGCTGCTGCCTGTTCTGCAGATGACATCATGCACAAACACATCCCCTCAAGGCTGGCTGCCATATTTTGCATCCCCACCCGCACCTCCTTGGCCAGCTCCCGCTGTACTCCAACTACAGTCCTCTCAAAACTGGCCCCAGTGTCCTTTGCCAGTGTCATTAGAGTCCTCAGCTGGGTTGGAGCTAGCAGGTCGTACAATTGGGGTGGTGGGTGGGTCCGCTGTGATGGCTGCTACTTCTGTGCTCCTCCTTGTGACTGAAGGTGGGGTCTGGAGGGTTCCAAGGACATCTTGGAGGGTCTGCTGGCTAATGTTTGTCAGCTTGTCATCCATGTCATCAGGGAATTCCAGGACAGGCATATCCCCAGGAGAGCCATCGTCCAATGTAATGAGATATTGTACAATTAGTGTGTCTGTCCTGTGGGATTTGTAATGTGAGGTGCCTGACTTCCTATTAGTTGCACATTGTCATCTTGGTTCCTGTTCATTGTTCCTGTCATTAATATAGGCATTCGCCCAGGCCTATGCCCCACCTGCATGTCACATGTAGTGTGGGCGGTTTGGGGAAATGTTTGCTTCACAACCTCCAGGTGTAGGTTCTGCCCAAATTGTATGTTGCCAACTTATTGTCCTACTCAACCCTCCATCTACTTCCATTATCATGTTGTGGCCTTGCACTGGCTGTGGGTGTTCTGATGGCACATGCAGCACATTTAACAATCTGAAACTGACCCAGTCTCTAACATTTCACATCTACCTATATGTTGCTAAGACCTAGCATATACTATGTATAGCATTGGCATGGCAGCTGTCAGCATTGGTAGTGTGTACTGCTGATGTTTGCCAATGTGTGCTACATTGGATTGCTCTGGTGGTCCTAGCAGTGTTTAATTTCCTCTTGTAACTGTGCGGGTGTGTTTCACTAGCTGGAAACATATGTCCTCCTCCTCAATGCTGTTGTCTTAGCACTATGACACTTGAGATGTTGCATTGTGGCATTGCAGCTATTGTGACACAGGCACAGGGTAGACCCTGACATGTGCAGCATGGGTATGACATTACTGCTGTGTCCCTTATAGTGTTACATACAATACCTGATTATTGTAGCACCTATAGACATGAGCATTTGACAGGATTTGCACATTTTTATTAATTACAGGGAATTGATAATGTTGTCATCCTGAACCCTCCAATTTGGGTGTGTTTGATCCATGGGCGCGTAACTACCATTGGCTACTTGACCTGCACACACAGCAGAGGTGGTAGTGGCAACTGTTGTCATTGATAAATACCACTTGCGGATATGGCTTGAGGCTGGAAATTGATCCCTAGTTCATGTAGCGACAATACCAGCTGTCGTGTGACAGCAGGCCAGTTTTACGTTGTACCCTACCCTCCTGGACTGGCTTTGCTTTTCCAACATCCTTGGCATGGCAGAGTACCCCATGCAAAGGTTGTTAGTGTAGTGTTGTGCTGTGCCCCAGGTTTGCCCTGCACAGCCCATGCCCCTGTTCTGTGCCCCTTAGCCCTTTCCACTACCTGATTTTCATGGCTGACATGCATTGTGTAGTAGGTATGTCCCCCCTGCTTGCAGTTAACAATTAGGCATTTTTGTTCCCCATGCCACTTACCCTGCATCTGTGTTGTATACTTGTGGTCTCCGCTGTCCTGTCCTTGAATCCCTGTGACGATCTCCTCAGGGATGACAGCTGCCACCACCTCCTCCATGTGGTCAAGGGCCTTCCGCGGTGCTGGACTCCCACCTCCAGTCTGCAGTGATGCCTTCCTGTTCCTTGCCATTTTTTCCTTGGTCCTGCGCCTGCAGTCATGCCAGCATTTCCTGCACTCAGTGACTGTTCTCCGTACTTCTGCCAAACTGTTGATCTTATTGACAGTTTGTTGCCAAATTTCCTCTCTCCTACCAATTGGCAATTTAGAGGTGACAAAAAGTTAATGCTGGTGCTCTGTCACCTCTTTTACCAGTATTTCATGCTCCACTGTGAGAAAGTAGCCTCTTTCTAGCCTTGTTACCCCCACTTTTGGCCTGTTTGTGAGTGTATGTCAGGGTGTTTTCACTGTCTCACTGGGATCCTGCTAGCCAGGGCCCAGTGCTCATAGTGAAAACCCTATGTTTTCAGTATGTTTGTTATGTGTCACTGGGACCCTGCTAGTCAGGACCCCAGTGCTCATAAGTTTGTGGCCTATATGTATGTGGTCCCTGTGTGGTGCCTAACTGTCTCACTGAGGCTCTGCTAACCAGAACCTCAGTGGTTATGCTCTCTCATTTATTTCAAATTGTCACTAACAGGCTAGTGACCAATTTTACCAATTTACATTAGCTTACTGGAACACCCTTATAATTCCCTAGTATATGGTACTGAGGTACCCAGGGTATTGGGGTTCCAGGAGATCCATATGGGCTGCAGCATTTCTTTTGCCACCCATAGGGAGCTCTGACAATTCTTACACAGGCCTGCCACTGCAGCCTGAGTGAAATAACGTCCACGTTATTTCACAGCCATTTTACACTGCACTTCAGTAACTTATAAGTCACCTATATGTCTAACCTTTACCTGGTAAAGGTTAGGTGCAAAGTTACTTAGTGTGAGGGCACCCTGGCACTAGCCAAGGTGCCCCCACATTGTTCAGAGCCAATTCCCTGAACTTTGTGAGTGCGGGGACACCATTACACACGTGCACTACATATAGGTCACTACCTATATGTAGCTTCACAATGGTAACTCCGAATATGGCCATGTAACATGTCTAAGATCATGGAATTGCCCCCTCTATGCCATCCTGGCATTGTTGGCACAATTCCATGATCCCAGTGGTCTGTAGCACAGACCCTGGTACTGCCAAACTGCCCTTCCTGGGGTTTCACTGCAGCTGCTGCCAACCCCTCAGACAGGCATCTGCCCTCCTGGGGTCCAGCCAGGCCTGGCCCAGGATGGCAGAACAAAGAACTTCCTCTGAGAGAGGGTGTGACACCCTCTCCCTTTGGAAAATGGTGTGAAGGCAGGGGAGGAGTAGCCTCCCCCAGCCTCTGGAAATGCTTTGTTGGGCACAGAGGTGCCCAATTCTGCATAAGCCAGTCTACACTGGTTCAGGGGACCCCTTAGCCCTGCTCTGGCGCGAAACTGGACAAAGGAAAGGGGAGTGACCACTCCCCTGACCTGCACCTCCCCTGAGAGGTGTCCAGAGCTCCTCCAGTGTGCTCCAGACCTCTGCCATCTTGGAAACAGAGGTGCTGCTGGCACACTGGACTGCTCTGAGTGGCCAGTGCCACCAGGTGACGTCAGAGACTCCTTCTGATAGGCTCCTTCAGGTGTTAGTAGCCTATCCTCTCTCCTAGGTAGCCAAACCCTCTTTTCTGGCTATTTAGGGTCTCTGTCTCTGGGGAAACTTTAGATAACGAATGCAAGAGCTCATCCGAGTTCCTCTGCATCTCTCTCTTCACCTTCTGATAAGGAATCGACTGCTGACCGCGCTGGAAGCCTGCAAACCTGCAACATAGTAGCAAAGACGACTACTGCAACTCTGTAACGCTGATCCTGCCGCCTTCTCGACTGTTTTCCTGCTTGTGCATGCTGTGGGGGTAGTCTGCCTCCTCTCTGCACCAGAAGCTCCGAAGAAATCTCCCGTGGGTCGACGGAATCTTCCCTCTGCAACCGCAGGCACCAAAAAGCTGCATTACCGGTCCCTTGGGTCTCCTCTCAGCACGACGAGCGAGGTCCCTCGAATCCAGCAACTCTGTCCAAGTGACCCCGACAGTCCAGTGACTCTTCAGTCCAAGTTTGGTGGAGGTAAGTCCTTGCCTCACCTCGCTGGGCTGCATTGCTGGGAACCGCGACTTTGCCGCTACTCCGGCCCCTGTGCACTTCCAGCGGAAATCCTTTGTGCACAGCCAAGCCTGGGTCCACGGCACTCTAACCTGCATTGCACGACTTTCTAAGTTGGTCTCCGGCGACGTGGGACTCCTTTGTGCAACTTCGGCGAGCACCGTTTCACGCATCCTTGTAGTGCCTGTTTCTGGCACTTCTCTGGGTGCTACCGGCTTCAGAGAGGGCTCCTTGTCTTGCTCGACGTCCCCTCTCTCTGCTGGTCCAATTTGCGACCTCCTGGTCCCTCCTGGGCCTCAGCAGCGTCCAAAAACGCTAACCGCACAATTTGCAGCTAGCAAGGCTTGTTGGCGTTCTTTCGGCGGGAAAACACTTCTGCACGACTCTACACGGCGAGAGGAATCCACCAAAGGGGAAGTCTCTAGCCATTTTCGTTCCTGCAGAAACCTCAGCTTCTTCTGTCCAGTAGAAGCTTCTTTGCACCCGCATCTGGCATTTCCTGGGCATTTGCCCATCTCCGACTTGCTTGTGACTTTTGGACTTGGTCCCCTTGTTCCACAGGTACCCTAGATTGGAAATCCACAGTTGTTGCATTGCTGGTTTGTGTCTTTCCTGCATTATTCCTCTAACACGACTTCTTTGTCCTTAGGGGAACTTTAGTGCACTTTGCACTCACTTTTCAGGGTCTTGGGGAGGGTTATTTTTCTAACTCTCACTATTTTCTAATAGTCCCAGCGACCCTCTACAAGGTCACATAGGTTTGGGGTCCATTCGTGGTTCGCATTCCACTTTTGGAGTATATGGTTTGTGTTGCCCCTATCCCTATGTTTTGCCATTGCATCCTATTGTAACTATACATTGTTTGCACTGTTTTCTAAGACTATACTGCATATTTTTGCTATTGTGTATATATATCTTGTGTATATTTCCTATCCTCTCACTGAGGGTACACTCTAAGATACTTTGGCACATTGTCATAAAAATAAAGTACCTTTATTTTTAGTATAACTGTGTATTGTGTTTTCTTATGATATTGTGCATATGACACTAAGTGGTACTGTAGTAGCTTCACACGTCTCCTAGTTCAGCCTAAGCTGCTCTGCTAAGCTACCATTATCTATCAGCCTAAGCTGCTAGACACCCTATACACTAATAAGGGATAACTGGGCCTGGTGCAAGGTGCAAGTACCCCTTGGTACTCACTACAAGCCAGTCCAGCCTCCTACATTGGTTGTGCAGCGGTGGAATAAGTGCTTTGAGACTACTTACCACTCTTGTCATTGTACTTTTCATAAGAGAAAAATATACAAAACAAGGTCAGTGTATATACACATAGCCAAAAAGTTTTGCATTTCCTCTTTTCACTCTTTTCTAAGTGCTGAAAAGTACTTCTAAACTTTAAAAAAAGTTCTTAAAAGTTTAAAAAGTTTTTTTCTCTGTCTTTCTAAAAGCTCTGACAAACTTTTTTTCTTTTACTATCACTTTAACTCTCTCTAAAAATGTCTGGCACAGGCCAAAATGTTGATCTGTCCAAACTTGCATATGATCACCTTAGCTGGAAAGGAGCAAGGAGTCTCTGCATAGAGAGAGGTTTGAGTGTAGGGAAGAATCCTTCCTTAGAACTGTTAATTAACATGCTTAGAGTAAAGGATAAGGCCATAAGTGCCCAATCTGTTGAAAAAGTAGCTAATGGTTCTCAATCTGATCCAGGGACTCCCCCAGGAAAAGATTCAGGAAAGAAACTTCCTAGCCTGCCCATTACTAGACAGTCTAGCATAGTTGGTAATGATGATGAGCCACACCATATAAATAGTGTTGTCTCACATCATAGCAAAAGCATTTATTCTCACCATACTGGTAGTGATGTTTCTGTTAGCCAAGCTGTTAGGGTGGCTTCTGTAAGGGACAGGTCTCCTTCTGTCCATTCTCACCATACTTCTGTTTCAAGGCATGTCCCTCCCACCCACCCTGATGACAGATTGTTAGAAAGGGAGCTCAATAGATTGAGAGTGGAACAAACCAGACTGAAGCTCAAGAAGCAACAGCTGGATTTGGATAGACAGACTTTAGAAGTAGAGAAGGAGAGACAGAAACTGGGTTTAGAAACCCATGGTGGCAGCAGCAGTATTCCCCATAGTCATCCTGCAAAAGAGCATGATTCCAGGAATCTGCACAAGATAGTTCCCCCTTATAAGGAGGGGGATGACATTAACAAGTGGTTTGCTGCACTTGAGAGGGCCTGTGTTGTACAGGATGTCCCTCAAAGGCAGTGGGCTGCTATCCTATGGCTATCATTTAGTGGAAAGGGTAGGGATAGACTCCTTACTGTGAAAGAAAGTGATGCCAATAATTTTACAGTTCTTAAGAATGCACTCCTGGATGGTTATGGCTTAACCACTGAACAATACAGGATAAAGTTCAGAGAGACCAAAAAGGAGTCTTCACAAGACTGGGTTGATTTCATTGACCATTCAGTGAAGGCATTGGAGGGGTGGTTACATGGCAGTAAAGTTACTGATTATGAAAGCCTGTATAACACAATCCTGAGAGAGCATATACTTAATAATTGTGTGTCTGATTTGTTGCACCAGTACCTGGTAGACTCTGATCTGACCTCTCCCCAAGAATTGGGAAAGAAGGCAGACAAATGGGTCAGAACAAGGGTGAACAGAAAAGTTCATACAGGGGGTGACAAAGATGGCAATAAGAAGAAAGATGGTGAAAAATCTCAAGATAAGCATGGGGATAAGGGTAAAACCAAAGATCCCACTTCAAATCTTAAACACTCTTCAGAGGGTGGGGATAAAACAAATTCTTCCTCTTCTTCCCAACCTGCACACATTAAAAAGCCTTGGTGCTTTGTGTGTAAAAACAGAGGCCATAGGCCAGGGGATAAGTCCTGTCCAGGTAAACCCCCTGAGCCTACCACCACTAATACATCAAGCTCTAGTGCCCCTAGCAGTAGTGGTACCAGTGGTGGGACTGCTGGCAACAGTCAAGTTAAGGGTGTAGTTGGGTTCACTTATGGGTCCATCATAGAAACTGGGGTAGTCAGTCCCAAGACAGTTTCTGTCACACCTAGTGGCATTGGCCTTGCCACACTGGCTGCTTGTCCCCTTACAATGGATAAGTACAGGCAGACAGTTTCAATAAATGGTGTTGAGGCCTTGGCCTACAGGGACACAGGTGCCAGTATCACTTTGGTGACTGAAAACCTAGTGGCTCCTGAACAACACATCATTGGACAACAGTATAAAATTATTGATGTCCATAACTCCACTAAGTTTCTTCCCTTAGCTATAATTCAGTTTAGTTGGGGTGGAGTTACTGGCCCTAAGCAGGTGGTGGTATCACCTAGCTTACCTGTAGACTGTCTCTTAGGTAATGACCTAGAGGCCTCAGGTTGGGCTGATGTAGAGTTTTATGCCCATGCAGCCATGCTGGGCATCCCAGAGAAATTGTTCCCTCTCATTTCTACAGAAATGAAAAAGCAAAGGAGAGAAGGCCTGAAAACTCAGGATCCCTCTCCATCAACAGGTAAAAAGGGTATCACAGTATCCCCTAACCACCCTACCATTCAGGATACCATTCCTGTGGTGGGAGAAACCTCTCCTGGGGTGGCACCTGTTCCAAGGGAATCATCAGCTGGCAAAGCTGGACTCCCTGAGGTAGAAGTACCTCTCTGTGGGATAACTAACATTGGTGACAAAAAGAGCACCATTTTAGTTAACATGGAGCATCCCTCCAACCCTCCCAGAGAAACTTTAGTGCAGAAACCCTGCACTGCCTCACAACACTTAGGACAGCATCCCTGCCCTAGTGTGGAGCTGATAGGACAGCATCCCTGCCCTGCTCCAACCCAAGAGAAACAGCATCCCTGTTCTCTCTTCCAGCCATATGGACAAAGTTTTTGCCCAGCTAACTGTGTATTGTGTTTTCTTATGATATTGTGCATATGACACTAAGTGGTACTGTAGTAGCTTCACACGTCTCCTAGTTCAGCCTAAGCTGCTCTGCTAAGCTACCATTATCTATCAGCCTAAGCTGCTAGACACCCTATACACTAATAAGGGATAACTGGGCCTGGTGCAAGGTGCAAGTACCCCTTGGTACTCACTACAAGCCAGTCCAGCCTCCTACATCCACTACACTGAACCAACACTTCCTTTTCTTCTTCTCCCTCTCCCGGGTCTTGTGTGGGTCCTCCTGTCTGGTTCATACTCGGTTGTCATCTTCCTGGGGTCTCTCATGGCTTCTGGGATCCATTTTGGGGCTCCTTTGCACATTTTGCTGTGTTTGCACCGCTTTTTGATGCTATTGCGGTGAAAAATGGCGCGTATCCAGTTTACAGCGTCGTAAACCAGATTAAAGTCATTTTCGCCACATTAATGTTGTTTTTCTTTATGACGTGGTGCATTGGTTTGAGGAAAAAAAATTACACTAAGCAGTTGTTTGCACCGCCGAGCATCAAAGTATAAATTTGACGCCCGGGTGGCGCAAGGAAATGGCAAGAGCTGGTATTAAGCTTTTTGACGCAAAACTGCGTCAGCGCAGTTTTGCGTCAAAAAGTATAAATATGGCCCTAAATGTTTTAAGTCTTATCAGTTTGATTTAATCAAGATGGCATAAGGTGTTCCACACTTGTCATAAGTAAGCCTGTTAGCACTCAGTTGTTCTTTAAAACAGTCTGGGAGGCTGGAGTAGAAAACAAGGGAATCAACTGACAGGCTGCTTCTGTTGGAAGTACATGTTTTACTGAGAATGTCAGATTTAATTCTCATATGGCTGAGAAAGATAATGTAAAGTTGAAGTGTTGACAGTCAATCTGATCTCACTATGAGATCTGTGCTTCGCCTCCGCCCGATATAAAAATGTATTGTTCCTTTAATATCTCAAAAACTACGGAACGGATTTACACCAAATATGAAAAAGGGCGTTTGGTGGACCAAGAGATTTCTTCATGTCAAATATTATGTAATTCTGTACAGCGGTTCGGGCTGCAGTAGTTTCTGAAACCTCTAAGGGAATAATCACAGGAACCTCACTTTTTTGATCCCCCTTTTTCTCAGCCCCGCTTGACGGATCACCCCGAATCCTTCCTTGAACAACAAGACAAAATAAGACACTTTTTTGGGAAAATGTCATGAAGATTTGACAAAGATATAGCCAAGTCTAAAAAAGCTTTTTCAATGGAAACCGAGGCCCTAACCGGCAGTCTAAACACCGCGGACCCGACAGTAAAGACAGCCACATTATGAGTTATGGGGTTTGGCCGAAGCCAAACTGCACAATGCTGCCTGGCCCACCAGTTCAGTCACACAGATGCAGCCGGCAGTGATCTCTTCCCGACCAGCTGCAGGCCTAAGGCCCGCCACTAGAACCCTGGCAGTAACACACCCAGGGACAGGAATTCCCATTCCTTTAGCCGGCACATGCACCCCCACATGTCCACACACAGGCACACTTCCTAACACCCCCACTGTACACATCCATACTAACACCCTCACCTGCTCTCACACATGACATGCACACCCCTCTGCTCACACATACGCAATCATTCACATCCCCTCCACAATCATTCCTCCCCCAGCCCCTCTGCATACATGCACAGTCACCCCCTGCACGCACCCATACATTCATACACTCCTCCCTCCGCATATGCATATATGCACACATCCCCCCATCTGCACACTTGCACACCCCCTCATCTGAACACTTGCACTCCCCCCTCATTACCACACTTGCACACAGACACTGCCACTCACTTGCAGTCTTGTACACATGCACTCCCACTCACACGCATCCCAATACACACACCTACTCATTCAAACCCCGACACCCCCCTTCCCTCCGCATACATGCAGACACACAGCCCCAACCGCATGCATGCATCCAGACACGCACACTTGCTCACTCAGAAACACACACTCAGACACTCCATTCACATACATACATGGACTCAGATACCACCATTGTCACACATACACACACTCAAATACCTCAATTCATACAAATACACGCACACACCACACACATGCACCCAACACCCCCCTCTTTTGAACAGTCCACTTACCTGTTTCGGTGAGGTGGTCATCTGAGAGGGGATGGGTCCTGCCATCTGCCACCACCAGCACCATACTGCCATGCAGGACACCGCTGCACAGTATTACACATCATAATGCAACAGGCAGAGACCTGTTGGCGTGGCGCCACTCTTCCTCCATCGGCTAGGCAGATGGGGTCGGATTTCTGCCTGTAAATGGGCGGAAATCCTATGTGACTCCAAATATGGGAGTCTTCGGACTGCCAACACTGGCGGTCTGTTGGCAGCAGCAGCTTCGGCAGTTTTGCAAAAAGACTGCCGAAGTCATAATGAGGGACTATTTCCTCACTATAGCTATCTGCTGGAGACGGCCAGTAGGCAATATATATGGGAAAGCATTGAGCCGAAACAAGTTGACGTCCTCCTGTGGTTAAAGCACTTATGCTCAATGAGTTGATGGATTGATCCTTTGGTATCAAAGATGTCTTGAATGCCGTAATTTGTGGAGTAATTAGCAATGCATGGCAAGGGCCCGAGTTATAGCCTGATTTCAGCCCCCAGAACCCCACCCCCCTGGGCACAGGATTAATATATTGATTTGTTTGGGAGAGGGGGGCTGTGTGGCCCCCTCCCTCCACCAATCTCGGCCCCAGAACCCCATCCCCGGTGCCCAGCCGTCTGTGGTGGGAGACCCACAGGGTACCCACTGTATAAAATGGGACCACTGGGGGGTCTTAAGGTCCGAGCCGGCTCTATGCATCCTGTGGGAGCTGGCATTGCTGTCACAGAGAAGGAGCTGTTAAACGTACAGCACCCTCTCGCTGAGTGCAATAGTTTCCTTTGTTTCTGTGGCTGCATGTCTGCAGGCTTGAAAACAGAGGAAGCCTCCGCTCACAGCAAGGGAAAGCTGTTTCATAGCTCTCACTTGCTGTGTGCAGAGTGTGTGCTACAGCTCCTGCCAAGTCAGCATAAACAGCTGTGTTCCAGGTGTGGGCACACTGGGACATAGCAGGTGCTGGCCCTGAGTGGTGGCAGTCCTCAAGGCCATCAATGGCTCCTTGAGAAGGGCCACACAGCCCCCCTCCAATGTTAAGTAGCACCAGGGAAGTGGTAGTCTCCAGAGCAGGGAGTCCATAACAGATCCTCTTCATTATTTATATTCAGAACTGGAGAGGTGGTGGTGCCCAGGGCTGTGAGGGGGCTGCGTGACCCCCCCTGCATTATATATTACTTAAGCCCCAGTAAGATGGGTGTTCCTGGGGCTGTGTAGGGGGCCATGGTCCCCAACATTCATTATTACTTAATCCCCAGGGAGATGGCGGTCCCCCGAGCTGTGGGGGGTCACGCGGCCCCCTGCCTTCATTATTACCTAATCACAGTGGAGATGGTGGTCCCTGGAAAAGTGGGGGGGCATGCAACCCCTGCACACAATGTGAATTAAGACTTGGGGAGGTGGCTGTCTCTGGTGCATGGGTGCACCCAGTAGGCCCACCCGCATAATAATGATAAGCCTTGGGGATATGGTGGTTGCCAGCGCATAAAGATACCCAAGGAGGGGGGGCCCATGCCCCGACTCCTTTATTTTACCATGCCCCCATGACATGGCCCGCCAGGGGGATTAATTATAACATGCACAGGAGCCTATACTTGTTTTATTTGTTTTTATTATTTACTGTGAATTTGCAACCCCATTGCAAATGTGCAGCAACATTTGAAAAATAAGTTTTTTGCACTGGGGACGGTCCCTCTGGGACTCAAGCTCCAGAGCAAAGGGGTCAGGGTGTCCAGTGTTGGCAGCCAATCAGATATATGCATGAGATTGTGAGAATTTCCAGAGCCTTCACATCCCTATATATACAACTTAGTTTTTTCTTTACTATTTCAAAAACTACTGAATGAATTTACACCAAATCACAAAACATTTGCTTTCTGGACAGAGAGCTAGCTTTCTACCAAAATTGGTGTAAATCTGTTCAGTGGTTCAGCCGCTATTCATGTTTAAAATCCCAATGGAGATTAACATGGAGAAAACATGTTTTGGAACCCCTCCTCTTTTTAGGTTCCAGCTTGACGAGTCACCCCAAAACCTTTCCAGACAGCAGCTGACGTGAGCATTATATGTTTTAGGGAAAATTTTGTGAAGATTCATCAACCAACACTAAAGACATAGGCTAGTAAAAAAAACAATTTTTCTATGGAAACTAGGTCCTAACTGTAACGACCAACTAGGCAATATATATATATATATATATATATATATCATGCTCTTCATAAATCCAGAGTACAGAGGCTGTAACCGTGGTGGTCCAAGTCAGGATACGGCAGCCCCAAAATATACATGCAAATTCCCCTCATCACAGGATTACCTCAGACACCTTTGAATTTAGCCTTCTCTCCAACGTGGTCCGGCTGTAGCCTTGATCACAGTTAGAGCGTTTGAAGCAGACACGCTCCCATATAGTGTGTGGCATAAACAAAGGACACATACAAACCAAATCGTGTTGGGTTAAAACCAACAGTAGCAGTCATCTTATACTGTAGTACCCCTGGAAACAAATATAATCTACAATCCTAGGCAGAGGTAATAAGTACGTCTTAAATAATGATCACAGTATGTTATCTCGTACACCTAGGTATCTAAATAATGTTTCTCAAGATTGTCCCAATTGTCATTGACAGTATGAGAGTTTGTTTATCAAGTATGTATTGTGTATTATGTGATTACACCTTCTGCCATACTTTAAAGAAATAGAACTGTATTCACACTCCTGAATGAAACATATGACATTTGATGGTAACTGGATGTAAGTACTCTAGCTTGTATAGAAACAATCCAGATTTCAGGACCCACACAGACTAAGGGCATAGTTACGAGTCTGGTGGTCTACTGACCACCAGACTCACAACAGCACTACCAGGATTCTTCATCCTGGTGGTCTGCGGTCACGGGGGTCCTAATCCGCCTGGGCAGCGCTGCAAGCAGTGCAACCCTGGGGATTAGGACCTCCTTCTCCGCCAGCAGTTTCATGGCGGTAACCCTGCCATGAAAAGGCTGGCAGAGACTTGGCATGAGCAGTGCAGGGGCCCCTTAGCAATCTTCACTGTCTGCAGATGGGTGCTGGTGCACTCTATGCACTACAGGATTACCTCCGGCTCTTTTACGAGTCAGAGACAATGCTGTAGGCTCTTTCCCACTGGGCTAGAGGGAGGAAACTGAGTTTCCACCCGCTGACCCAGTGTGAAACTTGTAATGGACCCAGTGGAGAGGCTGCCACACTGGCAGCAACCTCCCTATCGGAACTTTGGCATACAGGATTTTCCATTGGCTGAAGCCATAATGAGGCCAAAAAATGCTTGATAATCCATAAATGGGAAATAGCCCAATAAGTAAATTCAACAATGTAATAGCCAATGTAAAAACACTGGTACCCGTATTAACCGATGATATTATGTCAAAATGAATGTATCCCATGACATAAAGGATAATACACCGTAAAGACTATGGCCATCATTATGACATTGGCAGTAAATCCCACTTACCGCCAAGCTGACGGCCACCAACATACTGTCGCGGTGGCAGATATCTGTTCACCATATTATGAAATACAGACACCAATCTGGCAGAATTCAGCCACACACACAAAACCTCCAGACCAAAAGTCAGTGATAAACTGGCAGTATCAAAACCCACACCGTTACGCAAACAGAACTATGCCCACCACATTATGACCCATGAATCACCATACTGCTGCGCTCACAATGGACACCGAGAGACAAAACAACACCACATTGGACAATTCAAACAACACATACCTGACACCAATGCACACACCACACCACTATAAAACACACACCCACGTTACCCACAACCCTTTATGACTACAAAGCATTGCCAACAGAGAAACACCAAGACCACTGACACAACCAGAGCCACACACTACTCACACCTATACACCACTCACACACTCCACATCACATACCCCATCACATTGTCCAACACACCTTCACCAACACACCTCCATAACACCCATGGCACCACAAAGACACCCTCGTTTCACAGAGGAGGAGCTAAGGGTCATGGTGGAGAAAATCGTCAGGGTAGATCCACAGCTATTTGGAGCACAGGTGCAGCAGATATCAATAGCCAGGAAGATGGAGCTATGGCGGAGAATCGTGGACAGTGTCAATGCCGTGGGACAGCACCCAAGAACTAGGGATGACATCAGGAAAAGATAGAACGACCTACGGGGGAAGGTAGGTTCCATTGCAGCAAGACAGCAGCTCACTATCCAGAGGACTGGCTGTGGACCCCCACCTCCTCCCCCACAACTCACAGCATGGGAGGAGTACGTCTTGGCAATACTGCATCCTGAGGGCCTGGCTAGAGACGGAGGAGGACTGGACTCTGGTAAGTCAACTCCTTACTATTATCACCCTCCTACCTGCCTGCCATCACGTACCCTCACCCTCACTCACATCGCTCCACTACATCCCACACACTCCACCATCACATTTCACTAATCCCAATGCCAAGCCCTGCATGCTGTACCAATGCATGGACACTCCTCAGAGCCCTGCATCGCCACTCCTCACTAAAGCTGCATAGCAGAGAGAACAAACAATCCCACCATACATTAACATACACAAGGGAAAGCTGGCAGGGCAAACATAGAGAGGAAGCCACAGTAGTACAATATGTCTGACACATTAAACATAACACGTCATTTATATTCACACAGATACCCCAGACAATGTCAGCGGAAAAGAGGTGCCAGACTATCCAGTCCCCCAACTGAAGAGGCCTATAGTGATGACAGCAACTCTGGTCTTCAGGATCAGGATGACGTACCTGGCCCATCAGGGACCACTGGACAGCCGGTTACCCAGGGCCAATCACACACCACCACAGAGCCTCCCCCATCAGGAAAGACCACCACAGCACCCACCCAGCGTACCCACACCTCTGTCCCCAGGACATGTCAATCAGCAGTCTATCCACCTCTACAGCGACCCCAGGCCACACCTCGCATCCAAGACAATAAGGGACCTTGGGTCAGTGGCAGTGGGCTCACGGTTCAGGGGACAGAGGCACAGGCCAACAGGGAAACTGGGGGGACTGCTGTGTGCCAGGGGGAGGACAGGCCCAGGGAACCGATTCTCCAGGAGGTACTCGCAAAGATCCTGGGAGCCTATCAACATTCCCAGGACATGATGGTACAGATCCTGGACAACATGCAGGAGAACAGGTAGCTGCAGGAGGGACAGTAGCAGGGGATCAGGGAGGACTTGCAGGCCATCAACAACACCCTGATCTCCATAGCATGGGTGCTGGCAGACATGGCCAACATTATGAGGGAGGCAGTCTCACGCCAGCGGGCCCCTACCACTACCCAGACATCTGAACAGCCTTTCACCTCTGCTGCCACTAGTGGCCAGGAGTTCCGGCCATAGGACTCACAGGTCACTAGCACCCCCCCTGCAGAAGGTGAATCACCACGCAAATGTTCCCTGCTATCCAGACAGAAGCCAGAGACACTTGACAAGACCCCGCCAGGAAATGAGACTCTCCTGATTGTCATCCTTGTGTCCCACTCAGTCACTCTGTCCACCTTGAACTGCCATTGCTCCCCTTCTTATGGCCCCTTGAACCAGGCACCTGTGCTTCAAACAGACTAGAACAATACCCTGGACTTTCCTCCATCATCACCTCATCCCATTGCACTTGCTCCCTATATTCTAGCACTTCAATAAACACCCTTAGAAAAAAAACACCATTCGGAGTATGTCATGTATATCAAATATGTATTGATTGGAAGAGGTACAAACATTGCAAATTAACTATACATAGAATGAGAATAGATTAATGACCTGTAGCTGGCAGTAGTGATAACACCAGGAGAATATGTCAATTCACAAACATCCGCAAAATGAATAGCCAGAGGGAACAGTAAATAGGCATAGAAGTGGGAAATATCAGCATGCCATTGCCACACAGATTACAACCAAAGGCACTGAAATGTAAAGTTACACTGTCCTACCTGTGTATCATTGGAAGTATTGTCGAATAACTGATGTTCTGTTGTCCTCATCCTCATCCTCTGCATCCTCATCCTCACGGTCCACAGGGTCTACTGCTGCCACATGGGCATCTCCAGTCTCCTCCTCCTGCAGAAAAAGCACATGGTATCTGAGGGCCAGGTTGTGCAACATGCAGCATGCCACTACTGTCTTCCAGACCTTCTTGGGTGATGTAGCACAAGGATCCACCTGTTAGATGGAGGCACTGGAACCTGGCCTTCAGGAGGCCAAAGGTCTTTTAAATGATCCTTCTTGTTCGCCCATGTGCCTCATTATGACGTTCTTCTGCCCTTGTCCTGGCATTCCTCACAGGAGTCAGCAACCATGATAGGTTTGGGTAGCCGGAGTCACCTGCAAATATTGAGGGACAACATTTAGCCACACACTATCTGTATATGGCCCATACCATACCCATACATCAACATATACTGGGTGGGAATCAGGGCTCACCTAGTAGCCTCACCCTGTGCCTCTGTAGTTGGGCCATCACATTTGGGATGCTGCTATTCCTCCGGACAAAGGCATCATGCACAAACCTAGTATACTTAGCAATGATGTGGGAGATATACTGGTCCACCAAGCTCACCATTTGCACATTCATAGAGTGGAAACTCTCACGATTCCTAAAATCCTGTTCATTCTGCCGGGGGGGGGGGGGCAAATGCAATATGAGTTCCATCAATCGCCCAAATTATGTTGGGGATATGTCCCATTGAATAAAACTCGGTCTTCACTGTGGCCAAATCCTCAACCTGGGGGAAAACAATGTAGCTGCACAAGTGTTTTATCAGGGCAGACAACACTCTTGTCAGCACGTTTGAGAACATTGGCTGTGACATTCCTACTGCCAAGCCCACTGTCACTTGGAAAGAACCAGTTGCCAGGAAATGGAGCACTGATAGCACTTGCACAAGAGGAGGGATCCAAGTGGGGTGACGGATAGCAGATATCAGGTCAGGATCCAATTGGGCACACAGCTCTGTGATTGTGGCCCTGTCCAGTCTATAGGTGAGGATAATGTTCCTGTCCTCCGGTGTTGCCAAGTCCACCAGAGGTCTGTACACAGGGGTATGTCTCCATCTCCTATTCATCTGCAGTAGTAGGTATCTAACAGACACAAGAGTGAGGAGGCTGTCACAAGCTGTCACAAACGTAACATTTGAGCCACAGCAGGAGTTTCCAATCTGTAAACTTGTAATGGGTCAGTGTGATTTGTCCATTTTGTGCATATTTCTCCTGTGATACAGCATGCATCCATAGTGCTGCCTCCCTTGAAACGGCATCCATCTGTCCTTTGTGGAGGGACAGGTGGAAGTGAGGTAATTCCACTGACGTTCTGCGCAGTGGCAGGAGGTGGTCGGGAACCACCGTGCAACTCCTCATTGGTTAATGCCCAGCTGGCGATGGCCTCCGAACAAGGAAGTGGTGCCCGTCGAACCCTGACCTCCCTTGATGGCCCGCATACCGGCAGTGGCATATCTACAGCTAGATGGGCGCTTGAGGGCATCACAGCAGCCACAAGGAGGTGAGTACAGTGGCTATCATTATAAATTACGGCTGGTGGGGTGGTATCCGGGTGGTGGATGTGTGTCAGTGGGTGCCCCTAGGCCAGGCCTGACATAGCAGCTTAGGTCCTCTGGTGGCTAGGGTTCTGAAGGGATAATCATGCCTACTTAGCCTGTAAGCATCCACTACTGGTCAGGGCTGCATGGGTCCCAGGTGTGCTGCAGTTGGTGGTGTGTGCCCCTCCTCATACCTTGGTGGCTAACGATATCAGTGGTGGTGCAATGCAAAGTGCATAGGCATGTTCTCTGTGTGTGAGGGTGCTGGTGTAGCCAATGACCCAGTGTATCCTTTGTCTCCCTCCCCCCCTTTTTTGTTTTGCCATCCTGTCCTTATGTGCATTAGCATAATCTGGTGGAGGAGCAGAGGCATCGGCGATGGAGGGAGCTGCATCCCACATGACCCAGGAGGCAGAGTCTACCGATGCTGTGGGCACCAGTGGGACAGATGCCGAGGGGAGCACCACGGCGGAGACTGGAGGGGACACTTCAGACACAGATACCTCCTACGATGAAAGCTCCCTGGTGATGGCGGACACCTCTGTGACCACCTCAGCTACAGGTACAGCCGCCACACCCATTTCAGCACCGCCCTCCCAGAAGCCCCTCATTAATTTGCCCGTCCCCGCTCACCCAGGAGAATGGGCATCCCCTTCACCACAGGCACCTCAGGTCCTGCCCCAGTGAGCCCTGCTAACCTGAGTGAAGAGGCTATTGACCTCCTAAGATCCATCTCTGTAAGATAATCAACCATTGTGAATGCGATCCTGGGGCTGGCAGCCCAGATGCAACAATCTAATGCATTCCTGGAGAGCATTCACACTGGATTGGCGGCCTAACAGAGATCGATTCAGGCTCTGGCCTCCTCTCTGATGGCAGCCATTGTCCCTGTTTCTACCGTTACCCCCTCCAACTTCCACTTCCCAGTCCCATTCTCCTCAACTCCAACCCATCCCAGGCACACATACAGACGAGCATGCACACAAGACAACACCCAGGAGTGGCACAGGCAAACACAAGCACCACCCTTCATCCCACAGGCACTCACACAAACACCATTCATTTGCAGACACTAAAACATCCACTATTTCCACTGTCTCCCCCTCCTCCACCTCCACCACCTTCCTCCCAGCCACATCCACACTCACACCTGCATGCACTACATCATCATCCACTACAAGCATCATCACCACACCAAGCATAATTCACAACTCACTGGCAGACACCTCCACAACAGCCATGCAAACGTCCCCTGTGTCCTCTCCCACTGTGTCTATCCCCCTCTCCTAAGGTACACAAACGCAAGCACTCAGACACCCAACAGCCATCCACCTCACAACAGTAGACAGCCCATGCACCTGCACCCAAATCCAGCAGGCAAACACCTCCAACAACCACTCCCTCATCCTCCACTCCCATTCCTTCTCCTTCTTCCTGCCCCAACGTCCCTAAGAAATTTTCCTATCCACCATTGACCTCTTCCCTATGCCTTCCCCCCATCCTGTACGTATGGCCAGGGTGGGAAGAACCCAAAGACATCCTTATAAATAATACAGGATCTAAAAATTGGCAATATGCCAGTAGAGGGTTATGCCCAACAACATTTCTTTCATTGTGGTTACTATTACAAGATTGTGATTGTAATCCACTTGATTGCGACGATTGAAGGTTCAGATGCAAACAACTAGCAAATACCTATTTATTTTTTAAACGCGGTGACTCTCAAGCAATACTAACAGAAAAAGGTATTGCCTAGAATTCCCTGCCTTTTTTTGATGTACTCTGAAAATGCATGCTCTTTAACAACATGTAGTACTTTAATTTCTTTCACTTTTGCTTCTATAACCACTGTTATTGGCACGGTGTTTGATTCACTTGTGTAACAATTACAAATGACCCACAGGAAGTGACATTGTTGGGCACAGAGATTTTTGGGTGACACTCACACACAGAGCTAAGCTCTCTTGTTGCATTGATACCCTAAGTACTTGTTTAGTCAATTGCGTTATTTTACTCTCTGTTTACATTTTTGTAGAGGCGCCATTGTCCCCTGATAGTCCTAATGAGGCCCTGACTGAAGAGGCCGAAACGCGTTGACACATTTTTTGCGAGACTGTGTTCTTTAAGTCAAGTGACTTTGACAAGAAATTTAATATGCACTACAAAATATCCTTAAAAAATAAATAGGTATTTGCTAGTTGTTTGCATCTGAACCTTCAATCATCGCAATCAAGTGGATTACAATCACAATCTTGTAATAGTAACCACAATGAAAGAAATGTTGTTGGGCATAACCCTCTTCTGGCATATTGCCAATGTTTAGATCCTGTATTATTTATAAGGATGTCTTTGTTGTAGACAATTGTTATTGTATATGTAAGTAGGTAATTTTGATGAGATGTAAATATTTGTGTTGTATATATAATTCGCTGATGAGCCACTGCTGGCCTTGTATAAAATTAATTGGAATAAATAAGTGAAAGTAATCGACCCATAAGGACAGTATTGAGCACTGGTCTTAAAAAATATTGTTTTAATTTTTCCCTACCTGTTGACCGTATTGTTTGTGTTTGTTGTAGTACCCAGGTCAGGTTAGGGTTACAGGGTTCCCTCTTTTTAGTCCAGCAGGCAAGAAGGGCAAGGAGCCTGCATCTGCCACCCGAAAGGGCAAGGAGCCTGCACCAGCAGGGAAGGGCCAGGAGCCTGCACCAGCAGCTGTCACGGAACCATGGTTGTGCATCCATCCGAGGGTGCAGGAGATGTGCAGGAGCCTCACCCCACCACCAGCACCACCATAGTACATCCATCCGAGGGTGCAGGGGATGTGCAGGAGCCTCCCACCACCACCACTAGCACCACCACAGTGCATCCATTTGAGGGTGCAGGGGATGTGCAGGAGCCTCCCACCACCACCACCAGCACCACCACAGTGCATCCTTCCGGGAGTCCAGGTGATGTGCAGGAGCCTCCCACACTCACAGCACCACCACAGTGCATCCATCCGAGGGTGCAGGGGATGTGAAGGAGCCTCCCACCACCACCACCACCACAGTGCACCCGTCACTGCCGAAGGACACAATGTAATCCTGCCTCCATGGGCTGCTGTGCGGCCTGTCCACTCAAGAACCAGTAGGGTATACACCCACTTCAGACTGTGGCTTTGCACTCCCCAGGACCGAGCACAGGGAATGTTGCCCCCTACAAAACCAGTGGGCAAGTCACCCACTCGAGAGACTGTGGTCTTGCACTCCCCAGGACCAAGCACAGGGCATATTGTCCTCTCCAGAACCAGTGGCCTTGTTTCTGCTCCCAGCTGAGGTGCCCCCCTCCCCCTGAGGTGCCTAACTGTTTGCCAACTGATGCCCCTGCAGTGTTCTCTCTGTGTTGATGCAGGTGAAAACTGGAGCCTTGGACTTTGGCCTGTGGCCATGTGGCCCAATCAAACTGAGGACTGGGCAGTGTCCCTTGTTCTGTACATTTGTAAATAACTGTTACATTGCCTAACTTATTTTTTTTTACTGTGTTGATATTATCACACTCACTTTGGTAAATTATTTTTGTGCTTGCATTATTCAGCCAATTTCGTGGGATTAACTTGTTTTCTTGTGCATCTGCTTATGTGTATGGGGTGTGTGTATGGGGTGTGTTGTGCGTGTGTGTGTCATTCTCTTTTTCCTCCCCCCACTCCCTTGTGTGCTACACAGCTGTACTCGCCGTTGTCTTCTTCGCCGGCATTGGTGTTCATGGTGGAGCAGAACATAGATTATCTTCGGAAATACATGCAGTTCGACTTCCATGGTGGCGTGGTTGTTCCCTGTGTCTCCAATGGTGAGTCCTTTCACTTCTGAGCTCAGTTTCCGACAGGCTTTTGATGTCGTTGGTACCGCCCCGGAAAAGGCGGAGGATTGTGTTGTTGTAATATGGTGGGCGGAACATTGACTTCTGTCTGGCTGTAGGCGGCTACATCCATGGTGGCTATTGTTTCCGTCCTGTCGGTCAATGTGATACATTGGCTGTCTTTAGGAGATCTCTCCACCATGGTCATAATTTGGCGGTTCTTACTGCCGGCCTGTTGGCGGTATTACCACCACTTTATCACCAACTGCCAGGGTCGTAATGAGGACCTATATTTTGTGGTCTTATACCTGAATAATAGAAAATACAAAATGCAGCATGGGAAATTATTACCACCTAAAATATATAAACAAAATGGTCTTACATTATAGATGAGTAGCCCCACAATTGAGCCCAAGTGGGCAGTTCTGTCTGACAATACTACTAAGGTACATAGAATATCGTAAGGTGAACAAACATCCCTGGCTTGCTACTCTGTGAATAAACAGTGTTCATACCTGTGTGCAAAAAGGGAGAAATAAAAAAGAGAGAATCCAAAGAGAGCATGTCAATAAGATTTGTAATGCATTTAAAACCAGTGATTCCAATGGCGGCTCTACTCACAATAGTATCTAAACATCCTATTAAAATTGATTCCTAAATCATTACCTTAGATGCACAGACATTTATTCACTAGAGTTCAGCTCTTCCAGGGCTAGTGTCTCAAAGTTCAAAATGAACCTAGATTCTGAAATCCTCAGTTGTCTCTCTCTATCACACCCGTGTATGTCAGGTTCCACATTGTCAGTCACAACACATTTTAACAACCTTTCATTGCCAAAGTTTACATTTTGCAGCTCGGCAAGGATGGCACTGTGCCAATCCTATGCTTAACCATTTTGCTGTACAAATGGCAAAAGACTTTGGCCCTCATTATGACCCTGGCGGATGGGGGAGAAGTGGCGGTAAAACCGACGGAAAAAAAATGGAATTATGACCATGGCGGTACTCAGGACCCTGCATACCACCATGGATTTCGGGTGGTTTGGAACCACAATGAAATCCATGGCGGTAGGCACTATCAGTGCCAGGGAATTCCTTCCCTGGCACTGATAGGGGTCTCCCCCACCCCTGAGTCCTCCCCCCACCCCCTCACCCCCCTGCAACCCCCCAAAATTGGCAGGACCCCCCTCCCCACGCCCACCCCCAACATGCACATACACACACCCCCTCCCCACCCCCAACATGCACATACACACACCCCTACACTACAACAACACATACCCGCACACATACAGACATGCACACAGACCGACCCGCAAACATTTCCCATACACCAACACACCCCCTGCATACATACACGCACTCACACACCTCCTCTACATACTCACACGCACACCCCCATGCACGCACACAACACACAACCCCCCCTCCCCTACCTTGTCCATAGATTCCCCGGGAGGGGACGGGATCCATAAGGGCTGCTCCGCCACGAGTTCCCTGTCACCAGAACACCGCCACACCGAATCATGGGACGTGATTCGTGGGCAGTGTTCTGATGACGGGGCGATGGAGGTGGAGCAGCCTCCACTTCCCCGCCGACTGCCAGTATGGCTGCCAGCAGTCATAATACGCTGCACGGAAAACCACCTGCACTGGCGGTCTTCAGCCCGGCGATACCTCAGCGGTCTTTAAAAAAGACCGCAGAGGTTGAAATGAGGGCCTTTGTCCCTATCTAGCTCAGCATGGATAGCAGTGTGCTAATCCTATGCCTAAAATCTTTGCTAGATAATCAGACATTTGAGGTGAGCAATCCTTGAATGTCACCGGTGTTGCATGGTGCTCCCTACTGGAGCTGTTCTCCACCTAAACTTGAGAACTACCCAGAGTTCTCTCTTTTTTCATAAGTTATGCATCACTCTAACCGTTAAAGGGTTTTGTTTTGACTTATACTGTGTGCTCCCTTGTATCTGGACAACGCTAAACCTCTCTGAAGAGAAGTAATGACATCAAAACACGTGTCAGAGGTTGTGTTTACTCATTCCAGGTTGGCTTGGATGGTATTTTACCAATTCAAAGCTGTAATACTGTGCTTGGAGTGGTGAAAGGCTTTTGTCATTTTACAGCTCGGCAAGGATGACACTGTGCCAATCCTATGCTTAAAGATTTTGCTGTACAAATAGAGAAATAGTTTGTCCCTATCTAACTTGCATGGTGAGCACTGTGCTAATCCTATGCCTAAAAACTTTGCAATATAAGCAGACATTTGAGGTGAGCAGACTGAGAGTGTCGATGGTGTTGCAGCTTTTCTCCACCTAAACTTGAGATCTACCTAGAGTTCTCTCCTTTTTTTGCAGATATATATATATATATATATATATAATATATGTATATATATATATATATATATATATATATATATATATATATATATATATAGATATATATATATATATAAATATATATATATATATATATATATATATATATACATATATTCACTAAAAAATCAAAAGTTATAGTTATAGTTAGGCTCACATTTTAAACGTACGAAATCATAGCACTTCACCAGTTATAGTTAGAGTTACCTCAAGTAACTATAACTCGTGCCCTAAAGGTAACTGTAATTCACTTCCCCGCCATGCACAGTTTTTTTTGTGAAAAATGCTACTGCAAAGGTTACATTGATATTATTAATGATGTTATCAAAGATGTCATGAGTGACATAATTTGTTGGATAATTATCAATGCATGGGGATGGCACTATTTCTAGTTACCTTAGGGCACAAGTTATAGTTAGTTGAGGTAACTCTAACCATAACTAGTGAATTTCTGTGGTTTTGTACGTTTAAAATGTAAGCCTCACTATGACATCCCTGTAACCTTTGTTTTTTTGTGAATTCCTGTTTAAAAAAAATTATGTTTCCTAACTAGAACATCCCTGTAACCATTGTTTTTTTCCAGTGAATTTTGAAGTATTTTTTTAACATATTGTCATTTTCATTACTATACGTTATTCCAACCTCTGCCATGAAAGGCCTTTGGTCGTGCGGCGCAGCGGTTTGCCTGAGGCCAACCTCCTATCAGCACCCAACCTTGCACCGTACACAGTCTTTGCCCATGTGCATCAGGGGATGCCTGCAAGGGCTGCCCTGCAGCTAGTCCCAGTAACCACCCAACCCTACTCTGCACCTGACCCTTTGGCTGTGTGTGCAGGGAGCTGGAGACAGCCTATCTCCCTGGGTGTGAAAATAGGTGTCAGAGGGTGTATCTTGGGGCGAGAGTGGCTGTGAGAGTCTCAGTCTGGCTGTGAGAGTGTGTGAATCAGTGTCTTAGTGGGTGTGTCAGGGTCTACCCAGGTCTGTGAGTGGCGTCATGAGGGGGTCAGTGGGCCGGTGACTTGGTGTGTGAGAGTTTGAGTGGGTCTGCAAGTGGGAGTGTCAGGGTGGGTCTTTGAGTGGGTGTGTGAGGGTCTGAGTGGAGCTAGGAGTAGGAGCACAAGGTTCTGAGTGGGTCAGTGAGTGGGTGTGTAAGTGTCTGAGTGGGTCTGTGAGTGGGTACATAAGGGTCTTAGTGGGTGTGTGAGTGGGAGAAAGAGATTAAAAAAGAGGGAGAGAGAGTGTGAGTAAAAGGGAGATAGGTAGTTTTTCAGACTTTGATGGATGATATACTTAGAATTAGATAGTTCTGTCACATTGAAAAAAATGTATTTGCCAATTAAAAACAGAGAGATCACCTTTCAGTATCAGCCTAAAAGATTTGTAGTTGAAAAAAAGGAGGCAAACAAATCCAGTTGGACTCAAACCGTCTACGCTCAGTGTGCAGGTATGTGACCTTCACACTTGAGGTGTTCCTTTTTTTATTTTATTTTAGCCCTCAAGAGCTTCCCTGCAGTCCCTACATGTTTCCTTTAAATTCTATAATGTGCCCTTTATGGGCTATCTGGGACCATGGGGGAAGCCTCTAGGCCTGCTCCTTGGTCCCATTGCATCAGCAAACAAGGAGCTGTTTTGAGTGGCAGCTCTGTGGTTGATGAAGCAAAGCTTTCATCTCTTTTCCTTACATGCATACCTGGGTGCAGGGAACAGAGATTAAAACTCTGGTTTCTGACAGTCGGTCCTGCTTGACAGGTCCTTCTGTCAGAAACCAGAGTGGTTGCTGTGGTTTGGCGGCAGCTGTAACGCTGTAGCCACGCCGTCGCAAACCTCTATGTCCTAGAGGAGGGCACCCTGGGACATAGCAGGAGCTGGCTCTGTGATGTGGTGGTTCCCAGGGCCGTCATTGGCTTGTTGATGGGGCCACAGGCCCCCTCCTACAATTATAGTCCTGGGGAGGTGGGGGTACCTGGGGCTGAAGGGGGGGTCTGAAATAGGCTCCCTCACTGTTTTTTCATCTTTGCTCCAGAGAGGTGGTAGTCCCCGGAGCAGCGGGGGACTGCACAGCTACCCCAAACTGAATTGCAATAAAGCCAAGCAGAGGTGGCAGTCCCTGGGGCCCCCAATAGGTTTTTTGCCCTGGGGCCCCAAGGGCACAGGGGGGCCAGGTGCCTTACCACACTCCTATTAAAGAATGATCCCGGGACTTGGCACAACCAGGGGCTTAAAAAGACAAAGAGCTCAATTTTCACCAGATCTGTGGATCCGCCATGAATTGCGGCAAACATTTTTTATCAAATGCTTTTTAGCCCTTGGGGGGTTTCCTCTGGGGTCAGGGTGTCTGTATCCTGAGCCTTTATCTTTTTTTTTTATATTTTCTTTCTGGGACCCCCCCTTCTTTTTCTCAGTCCCCCCAATCAAATCACCCTGAAACTTTCCAAATGGCAGCTGAAGGGTCTAGCAATTTTTTTAAAAAGCTGAAGCGATGCCAATGATAGAGGAAAGTAAAACAACTCTTTTTATATAGAAAATAGGTTCTAACTATACCTACCTAACGGTGGCCGCCAATAAGTAATATATCTATATATCTATATATCTATATATATATATATATATATATATATAGAGAGAGAGAGCGAGAGATAGATATTTTACCCTCCACTTTTTACTGAATTCATTTTTGTTGGCTTTAGGACTTTGAGCACTGCTATCAGTGCTAAAGTGCTATCTCCCTAAAAATGGTTTGATTGGTATATACCTAATTTGCACATTTAATTTACTTATAAGTCCCTACTAAAGTACTCTACATGTGCCTAGGGCCTATAAATGCAATGCTACAAGTGGGTTTGCAGCACTGTGTGTTCCACTACTTAAGTAGCGCTTTAAAATATGCCCTTGGCCTGCCATTGCAGCCTGAAGGCAGTGTTACACTGCTGACATTTAAAATCCCTTGCCAAACTTAAAATCCACTTTCATTACATATATTACTCCCTTAAGGTAGGTCCTAGGTACCCAACCATGCATACACCACAACACTCACAGTCACATTAAGACACGCACAGACACATTCATACACACAAACACCACACACTCATACACAACACCCCCACCCTCCCACCCCTCTCCCCTGTCAGATGCCTGACTTACCTTGTCCAGCGAGGAGGTTGCCCGGCAGGCAATGGGAAGGTGCGCTGCCCCTGCTTGCAGCGCCCCGCTAGCAGGACGCCACCAAGCCATATTAGTCGTCTTCATATGGCTGGTAGCATCCTACTGGCAGGGCGCTGTAGGTGGTAGCAACGTCAGAGTGCTACTGCCTGCCAGCATGGCTACTGCCGGATATCTGCCCACAGTGTACCGGAAATCCAGCAGTACCCATTATATGGGGGGTGGAATACCACCAGTACTGGTGGTCTTCTGGCACCCGTGGCTTTGGCGGTCTTGCTCAGAGATCACGAAGGTCATAATGATGGCCAGAGTGTGTAAAGCATTCAAATGTCACAAAACAGTAATTAAATAGAACACAGGAAGCAGTACAAATCCAAAATCAACTTATACAAATCCGGTAAGGGGAACTGGAGATATGAATTTTGAGAGAATAAATGTTTTTTAGTGCACAGAAACTAAAAAACCCCACTTGGGATATCTAGTTGCAACTCAACCAGGGCAACATCAAAGTTTAAGGCCAACCAAGCAAGTCCTGCTCGGCTACAGCAAGCGGGAGGCCTCGGTCAAAAGTTTACCTTCGGATTTGGTCTTTTTCTGGAAGATTTTTCTAACCAGGACGAAGCCACCAATACGATCGGAGCTCCCTGGAGACCTCTTCTGATATGCATCACAGGAGACTTCGGTGAAGAATTCTACATTTAAACTTAGATGATTTTTCAGGATTGAAATCTTCATCCAGGCTGAATTTGAATTTGGATCTAATGACCCTAGAGCTCTCCTCAGATATGCTGCAACGGAAGTCCCAGTCAACTTTTTCTGTTCGAACTTTGTCACTTTTTTTTTGCTTTTTCTCTCTGATGGCAGGTGACCCTCTGCAGCAAGCCAATTTTGAGTTGACATCATTGGATTTCCTTTCCAGGAGCCACTAGTGAAATCCTGAAAGCCTGGGGTTCCGGAGCTTTTCAGCGGGTTGAACCTGCAAGTCAGGCTAGGTCGCGGTTGAGGGAAGCTGACTTGACTCACAACATCGGGTCGGTCCCTTTATGGAGATTTTTACCATAAGCTCTCCAATCTTCTCCAAAGTTCTGGATCTTCTTCCGGAAGGTCTTCAGAGGTCCTTTAGCAGTCCACAGCTCACACCAAGGTTCCAGAAGTTCTGAATTGCTCCTTGAGAGTTAGGAGTCCAACTCCCAGAACGCACCTGCCTCAAATCCATAAATGACCACTGGACAGTGGTAAGCTGGTCAGTTTCTTCAGGTTTTGATGCAGGGGACTCTGGTTATCTATTTTCACCATTAGCAAGCAGGGGTCCCTTCCTGAACCAGTTGAAGCTAGGCAAAGTCTTTTATTTTTAGTGTGGTGAAGCCCAAGTGTGTAGCTGGTGCAGTCCTTCAGAGTGCAGTGTCCAGGTGCAGGTCAGTGGCCCAGCATGGCAGTCCTTCTTCTCCTGTCAATGTTTCTTGTTGGGATCTGAGGTGTGGGTGCAGCTATGCCATATTTGTCCTTGCTTCTGGGTTGGAAAGCAGGGAGCAGCTGTACAATCACAGACAGGCAACCACCCTCTTGGATGACCACTTCCTAATATGTGTGGCAAAAATCAATCCCAGAGAGCAAGATTAAAAAAAAATCCAAAATGGCAGAATCTGAATTTATGGAGGTTGCGTCTGGCTGAATCCACCCACTGGTGTGGCTAAAGTTCATTAACACACCTCTTTCCTGCCCTCACCTAATCTAATCAAGGGGGCACCTGGTTGTCTGGGTTTGCAGGAAATGGGGGAGGTCCTGAGCTGCTCCAAATGTCCTTCTCATCTCTAATTTCAAAGTTGAATTTGAAGGTAACTTTAATTTAAAAGCAGCCATCAAGGCAGGCATGCCTTTAAAATGACACTGGGCACCGCAGCAGTTCACCTATGGCTGCACTACCTAGGCTGGGCTCGCTAAACCTACATGTCCTACCATATACTAGGGACGTATAGGTAGGTTGATACTGCCAATTATAATTATCCAAATTTGTATACCAACTTTACACAGAGCAATGGCCCTGCGACTGGTTAGCAGTACCTAGGGGACAGGCAAGAGTCAGAACCACTAGTATCTGTCCAAAAAGTTTGGGGGTGACCAGGGCAAAAAGGAGGACTTTCCTACACAACGGGAGGAGTAATCTGGACTTTAGACTCCCAGTGGTGTAGCATCTACTCCAATGATTTCATTCACCATGTCTGACACCTTCACTTTATTATTTTTCTTCCTTTCTGTCAAAATGTTTTTTACTGCATAGGCACTGTAAAAAAATCCACCTATCATAAACTCAGTGTCTGCTTGCTTCATTCCAACATTTTGCTATGTAGAGATGTAAGACGATTTGAACCATATGATGAAGACACAAGCTATTTGTATAAGGAGGGATATGCTAAAGGTACACAGTGTCCTGCTCAGGATTACAGCCATTACACACAAACCCATCAGTACAAGTGTCTTGTCACAACAAACATTTTATTCCAATGTACAGCACATAGGCTGTCCATGTCTAGACCTTTGTGACTTAAGAATGTGTAGCTCATACTGAGTCAACTGACATATTCCAGGGTACAGCCGCCAAGACCACATAAGGGAGAGATTTGTAGAATAGAATAGAATAGGCATACTTTAAAGGTGATGATGTTAGCAGCTTGAGCGTTGTCACATATCACACCAAAGTAATCCAACATCACATAATCCAAGATACAGACAGATGGCAGCACAAAAATCCTCGATCACAGGGTGATCATAATCCAATGACCATGTATCTGGTGGTATTTCACAAACATATCAGTGTTGTGGCACAGGCACGGTGCCCTGCAATGATAAAAACACATCTACAACTATACAAGTCATACAAGAATAGTGCTTAGCCAATGTGAAGGGTGAATGCTTTGCTCACAATTGACTACATATTTCATGCCCAAATGATGACACACATTATGCAATCATCCCAACACAGCACAGAAAACAAGTTCAATATGTACTTCTGATCTTCTACCCAAGCACTGTGGAGGCTGCCTTAGCACAGGTTTCATTCACCCCAAATCTGTGACCTACATTACCTGGAACAATTCATGTCCACATTGTATGTCAGAGCAGCATCAACTACCAGCCAATGTCACAACTCTGAAATGCCCACATGAAGATGTAATGGCGAAGGTGCCAGTAGAAAGACAAAAAAGGAGTGTAGCTTGAAAACATACCTATTACACAAATCTCATATCAAGCTACTGGAAATGTAATTACATTGCAATGAGACTGACACAAACAAAGCACTCAACTCCACACATTCTCACAACTACAGTTCATTGTACAGTCATAGCCATTACATCACATGACATACTTACACTCATGAAAAGAGAATTTCCAGCAAGTCAACTCCTTCCTCTTCACCACTGACATCCTCACTTGGCATTTCAGGATTCTCAAATAGTGGCACTGCAGGCTTCACCTCCTCTGAGATGTACGGGATATTCTTCCGCAGGGCTGATGTTGTGGAGCATGCAGCATGCCACAGTGATCTGACAAACTTTTCCGGGTGAGTAGAGGAGGGCTACACTAGTTGGGTCAAGTCACCTAAATCTGGGCTTCAAAAGCCCAAACGCCCACTCCACTATCAGGCTTGCTCTTCCATGGGGCTCATTGAAGCAGATTTCCCCTGGTGTAGTTGAATTCCTTAGTGATGTCAACAACACAGGACGGTTTGGATATGCAGAGTCTCCTGTTAAGTAATGGGGCAAATGTGCAACAATGAGTTTCTTACTTCATGATTGTAGCATCAGACATTACACACACACAAACAGGACAGATGTGACTTACCAACCAGCCATCCAGGCCCTCTCACAGTACAGTTGTGACATCACTGGGGTATGGTGCTGTTCTGCTTTAAAATTGAATCATGGGCTGAACCCAGATAACGTGCACATGCATGTGAAATGTAGAGATCTGCCAAAAAGACAACTTGCATGTTGATAGAATGGAAGTTATTTCTTTTGCGGTATGTTTGTTTATTGATCTGCAGTGGGACCAAGCCAACATGTGTGCCATCAATAGCCTCCACCACATGTGGGATGTGTGCCAAACCGTAAAAGTCAGCCTTCACATTGGCTAAATCCTTGCATCGGGAAAACTAGATATAGCTGTCCAGGTGTTTCAACATTGCTGAGAGGACATCCTTTAACACCAGATTGAACATAGGTTGGGACATACCAGCAGATAGGGCCACTGTATGTTGGACGTACCCTGTGGCTAGGAAGTGTTTGCTTAATCAGATGGTATAGCAGTATGATGTAGCATTCTTCCATGATCTGAAGGACTGGCAGTGGACTGTAGACAGTAGGTTGCTGCATCTTTCCTCTCCCTGGGTACCTATGTATGACAAGATATGATGTTTAACATTAGTCATTGTTTCCACAGCAACATACATGATGCATGTCAATGAAAACATGTGACAAGGCATTTCTGAATGGATAGACATGGCAATCAGTACACATCACAGCTGCAAATAATACAAGGGTCACACGTGTCCCTCATATACTTCCACACATGTGGTCACAACATGTATATAGACCAAACTCAAAGATGTACAACACAATTGCACTTAAAATGTGACTAGACAACCTAACCACCAAAATGACAGTTGGCGGTGGTGGACTGTGCCTCACAGTTAAATGCCATCTGTGCCCTGCAACATACTACAATGGTGTTTGCATAGTAGGACCTACATGACAAGACAGGAAAAGCATGTTTGTGAGGTCAAAAATCTTTTTTTACAGGTGTGACACAGTTTATATAGCCCAAAACAGCATTTTAGGCTGCCAAAATGGCATCTGCCTGACCTACTCCACTTGACATTAGAAACCTCCCCTGACTGCTGGCAGAAGTTGTCATGGTCGTTGCTTGAAACCGTGGCAGACACAGCCATAGGCTAATGTTCTTGCCAGTGGCAGTCGCAGGCCAATGGCTGGGTCCACCAGCGGTAACGACTGCATATGTGGCTTACGTGACAACCATCTTCTGCAGATTCACTCACTTGACTTCTGACATAGCTGCCAGCAACACCTCCACGACCTGAGCTGCTGTGTGCCGCCTCGGGGAGCAATCATACCATGTCAAGCAGGTGATAGGGCCCCTGCCTTCTTTCCAAAGGAGCTGAGGACCCTAGTTCATGAGATTCTACCCCTTTATGGACAGTTCTATGGCTCACCAGAGGAGCAGGTGAGTACCTCATGTGGACAATTTTATATGCACTTCACCATCCTATCTCTCCTCACAAGCTAGAATGTGTCCATGTGTGCCAGTTAGACTACTTGTGTGCCTGTTGCAATCTGTGTGGCATCAGTGGGATGGACAGTGTGCAGGTATTGATGGGCAGTGCCATATGTTAATTTCAGTCACGTTGTGTTGTGTGAGGTTTTTGGGGTCCTAGATCCTCCTTGAGTGGGATGCATATGACTAGATAAGGGGACATTACTGCAATCCACTGAATTTCTTTCCTCATGATTGTCAGGCAACATGTATGTGCATAACAGCATGAGTTGCATATGCATTTTGTATGTGTCAGGTGAGAGTCATGTGCATAATGTGTATAGTGCCACAGACCTTTCAACCCACATCTGCCCTTGCAACACTGTTGTGCGGAAGGCATGTCATGGGTTACTCTGCCCTTCATGGCAAATTGCTTTTGGCTACATGTTATGATATCATGAATGGAAGTGATGGGAATGGAGTGTCATGTAGGTTCTGTCAGATCAGCCTGCAGAGACCAGGGCCTGTCAAATGTATCTCCCAGTACTGTAGATCCATGCATATCAATGACCATCGAAAAAAGAAACATTGGAGAGCCATCGCCAAGAAGGTGCAGACCCTGGGGATCCACAGCTGACAGAGCACCCACTGCAGGAAAAGGGCTCTGAAATTCACAGAGGTCCAGCTGGGGTTCTCTTCCAAAAGTGGGTGGGGTGCCCATTGGACCATGACATCCTTAATGGCCCGCATTATGGCAGTGGCTTATCAGAACTTGATGGCCATTTGAGGACAGCACAGCAGCCACAAGGGGGTGAGTACAGGGCATTTTCTTGCCTGCCACATTGCCAAGTGAATGTGTTAGGATCTGACAGCTCCCCTTGACCGTTAGGGACAAGCCATGTGTAACACAGTAAATGAGCGATTGTTGTGTAGACATGTCATGTGTTGTTTACTAATGTGCCTTGCCTATTGGCCTAGGAACCTAGGACACAGCTGTGTACAATCCACAAACAACTTGCTCTCTAGGGCCGATATGGCAGTGTTCAGTGATGAATCCAGTAGTTTATTGTTATTGCAGTGTGTGTAAATTCTATGCAACAGACCACTACTCCTCAATGTTACAGGCCAAAGTTAACAAAGTGATGATTCACTTTCCCCAGCCAAGTGTCTCGTCAAATTAGTATTTTGGCATCTGCCACTCAGAATCTAGTTGTCTTTAGCGTATGGCGAGTGGTGGTGCTTCACGGCAGTCTGTAATGTGAAGATTGCAGTCATACATGTGACAGAGCATACAGTGCACTTTGGGTGCAGCTACAGATAAATACTTTTCCTTGATGAGTGGGGAATGTCCATTGACATGAATAATGTGCCATCACTGTTGTCAGCATTCTGTGTGCCTACATGTCAGCATGTGCCCTTTTCCCATTAGCAAAACATTTGTAAGCCGCTGTTTCATGCATGGTCTACTTGTGTTGATGGGAAGTTGTCTGGATTCCCTCACATATATGTGCATGCCAACCTTAGTTTGGAATAAGCCATTTACACTGGAGGTACATTTTCTGTTGTGCCACATACAAGAGTGTGTCACCATTGCGTATTGGTTGAAACATTCCCTCATGCATCATAGCATGTTATTTGGCATGTACTACTGCAGTAGCAATGAGGGATATGACAGGTAGATCTAGAGTTTTGAGCCACCATGTGCATTTCTAAGCCATTGATGAGGCAGCATGTAGCAAAATGCACTGCAGATGTGTAATGGGTAAGGTTTGTAACCTGACCGTTGGCATGCATCATGGAGTGACTTGCAGTTATGTTGAAATCACATGTGTTTGGGTACGAGCATTAATCCACCGACAGACATCTGGGGCTGCATGACCATAATGAAGACAATGATGTAGTTTCCAATTGGGCAACATGTTGAGGGCCTTCAACAAGTACTTGCAAATCTCACGGGCCACTCCAATATCCAAAGGACTAATGGCATTGACTGATGTACTCTGAGTATGTTCTTGTGAGGGGAGCCAGACGTTAGTGGTGATTAACCTGGGACTTGCTTATTCATTGTGTTGTGAATTTTGGGAACATCTGTCCCAGACATATTGCACTTGATGTCTACAGTGTCCATTTCCATGCCACATGTGTGTGCTTCTCTGAGCAACATTAGAACTACCGCCATGATTCTACTGGGACAAATATCAGTTAGAAAGTGTCCATTGTGGAACTGCTTCCAGTGCCACCTTCTCCACGCTATTGGGCTTTTGTCAGCAACATGGCAGGATTTTATAGCATCATTTCTTATTGTTGGGTCATTATGTATGTGAAAAAAGGTATGTCCGCATGTGTGAGATCTGTGGGAATGCAGTTGGCACTGGCCTACTATTGTACGACAATAGGTTACTGAAGTCTGCTCCATGGGGCTAAGATTTGAGGGTGATGAGGTCTCCTACTAGTTCAATGGCTACTGTGATTGCACAACTTTAGCCATGCAATTGCAGTTGTCAAAGATCCGGATTTTCCTGTGTTGACAGTTCAGGTGCCATGCATGCATATGGTATTGCACATATGCTGGCCACTTAGGTGTAGTTTGTTGCAGGGGGCTACTTGAGATCATGGTAATGTTTGCTAATCAGAGTTGTTGTTCAGTTGATGATGGACATGTGATGACCCTTTTTCTCTCTGCATTTGTATCATCAGCACCGGCAAGTGAAGGAGACAGGGCCCAGCTGAGTGGGGTCAAGACATCTTGGACACAGAGGGACCCAGTGGCCCGGAAGGTGAGGGAAGTGCCAGGGGTGAGACTGGAACATCATATTCATCAACAGAATCTTCCTTCACTGGACACTCCCAAGTGGTGCCTGACCCATTGGGCATACCCCTGTACTATCTTTGTCTGATACCCCCTTTCGATTACCACCATCCCTATTGCTTCTCTCCCAGTTGGACGTGCCTAGTCACCCAAGATGGTGGGCGTCTCCTTTGCCGCAATCACCTCCACCCTAGCCCCTGTACCCTGAGCGCCCTCAGTGAGGAGGCTATTGACCGTGTTAGAAATGGGGTCTTTGGTTTGGAGTGAGGTTACCCCCTGTCGAAGCAAGGACCCTCACTCTAGTCAGGGAAAAGGAGAATCACCCTCAGTTAACCCCTGCTCGCCCCCTTGGTATCTTTGCATGATCAGGCAGGCTTAACTTCAGAAGCAATGCGTAAAGAATTTGTACCAACACACACAGTAACACTGTGAAAACACTACAAAATGACACAACACAGGTTTAGAAAAATAGGTAATATTTATCTAAATGAAACTAGACCAAATCCAACATATACAAGTCAAAATATGAATTTAAAAAAGAATAAGAGTCTTAGGCCTTTATTTATACTTTTTAGCGCCGCATTTGCGCCGCTTTTTGATGCAAATGCGGTGCAAACTTACAAACTACACTTGTATTTTGTAAGTTTGCACCACTTTTGCGTTAAAAAAAACGCAAATGCATTGCTAAAAAAGTATAAATATGGGCCTCAATCCTTAGAAAAGAGTGAGAATGCTGTTATTGCACAAAAGTACCTGTATAGCGCCAAAATAGAGGTGCACTGATGAGTGTGATTTGAAAAAGACCATCAATACACCAATCTCTCACTCGCAAGTGAGACCGTGCATTGTTCCTCCCCCGGTCGGGTAGGCATGCACTGTTTCTTCTCTCCCGCAAGAGAGCAATGCGTAGATTTTCAAACACACAATCTAAAAAACAACTTCACTAAAAGATGTATTTTTAAATTGTGAGTTCAGAGACCCTAAACTCATTTTTCTATCTGCTCCTAAAGAGAATCTGCACTTTAATGATATTTAAAGGCAGACCCATGTTACCCTATGAGAGAGATAGGCCTTGCATCAGTGAAAAATGAATTTGACCGTATTTCACTGATAGGACATGTAAAACACATCAGTACATGTCCCACCTTTAACATACACTGCACCCTGCCCTGGGGCTACCTAGGGCCTAGCTTAGGGGTGCCATACCTGTAGAAAAAGGGAAGGTTTAGGCCGAGTAAGTGGGTACACTTGCTATATCAAATTGGCGGTAGCAAGTCTGAGACATGTTTACAGGACTACTAGTTTGGCTGGCACAGCCAGTGCTGCATGCCCACTAGTAGCATTTCATTTACAGGCCCTAGGCACCTCTGGAGCCCTTTACTGGGGACTTACTAGTAAATGAAATAGGCCAATCAGGGATAAGCCAATTACACATAAAATTCAAACAGGGAACATTCACACTTTAGCACTGGTCAGCAGTGGTATAGTGTCCAGGGCAAACGAAACAGCAAAAACAGAGTCCAGCACACAGAAACAACTTTGGAAGCAGAGGCAAAATGTTAGGGGAGACCACGCCAGGGATGCCAAGTCTAACACGTGTCCCCCCAACTGAAAGTTGGGAGCAACTACCACACCTCATGCAACTTCTCATCACTTGGGCAGAAGAATCTGGACAGACCATCAGCACTGGCTTGGCGGGTGCCAGGGCGGTGTTCCACCCTAAAGTCCATTCCCTGTAGGGAGATGGACCACCTTAACAATTTGGGATTTTCACCCCTCATCTGCATTAACCATCTGAGGGGCCTGTGGTCTGTCTGAACCTGGAACTGAGTCCCAAACAAGTAGGGTCTTAGCTTCTTCACTGCCCAGACCACAGAAAAAGATTCACGCTCAATTGCTTTCCACCCATGTTCTCTGGGAAATAACCTCCTGTTAATGAAGGCTCTAGGTTGATCTAGGCCTTTTCATTACGCTGTTAGAGTACTGCTCCAAATCCATGCTCTGAGGCGTCTGTTTGCACTAAAAATTCCTTGGAATAGTGAGTTGAGAAGTGTGGCACAATGGTCAGCGCGGCAGAACCTGATGCAGAGATCTGGCCCGGGACCAGCGTTCAATTCCCACCTCGGCGGGTCTTGGGCTCAATTCCCTTGGACCAGATAATTCTCACCTTGGTGCCTAATCTAATTAATGGGTCCCACTCTGTAACTCTGGGCAATAGCTTGCTTAATCTCCACAATGGCCCTGACAGCGCTTGGATGCCTGGCTTCACCCTGGGGATGCCCAGGAGTGGGTGCCTCACAGGAAAAAAAACAGGAGGGGTTCCACAGCGGTATGCGTACAGTGCCTTGAGACCCTAAGGGTGAGTAGTGCGCTATACAAGTGAAAAGTTTAGTTTAGGCGTCTTCAGCACAGGTGCTGTGCACATGGCAGCCTTCAGGGTATCAAAAGGCGTCTTACAAAACTCAGTCCAGATCACATTTCTGGGCTACTTTTTGGAAATTAACTATGTCAAGGGAGTGACAATTGTGCATTACCCCTTGGCAAACCTCCTCCAGTATTCAGTGAGAACTAAAAAGGCTCTCACCACAGTCTGGGTCATGGGAGGCACCCAAGCAAGAATGGTTTGACTTTTTTGACAGTAGGGGTCCCACCTGGCCACTTCCCACCTAGTGTCCCAAGTACACCACAGAACCCTGCCCTATTTGTCACTAGCTTGCCTTAATAGTGAGGCCTGCATCCTGCAGGGCATCCAACACTTTGCAGAGCTGTTGCAAGTGTTCCTCCCATATGGAACTGAATACAGAAATATCATCCGGTAGGCGGCACTGAAATCATCCAGTCCAGCCAATACCTCGTTAACTAACCTCTGAAAGGTGGCAGGGGCATTCTTCATCCCAAAAGGAATCACCCTAAACTGGTAGTGCCCAACTGGTGTGAAGAATGAAGACCTCTTCTTAGCCCCCCTCGGTTAGTGCAATCTGCCAATACCAGAGGTAAAACAAATGTGTTTAGGTATTTGGTAGCCTCCAACCAGTTGATAAGCTCATGAGCTCAGGGGATGGGGTAGGCATCAGTCGTGATGACCGTATTGAGTCCCCGGTAATCCCTACAGAACCGGAGTTCTGGAGTGACACCAGGAGCAGCAGCTTTTGGGACCAAGACCCGCAGGGCTGGCCCAAGGGCTACTAGAACACTCAATAACCCCCAACGCTAACATTTTAGATATTCATCCTTAATGTTAGCCCTAACCTTGTCAGTCACTCTGTAAACTTTATGTTTAACAGGAGGACTATTCCCAGTGTCCACATCATGTGTACACAAGTGTGTGACCCCTGAAATCAAGGAGAACTGGGAGGCAAATTGACCCAACACCTGACGACAGTCCCGTTGCTGTTCTGGGGTCAGGGAGGAGGAGAGGTTCACTCCCTCCACAGACCCAACCTTCTCTCCAACAGACAGGAAGTCAGGAAGAGGGTCCATCTTTTCCTCCACCCCATAATCTGTTGCTAGGAGCATGGACAATTCAGTCCGCTTAAAGTGTGGCTTGAGCCGGTTCACATGCAGGACCCTCATAGAGTTTTTGGGAATCCCCAAGTCCACCAGGTAGGTGAGTTCACTCTTGCGTTCCAATACCTCAAATGGCCCAGTCTAATTGTCCTGGAGCACCCAATGCTCCACTGGCACCATCAACCACACTTTCTGGCCAGGCTGAAACTCGACCAGAGTGGCATTCTGGTCGTACCAGCATTTCATGTCTTCCTGGCTTGCTTCTAGGTTCTCTTGTGCGAGACCCTAGAAGCAGGCAGTCTGGTATCTCAGAGCCAGATTGTAACTGAATACATCCTGGGAGTGTTTACTGAAGGCTTTCTCCAAAGCCTCCTTTACCAGATGCAAAGGTCTCCTGACAGGGTGGCCGTAAAATACCTCACAAGGACTAAATCCAAGCTCTTTTTGAGCCACCTCCCTGTAGGCGAACAGAAGGCATGGCAAGGGGACCTCCCACTTACACCTCAAGGGCTCTGACAGGCCCATAATCATGCCTTTTAAGGATGCGGTTCAACCTCTCGACCACACCATTGCTTTGGGGGTGGTAAGGGGTTGTGAACTTTTACGTTACCCCATACTCCCCACATAGAGACTTCATATGCGTTGCTATCAAGCTGGTATCCCTATCGGATACCACTTCCTTGGGGAATCCCATCCAGGTAAAACCCCCCATCAATACACGTCCCACCACAGGGGCAGTAATCGACCTCAAAGGAATGGTTTCTGGGTACCGGGTGGCATGGTCATGGATAAACCTGATCCAAAGGTCCCACAATTTCAATACCAACCCTTTCAAAGGGGGTACTAACCACAGAAAAAGGTTGGAGGGGAACCTTGCATTTCCCCCCACTCTTGCCACTTGCCTGACTAGTTGGGCAAGACATACAATAAACATCCGAGTGCCTGCACATTTGGGGTCAATAGAAGTGGGTGACAAGCCACTCAAAGGTCTAGTCCTGCCCCAAATGACCAGCTAAAGTCACATTATGAGCCAAACCCAGTAGGAGGCTCTGAAGCACTGGGGTACCAACAGCACAAGTGTTGACCCAGGCTCAGGAACCTTAGGTTCATAACATAGGAGGCCATCCTCCCAGTAAATCAAATGTGATCCAGGCTCCTTGCCAGATGCCTGGTCTGCAGCCTGCTGATGCAAACCCTCCAGAGTAGGGCATACCTTCTGTGCCTCACAGAATGCTTCCCTGGTGGGCCCCCATCCTGCTAACACTGTGACAGCTCTGGACCTCTCCCAGTTCAACCACTTGTTCCCCTGTAGGCTCTAGGGCATCACCCTCAGGTTCAGCCTCCTCCTGGACTGTGGGAACCTTTGGAGCCAGTTTCCTGTGCCCCTTGCCCTTCCTCCTTCTGGCAGACACCTGGGCCACTCTTTCAGGCTCCAGGGTCTACTGATCACCCTGACGGGCTGCCAAAGACAGGGTAGACACACACACCCACCCACCCAGGCAGACCCAACATCTCCAAGTGTGACCTGTATTCCACCTCCTTCCAAGGGGAATCCTTCAGGTCGTTGCCAAGCAAACAATCTACAGGCATGGTTGGACTCACAGCTACCGTCAAAGAACCTGAGACACCCCCATTCAAAGGGAACCTGCGCTACCCTGCACAGGCACTCTGAGTTGTCCACTGCAACTACTTGGGGAAGTACACAGAGATCTATCTGCTATTCAGACACCAGGTGACTCCTCACTGTTCTCACACAGGTTCCTGTGTCTCTCAGAGCCTCCATCTTCTGTCCATTGATGGTCACCCACACCTGTACTTCTTAGTGTTTTCAGGCACAAGGGTCCTCTGGACCATCTAACTGTCCTCTAGTGAGACAAGGGTCATCTCAGCTCCCCCCCCCCCACCTGGAACCAACTTCTCCCCACATGCTACACTGGCCAAATCCTGTGACTGAGCACCAGTGGGTGTCGGTGTCCACTTGGGACATTTGGGGTTCCCCTCATGTGACCCTCCTGATCACATGCAAAGCACTTATGAGGACCCTTCTCTGCAGGTTTCCCTGTAGAGACCCATGGTTTATTTTCTAATGGGGGCTGGGATTCCTTACCCTGGGAATTAGGTTGGAGCCCATTAGGGAACTCCCCATTTACCCTTGCCCCCAACTTCTTCTGATGGGGACCCTGCCCACCCCTGGCATGGTCTCCCCTATACCTGTTTTAGACCCTGGTGCTCTCCCAACGGTCCGCTTCCTGGGTAAGCTTCCTGGGATCAGTCAGCTTTCTACCAATCAGATGCTAGTGCAGTTCCAAAAAACAAAGACTATACAAATGCTCCCAACCAATCAAATTGTACAGCCCCTCAAAGGTGGTTACCTTACTGCCTTTCACCCAACCATCTAGTGACCTGCAAAAAGAATCAACACACTCCAACCATGTATGGGATTCCTTCTTCGTACAGGACCTAAACTTGTCCTTGTACTGATTTGGAGTGAGACCATACCTTGTGAGTAGGGCGTGCTTCATGATAGCATAAGTGAGCCCCTGAGCATCCAGTAAGGATGTCAGAGTATTCCTCACCTCTACCACAAAGGGCTTCCATAGACCCGCCCCCCAATGAGCTTCAGGGACCAGAATCATATGGAGAGCAGTCTCAAACCCCTTGAACCACAAGACTATGTCATCCTCTCTTTTGTAATCCTTCACAGGGTCCTTATGAATGTGCCCCCTCCTCTTAGGCTGCACTGTGCTATTGCTACCATCATCCCTACTGGACTGGCTCCTCTGATCCAGCTCCCTCAAGCTGAACTCATGAGCCAGCCGTAACTTTTTCTATTATATGGCCATCCTCATTTTCTCTAACTCCAACTGGTGAGCCCTCTCTGCCTGTCTGTTCTGCAACTCTTTAGGAGCCAGACCCTTGGATGACACACTGCTACCTGCCATGGATACTCTCCCCCCAGACATAACAAGTCCACCCACCACACCATTGTATATATTCTGCACTTCCTCCTGCTCATCCTCACCCTCACCCTCTGTGTGCCCCCCAGGTTTCTTGGCTGTCACCCAGGTCCTCAATGCCTTTTGCAGCTCCTTTCTGGGGGAGCTCTTAATGGGACAGGTAAGATCCTTACAGAACTGTTTCAGCTGAGCAATTGTGTAACCCTCCAGTTTCCCTAACTTAAAAACAGCTCCAGCTGGTGCATTTCCCCATTGGGACGTGATGGCAAATCAAAAGTGCAAAGCTCCAAACCAGAAAAAGAGTTCCCAATGGAAAGTTCAATAGTCAATAAAGGATCACCACAAAATATGGAACATGGAAAAAATCCAAAAAGTGTCAGCGAGACCAAATCCTCAGGGTACACGCATTGTTGCCAATAGGCCCACCTCCTGGCAGCTCCAACTCTACAAGCCTTAACAGCGCAGAGTCTTAGAGTGACCAAGTGGGGGGTAGGGAGTTAAGGAAGGGTACATGGGGAAGGAAACCTGCGGAAACAAGAATCACAGATACTACAGAGAAATATCAATCACAGAACTCTTCAGAATCTGTCAACTATAAATCCAGCAGTCGCTTGGAACAATAGTAAATCATATCGCCTTTCATAAGTTTCAAGAAATGAAAGGTTAACACAGTATTCACTCAAAGAAATGTTACTTCACATTTAAAAACTTTCCAAGATACATGATTTCAGTTTGTGTCCGTATTTTACATTAAACATAATCAAATATTCCCTTGAGTTCAAATTATTGCCTTAGCATTTATTCATAACCATTCAAACCTCTTCTGAATGACCGCGCTTATACAATGTATCTCTGTCGCTACTGAGCGACTCCACAAGTAAGCAGCTGAAGTTGAAAAAGTGACTGCGAGAAAGAGGTAATGCTGTAACAGCAAAACATTTGCTTAGTTTGTTATCAATTAAAATATTTCCAGCTGATCTTCAAAGATTACTACTTTCTCCAAAAAAGAATATCAACCTTTAAACAGTTTTATCAAATAAGAAAACAGATGATGGAAGCTAGAAACCACCATCTGTCTTACCACCCTGAGCGTCTGCTATTCGCTGCTTCAAATGCCTCAACACGGGGAAATCCCAGGTGAACAAGCAGGAACATGGAAACACCCGACTTCAAACAGAAAAGCTCCGGCCCTCACAAGATCCTCAGAATAGTGAGCAGTGAGAACTGGGCGGGTCACTTAAATAGACTTGTGCCCCTCCCCATGTGCCACGCCCAAAGTGCCCCGTCCCAAGTGCCACACCCAAAGTGCCCCGCCCAAGATGGCTGTTATAAAGATACTTGGGACCAATGCCATGAATAAAAGATAATGCACGCATAGCACGCTGCATCAGCTACTAGATTCTGCGAATGGCAGTTTCTGGACTAAGACTGTGTGGTGGAAACAGTAATCACGGATTCTGGCATAAGGCGGGCCCTAGAGCGCTCGTGCATCCATGGTGTTGACAAAAAGAGAAAAGGCTAAATCACAAAAACAAGTAGTATGTGGTCACGTAATGGTCTGTCTGAAAACAGTAGTGTACACTTAATAACTGTATGTCAAGTACAAATACAAGTCCAATCCCAACCGCTGATCACCAATGTTATAAATGGGGTCTTTGTTTGGCAGTCAGGTTACCCTCTGTTCAAGCAAGGATCCTCACTCATGTCATGGTAAAGGAGAATCACCCTCAGTTAACCCCAGCTCACCGCCTTGGTAGCTTGGCACGAGCAGGCACGCTTAACTTCAGAAGCAATGTGTAAAGTGTTTGTACCAAACACACAGCAACTTAGTGAAAACACTACAAAATGACTCAACATGTTTAATAGGTAATATTTATCTAAACGAAACAAGACCAAAACAACAAAAATTTAACATACACAAGTCAAGATATGAATTTAAAAAAGAATAAGGGGGTCATTCCGACCCTGGCGGTCCAAGACCGCCAGGGCCGGGGCCCACGGAAGCACCGCCAACAGGCTGGCGGTGCTTCAATGCCCATTCTGACGGCGGCGTTAAAGCCGCGGTCAGAAAAGGGAATCCGGCGGTTTCCCGACGGATTTCCCCTGCTTGGGCTGAATCTCCACGGCGGCGCTGCAAGCAGCGCCGCCATGGAGATTCCGACCCCCTTCCCGCCATCCTGTTCCTGGCGGTTTTTACCGCCAGGAACAGGATGGCGGGAATGGGTGTCATGGGGCCCCTGGGGGCCCCTGCACTGCCCATGCCACTGGCATGGGCAGTGCAGGGGCCCCCTAACAGGGCCCCATAAAGATTTTCACTGTCTGCATTGCAGACAGTGAAAATCGCGACGGGTGCAACTGCACCCGTCGCACCCCTGCAACTCCGCCGGCTCCATTCAGAGCCGGCTTCATTGTTGTAGGGCCTTTCCCGCTGGGCCGGCGGGCACTCCTTTGGCGGGCGCCCGCTGGCCCAGCGGGAAAGCCAGAATGTCCTCCGCGGTCTTTTGACCGCGGAGCGGCCAAGTGGCGGTTCCCGTTTGGCTGGCAGCGCCCGCCGCCAGCCAAACTTGGAATGAGGCCCTAAGAGTGTTAAACCTTAGAAAACAGTGAGAACGCTGTTATTGCACAAAAGTACCTCGGTAGCGTCAAAATAAAGCCACTCAGGCGAATGTGCATTGAAAAAGGCAAGCGATGCGTCAATTTCTCACTCATAAGCGAGACCATGCATCATTCCTCCTCGGGTCGGAGTGCGTCGTTTCTTCTCTACCGCAAGAGAGCGATGCGTCAATGCCGGGTGGGCACCTCGGGTCCAGGCATGCCTTGCATTGAATTTCTGCACCCAGCGCTGAAATCCAGTCACACGTGTAGGAGGCTGGCCGGGCTTATAGTGGGTACCTGATGGTACTTGCACCTTGTGCCAGGTCCAGTTATCCCTTATTAGTAGATAAGTAGTGTTCTAGCATCTTAGGCTGATAGAGTTAGTTATAGCAGAGCAGCTTAGGCTGAACTAGGAGACATGCAGAGCCCCTACTATACCACTTATATCATACAGGTGCTATATCATAAGAAACACAATACTCAGGGTTACTAAAAATAAAGGTACTTTATTTTAGTGACAATGTGCCAAAAATATCTCAGAGGGTATACTCCCTTAGGAGGTAAGTAAAATACACAAAATATACACACAAACAAAAACCAGGTAAGTAAAACAGTTACAAAATAGTGCAAACACTGTAGAATACAATAGGATGCACTAGGCCTAGGGGCAACACAAACCATATACTCTGAAAGTGGAATGCGAACCACGAATGGACCTCTACGCTAGTGTAGTGTGTAGAGGGTCGCTGGGAGTGTAAGAAAACACTAAGGGTGTCCAAGATACCCCACCCCAAGACCCTGGAAAGTAGGAGTGAAGTGCTACTATTCACCCAGAAACACACTAGAGTCGTGATAGAGGATTTTTGCAAAGACCACAACAGACTGCAAAGCACTGAAGACAGATTCCTGGACCTGACGACCTGCAAAGGAAGTGGGCCAAGTGCAAGTGTCATGAAAGTGTTCAGGGGGGCAGAAGCCCACTAAACCCCAGATGAAGGTGCAAAATGGCTGCCTCTGGATGGAAGAAGCCAAAGACTCTGCAACAACAAAAGGTGCTAGGAACTTTTCCTTCTTGCAGAAGATGTCCCACGGAGTGCTGGAGGACACAGAGTTGTTTATTTGGAGAAAGACCGCAAACAAGCCTTAGTAGCTGCAAAGGTCATGGTTAAAGAAAATGGGTTCTGCCTGGGCCCAGGAAGGACCACAATGTCGCCACTTGGGAGAGTAGACAGAGTGGGTCCTCAGCAATACAGAGAGCCCATGAACAAAAAGGCAGCACCCACAGAAGTCCTTGAACACGGGTTCAAGAAGACTGAGTATGGCAGTCATCTCAACACTACAAAAGATGGTCCCACGAAGCCAGAGGTCAACTCAGGGAGTTGAGCAATGCAGGAAGGAGTGCTGGGGACGTGGGCTAGGCTGTGCATGAAGGATTCTTTGCATGAGTGCACAGCAGCCCTAGCAGCTGCAGTTCACTCAGTGCACAGGATTACAGTATGGAGAGAGGAGGCAAGGACTTACCTCCTCCAAATTTGGACAGTTCGACCACTTGGGTCTACCACCTGTGTTCCAGGGGTCACGCTCGTCACGATGAGAGGGTTCCCAGAGTACAGGTGATGCTGATGTTTGGTGCCTGCTGGAGCAGGGGGAAGATTTCTCTGACCCACAGGAGATTTCTTCATGGCTTCTAGTGCAGGGTGAAGGTAGGCAGCCCTCAAAGCATGCACCACCAGGAAACAGTCGAGAAAGCTGGCAGGATGAGGCACTACAATGTTGCTGGTAGTCTTCTTGCTACTTTGTTGCAGTTTTGTAGGCGTCTTGGAGCAGTCAGCGGTCGATCCTTAGCAGAAGTCGAAGAGAGAAGTGCAGAGGGACTCTGGTGAATTCTTACAAGTAGTTATCTGAGGAAAACCCACCTAGTCAGGTAAGCACCTATCAGGAGGGGTCTCTGACATCACCTGCTGGCACTGGCCATTCAGAGACCTCCAGTGTGCCCTCACACCTCTGGAATCAAGATGGCAGAGGACTGAGACATTGGAGGAGCTCTGGGCACCACCCCTGGGGTGGTGATGGACAGGGAAGTGGTCACTCCCCTTTCCTTTGTCCAGTTTCACGCCAGAGCAGGGACTGGGGGTTCCCTGAACCAGTGTAGACTGGCTTATGCAAGGAGGGCACCACCTGTGCCCTTCAAAGCATTTCCAGAGGCTGGGGGAGGCTACTCTTCCCCAGCCCTTAACACCTATTTCCAAAGGGAGAGGGTGTAACACCCTCTCTCAGAGGAAATTCTTTGTTCTGCCTTCCTGGGACTGGGACCCAGACCCCAGGAGGACGGAACCTTGTCTGTGGGGTGGCAGCTGCAGTAGCTGCAGAGAAAACCCCAGAGAGCTGGTTTGGCAGTACCCGGGGTCCATAGTAGAGCCCCGGGGATGCATGGGATTGGCACCCCAATACCAGGTTTGGCATGGAGAGAAAATTCCATGATCTTATACATGTTACATGGCCATATTCGGAGTTACCATTGTGAAGCTACATATAGGTATTGACCTATATGTAGTGCACGCGTGCAATGGTGTCCGCGCACTCACGAAGTCCGGGGAAATTGCCCTGAACTATGTGGGGGTACGTTTGCTAGTGCAAGGGTGCCCTCACATGTAGTAACTTTGCACCTAACCTTCACTAATGTGGGTTAGATATATAGGTGACTTATAAGTTACTTAAGTGCAGTGTAAAATGGCTGTGAAATAACATGTGTGTTATTTCACTCAGGCTGCAGTGGCAGTCCTGTGTAAGATTTGTCTGAGCTCCCTATGGGTGGCAAAAGAAATGCTGCAGCCCATAAGGATCTCCTGGAACCCCAATAACCTGGGTACCTAGGTACCATATACTAGGGAATTATATGGGTGTTCCAGTGTGCCAATTACAATTGGTGAAAATGGTCACTAGCCTATAGTACACAATTTTAAAGGCAGAGAGAGCATAAGCACTGAGGTACTGGTTAGCAGAGCCTCAGTGACACAGTTAGTCACTACACAGGTACACACATTTAGGCCACAGACTATGAGCACTGGGGTCCTGGCTAGCAGGATCCCAGTGAGACAGGCAGAAACAAACTTACATACATGTAAAAATGGGGGTAACATGCCAGGCAAGATGGTACTTTCCTACAGCACGGTGTCAAGAAACTGCGCTGTATGGGGGATTGTGTCATTAACCGGAGCCACTGCTGATGCTGCATGTTATTTTTCCAACCGCGTTGCGTCAATCTCACCACCGGGATGCAGGTGGAGCATCCATTTTAGCTGCGAGGCCAGCGGCACAGCGTTTATCAGCTGCAGGGCGGGTGGTGAGCCAAAAGTTTTCCTACACGGTGATCTTTTCATGGATTTCGGTCCTTTTCCAATAGCTTCACCTTTCAAGGGCCCAGAGTCAGGTTAGGGCACAACTTGGCAGGTAGGACTCTCAGCAGAAAGTCCAGGTGTTGGCAGAGAAAAGTCTTTCTTGTCCCTGAGACTTCAACAGCAGGAGGCAAGCCCAGTCATGCCTTTGGAGATTCTTCACCAGTGGGAAGTCACACAAAAGTCAGTCTTTGTCTTCTCTTAGGCAGAAGCAGCTCCTGTAGGCCAACCCAGAAAAGAACAGTCACAGGAAAAGGGGCAGTACTCCTCCTCCAGCTTATCCATCTCTTCTCCCAAGCAGAGGTTCCTCTTGGTTCCAGAAGTCATCTGATTTTCAGGGCTTTTGGGTCCTCTTCTGATACCCATTTCTGCCTTTGAAGTTGGCCTACTTCAAAGAGAAGTCTCTGTTGTTTTCAAGATCCTGCCTTGCCCAGGCCAGGCCCCAGACAAAGACCAGTGGGTGGAGACTGCATTGTGTGAGGGCCGCCACTGCCCTTTCAGGTGTAAGTGACCACCCCTCCCCCCCAGCCCTGATGGCCCATCAGGATATCAGGCTACACCCCAGCCCCTTTGTGTCACAGTCTAGAGGAGAGGTGCAAACAGCCCAACTGTGAAACTGACCCAGACAGGTAGTCCACAAACAGGCAGTCACAGAATGGTTTAAGCATGAAAATGTCTACTTTCTAAAAGTGGCATTTTCAAACACACAATCGAAAAACCAACTTCACTAAAAGATGTATTTTTAAATTGTGAGTTCAGAGATCCTAAACTCCATATTTTTATCTGCTCCCAAAGGGAATCTGCGCTTTAATTATATTTAAAGGCAGCCCTCATGTTAACCTATGAATGAGATAGGCCTTGCAACAGTGAAAACCACATTTGGCAGTATTTCATTGTTAGGACATGTAAAACGCATCAGTATATGTCCCACTTTTAACATACACTTCACCCTGCCCATTGGGCTACCTAGGGCCTAGCTTAGGGGTGCCTTACCTGTATAAAAGGGAAGGTTTAGGCCTGGCAAGTGGGTACACTTGCCAAGTCGAATTGGCAGTTTTAACTGCACACACAGACACTGCAGTGGCAGGTCTGAGACATGTTTACAGGCCTACTAGTGTGGTTGGCATAGCCAGTGCTACAGGCCCACTAGTAGCATTTGATTTACAGGCCCTAGGCACCTCTGGTGCACTTTACTAGGGACTTACTAGTAAATAAAATAGGCCAATCAGAGATAAGCCAACTTACACATAGAATTTAAATAGGGAACATTCACACTTTAGCACTGGACAGGAGTGATAAAGCGTCCAGAGCAAACAAAACAGCGAAAACAGAGTCCAGCACACAGAAACATCCTGGGAAGCAGAGGCAAAAAGTAAGGGGAGACCATGCCAATGATGAAAGGTCTAACAGACCTCCTGATGAGTATCTCTGCAGGTCAGACAACCATTGTGAATGCCATCCAGTGATTTGCAATCCAACTTCAGCAGACTAATGCAGTCCTGAAAGGCATTCATAGTGCAATGTCTGGCCTACAAAGATCTTTTCAGGTTCTGGCCTCCACACTGACGGCAGCCAGTCACCCCCCACCTTCAGTCCCCCGTCCACCTCCCTCTTCCCAATCCAAATCACCCTTTCCCCTCCCAACCCAGAGCATTCAAACTGATCTGCACACACCCACTTCAAAACACATGAACAGCACACACAGACACAGGCACCACAGAACACATCAGCATGCAAGAAAACCACCCACACACACACAACAACAGTCACTACTTACCAGACACCCCCACCACTGCCACTGACCCACACACAACATCAAGCATACCCACAGGCACCACCACATCAGTCAGTGACATACCCACCACACCCATCATACCGTAGACACAACCATAAAAGATACACAGACCTCTATCACAACGACCATACCTACAGATGCCACCCAGACACACAGATATCCACCACATCCGGCATACCCACAGACACCACCGCAAAAGACATACACATCCACCACTCCATCCCCCAGCACCTCCACCTCCCAGCCCCCAAGACACCCAAACACACACACTCACCCACAGAAAAGACACCACCCAAACACAAGCATGCCTCCCCCACAAACTCATCCATGACATCCACACTGACACAGCAGCCACAACTACTCCCTTGACCTTCAAATCCCCACCCCTTTCTGCTGACCAAACATATGTACCAAAGACATTTTTTTTTGTTTGACCATGACCTTTCCTCAATTCCCTCCACCCCTGTCCTAACCCCATGAGGCCCAACCTGCCTCACAACCCCTCCCTTCCACCTCTAAGTTTTTCTCTGTCACATCTGTACCCACTGCAAGCATAAATATCCCTCTCCCACCAAGAGACTGCCCACCCCTCCCAAACCTAGGACATAAACACGCCTCCCAAATCCAACCGCTCCTAAAGGTTTGTTTGAACTATTTGTGTATGGCTTTTCCACCACTATCTTCTCCTGTCTGTGGTCCATCAACATCTGCCAAAACTACATCTGCCTCAGCCACAGAGAGGGAGACCTTCCACAAGAAGAAACAGCTGCCCCACCTCAGTCCCTGCAACTGTGAATCCATCAGTCCCCCTGAGGAGTAGACATTTATCAGGGCCAGCAAAATCTCCACCACCATCAGCAAGAGGCAGGGAGCCTAATTTTCAACACTGTCTGACTATCATTCAGTCTGTGGACTATTTTCTGGGCACATTTACCTTTTGATATCAGTTGTATTGTATGCACAGGAATTTTCTCTCTACTATAATAGTGTCATCCACCATGATTAATTTTATAATGTGTTTATTTAGTTTTTTATCTTACGTTTTTATTATTGCATAGTTTTTTGTTAAATAAAAGCAAAACATCACGCATTCAAAGGTTGGCATTGTATTTGTTTTCTCAATGTGTACCATTTTCATGTTTCAGCATACATTTTTAAAAGGTACCATCAAACAGATTGTTAATGCATCAATAAATAACATATAATGCTTTACTCATTGTAATAGATTTCAAATAAATAAAAAAACTATTTTAGTAAATTGGAATAAAGATTTGTTTTTCATATGTATCAAATACATTACTACCCATACATGAGCACAATATTTCGGGGTATATTCACATGTATAGTTCCATACCTTGCCACCATGGAAGAACAGAATATGACCCAAAGCATAAAAATCTCCCTTCACATTGGTATAACCTCAATTTCCAGGAAACAATGGGACATATTTATACTCCGTCTGCGCCGAATGTGCGTCTAAAATTTAGACGCACATTCAGAGCAAAACTTGCCCCATATTTAAACTTTGACACCCGTGCCCGTGGACGCCAAAATCCCGCCGTGTGCATCATTTTCTGGATGCGGGAAACCACCTTGTGTTAATCATATGCAAGGTAGGTGTTCCCATCCAAAAAATGACTTAAACGGCCGTGCGTCGTATTTATGCTTCTGGGCAAAAATCCTGCACGGCCGGGAGGCGGAGTCGGAAAATGACACACCGCCCGATTTGTGTCAAAAATTAACACACACCTGTATTTAATCAGAACACACAGAAGCAACAGCAGAGCAGCAAAAGGGAGACATGGAGGTGCTTCTCATCCAGCGTGCACGCAGACGCAGAGCCCAGCAACAACAACAGCAGCTACCACAACACCAGCAAGGACCCCAAAGGCAACGCAGAAGGCAGGAGAGGATATTCCGAACCTGGACAACCCTTCATGGCCTCAGGGAACATGACATCATCCAGAGTTACAGGTTGAACTGGCAGGCCATTCAGCAGCTACTGCGCAACATAGAGCCACAGTTGCCATCCACCTTGCTGACACCCGCACCATCCCAACAGAGACCAAGCTGCTAGCTGTACTTCACATGTTGGCAAGTGGCTCCTTGCAAAGCACTGGCGCCCTGGTTGCTGGATCATTCTATGCCTTCTTGCCCAAAGTACTGGATGCCATCATTGGACTCACACCCCGCCACATCTGCTTCCCAAACACACTGCAGAAGCAGCAGGAGACAAAACAGGGGTTTTACCTCATTAATGGAGTCCCACACGTCCTTGGTGCCATCGACTGTTGCAACTGAACACTTCTACCGCAACAGGAAGCACACACACTCCATCAATGTGCAGGCCATTGTCGATCACCAAGGATTGTTCACCAACATCGTGGCAAAGTATCCTGGGAGTGTCCATGACTCATTCATCTTCCGTCACTCTGCCATCAATCAACACTTCCAGGATGGACGATATGGCAATGGACTACTTGTTGGTAAGTACAAAAACCTACTTATTTACACACTGCACAGCAACCCTCTAGGACACACAACACATACACCACGACAGCAACATGTGGACAGGAACACACTGAGGTCGTGAAATCGCTAGCCATGTTTGATAGGTCTGCAGTGAACCTGTCACACATCTGAAATTAGTGTACAGTCAAATGTTAAGACGTCAATGATCACAACGTATGGAGAGGTTTGGCTAATTGTCACCTTGCAAAATGTAAGTGTCTCACTGATGTTTAAATTAATCCATTGCATTTGTCTAAAGGTATGGGATGTCCAGGGTACATAGATGCTAACGTGTTACCACCACTGTCAAATTTAATCTGTGTATGGAACTAACATCTCACCCCCAGTGAAGACACAGGGACACCTGTATCACAAGTCACAATGCTAAGGAGTGCACACTGTACTGCAAATACCCAAACATTCTGCTGACAACCGGTCAGCAGGCAAACACTCATTCAGCCAAGGAAACAACCCAATGCAGATGGTACATCCTAGAAGCCTAGGAAGCAACACACTAACACACAAGAGTCACAGACAACACAAGACAACTACTGCCATGCAAGGTGATATTAATGGGACAAGCTATATCAACATGATCCCAATCATTTTCTTTTTCAGCTGATCAGGGGTATGGGATCTAGCCATGGATAATGACACCATTTGGCAACCCAAGCACTGCAGCAGAGTGTGCCTACAATGAGGCATATACAAGGACATGCACCATAGTGGAGCATCCTCAAGTTGAGATTCAGGTGCCTCTGCATCACTGGTGACAGCCTCCTATATTCACCAGAAATGGTCTGTAAGATCATTTTAACATGTGCCATCCTGCACAACATTTGCATACGAAGGAACATTCCCCTCTTAGAACCAGAGCCACAAATGCCTGAAGAGGAGTAAGAGGAGGATGCTAGCCTGCAACATGAGGGGGAACAACAAAACACAGCTGCTGGATTGTGTGAGCGCCAACATATTGTGAACAATTTCTTTTAAAACAACTCACCATCACCACTGTAGCAACATATGTAAATAAACACCAATAATAATCACCATATCATGGTTTGGGTAATCATTTTTGCTCACCTTTATCTCTAACAATCAGAATAACAGTGTAGCCTCATGGAGCATTGCTGATATACCGATCAGGACACAGAAATTTCCAAAGCAATTGTGATGCGTATTATACAACAGTCACATACACACACACTGTAAATCACATATATCCTGTACATTTCACCTTTGAAGGGCAATAGCAGAGGACCACACCTATTTCACACATACATGTTGGGAACATGGTTCATCGCAGCATATGGCACTACACTAAGACACCATCAGTCTATAAGCGAAATAAATGTCTCATACATGAGGCAGTGGATGTGCTATTGCATTGGTAACAGGAATGTATGACCAGACCCTTGACAGCAGTAAGTCGTACAGCACCTATCTTTGCAAGGACTATCTGTGACTAGAGTTCCATATAAGCAGAACATAGACAGCACAAGTGCCACACCTATTACAAGCATTGCGCACATGACATTCCATGTACATGCCAGCCCACTTCCTAACTCCTGACACCCCCATGCTCCTGGTATCAACCCACCTGTCTGAAGAGGTCTCTGGAATGGTAATATGTGTACCCCGATATTCCCTCGTCTACACACACAGACTAACAATAGTAATCCAGTGTGCTACACCCTTTCCTATGGTATACCATTGTCATAGTACATCTGACTGCATGGACGTCAGGTCAATTAATACACTGGCTTGTAGTTTCTAAGCCTTGTTATCACCTGTAGATTGCTTCCTGTGTGAAACGTACTGTTGGCCATTTGAACTGGAATCTCACCTACAGGACTTGTGATAAACTGATGCAGCACACACCTGTGATCACCTCCATGCAGACCACCCATTTGAACACGCACTACCCCTGCAGATGCTTGGAACAGCATAGAAGTTGCCATTTTGTCAAATACACTGTTATGCATTGCTAGGAATTAAGCCGTGTAACACAGCCCTTGGGTTTATGTGTCACCTTCCAAAACACAGGACAAACACAGTTTCCCATGTCAACTGTCTTGTTTTTCCTCTGACCAGTGTAAGTCTGACCACTGAATATGTACCTTGTGAAATTGCTGGATCCTGATTGACCCTGCATCCTGTCAGCCTGACTGGCACCTGTCTGTGCTTTACCCTAAAGGTTCCTTGTGGCTACATATGTACCACACTTGCTTTACCAAACCTCACATTCCTCAGGGGGTATTTTGTCAGGTGCTTCCTCAATGCATACCCAAATACATTGTATAGCATCATCTGCTTTTTAATTGTACCATATTTGTAAAATTGTCTTGGAATACAAAAATCATGGCCTGTCCCTTGTCTGGGTCTCATATATGCATGAACAAAAAAGTGTGACAGTGTACCAGGGCCGTATGCAGGAATTGGGTATGGTGCCTCCAGCAGAACCAGATACCTCTGATAATGGGCATAAAAAGTCCACACATGTTAGGACCCTGACAGTTCACACGCTGAATCAGATTGCCCACAACATATTGATGGCCTGTGCGTGCTCAGTAGCTGCAAGATTAATCAACACAGAGGCTATGATGTTCCCAGATGAAGTGGGAACTTTACTGGCCAACCTGTGTACAAATGTCGTAATGACACCTGCCAGAACATGACTCCTGAGATATGATCTCACCCAGCACACCAAGGTTGCCCTGTTGACAGTCTCATAACACGTCTGCAGTGACAGGGTGGGTCCATCCCCATGTAGGTTCTCATGTCTTCATCGACTTTGCTTCCATTGATCTCAGAAGGATACTCAGTAGATACAGGAATAGCCGCCACTGACTCATGATGAGACCTGGACGTAACTGTGATGAAATATACCCCTAAAAATATACAGGATCAACACTGGACCACAGACATGAACCAGACACCTCTGTGCAATTGATCACTGGAAATATGTGGCCACGTGCTGCCTCGTCTGCTGGTCCACCACTGCCACAGGAGAGTTGTGGCTCAGTCATAGGACCACAACTGTGGCGTGATATTACAGTTGTGGGTCACCTTTGGCCAATAACATGGTACCCACTTAGTCTGTACATGTGACTGACTCACGGTGGGTTCACCAATAAGTGACTAGGAAGCACTTTCCAAATTTCCAGGACATGGGATGGGCAACCTTTGGACCCTTGACATGAACAAGCGTCTGCCATCTATCCGGTGCATGCTTTGTCATTTGTGGTGTCTACGTTACTCAAAATCTTGGAAGTGCAGACAACACATGCTGCTACATGTATGACTAACACATTTCCTCTCTCATTTCCACACTGACTTGCATCCAAGGTTTGGACACATTGACTTCACATTCATACAAGCATATTTTCAACAATGCATCTTGTGTCTTGTGATGCACAGACACTGGGTCAACAACTACATTAGTTGCACACACATTGAGCCATAGGCATTGAGGTATTGTACTTATGTGCGTCACCTTGCTATCCTCTCCTGATGCCAAACATGCCCAATTTGTGCGATACATATATGTAGGCCACACATGTGCTCAACTAGTGCGTCGGCCAAGAGTGAAAATCCTGTTAAGGAAGTAGCGGATCATGGTCCGCAGCAGTGTGATGTCTCACATGTGCCCATACACTGTCAAGACCAAATTGGGTCTAATCAGCCTGTCTCAGTTGTGTCACAAATGTTACATACCATTAAAATGGCAAAGTGACCCAAACCCAGTTAATGCCCTGAAATCTTGACGTATACGCATCAAAAAATGACGCACAAGCGTCAAAAAATTACGCTTATGCCCGAAAAATGACGCATAATGCCCTGAAAACACCATTGACTATTCCACGCTGTAACTCAGAAAATTGGTTAAGTGTTAGCCTATTTCCAAATATATGGATGCGGGCTCATTTTTACTCCTGTGCGTCGAAAAAAATTGCGCTCATACTGTATGCGTCAATTTTTTTTGCTGCATAACAATAAAAACAATGGCCATTTTATGCAGGAAGTGATGTAATAGGATATCCTGTTTACAGATTATGTACAGTGGGTGTACTTTAACTTTCGCTTTGCAGTCTTTGATTCTTCTAGACTGTGTTGCTGTGTTCAGAATTTTGTCTAGTCAAATTGTGCTTTTGTCTCCTGTGTGGTCCATTACTTGTTAGTTTGTGAATTAAATATTGTTGTTATGTCCTGTCTGAGTGTTTATTGTGTACTATTGTCCAGTATTGTATTGTCTTTGTTGTTTGTGGGAGACTGTTGTGGGTAGTGATAGTTTGGGGATAGCTGGGCTCTTTTAGTTGTTCAGTTTACATTTTTCTTATTCTACTTTCCCCCTATTCTCCTTTGTTCTTCTTTATCACCTATTTCCCTTTTTCTGTGCTAAGATGTTGGGTAGGCGTCATCTTGGCAAGATGGGTGAGGAGGAGCTTGGGGGGTTCATATGGCTGGTGTGCCATTTCCTCCTCCTTATGATTGAGGCAGGTGGGCGGGTGATACAGGGGTATCACACCGAGGCACGGAGAATCCGGTGGGGAAAGGTTCTGCATCACTTGCAACATGTATATCGGATGCAAGAGGAATGACCACCAGCTGAAGCACCGCTGGGCTGACCTCATCTCCAGGGAGCAAGATCTGCTGGACCACCTGGGAATTGTGATTGGTGGCCCTGTTGGAGAGCAAAAATCATGTAAATGTGCACGATTAAATGCTCTGTAGTGACATCAGATGATATGTACAATATCTGCCGGCTATGTTGTTGAGTGTGTGGAATGCTTTGGAAACATACAGGGTCATTGATGGACTATGTTAAGGACCACAATTGCTAGCTGTCAGGAAGCAAGTGTTCTGCAAACTTACTGAATAATTTTGCTTAATGTAAGTTGGTGCCGCCTTTGTGTCAAACAGCAACACAAATCAGGAGCCAATTATGTATGTATAGGTCACATTTGCCAGTGAGGTATAGATTTTCCAAATCATTACCGACCTTTGTTGACGCAACAGCTAGACTGACTTTCAGAAACACTACATGAGGCTGAAAATGAGTGCAGGCTTCACGTCATTTGATGATAGCAATGTGGCCCAGACATATGCCTCATGTGTGTCTGGTGAGTGTGTAAGGAAAGAGATCACAGAAGTTCTATAAATGTTAGGGATTTTTGTGGTCCTTCATCATTTCGGATACATGTCAGATCTGGATTTGGAGACATAGGGAAAAAGTGCAAGGTGCCCTCAGCTAACATCTTACACTGGTATTTGGTGTTTGTTGTTCCACCTTTCGTTTAGGGATGGCAGGCCAAAGGTATGCACATGGGTTCATATCTCTATGGTTGGTGCAACTCATCATAGCTGGGCCACATCAAATGAAGAAACTGTAACAACATGAGGGCTTACAACTGTCCTTGCCCCTCTGTACATTGTACTTATGTGTCATACATTTGTCATGGCCAGAATGGCTGGTTGAATGGTAATGCACTCCTCAAGGAAACTGGCTTTGGATGTCTCTCTTGGATACACATGATGAGACGAATACACTACATTATTATGTCTGTTCACTAATGAAGGAGCATGTTTGCCACCACATGATGGTCAGGGCCACTGCATGTGTGCAGATATGTGTGTAAATTTCACTGGAGACCCATGGTATGTAAAAGTTAGCCGTGCTATATCGGATGCAGTATCATCATGTCTGAGTGGATTTACTTAATTATGTAATCTTACACATAGTATTTGTCTTTGGAATTGTTGGTCAGTGCACAGAATTTGAGCACATTTCTCCCTTCCATGCCTTACAGGTGGACCCGCACCCTACACTGTGGGCAAGGTGGCTTCATTCGAGGACCCCAACAACTCCAGGAAGTGTTGATATGTCTGTTATGTGTTGTGTTCGCTGGTGAAGTGTGATGGACTCCTGCGTGTTGAATAAATAGCAAGTTGTGATGCGCTGGCCCATCATTTTTCTTGTTCCATGAGTGGGATTTCATTTTCTCACCATTTTAGAGTTGGCCAATGTTTATCCTATTGTCTCATTTAGGGATTATAGGTCAGTCCTGTAGGCCCCGCAATGTGAATGGGGATGAGTCATGTGGATAACACTTGTATCAGCAAGAGTCGCACTGGACCTAATCTGTGATTTAGTCAGCCTCTCAGTCCCACATTCTCCCAGAATGGGGCTGCAAAATGCTTATCCACAGACTTCTGCTTCCCTTTTCACTAATGTACCGATTAAACTGTCGGTTGAACTTCCTAATAGCATGTAGCTCCACATGTAGTGCTACGAGTATGTGGCACTTGAGTGCAATGGCCTAGGTGTGCATGCAAATCATGGCCAGGGGTGTTCTTGCATCTCTGTGTTAGTTGTAAGTCATGGCTTACTGGAAGTATATGATGTGGAAAGAGGTCTGCATTGCCAGACATGTGTGGCGCTGGGATTGGTCAAGGGTTTGCTGTCTCCTATTTGTAGATACACCTTACCTGTGGTGTGTGTGTTGAGCCAAACACATGTTCAGCTTTCATAAGCTTCCTGGGTGTCCATGTTGTTTTAAATTGTTAGTTGTTTCTCCACCCCCCACCCTCAAACACAGGTATGGGTTTGTGAATAGTGTACCAAGGACTGATGATACAAGTTTGTTACACAGACATGTAAATCAGTGAATCTTTGGTCTGAACCTAGTAAACACACTCAGGTTTAGCACATGAGTACTATACTAGCAAGTCCATTTATAACTTGCAGATCATGTGGCCCTAGATTTCCATCCCGTACACTGACATTTGTAGCCCTGGCACTGGCGGAGGATGTGCTGCATGATTGTTAGCTGACAACTACAAGAACTCTGATGCCAAAACATGCCAGTTGTTACCCATCTTGTAGGGATTGGATGTGCTATGTGTGATACGACCTTTGTAGGCTGGCCTGCCATGTACTTCCTCAGGGACATTCAATAATCTGTATGATGATATGAGCTGTTACAAGTACAGTAGATGTATTGTCTGATTTACTTCTTGTGCCATTTCACACAATGCAGTTCCTAATGTAATTTTTTTCATTTGTCTTTACAGCTGCTAATATGACACCCATCCAGGTGCGTGAATTCCAGAGGCGGGCAATGCGGTACCAGCATATACTGCAGGTAGAGTCGGGGTACAGAAGGATGGCCGCAGATACAGGAACGAACTGGCCTCCGGAGCCTGGAGGGCATTCCCACAGGGTGGCCCTTCTTTGCCCACCGCAGCCACCACCAGCACCACCACCACTACCGCCCAGGTGGCACCACCAACAGCTGTGACCGTTGTGGCAACAACATCAGGAAGTGCTCCAGGCCCTAGCACTGGCCAACCTTCAGGGCAGCCCACAGGCATTGACCATACATGGCCCCACACTTCCTCAGCTGACACACAGACCACCCCAGCTGCAACAATTGACCCTGCTGCTTTTGTGGACATGCAGCGCAAAATGGACCGTGTCCTCAGAAAAATGAGTCGCCTGCGGCAGGATGTTCGCCATATCAACAGGCGGGAGCGGTCCATTAAGCAGACCCTGAGGAGGGCCAACCTCTAGACATTTTTGATGGACATGATTCCCTCTCCTCCCTCCTCTTTCCTTATTCTTATACTTTGTGGGTTTAGGGGGCTTAGGGGGTCATTCCGACCCCGGCGGGCGGTGGGCACCGCCCGCCGGGCCGAGACCGCCAAAAGACCGCACCGCGGTCAAATGACCGCGGCGGTCATTCTGACTTTCCCGCTGGGCCGGCGGACGATCTCCAAAAGATCGCCCGCCGGCCCAGCGGGAAAGCCCCTGCAAAGAGGAAGCCGGCTCCGAATGGAGCCGGCGGATTTGCAGGGGTGCGACGGGTGCAGTGGCACCCGTCGCGATTTTCAGTGTCTGCAAAGCAGACACTGAAAATCTTTGTGGGGCCCTGTTAGGGGGCCCCACGACACCCGTTCCCGCCATCCTGTTCCTGGCGGTAAAAAACGCCAGGAACAGGATGGCGGGAAGGGGGTCGGAATCCCCATGGCGGCGCTGCAAGCAGCGCCGCCATGGAGGATTCCCTGGGCCAGGGGTAAACCGGCGGGAAACCGCCGGTTCCCCTTTTCTGACCGCGGCTTTACCGCCGAGGTCAGAATGGCCCAGGAAGCACCACCAGCCTGTTGGCGGTACTTCCGCAGTCGTTGGCCCTGGCGGTCGGTGACCACCAGGGTCAGAATGACCCCCTTAGTGTTAGGTTAGTATAGGCTGTTAGTTTAGTTAGTGTTAGTGGGTGGAGGGTGGGGGATGTCCTGATTATTTCAAATGTTTCTTTTTGGGTGGGTGGGTGACGGTCTATGTTGGGGTTATTGTGTGTTTTGAAAAAAAATATATAAATATATATATTTGTTTAGTATAGGATAGTATGTGTTTAGGTTAGTATCTGTTGTCCTCCATGTTTCCCGTCTCATAAGGGAGGTGGGGGGGTTGATGTTTAGAACTTTTCGTTACATGTGATAAGTAAGTTTAGCTTAGGTTAGTTAGGGAAAGTTGTGGGTAATGAGTAGTTAGGGTAGATTAGGGTAGGTAAGGCTTTTCCCTGAGTTTTCTCTTCTGTTTTTACCGTTTAATAAATATGTAGTGAACCCTTTACAGTATATGTGAAATGCTTGTAGATCAGGGCCTTGGCATAAGTGTACTTGATTTCTTTTGTATTATATTTGTGTCCTATGCTACAAACAAATCCCAACTGAGCTGTAACATTGGCAGCTATCCCAGAGCTACCTTGCAAAGATTTGACCATTCATTGCAACCACCAATCACAGTTACTATGGATCCCAGCGTTTTTTTTTTCAATAAGTATGTTTTCAATGTCCCATACTGTGCTTCCTGATTTGGTATTGGGGACACTGTGTCATGTCTGACTGCAGTGTGATGTTCAAGGAAACCCTTATTAGCTGAGTGGTAGTAAGCACTCTTGTAGTATCATGTTCATGACTCACATAGATCATTTGTGATACTGTTCAGCATGATTACTTATTTGGATGTACACTCAGACACCTTCATTCATGCTGTTTGTTGACTGTTTGCTTAGATTTGTGGGTAATGTTATATGTGTTAGTATTGCATGGTGGCAACATTTTGCTGCCACTATTTAATGGCTTAGATATCCCCTGAGGAAGCATTATTCTGTCCAAAACAGCATTATGGTGTATGGTTTCTCTTTTCATCAGATATTACCCTCAGGAAGGGCAGAGTATGGTGCAATCCAGGCCACTGTGCATAGTTAGCAGACTACGGGCCAGATGTAGGAAAAAGCCAAATTGCAACTTGCAATTTGCGAGTCCGTGCGACTCGCAAATTGCAACTTGCAATTTGGTATGCAGAAAGGTGTCTCAGACACCTTCTGCAACTCGCAATGGGGTTGCAAAGATCCACCTCATTAATATTAATGAGGTGTGTCGCAGTTTGCGACCCCATTGCGAGTATGGGCCCTCACGGGGATGGTGGCCTGCTGGAGACAGCAGACCACCATGTCCGTGACTGCTTTTTAATAAAGCAGGTTTTTTTTTCTAAGTGCAGCCCGTTTTCCTTAAAGGAAAACGAGCTGCACTTATTAAAAAACCCAAAACCTTTTGTTTTGGTATTTTTCAGGGCAGGTAGTGGTCCATTGGACCACTGCCTGCTCTGAAAAATTATTATTTTTTGCAGACACAAAGGGGAAGGGGTCCCATGGGAAGGGGAAGTGGATAGTAACTGCGCTTTCATTTGCGACCGCTTTTGCGGTCGCAAATGAAAATGAATAGAATTGCAAGTCGCAGATAGGAAGGGAACACCCCTTCCTATTTGCGAGTCGGAAATGCATTTCTGAATACCGGAGAGGCTTTTGCGCCTCGCAAACTGCATTTTTCGTTGTTTGCGAGGCGCAAAACCCTTTCTACATCTGGCCCTTGATTATTTCAGGACAGTTGTATTGACAAGCTATGTGATTTGACAGGAGGCAAAATTCAGTGATCTACTGCACGGTTGATGTGTCACATTACACAGAGACAAAGTGGTTGTGAAAGTGTGATTTATTGAAAAGTGCTGTAGTGCTATATGTACATTGTCCATGATTGTGAGTCCATTATAGTGACATCTTCCATTGTGATCCTACACAAGTGCTAAAGGAAAATGCATTTGACATGCTGGGGTGATATGTCAGACAGTGCAGAGGGACAGGATTTGCCAATGAGTAAGTGAGAGACAATCACGGGGCAGGCTGACAAGATATACAGTCGTTTGCAGAACAGTCATTGAGTACAGTTGTTGCAAGACTTGCATGTCACAAAGCGCTGGACCTTGGTAATAGGTGGCCATGTGGCAGGGACTAGTGCTTCTTCTGATGTGTGTGTTGCCTCCTCTGTCCTTGGTGGTGGTGGTTGTGAAGGGGCAACACACACCTCAGTGTTTGAAGACGTGGAGTCAGACATCCCGGTCACTGCTACCTGTGAAGGTCTTAAGGGCAGTACTGCTGCAAAGAGGATCTGCTGGTTCTTGAGAATAGCAGCCACATCACAATGGTAGGCAGCCAGGTCGGCCCTGAGGAGGTCATGATTGTATTCGTGCATGCAGTGGAAGGTTTGGGGTGCGAGGTGTTGTGGCAACTCCCTTACTGCAGTGGTGAATTCCTTTACAGTTTGTTGTAGTCCTTGCAGGATGGATGTTAGCGCCTGCATGGCTGCTGCCTGATCTGCAGATGACATCATGTATGAATGCACCCCCTCTAGGCTGGCTGCCATAGTTTGCATCCCCACCTGCACCTCCTTGGCCAGCTCCTGCTGTACTCCGACTACAGTTCTCTCAAAGCTGGTGCCAGTGTTGTCAGAGTCCTCAGCTGTGTTGGAGCTGGCAGGTCTTACAATTGGGGTTGTGGGTGGGTCCTCTGTGATGGCTGCTTGTTCTGTGCTCCTCCATGTGACTGAAGGTGTGGTCTGGAGGGTTCCAAGGACATCTTGGAGGGTCTGGTGGCTGATGTTTGTCAGCTCATCATCCATGTCATCAGGGTAGTCCTGGACAGGCATATCCGCAGGAGATCCATCGTCCTCTGCATTGAAATAGGGTACAATTAGTGTTTCTGTGTTGTGGCATTGGTGATGTGACATGCCTGCCTTGTGATGATTTCACATTGTGATCTTGTTTCCTGTTCATTGCTCCAGTCTTTCAGATGGGCATTCTCCCAGGCCTATGCCCCACCTGCACGTCACATGTATTGTGGTAAGTTATTAGACTTGTCAGTATCATCTCCTCTAGGTGTTGGTTTAGGCCAAATAGTGATTTGCCACCTTCTTGTCCTACTCAACCCTCCGTCTACATCCATTCTCATAGTGAGACCTTTCACTGGCTGTGGGTGCTCTGATGGCACTAACAGCACACTTAACAATCTGGACATGCCCTAGTCTCTGATCTTTCACATCTACTTATATGTAGTTGAAATGTAGCGTATCCTATGCATTGCATTGTTATGCCACGATATGGATGTTAGCATTGGTAATGTGTACAGCTGAAGTTGGGGAATGTGTGGAGATTGGATTGCTTTGTTAGTCGTAGCAATGTCCTATTTCCTCCTCTTACTGTGCAGGTGTATTTCAGTGACCAGTTACATGTGTCCTCCCCTCAATGCTGTTGCCTGAGCAGTATGACATTTGGGATGTTGCATTGTGACCCAGGCACAGGATGGACCCTGGCATATGCAGCATGGGTGTGACCTTAGTGCTGTGTAGCTCCTACTGTTGATGACATTGGCTGATGTTTGGGGAACTATGGGCATTCACAATTGACAGGACTGGAACATTTGTCTTGTTTCAGGGGATTGTTAAAGTTGTCATCCTCAACCCACTAATTTAGGTGTGTATGATCCATGGGGACGTTACTGCCATTGGCTACTTGACCAGCACACACAGCAGAGGTGGTAGTGGCAACTGTTGTCACTGTTACATTCCAGTTGTCGGTATGGCTAGAGGTTGTTAATTGGGCCCTAGTTAATGTAGGGGGTATAGTGGCTGACATATGACGGGATGTCAGTTTGACGTTGTGCCCTTCCCTCCTGGCGTGACTTTACCTTTGCTCTATTGTTGGCATGGCAGCATACCCCCATGGAACTGTTGTTGGTGTTGTGTTATGGTGTGCCCCAACTTCTCTCTGTACAGGCCTTGCCCCCATGCCATACCCCTTTACCCTTGCCACTCCTTGTATATCATGACTTCCATGCATTTTGTGGTCGGTATCCCCCCACTGGTTGTAGTTGACATTAGCGCATTTTAATTCCCCATGCGACTTACTGTGCATGTATGTTGTCTCCTGGTAGTCTGCGCTGTCCTGTCCTTGAATCTCTGTGACGATCTCCTCAGGGATTATGGCTGTAACCATCTCCTCCATGTGGTCCAGGGCCTCCTTGTGTGCCGGACTCCCACCTCCAGTCTGCAGTGCTGCCTTCCGGTTCCTGGCCATCTTTTCCTTGGTCCTGTGCTTGCAGTCATGCCAGCGTTTCTTGCACTCGATTACCGTTCTGCGTACTTCTGCCACACTGTTAATCTTGTCAACAATTTGTTGCCATATTGCCTCTCTCCTACTGATTGGCAACTTTGAGGTGACAAACAGTTGGTGCTGGTGTTCCGTCACCTCTTTCACCAGAATTTCCTGTTCCTCTGCACTGAAGCAACACTTTATTTTCTTCTTCAAACTGTCCTGGGTCTTGTGTGGGTCCTCCTGGCTGGTTTTCAGGTCTGTTGTCATCTTCCTGGGATCTGTATTGGCATCTGGGATCCATTTTGGCTCTCCTCTGCTAAAATGGCTGTGTTTGCGGGGAATTTTGACGCAATTGCGTCAAAAAATGCCGCATATCTGGTTTGCGGTGTCGTAAATCGACCCACAGTCATTTCCACTGCATTAACGTTGTTTTGCTTTACGACTTGACGCTGCAGTGTGTGTAAAAAAAAATGACTTACACGTGTTGTTTGCGCCGCCGGGTGTCAAAGTATAAATTTGACGCCCGCACGGTGTACCGAAATGGCATTAGCCGGCGGTAATATTTTTGACGCAAAACTGCACCGGCGCAGTTTTGCGTCAAAAAGTATAAATATGGCCCTATATGAGGCTGTTGATGTGTCTCATCATTGAAGAAAGTACTTCTAGTAACTCACCTCTGAAAGTTGGTTGTGAGATTCCACCATATACTTCAATAGTGTGTTGGAGTTATTCTGTGGCCACAAAATCTGGTACTGCCATTATTTGCACTATCGGTGTTTTGATGTGGGATTCCTATTGTGAGAAAAAGATCTGGCTCCAGTTGATGACAAAAATCAATATTAGTTTACCTATTAAATCTGTATTTTGTATTATATCCTGTTCTTCCATGGTGGCAAGGTCTGGAAATGGTCTCGAGGCCATCATCTTCTCACTCTTCCTCGGTTCATATGTCTGCATTTGAAAGGGTAAATTGTTAAAAAAAAATTTAAAAAATTAAGAAACCCAAAATTAAATTATGTTTTAAAGATAGTTTTACAGTACATTTTTATACAAAGTTTATTTGTGAATATATTTTTTACATACAATTTTCTACATGTCCATTAACTTAACAAAATGTGCACATTAGACTTTTTAAATGAATCAATTACAAATTCATTTTTTTAAATGTTGATTACAGTTCTGTCAAAGAAAGGGTAATGAAAAATCTGTAAATATCATATTTTACCACAGCAATGTACAACATAATCCATTCTCCAAAAATCAAGGAAATAATTTTAACATTTTGTATAGTTATGAAAACTAGGCACCACATTTAGGCCCAAATTTATACTCTGTTTGAGCAGGATTTGCGTCATTTTTTTTACGCAAATTCGACGCAAACTTAACTCCATATTTATACTTTGATACTAGACCTGTCCAGCACCAAAGTTATGGAGTTTGATTCATTTTTTGGATGTGAAAACCTACCTTGCGCTAACGACATGCAAGGTAGGCGTTCCTGTGCAAAAAATTAATCTAAGGCATGTGTGCCTTACTTATCCTCCCACGTCATTTTGATGCACAGGAGGAGGCAGGCCTTAAAAAATGGCACAGCTGGATTTGTGCAGTTTTTTAATGCCTGGTTCAGTGCAGGCGTTAAGGGACCTGTGGGCTTATTTCCATGGTCTCTGACCATGGAAGCAGTCCATAGGTACCCTTCCCCGCCCCCAGGGACACTCCCTGCCCAGCCCTGGAGGACACCCATGGATGGGGGGACCCATCTATGGTACGTAAAGGTAAGTAGAGGTAAGTATTTTTTTTTTTAGGTGGCATAGGGGGCCCAACTTGGGCCCCCCTACATGCCACTGTGCCCAATGGCCATGCCCAGGGGACAGAAGTCCCCTGGGCATGGCCATTGGGCAGGGGGGCATGGCTCGGAGTCATTTCCATTGGGGTTGTGCGCCAAAAAATGACTCTAGTCAGGTTAGAATCATTTTTTTTTAACTCTAAGTTGACTTGCACCATTCTTTGGCACACAAACCCCAGTGTTCCCTACGCCCCCGCTGCCCGGTTAGAGTCATTTATTTTGACACTAACCAGGCCGCAGCACCAGCTACCATCATTCCTTATATTTGGAAGGTTTGCATCAAAAAGTATAAATATGGGCCTTAGTGCTTGTGAATGCCAAACACACTTTTTGACTATAATAGCGGACGCTTGACATCACCATCAGGACATTTGCAAGTAGACGGAAGACAGTGGAACTTGAAAGGGGAGTGGGTGTGCAACTCCACGACAGGCACAGTCATAGGCTACCAAGTGTGAAAGCTATGTATGAAAGCCAATGGAAGTGTTCTTTTCCATTGACAGTCTCGCACTTCGTGTACATGTGTGCGGCCTCCAAAAAAAACTCACTTGCCTCCTAAAGTGCCAACACCAACATCTCATCAACTTTTGCTGCTGTTTAATGACTCAACTCTGGGAGCTACAATGCCTGGTAAATCAGGAGACAGGGCACAACATGTTTCGCTGGAGGAGCCTTAGATGCTGGCTGATGAGGTCCTGTCCCTGTTTAGCAAGCGGTATGACTTACCAGAAGAACAAGTACATGTTTAAAATGGCAATTTAATTTTGAGTAACTTTATTTTTTTAAAACAAAGGTTAGAACATCCCATTTAAAATCTGAGTGAAGTGCAGTGATCAAAATTAAGTTTCACTGATGTGTTAATTGTACAACATTAGCATGTGTTGGGTGTTTGAAAGGTATTCTTTTGGGGGTGTATTTCAATATATATGTATTTTGATGTATTTGATTTCATTTTTTGAAAATTAAAAAAATCGAATTCAAACATATATTTATTATCTGAATTGATTTATGTATATTTTTACATACTGAAAAAAGATTTGTAATTTTTAGAGAGTTTGGCAAATGGTAGTCTAGATGGTGTCAGTAGCTTTGTTTAAGGTAAGGCATAACAAGGGATAAGGTTAGTCAACATGTTACTACACATGCGTTTTTGTACGATGAATTAAAACACTTAGTAAAAATTAATAAAAATATGCTGGTTTAATTAATGAGAATGTTTGTGACTGATTTCTCAAATTTGTGTTACATAAAAACATAAATAAATAAAGACAATAAAATGTTTTGCTCTTCCTTTCTTTTTTTTTGTCCATACAGGTCATCTCCCATCAGAAGAAGGACATTTGGAGGGCCATCACAAAGAAGGTGCAGCCCCTAGGGGGTTTACAAGCGGTGCAGCATTCACTGCAGGAATTGCTGGGAGGACCTACAACACTGGACCAAAAAGTCAACAGAAGTACGACTCAGCCATTCCTCCCAGCATGGAAAGCACATGTGCCGCACCCTGAGCCCCCTAACTGCCCACATGCTTGCAGTGGCCTATCCCCTCCTTGATGGGCAACTGAATGCTAGACAGCAGCATGAAGGGGGTATGTTCACTTTTCAATTTTCTTTTAAAATAACTAATGTTCATTACACTAACAAAATTTGGCTTCAACATTAGGGTTGGGAAATGACCAATGCACAAGAAAAGTTCTTGAAGGTGTAAGTTTTGTAGATGGTGTATTGTTATGTGGTTTTTCGCATGTTTGTTAAAACGAATTCCATTATATTTTTTCATTTAAAAAGGACTGCTTTACGCAGATACATGTCTTCTTAAGATAAATATTCTTTTATGACATTTTATAAGGTACAGTTGTACCAAACAGGGAAAAAATATTTTTGTGTCAGGTGTGATACTTCTTCACAATTGTGAAGGTTGTTATGCTCCTCATATTACAAGTGACACAGCATCAAATTTACCTATGATACATTGAATGTTTCAAAATTCACAATTGAAAGTCAGTATTTTGAACAATTAACATTAAACATGTCAGCCAAAATGATCAAAACATCAGAATAAATGGTTTAACTTTGAATCTTAACATATTAGAAATATTTTTTAATGATGAAAACATGTCAATTTTTGTAAAATGTGAAATTGTCCTTGATGTCTTACTCATTCACCAATGTGCATGTAAGCCAGTCAAATGTTTTCAAATTCAAATCACATTCTTCATTGCATGATTTGTTAAACTCATTGCATTACAATACACAATTCAATATTTAAAACAATCCCCATGTAACCACTACAAGCCCATTCAATACACTTTGGTACATTTTATGCTTGTTACTTATAAAAAAACTACACTAATAGCAAGTTTTAAGTCAGCTTTGTATGCCACTGCTATATTGCTAACATAAACTTTATAAATTATTTAGGTAGATAAAAAGTATAAAATAGTTATAAAACTAAAGGAATTAAAGGATAACTAATGTCACCAGAAATGTTAGCTGCAATATGGCTGCCATTTTATGGGAAGTACCATACTCATGCAGAAACAATGTCAGAGGGTTACATCAAAATCAATAGGATGCTGCATTCATCTCAGATATATTTGCTGTACAAAGAAATTATTACAAGCCCAGGAAGAGGAAAAGTACAATATATCACCAGAACTAATAAGAGCAGTAAGGCTAACGTGTGATGAAGAGACCCGAGCTCATACAGAATCAGGGTCGAGAGACTTCCCTAAGATAGAACCATTGCTGTTCCTGGCCACATGATTTTACCTGAGCTTTACCTGAGCTTTTACCTAAGAGATAAAATATACGGGGAAATGGTGAGAACCCTGGGGCTGGACCAAAAACCTAAATGCTCACACCCCCTTCCGCAATCACCCTTCAAGCTCTGGCCTCTAACCTTTTCGCAAATCGCTGCAGGAATTTCACCAGAATTTCACCATGTAGCTTAGTCTAAGCTCTCCAGTGTCAAAGCAGGGCAAAACAGCCTCACTACAGGACCTAATTTCTCTAGCAATCCATCTGTAATAGTTTGGGGTACAGACACAATATATGGATGATGAACTCATGCCCTAAATGACATAGCCAGCTGTTCCCTTGCTCTTCTGGCCTTTTCCATACTGGCTGGTAACATGTGATGGGTAAAAGTCCCAACCTGTACTTCATTAACTGTGACTTTCTTTGTTCGTTAAAAGGATCACCAAGATAGCTCTGGGGTTTTAGCTGCTCATAGGTTGGAAGTGTCAGCCAACCATGTTTAGGTCGGGCCAATGTGGCTTTGTCCTTAAGCATAGAGAGCTGTTCGCTGCTTAGCTTTACTATCCTTTTACACTCCTGGTAGCTGACTGGCAAGTCACAAGCAGACATTAAATTCAACGAGCTCAAGGACTGCAGCAAGTAAGATTATCTTTGGGAACTGCGTTTTGAATTCAATTCTATCCATATGTAATGGGCCAGTGATACCTTGTTTGCAGACCTAAGTTTGTGACACCGCAGTGTAAAGGTCCCCATCCATGCCAAAACTTGCTTGATGAGCCCAAACTGGAGCCTAATATGGGCAGGTCACATGTGAGAAGAGAGCTCGAAAATTGCTCTGTAGATCTTAAGAAGCATTTTATCCAGTAATTCACTGTGTCTGCCTTTAAGAGCCTCACTCCCATACACCAGTGTGGGCATAACCTTTGCCTGTGTAACCTGAAGAATAGGTGAGAGGATTGGGCCTTGCAATTTTGTGGCGAAGGACAGTGTGTTTCCTTTCCTTCTAATTTCTTCCAGTTGACTGGTGTTAATTTCCATTCCCGTTGAAGTATTCTCCCAGATATTTAAAGCTGTTATTTAACTCAAATGTCTAGAAACCATGTTTGCTTTTTTAAGCTTTTGCTTTTTAAGGCCAAGGTCTTTGTTTTGGTTTTGTTGATTATCAGGCTATTCCTAATTGAATAAGCTGATGTTGCATCAAGGAGGGGTTGCAGACCAACCTTTGTGCTACTTTTTAGAACAAGTCGTCTGAGTACAGCAAGTTCGAGACCTTAAGGTCCCCCAGCTTCTGTGGGTGGGAGTTTACTGCATTTAGCCATGGAGTTAAATCAGATAACAACAAATTAAATAGAGTTGGTGCAAGGACGCAGCCCTACTTAAGGCCGTGCATAGTTTTGATCGGCCTATATGGACGAAAGCCGACGACGATTTTCAATCGGACCCATGTGTCCTTATGCAGAAGCTCTATTTTTAGAAAAATGTGTTTTATAGGCATACTTTTTTTCAAATACCTGACAGGAATGTGAACACATTTGTGACAGGGTAGTCACAGTAAAAATGCATTAAGTTAATATCCTTTGTTATATCCCATTGAAATATAATTAATTATGAAAAATACATTCTTTAAAGGGATTTTTGCAGATGGAATGTTCTGTCACAAAGAAAACAAAACGTTTGTCCTAGCTATTCCAAGGTCAAAATTTTACAATGCACTTGGACTTTGAGGGAGGGAAATTCTATCATGCATATGTTGGAGTATTCAATCTGCAAAAATCCAAATCAGGCACAACAATGATTAATTGTGAAGTTCAGGAACTGCTTCAATGTAAACATTTGAAATTTGGTAAATTTCATTTTTAATGTATTTTTCTTTTTTAATTTAATATGAATCAATGTGTGTTACATTTTACTGTAATGTTGTACCAATATTTGATTGACCTGAAAGCCAGTTATTATTTTGTTAAATGTTCATTTTTGTTTTACAAATACAATTAAATGAAGATATTTAAAAGAACATCCTTTAAATATTTCTATCTGTGCTAAAGTGGATTCAAACTATATCAAGCTCTAAATATTTACTTATGCTGTAGAAGTAATTTGAAAGTATAAGCAAAATTATTTTTGCATTTCTTCAACAACATAAGAAAATACATAGGGCATGGTACATTAATAAGCAACTTTAGTACTGAATCCATAAAATTACTTTCAACATTTAAACACTAAAGTTACTTGAAATAAGTGTTACCATTGTGAAATGCTCAAATAAAGGAAACAGCTTCCAGTTTATACAAATATAAGTACAAAATTACAGTAAATATTAACATGCATTGACTCATATTTTTATATTAATAAATACAAATAAATCAGCTTGTTTTTCTTTGTACACACAATGTACAGAGGGTTTTTTATTTAAATGTTGTTGACATTAGTTTACTATTCCAAACAACAAATCAGAAACAATAAGAGGTGCTAAATAGTCCTTGGAGAGAACTGAAAATGGTAGGAGAAATGATAAAAACATATATCCGAGCAATAATGGCAAATTGCAAAACTGTGAACAAATGGTTTCTGAGGATGTTCCCTACATGCATGAGATAATGATAGCAATATTCCAAAGTTTTAAAGCCTTGAAGCAAGTAATATGAACATTTGGAAAATGTTTTTTAAAATAAGTTCATGATCAGTTATATTTACACAGCTACAATAAAATTATTTTATATGTCTTTACAGTATCTTCAAGAGCAGGCAAAGGGGACATTGGCCAAGAAGGCGGGGAAGTAGCTGGCCATTTTGTTTCGGGTGGTAAAATATTGGACACCGATGGACACAGTGGCATGGAGGGTGAGGGGACTACAATGGAGGCCACCACATCGTCATCATCTTCAGAGGCCTCCACAAGTGACCAGCCACCACTGGTGGCAGACCCTGCAGGAACTGTACCAACCTCATCCGTGTCCACCACCCAGAGACCTACCTCCACCCTCCCTCTTTCTCCCCCCCCCCAAATTGGCTACACCTGACCCCCTAAAAGGGCTGGGGTCTCCTTCACCACAGGCATCTCAGCCTCTGTCACCCCAGCTGCTCTGAGTGAGCTATTGACACAGCATCTCTGTAGGTCAGACTGCAATAGTGAATGGCATCCAGGGCCTTATCTCCTGAATGCAATAAATGGTTGAATTTCTGGATGCCAGTCACAGTTCAATGTCTGGCATGCAGAGATTGCTTGAAAAAATAGCCTCCTCACTGCTCGCAGCGTCCCAGTCAGCCCAACCTCCTGCTCAAAATCAGGTCCCTTCCTCAACCCAAATCCCAAATCCCAACCCAATCCCAAGCACACTCACTTCTTTGCAGGCACGCACTCCAACAGACACAAGCAGCACAATCACACACAGGCACATAAATACAAACACACACAAAACACAGACAAACACAAAGATAACATACACACTTTTGACACAACAGACACCACAACCACCACCACCACCACAACAACAACCACCACCACATCGACAACCACCAAAAGCACCACCACTCCCACAGCTACCATAGCCACCACCACACCCACAAGCATCATGCCCACCATCACACCCGCAACCACCACCACACCCGCAAGCACCACAGTCACACCAACCACATCAACAGCACATTCATCCAAATAAACACACTCACACAAAGGCACACCTATACACAAAACAACACCAAACAAAACCAAATGGACACACTCACCAGAATGCCAAACACCAACCAAACCATAGACATCCACTTATACACAACATACACCAGACCCACATGCAACTGCTAAACATACAGATACAGGCACAACACCAACCACCTCAACAGCACACTCATCCAAACCAACACACTCATACAAAACAACACCAACCAAAACCAAATGCACACACTCAACCAAATACCAAACACCTGCCAAAAAACACACATCCAAACATACACCAGACCCACATGCAACTGACGAACATACAGAAAAATTCCCACCATGCACACCAGCTCCCTCTACCTCCAAAGACCAATCCTCTCTCACACCTCCTACACTTACTCCTCCTCCCAAATTCACCTCTTACCTGTCTTTAACCCCTGGCAATCTTGAACCAACCCCTCCCAAGAAAGATACTTGAGACTCCTGCTCTGTGACCAATAGACGTCCCGTCCGGAGAAGGTTACTATTTGCCAGTATGTATAGGAGGCAAGTTATGGGCAGCACATCCGCAGCCTGTAGTAATGGGAAAGCTTTTAGTTCTACTTTTATGTTTTGACTTGATTAAAATATTTATGAGAGAATTATCTTATCTATTCATAGAAAGATTTTACTTTGACAAAGTTTGTCGGAACATTATTTTTCATTTACAATTCATAAAAATGTTAATAATTAAAATGTTATTTACATATTTTTACTTACAATTATGACAGAAAATACATCCGTTTTTAATGTCTTATTTGCAAAGTCCATACTCTAGTAGAAAAAGAATATAATGGACATTTGTAGTGCAAGCATTTATCATGATAATGGACAACCACTACGACACCCACAATCACTACAATCACACCAACCCTATCAACAGCACACTCAACAATTGCATTTTTTCATTTTACGTTTTAATACAGGTGTTGTTAAACTCAATAAATGAATAAACACCTCTGCATTACACCTTACAAAAAATAAGATCATATAATAAGATCCAGAAAATGCTCTTGATAAGGAGCAATGTTACATAAATAAATTTATTAAATGTTTCTAGTTTAGGACTAACATTGATTTTACATATATTTTTTTTTTAATGTTTTACCTTGTCTGTTGCAATTACTACATTATATTTTATTTAAATTTAAATTATTCATAAAATGTGTTATGCATATGTTTATAATTTGGTAGTTTATGAAAAATTGCAAAACACACCAAAATGAACACATTATGAATTTTGTTTAATGTAATCTTTTGGGAAAAGTGTCCATTATCATGAAGGACGCTTGTACCAAATTTGACAATAATTAAATTAATTTAATACAGGTGTGTTTCTTTAAATTTCTTAAGCAACAACATTACACACGTGTATTACACATTTGTCATAAATTTCCTATCAGTGAAATCTGAAAATGCAGAGCTAATGTAACAGACAATTCAAAGAGAAACAAGCAAAAAAGACACTCATCTTCAATTCCGGCGATGGCAGGGTTAATTTGCTTCATAGTCAAGTAGCAACAGTAAAGGAAGGACTTGGATGATCGAGTTGATGATGGAAAGGGAAGTGGAAAAAAGAAAAAAGGTACGTTTCTATCTCATATCCTTTCAAAACTATCAATTCAGGTTTTGAGGTATACCTTCCACAGTTACATAGAATGAAAGACACATTGTGATTGGGCCGGTGGAAATATTGGCTGTACTTCCTCTGACGGCCGCTTTTGCCTATGATGCCGTTGACGCAGGAGGAAAATTCAGGTGGTGACAGCGGTACTTGGAAGGAGTATTTTCCACAGACTCACCAACATCTAAACTGAGCGGTGGACCACCTGGTAGTCTGATGGATTAATGAATGGAAAAGTAACAGAAGGACCAGATCCTCCAAGATCTAAATCTGGCCCAAAGTGTTCATCAAACTCACCTCCTTCCTGGAAAGTTTTGGAGTGACTCACCAAGCAGGGTTAGAGAAAAAGGGGGGGATGATAATACATGGGAAAATTGAACAACGATCCAGCAAAAACATCTGAAGAGAATAACACAAAATTTGTCACAAAGCTAAATCTTGATCCATAAACCATGCTTTTTGTAATATTCATGTATATATAGTGAAGCAGCACTTCAGCAAAGTATTGAAAGCTCAAAATATACAATCAGATTGGCTGGTGCAGTATTTCCTCAGTACTATTGTGGTACGCGTGGCCTAAAGACATTGGGGGTGATTCTAACTTCGGCGGGCGGCGGAGGCCGCCCGCCGAAGTTCCCCCACCAAAATACCGCTCCGCGGTCGAAAGACCGCTGAGGGTATTTTGGGATTTGCCCTGGGCTGGCAGGCGGCCGCCAAAAGGCCGCCCGCCAGCCCAGGGCAAATCAACCTTCCTACTAAGATGCCGGCTCAGAATTGAGCCGGCGGAGTGGGAAGGTGCGACGGGTGCAGTTGCACCCGTCGCGTATTTCAGTGTCTGCTAGGCAGACACTGAAATACTTTGTGGGGCCCTCTCACGGGGGCCCCTGCCGTGCCCATGCCATTGGCATGGGCACGGCAGGGGCCCCCAGGGGCCCCGCGGCACCCCCTACCGCCATGCTGTTCCTGGCGGGCGAACCGCCAGGAACAGGATGGCGGTAGGGGGTGTCAGAATCCCCCATGGCGGCGCAGCAAGCTGCGCCGCCATGGGGGATTCTAAGGGCAGCGGTAAACCGGCGGGAGGCCGCCGGTTTACCCTTTCTGACCGCGGCCAAACCGCCGCGGTCAGAATGCCCTGCGGGGCACCGCCGGTCTGTCGGCGGTGCTCCCGCCGACCCTGGCCCCGGCGGTCTGAGACCGCCGGGGTTAGAATGAGGGCCATTATCTGATTATCTGACCTCAACATGAAAAGAAACTTGTGACCATCATTTTATGAGTTGGGTATCCTGTCCCTGTGTTCTACACAAAATAAAAGTATGGAAAACAGAGCAGGGAAGGAGTATGCTGACCCGTTAGCTCTTGGGGGTGTTTTAGATGTATACTTCCTGGATGGCACCATGATATAGCTGTACTACTGCGATGCCCAGCATGGCCCAGTGTGATCTCACTGCAAGAAAATGCTCCAATCCTTTCTGCTAACTCCATGCAGTGCACAGCTAAAGGCTCTACACGGTCAGGAATTGGCTGCCCAGGAGTGGGGAGCAAGGCCTGGCCACAGGCCCTGTACCTCGTCCACGTTGAGCAAAGGCCATGTGCTGCAGGGGTTTGGCAGATCATGGGGTTTTGGTGTGGCTACACCCTGCTGCCATCCCCAAACTGTGCATGGACAAAGACCATGAGCATAGGGAGGGGCTAAGCCTAGTTAGCTATGGTTATAATATTTTGCTTTACATCAAAACGAATCTTAGAAATTCATTGAAAAAAATAAAAAGATTAAAGTGAGTTATAGTTGGGTGAAAATGTTGATTACAAATTATCATTTTAAACTCAGAAAACCACTAAAATTCACCAATAATTTATTTTTTTAAATGCTAAATTTACTGCCTCCTTACACTGCCCACAACTTGGTCATGGGGAGTGCAGGGTCCTTCCTGTCGCCCCCAGTACTTCCTTTCCAGCAGCCTTTTCATGGCGGGCTCCCCAGCATGAAAAGCATTGGTGGAAAGAGAGGTTGTAATCACCAGGCGGCGCTGAGTTCAGCTTCGCAGTGGCTGGTTGCAAGCCTGACTGCCGTCATGCCATCGGGAACCATATACCTGGCAGGGACGGTGGTCCTTTGGGGTCCAACAGCCAAAGACGTAATTTGGTGGTCAGACCCCCAAAGCCGCGGCAGACTGACCGCAACTGCGAGTTTGACCGCCAAACTCATAATGAGACCATTAAACTTGAACTATACTAGAAACATGCAATGTTAAAAATGTATTTGTCTTGTTACAATGCATTAATGTTTCATACAAAGATTCTGTTTTGCACATGAAACCCTATTAGAAGTCTGGTTTACATTATAAAAACCCAATCATCCACACAATATACTTGTCTATTACTTTAGAAGAAACAAAGTGGCTTTTAAAATGAACAAGTATACCATGGTATTGTTGCCATATACTGCCTATTAACCATTCCAAGTCAAGAAAGAGATATATTGTTAATGCTGACAAGGAATTTTAAAATTATTGTTAAAGCTTGTGTTAGAAATGTGACAACTTCGCTAAGAGACAGTATTTTTTCACATCTAACAAAGAAAATAGCTGTGAATTAATGAGTTTTTCTGAGAATTCATGCTGATTATTATATTATCATACCGACTTGCAGCCATTCTCGATATTTATTACACATCTATTCTATTCCATGAGTGCCAGCATATTTATTGAAGCGCACACCAGCTTCATCCTTCAGAGCAGAGTGCAACGCTGCAGAACCACATGGTTTCAGAAACCCAAGACCGTTGCGTCCATTAGAGGTGATAGGATTTTTAGGGCCCCGGCAGAAAACGTGAGTGACAGGTAACACAAATTTGCATATGACTTGCTTTTACAGGTAGTGACATCGTAAAAAGAGACATTACGCACCTTCATTTTCGGCATCACACACGTGACTTTGATGGTATTGGCTAGTTACTTTGTCACATAAGTTCACCCTTTCATTCATGAAAGAAGGCGATGCAGAATACGATTTATTTCTATACAGAATCTTAGGACTGACGGCGTCTTACTCACAAAGTTATAGTAAAGTTGGGGTCAGAAATAAAGCACTTGAGCATATCATATTCCGTCCATAATATCTTTCTCTCTCACTCACTATCTTTGTAGCCTTTTCTCTAGCTTTTTCCTTTTTTCCTAATTGTAACACTTTTATGTGAATTATTTTGTCTCTTTCTATCCCATTCTCTCTTTCGTATATCTTGTATGCAGTCTGTTTCTATGTCCCTCTCTTTTATTCCCTCTCGTTCTATTTTCTCTCCTTCTTTCGCTCATTTGTGTCTCACTCTTTCTCCCTCTTTTTTCCTTTCCGGCGATATTATTCTCCTCCTCTTCTCTTTCTATACGGCTCTCTCTTTTTCTCTGACTTTCATACCCTGCTTGTCTCTCTCTCTCCCTCTCTCCCTCTCTAAGGCTCTTTGTTTCTCTCTCTGTCCTTTCCTTTCTCACCCCGCCTCTCTCTCTTGTTCTCTTTCTCTTCACCTATACGCCCTCCTGGTATTATTCTTCACTCCCCGTTCCCCAGACAGCATAGTTCGGCGAACAAATGTTCCCAGAACTCTCCCAATCCGGCAGTGATAGTTACACTGGCGCACTAATCCCCTCTCTAAGCCTTTCTAGAGGTACTGCCAGGCCTCGAAAAAATACTGCTGGTGATTGACACAACTGCAGAACTAGAAAACTAAACAACACAAGCTTCAATGCAGAACGAACGAGACAAATCAACATCTGCAAGTCACACCTATTTTAACTAGGTGGCTATTGAGGAGAGATAACATGTAAAGAAGCTGTGGCACAGGCTCCATGCGGGTGCACTAGAGCGAGGTCCTACAAGGCCACAAAAGATGAAATTGTCCAGCTTAGTGGTTCCCAAACTTTTCAAATAATTGCTCCCAGAACCCGTATATTAGGGTGGATACAGAAAGAGGGTGTAAGAAATTGGGATACTAGTCCCGACGCATGGCTGGGACTATTGGCAACTGCAAATGTCATTGAATAACTTAATTCAGAAGCATGAAGTTTCCTCACCCCACTGGGCTCAAGAGGTTGAATCTTTGAGGTAGATAAGTGATAATCAGGAACTGTAGATCAGCAATTAATCAACATTTCAAATCTTTTACATGTGGATGGAAGTCAATAATGAGGGTTGTTTTAAGTTTCAAAGTCTTTATTAAATCTTCAGTAAATTAGCTCTTTTATTAGCAATTCGTCAATTCTCAATATACTTACAGAACAACACATGAAGCTCGTTCAACAACATCTAAGTCCTATTCTAACCTAATTCAGAGGAAAAAGAAGACATCAATTGAACCCACAAAGAGTTCTAGCCTTGAGAAGTGAAACCATAAAAGCTGTAACAGAACTTCCCATAAAGAGAGGTTCAAGAAACTCAGTAAAGTCTCAAACAGTAATTCAGAACTGAAATTAAGTAGCTCTCAGAGTGAATCCAAGATGCATCAGTAAAGAGTCAAAGTCAAAATGTATCTGAGTAAGGTGCTATCAAGGAAGTCTAAGATAGGGACTCTGACCTAACATCTTCTCTCTCATCTAATATCCACCCTCATCTAGACTGGGAACACACATTTGTACAATACTAAAAGGAAACAAGTTGCGAGTTTTGTTGCGATTACTTCTGGTTCCAGCCAATGAGATGGCAATGTCCTCGTGATCAGGAAAGCTTCATTCAATTTTGCAAGTTTAACAAAGAACATCCTAGACACTAGATACATTTATATATTCTCTGCATTTGTATTGATATTCTACTCCTTTCTCCCCGCACTTAACTCTCTAAGACAAAAACAAGTCAAGGTAAGTACAAACACATTCCACAATGAGATCGCTCCTGTTCTTATACACCTTTACTGACATAGCCTATTCATAAAGAAACTACTTTTAAGATTAATCTAATATTGCAGCAATTTTTACATGGCTCAGTTGAGTAAAATTCAGAGACCTGACACTCTCTCGATTCACCCTACTGATGCATTAAGACATTTGCGTAATGAAAAGATATACACTTCTGACCATGACATCGGTCACAGCTAACAAAGAGGAAAGAGAAAATAATGAAGAGTATGTGTTTCATCTAAATAAATGTCTCTGTGCAAGCTTCAAATGCAAAGCCACATTCATGTGTGGTAGTTGATTTAGGCCTACAAAGCATCTTGTAAGGGGGAATGATTATTAATTTAAACTTGCAAAAATGTTTTCACACTAGTTAAAAAGGATGGAAGACCCACATAAATATTAAGTGCAGTCCCTGTCGGAGTGAACCACAAAAGTTACTAAAAAAACTGGTGATGACCCTTCAGGTAGATCAGTACAAAAGCAGTCAGGCCTAACTTAGAGGCAATGTGTAAAGTATATATGAAACACTCAACACACACCACAAGAAAATTCCCAAACCAATTTAGAAAAACAGTCTAAAGTCATGAATTTTCAATGTTCTAGTTAAAAAGTAGCACCAAAAAGCACAAAGCGCCACTTGCGGTTATCTGATCTTGTTGGACTGGATCAAAGTCACAAGTTCAGGCAGACAGCAATGGAGCGCAGGTTTGGATACAGGGACCAGGTTCATCCCACTGAAAAGTTGTACCTTCTCAAGTCCAGTTCAGACGAGGAGCTGCAGATGAAGTTTCACATTTACAGGGGCGCAAGGAGATCATTGTCAGCATAAGTAGCAGGTGGGGCATCGTCGACTATCGCTGTTGTGGCACGAAGAGTCAACCTTCATTGCAGCTTCATGTTGGCAATCAACACAGACTATACCTTCTGAAGTAGACTGCTGTGTCCGAAGTGAAAAGTAGCCATTGCTAGAGATTTGGGTTGGCAGGCATCATGGGGGGTCCTTGTACATTGCTAGGCGTTTGTTTGAGGCCAAGAAGAGGCCAAAACATCTGGATCTTTTCCTGGAGTTCAAGTTCAATAGGACTAAACAGTGATACCAGCCAATGGTCCAGGGCTGGGGGGCGCAGGCCTTGGTGATTAAGAGTGACTCCAGAAGAGGCCTGGAGAAGGGCTCAGGAAGGTCCAAATGGTGCTGGTCAGCTAGGCAGTTGCAAGTAATGACTCAGGATTCTTGTGTTCCTGGAGTTCCAACAAGACGCCAGTCAACTGACCCTTGTAGTTACTTCTAGGCCTAGTATTCCATGTTCAGATAGCAGGGAAGTTGTTCTGAATCTTCCACAGCTCAGACGTGTTCTGATGCGTGGTTCTGAAGGTGCCATATTAATACTTCGTGCCAATCTTTGTGTGGGAGCAATACCTGACCTACTCCCAAAGTAGTTCTTGCCAGTTCTTGCCTTTCTTTTGGGTTTGGCTCCAAACTGTGTAGAGTGACAAAAGTAAGGGAAGGCCTGGTGTTAGGTTCCTTGTGTGTGCTGCAGGCAGGGTCTTTTGAACTCTAACCAAGGCAGGGCATAACTCCTAACATGTCATCCTACGAGGATGATAAACTCTCTTTAAACCCAAGCCTCTTTTGTCCCCATGTCTGGAAGTAATACACCTTGGGAGTGTCATTCACAGTCATGAGACACTGGACACCCGCAGAAAGGCACATTTGGTTAAGGTAGAAAAATGTAAACTTTCTGAAAGTGGCATTTTCAGAAAAGCAACTCAAAATCTGACTTTACTAATAAATGGGTTTTGAATTACAATTCAAATGAGTGGAATAAATATTTCTTTATCTATTCCTAAACTGAAGGAACCACGTATTGTTATTAGGTAACTCAGTATTAGTCTATTGGAGGGATAGTCTTGCCAGTATGAAAAATGACTTAAGAGGGTTTTCACTGTCAGGACATGTAAAGCTTAAAGAAACATGTCCTACTTTTTAAATAACATGCCACCTGCCCTATGACCCTTAAGGGCATACATTAGGAGTGGCTTATAGGTATTAGTAAGGAAGTTTTAGGTCTGGCAGAAGGTTTATTTTGCCAGGTCGAAATGGCAGTTCAAACCTGCAATATGGCAGGCCTCAGGCGTGGTTTACAAGGCTACTTTAGTGTGTGGAACAATATGTGGTGCTGTCCAAGGGAAGCATTCAATGTACACACCCTGGTTGCCTGTAGTATCATTTATTAGGGACTTATAAGTAAATTATATTTTCCAATTTTTTGGAAACCAATTTAACTCAGCACACATCACACACCTGCACAACATACACAACACACAATTTACTATCACACCAATACACAACAGCCATCACACTTTGACATCACAGCACCCACACCTCATCACTAAAAGTCTTTCACAATATTTTTCACTACCTCACTATCTTTCCCACCACTTCAATGTCTCCACAAAAACATCCACATTTCACTGATGATGAGTTGAGGGTCATGGTGGATGAAATTGTTAAGGTGTTAAGTTAGTGCCATACCTTTTCGAAGCACAGGTCCAGCAAACTTCAATAGCCAGGAAAATGGAGTTGTGGCAAGAGTTAGTCTACGGTGTGAATTCTGTAGGCACCTATCCACGCACAAGGAAGGACATCAGGAAGACGTGAAACAACCTCAGTGGGAAGGTACATTCCATGGCCCCCAGACACAAGCTGGAGGTCCTCAAGACTGGCAGTGGGCCCCTCCTACTTTGACATCTTCGGAGAAAAAGGTCTTGGACATCCTGCATCCTGAGTGCCTGACATGAATACCTGGGAGAGTGGAGTTGGGTAAGTCACCTCAACATACATGTCACCAAAAAGTGTAGTCTACATGCTCACTGAATACCATTTTCCACACCTCAGTGACTCAATCAACCACCACCACTCTGTCCAAATGTCGAAATACCACTCTCTGGCATGTCACATGTCTACTAAACGCACCGGGGGACATAGTCCTTGGAAATGGCAAGTGAAGTACCGGAAGCTGACATCACTTCAACTCCCAGAAGCCATTATTCCTCCATAAGGAAACCCAGGACAGTGCACTAAAATTAGGTTGGCTAGCATGTGAAACCAACAAACAATGTAGCCATTCCTGAATGTCAAAATATGTTACATGGTATGACAATACTATTCCCATTACAGGCACAACACGGCTACAGTTGTGTCCTAAACCAAACAGGCCTTTGAGAAAAGCTGCTTAAGAATGTCATATACTCACATGGGGGGAAACTGTATGCAAAACTGGATGCACTTGCAGTACACCCAGACAGATGCCCAGGACAACTGCTAACTCCTATACTGTGTCCCTGCTCTGACACCATTGTGCATTGTGAAGCTTTTAGTTGACTAAATGATGCCATACACATTACTAGTCAAATAATGTACTTACTCAGGTCATCAGTCAGAAAAGATATGAGGGTATCAGCAGTCATCTAAACCAAAATACTGAAAGAGCTTGGTGCATGGTGTATGGAATAGGAAATGCCAGTGTCTCTGTTTGTCCTAAGTACAATTTGGAAGCAGTTGTCACCATCATATTAGGGGATCATGTAAAGGCATTTTGTGCATGTCACATAGCATGACTAGTGGTCAAAGTTAAGCATCACTTGTTGCATCACTTACAGCAACTGCGTGTCCTACTTCACGTACAGGTGACCTTGCCATTATCGACATAAAGAGGACACCAGAGACTGCCACTGCCCCTCAGGATGAAAGCCCCATTGAGGAAAACACCAATAGATGTTTGGACAATGAGGAAGAAGCTGGCCCATCATGGACACTTGGTCAGTCTATAACTGGCAGCCTCACCCTGCCCACATTCACTCCCCCCAGTTCTGTTGCTTCTAAATCACAGACAACCACTCACCCCCAAACCTGTGTTCCAAGTACAGTCTCTAACATTGTGTGCCCCCCCCCCCCAAGTACAGGTACCTGAGTCTCCTCGTGTCACCCCTGACAATGATAATCCTGCCACCAGTGGGAGTGGGCACACTGTGCCAGGGGCACAGGGGTGTAGGGTTTGTGGGAGGCAGGGCCAGCATTAGGCCTCTGTGACCAGAGACACCACACTGGTTGCTAATTTGGATCGGGGGGCACTGACCTCAGGGGATGCTGTGCTTGGCAATAACTCACGAAACTTAGGATTTAAAAGCACCTGCTGAAAGGTTCCTTGTGTGTCCAGCCTTCAGGAAGCAGTTAAATGCCAAGATAACTCTTGTGATTGACGTTCCTGCTAGGGAGAGAGATGAGAGTTTTCTCTAGCAGCAGCTTTGACTCGCCATAAAGTAGCGCAGAGGGTTAATACACCTGCTGCAAAGAACAGAACCATATTTAAAGTGGATAGTTGAGTGGATTAGCAAAGCCAGCCATTACAGGCACTTTGAAACAGAGTTGGTCATGGGGCGGGGGGCTGCCAGCAGAGACTGTTGCACTGGGCACCACCAGCGCTAAAGCCGGCCCTGCTGGGAGGGATGGTATGGGCCAGAGGATGGTGGCTCCAAGTGACACTACTGACCAGGAGACTATCTCTCAAATCTTGGGAGCCTACACAAATTCCCAAGGCATGATGGGCCAGGTACTGACCATGATGGGGGAAATCCAACAGTTGCATAGGGACAACCACCAGGAAACCATGGAGCAGTTGCAGTTCCAAAATGCCATCCTAAATTCCATTGCTGGGGTGCTGAGGGACATACACTGCCTTGAGCAGGTCTTGTACCCAGCATCATGCTTCTTCCACTAGTAATGGTTTATCAGGCTCTTCAACATCTGCTGCTGCTAGTGGAATTGAGGCCCTGCCAGGGGAAGGGAATGCCACTGACACCCTACACTCTGTAGCAGAATTACCCCCCCACAAAGGTGGATGTCCACCCAGGTATCCAGGAGGAGCAGATGACAAGAGAAAACACATTGCCAGGAAGTGAGCATCTGCTGATTGTTTCCCCTTGTGTGCCACAGATACACCCTGTTGACTGTTCTGAATCCTAACTCCATTTTCCAATTGTGCAAGGACACTGGACTTGTGTCCCCAAATGGTGTAGCAGATAAAATGATGATCTCATCCACCATGTCTGAACTCCTCACTGTATTATTTGTGTTAATGTTTTTCACTCATATAGCTGTGTACACCCCAATAAATTCCACTGAACCACAGGTCCTGTACATGTGTGATGTTTCAACCGTACACAAATGTCATGTATGACAACTATCACAGCATATATTTCATCTGTAATGTAAAACCTCTATAATGCTCATCATACATGTACTGTATAACCAGGAAACACATAGCATTGGGATTTTCACATAGATATCACAATAATGAGCTCTATTGTACATCTATAAATATCATTTTTGAGAGTAGCAATAAGCACATAGAGAGAAGTACTGGTGAGGAGTTCAGAGTTTCAGCTTAGGTGTCATTCACTACGGACCCACAGAATACTGAAGTTAGGGACATTTCAGTGTGTCCACATCCCTGGAAACAAACAGATGGGTTCAATGTCTCATCAGCTAAAGCCTTATCACATAGCCATACAATTACGTCCAAATAAGCATACCCCATGATACAGTCCTGGAAACTCCCACTTACTGTGGCCAGGTTGCTGTAGGCTTGCCACCCACCTGTCAGTCTTCAGACACATGCACAGTGGTCTGCAAAGTAAAAACACAATGACAGCTATGTACAAGCTAGTTCACATACAACAAAAACCACTGTGATGGTAGAGGGTCAGGATACCACATCATGACATGTTTTAGACATAAATGGACACACAAGGCACCATTTGACCTGTTCCAATACCAAATAGGCCATTGTGGTGAATAATGTCACTTCCGTTTCACTGTCTTGACAGTCTGGGCATAGAACTCACACTCCGAAAATATCGAGCTAAACAGTACCTGGTTTAAACCATGTCCACTTCTCGTGTTAGCCTGCAAATACCATCTGCCTGTAACACTGTCTGAGATTTCCAAATAGTGATAAGGCATAGAACAGAGTGGAACACATACATCACATTGCCAATTCATAAGTACAAATGTGACATTATACAAACCATTACATTAGATACATAACAGTCCTGTATACAATTCCAAGTTACATTTAGCATGTATATCTGAGTCACTGGCTTTGGATCCACTTAAGACCTCACTGATGGTGGATAATAGAACATGACATGTCAGACCTAACGCCATAAATAGCCCATGGAATCTCTAGTTTAACATCACATCAGTCAGATTGAGTCAGTTGAAGTACTGATTGAGGAGATCTGCCCTGATGTCATCAGCTCATCCTCACTTGGCAAATCTGCATTTCCACTCACAGGGTCTGCTGGCTCCCACTCATCTGGTATGAATGGTATTTGATGTCTCAGGGCAAGGTTGCAGAGCAGGCAACAATTATTTGACATACCTTGTTGGGTGAGTAGAGTAGGGTTCCTCCAGATTTGTCTATGCTGCTAAATCTTGCTTTGAGGAGCCCAAACGTCTGCTCAACAACATGCTTTGTCCTTTTGTGAGCCTCATTGAAGCGGACTTCCCCTGGCGTGGTTGGATATCTCACTGGTGACAGCAACCACTGACAGTCTGGGTAGCCAGGGTCACCTGTAAGGAATAGGTACAACTAGCCAAACATAACTCTTTGACATCCACAGATCTTGTAGCATGAAAAAAAGTTACAGACTCACATTACACCTATGACTTACCAACCAGCCAGGCCCTCTCTGTGTATAGTTGTGTCATCAGCAGTGGGCTATTGCTTTTCCACATGATGATTGAATCATGGACCGATCCAGAATACTTTACATATACTTGTGAAATGTATAGGTCAGCCAAGCAGACCACTTGTACGTTGATGGAGTGGAGGTTTTTCCCAATTACCTGTTCATTGGCACTTGGGGGGACCAAGGCTACTTGGGTGCCTTCTATGGCCCCAACCACATGTGGAGTATGTCCCAAAGCATAAAAATCAGCCTTCACATGGGCCAAATCCTGACATGGGGAAATCTGATGTAGCTGTCCATGTGTTTCAACAATGCTGATAGTGCAACTATCAAAACCAAACTGAACATGGGCTTAGATATCCCTGCAGTTAGGGCCACTGTATTCTTAAAGTACCCAGTGGCCAGGAAGTGTATCACTGACATGAGTTGAGCGATAGGACGTATGCTATTCGGATTACGAATGGCAGGCATTAGATAGGGCTTAAACTGACAACAGAGATCCATGATTGTATGTGCATCCGGGCGATAGATTTGGATTGCATGCCTCTCCTCCATGGTTTGACGGTCAGCTAGTGGGAAGAACACCAGAGGTTGTCGTGCTCTTCTCATGGCAGGATAACTATTTAAGACAGCAACAGAACATATGTGAATTTCTCTATCTATACATCATGACTGTGATCCCATAAACGTCACACATTAATAGATATCATGTCACATTAAACATATCTTTTTTTGTTTGCAGCACATAGCTTTGCTAAATATGACTGTTTCCCCCTAAACTCTCATATGTTCTTTACATGTGGGAATATGTCACTGACAGTAAAATAAACAGACATATTTGTTGCAGCCACACTATATTTAAATTGATGGAAGAATGTTGAAATTACATTTCTCATTCCATAACGTTGAATACCTCTTTTTCGCATCCTTTCATGATCACATTCACATTCAAACATGTAAACATGAAGGCAGCATGTAAAACATGAGTATAGACACTATTTTTAGTGCATGACGCACTTTTTATTGCTTCTTCGTACATATATGAGCCTTAAAATGGCAGCTGCCTAACATACTGTACTGTATATGAGGAAGTGACCTAACTCCCCCGGCGGATGCTGCCACGGCATTAGGCTGTTACAACCGCGGTCCACATTGCCATTGGAACACATTGCTGCCTTTGGTGGACTTGGGCCAATGGCGACATCCATTGGCAGTGACGGTCTTGTACATGGTGGGTGTGACCGTGATCTTCTGCAGCACTCCTAGCTTGACTCCTAATACTGCTGCCAACAAGACCTCCACGACCGGAGCTGATGTGTACTGCCTCTGGGAGCAATCATGCCACATCCTGCAGGTGGTAGGACCCCTGACTTCTCTCCCAAAGATCTAGACAAGCTTGTGGAGGAGGTCCTATCCCTGTATGAACAGCTATATGGTGCACCAGAGGAACAGGTGAGTCAAATGCAAGACCAAAATGCGAAAGGGACAGTATCTAATAATGTAGTTGAAATGTTCATTAATGAATGAATGAGCTAATATGTGTGGGTAAATGGACATGTGCAGATGTGCATAGTAAGATTAGTAGGCCTGATACAATGTAGGTAGTGTGTGATGTATGTAGCCTGACCCACACAAGATGCATTACAGCATTCACATTAATGGTGGTGTGACATACAGTTGTCCAACGCCATTTTAAAGACAATCTTGTGGTCTAGTCATGTGTTTCTGGACAAAACCTGTTACTAAATATGCATGTTGTATGGGTGACTCCACTTCACACATGGCCTGAATGCAGATTATAAATTGATTAAGAGTTTGAAGTGTGAGTAAGGGTATGTCTGGCTACTTTCACTAACTTAAATTTTTTCCCTAATTGTTTTGAGATGATGCATGTGGACATGACTTTCTCCTCTTGTCTGTGCCATCCATGCAGGTCTACGCCCATCAGAAGAAAGGGGATCTAGCATGCCATGGCCAAGAAAGTGCAGACCCCTGGGAGTCCACATCCAGCTGAGCACCCACTGTAGGAAGCAGTGGGAGGCCGTGAGATGCTGGGACCGGAAGTCCCAGATGGGGATGCCCCACCAAGGAGGAAGGGGTGCCCGTCAGACCTTGACCCCCATAATGGCCTGCATTTTAGAAGTGGCCTACCCTGAGGTAGATTTACGTTTGAGTGCAGCACAGCAGCCACAAGGGGATAAGTATTGACTAAACAAATTTGCATCCCTCTGCCAGGTTAGTGCATGATGTGTGAGAATCTAAGCTGCAACAAAGTTGTACGTTCAAAAAATAAAGGGCCTGCTAGGAACACCTGGATGTACAGTTGACAACATTGGTATACAGGTGGGCACATTCTATTGTGTATTTGGACATCTTACTCTCCTGTGGTGTCCTTTATGAAAAACAATATGGTGATACACATGTGACTGTGTCATATGTCTATCATCATACTTCTCTATTTACCTTGCTGGTTATTCTTGCACTTACTGACCCATCAGCCCAATCTCCTGATGGTAAGTTGTCCAGGTCTTTAGCCTCTGTCCATTCCAATGCCCTTTGATGGAGCTCCATGTGCAACACAGAGTCTGGCAGCTGAAGTACAAAGCTACTAATCCTGAAGAGTGAAATGAAAGTCAACTTAATGTGAGGCTGTGATCCCATTCTGACATTTCACATGCCATACTTGCTGTACTTACTCAGAGCTATTAGGAGGTGTCCTCATTGGCAAGTGAGGACTATACATTGGCATCTGTTCTGTTTCAGCAAATCGGACATCACACATGTTTGAAAGCATGATGGTATTACTAGATTCCTAGTGCAACCCATCTCAATGACATGAGAGTTCTGAACATTGTTACCATGTACATGTTACTTGAAAGGTAAGTAGCTTACCAGCAATTCACTACGCCTATGTGTTGTGGGCATGTTAAGTAGTGCAGGACAAAATATACAAAGGTACATTTCACTGGTTTTATCCAACATCATATGTACATTGGTGATTTCTGCCACATAACTACATTGTGATTGAACTTAGGTACACTTACTTTTGCTATTGTGGATATGTTTTGAATGTTTGTAGTATGGCAACCCTTAAGTTGCACTGACTCAATTGTGTTGAAAGTGTGGTAGTTCACAATCACATGTTGGTGGAATGGCATGTGTTGTCAGTCAATTGACTTGCCTCACGATATATGTCTCTATCATGGTTACATCAGAAGTGGGTGATGTCAGTGTAAATCAACTCAACAATTGTAAGGTTACTCATGTCTGATGTTGGCAATAAAATGGTCTTATTTTGATGTTGCAGCTCTTCATTAGAATTAGATCTATATGTGCCCTTTATGCACGACAGGTGTCCATTGTATTTAAGGTGTTGGTATGCTACCTGGGATTGTCTGTGTGTAAATCCTGTGTATTAAGTGAGCCCCTACTAGTGCACATGAGTTTATTTTCAAGTGGAGAATGACTGAGATTAGTAGGTCCACAAAGTCTGTACCATCCTTTTCTACAAACAATAGAAACATGTGTTGATGATATGGGTTTAGACTCTATCCTACTCCAAATATAATTATGTCAAATGGAGTAGGTGCATCTGAGCTACTTTCTATTATGAGTGTTATTAACACAGTGACATGTAATGTGTTTGATATGTAAGCATCATACTGTCTTGTGATTGTCATTTGATGAGGTACCTGTACTGGAACATGATATCTTGTAAGGCTCCGACCTCCACACTGATGGCAGCCAGTCACCCTTTGTCTCCCTTCCCCCCTCAACCTTCCTCTTCCTAATCCCAAACCCTGCCAAAGCACACAGATAGATAAGCATACATCCACCTCGGCATCTAATGGTAGCTCCGGCAAACATAAGCACCACAAGACACACCTCCGGCATGCACACAAGCATCACAGAAAGTACTCTGGACAACACTGCAGACACCACACCAACATTCACAGATCTAGCCACTATACCTGTCCTACCCACAGACAGCACCACAACAGATCTTCAGACATCTACCCAAGTCACCACACCTGCAGACACCACAACCACAGACACTCTTACATGCAGCACATCCACCATACCTGCGGTAACTACGCCAACAGACAGTCACCCACCCACCATGGCATCCCCCAGCACTTCCACCCCTTCATCCAAAGACACATAAATGCCCTCACACACCTACCCAACAGACCGCACCACCCACAAGCATACGTCCCACAAACATGCGTCCAAGACATCCACATCAACACCTCAGACAACTACTCCCTCTTCTTCCACACCCAAACCCTTTTGCTATGACCGTCCCCGTGTGTCTAAAGAAGCTTTCCTTCTGGAGTTTGCCCTTTTCCCTACTTCTCTCTCTCCTGTGAAACCCATAAACATTCTGTGATCCTCGCCAGGTCACTCCCTTCCACCTCTAAGGCCTCCCATAGCCCCCTGCCAGTACCCATGCTCCTCTCCCACCAAGAAGTCTACCCCTCCCATTAAGTCCCAACCCTCCACCAAACTGAAACCTAAACCCACCCCAAGCCAAATCCCAAAGAGCCCCCTCCCAAACATAAGTCTAACCCCCCTCAACCTCCCAAATAATCCCTGATGTACCTGCGTGCACTCTTGATGCCCCTACCTGTGGAGGTTACATGGCAGTCAGGAGTCAAGTCCTGCGTACACATATGTGCATTGAATGCACACTAATGCCACATTTGGACTGGCCTGTGGCATTAGAAAGTATTGTTATATTTTACTAAATACACTATAACTAACCAGTTGTTGGTTTGAGGTTACATCTTTGTCCTGCATTTCTTTTCATAGGTATGGACTTGTTCCTCGCTGACAATGTTTGTGTGTGAGTAGTTGTATGTGTGTGGTGCTTGTGCTTCCTGTATTGTTTGTGCAGTATGTGTGTGTGTGTGTGTGCAGTGCTTTTGACCCCTCGTGATAGGGTGTATTTTGTGTGATGGGCATGTGTATGTTTGTAAAAGCTTATTTTCATTTTATTGAGTGGTGTTGGTGTAGACATGTGTTTGTTGCTGTGTTGTGTGGCTTTGTGTGCTTTGACTGTGTGCGTGTTTTGTGCATGATCTTATGGATAGGATGTGGTGTGTGTGTGATGTGTGTGTCAATGTGTCAATTGGCAATTTGTATGGTTGTGTGATTGTGTGTGTTTATTCCCTGTTTGTTGTGTTGTATGTGTGATGTTTCCCAGGGTAGTGTCTATAGTGAGTGTTTGGGAATGTATTGGGGATGGTGTGATTATGGTGTTGTTGTGATGTGTTGTGGTGTTGTGTGGTACTGTGTTAGACTGGGCCTATGCAGTTTTTCTGTGCGTACCTGTGTGTGTGTTTGTGATGTGTGTGTGGGTGTGTGTGTTTGTGAGGTGGCTGTAGTGTGTGTCATGTACAAGTGCAGGTGTGTGTGTGGCTGTATGTCAGTGTGTGTGTCAGTGTGCTGTTACGTGTGAGTGTTGTCCTCGCACCCCCAACACAGTTGTATGTCATGTGAGTGTACATATATTGACAATAAACAACAATAACAGGTAGGTCTGTGTACTTACAGTTGCTGTATTCAGTGAAGATTCTAGAGTCTTTGGGTGAGCAGGAGCAGCGAGATGTTGTGTAGTTCTGGTTCCATGGCGGCTCCGGACAAGTATGGCTTCCTGAAGATGAGTGTCTCCTTTTATGCAGTTTGTTTCTGCCTGGGTTTCCGTGGTGGTGCAACTGCTGCTGAAACCTTGGCAGTGTACAACCTCCTAATATGTCTGGTGGGAACACGGTCTCCTCCGGCCTGCAGGTTCCTTCTGTCATCTGTGGCAGTCTGACCACAGTGGCAGTCGAGGCAGTGCTTTGGCTGTATTCTGTTGGGAATACCGCCATAGTCATAATTTGGCAGTCTTCTCTGGCACTATGACCGTCACCACCAACATGACGGTCCTGAGACCACCAAAGCCGTGATGAGGCCCAATGTGACTGCCATCTTTAAAGTGTTAGAAATAATGTTGATTAATTTTTAAATATTACTTTTTATACTTCAAAAATGGCTGAAATTTTGCATCACGCTATATTGCATCACCAATGTTGTAACCTTGTGGAAGTGTTAAAGAGAATGTTGAAGATATGCAAATTGTATTATCTATATGTTTTAGATGGCCATCGCAGTGGATCTACATGCAATGCAACAACCATTTTGGAAGTTGTTGGAAAGTGGTTTATTAGTAAGGGCAGGTAGATATTTACACTTAGTAACAAGGCCAGAGTCTCAGTCCTTGATCAACCATTGGTTGCTTGGCCCAAGCATAGTTGGGCTTAATTTAGGAGACAGGTGTGTAAAGCATTTAATTTCAACGAAACAGTAAATAAGTTAAACACAACAAACAATAAAAATCCAACTCCAAATTATAAAAATAGACAAAGTTTTTATCTTTAAAATGACACCAAAACTAGACCCAGGCGTAGAACTCCACTCTGCTGATGGAGTGTTCAGGCACTTTGCACTATGCGGAGTTCCCAAATTCCGTAATCCGGTGCAGAGCGGTGTTTGTTCGTATGCCCAAGGTGGGTTTTGACACCCTCTCCCAAGCACCACGATACTCCCAGACCATTAGCGAGTATGCAGAAGACTTTTTATTCACTCATGCTGTTTCCGCCCACGTGTGCAAGACTTTGCATTTACTCTCGCTGCTTTCAGCCGCAATGGTGGCCAAAATAGTCCTGCTCATGAGCATGCATGCACCTGGAATATATTTGTTACTTCAGATACATTTAAATTTAGTCAAAACATGTTTTTTGGGTGGATTTTCTAATCCAATGCACCCTTCAAGTTGTTTTTGAGAAGCCTTTTTTCCAAACAGGAAGGAAGTGCCCCACAGACTTCAACTTCCATTTCCAGCATGTTCCTCCCAGTGCTTTGTCCATCTCCTGGTCACTTTTCACTTAGATTTTGAGGCGGAAAGATCACTTTCTTTATCTCCTGTATACCCCTTTACATTTAAGGTCTTTGGCCCTCCTTATGACTTCAGTGGTCTTTTTCCAAGACCGCCGAAGCTGCTGCCGCCATCATACCGCCAGTGCTGATGGTCCGAAGTCTGCCATGTTTTGAGTTTTAGGTAGGATTTACACCCATTTACCGGCTGGCCACAGGAGAAAGAGAGTTGCTTCTATCACCAGCACCTCCACGCCAATAAGACTCCACCCGCTGTATTACGATACATAGTACGGCATGGCAGAATCCTGTTGTTGTGCTGGTGGAGGAAAATGCCAGGACCCATCCCTTCCCAGATGACAAAGTCACCGTAAAAGGCAAGTTAATTGCCCAAACGTGGGGGGTGTTGGCTGCATGTGTGTGGTGTGTAGGGTATATGTGTGCAAATGGGGGTGTTGGGTGCATATATGTGTGCGAATGGGGGTGTCTGGGTGCATATATGTGTGCAAATGGATGTGGTGTATGGGTGTGTGCATGAATGTGAAGGGGGAGTTTGTGTGCATGAATGCGGAGAGGGGGAGTGTTTGTGCATGAATGCAGAGGGGGGAGTGCGTGAATGGATGGTGTGGGGGAGTGCATGAATGGATGCAGTGGCGGAGTGTGGGAATGAATGTTGAGGGGCTGGGGTGTGCATGATTGCAGAGGGGAATGTGTATGTGTGAGTGGGTGTGTGTGTATGGTTGTGTGTGGTTGGGTGGGAAGGGTGTGTGCATGTGTGTGGAAATGGGGGAGGGTGTTTGCATGTGCGTGGAAGTAGGGGGGAGAATGCATGCACATGTTCATGGAAGTGAGATGAGGGTGCTTGCATGTGTGTGGACATTGGGGGAGGGTGCCGGCAACGGGAAAGGAGATTCCTGTCACCAGGTGTGTTACTAACAGGTTTTTGTGGCAGTGTGACCGCCACAGAAAGCCTGGCGGGCATCCATGTCATAATACTGCTGGCGGTCTCACAGCTGCCGCGGGGCTGGAGGTGCTCACCTCCAGCCTGTCGGTCTGACCGCCCTGGCGATACTGGCGGCATTGTGGCAGCTTGGCTTTGGCCCAAACCGCCACTCTCATAAAATGCCGGTCTTTACCGCTGGCCCTGCGGCACTCGTACTGCCACCGCGTCTTAAGACCACCACACTCTTAATGAGGGCCTTTGTTTTTGTGCAATCACACAAGTAAGTTCCAAAAACATTGAAAATTGTGTTGTGTGTTTGCTTGAGCATGCACCAATATTTATTTGTAATCTAAATTGACTTGAAAATCTTATGGTTTAAGTGTGGACCTTGTTATTTATTTTGCATTTCAATGATTTTTCATCTTTGTAAAAGAAAATTGTTTGCACAGCTCAATACCTGTCCTTTTCTACATGCTGGTAACATTTGCAATGATATTTTCCTATGTGGCTAAGATTTCAAGCAAGTAGGCCCATGCATGTGTTCTTTTTTGTTCTCTATGATCCTTATTGTTTTTTTACTATGGCTGGCAGGGATTTTGTGCATCTAGCCATTGTGTCTTTGCCATAGGCTTGCATGGGTTCTTCTTTGTACCCCATGCCTTCTTCCTCCTTGTTGTTGTTTGACCTTGTGGCTGACGGCCATTTTGTCCATCAGCCAGTGTCCTTTTGCCATAGGCTTGCATGGGTCCTTTGTTTGCCATGCCGCCTTGCTCCTTGTTGTTGTTTTAGCATGTGGCTGGCAGACATTTTGTGCATCCAACCAGCGTGTCTTTGTCATAGGCTTGCATGGGTTCTTGTTTGTTCCCCGTGCCTTCTTGCTACTTATTGTAGTTTGACCATGCGGCTGGGGGCCATTTCGTCCATCCCACCAGTGTCCCTGTGGCACTGGCAGGATGGATAAAAAACTTACCTCCATATTTATATTTTGGTGCTAGACATGTCTTGCATGGGTTCTTTGTTTGCCATGCCACCTTGCTCCTTGCTGTTTTAGAAAGCCATTTTGTGCATCCAGCCAATGTGTCTTTGCCATAGACTTGCATACAGACACTGTTAATTATTGATCATTTGTTTATTTTAAGTTTATATTTCAATGTTTTATTTATATTTTTTATTTTAATTTTGTAATTCTACTATTTTGAATGTATTTTTTTATTTCAACTTTTATTTTATTTTTTCATGGTATGCTTTTTATTTTAGTTTTCTATTTTTTTTATTTTTATTTAATTTTCTTTTTTTTTTATTTCTTTTTTTTTTTATTTGTATTTTTTTTACATTTTTGCATTTTATACATTTTTTATTTCATTTTATTGTATTCTGCTTTTTGCCTAGATCCAGCCATTCACCCACAACCATTCCTTCATTAATCCATCCACCAAAGGCGCACAGCAGCACTACAGCATTTGTTTTCCTTATGTGTATAATAATTCCATAGCCTCCTTGACACCCTGGCTGCTGGGCACAGCAGACAAATCAGCAGCATAATTTGTCTTTTTAATGATTACTCCATTTCCCCTGGACCACCTTCCCTCCATAGGTTTTTTTAAGGATTATTTTACTTACCTGTACATCTCTTTCTGACTGCCACAGATGTCTCCTTTAAAACAGATGGAGACAAAGGAAGAGCTGTATCTGCATGGTGTGCTGTCTGATTTAAATTGAATTTTTATGGTGTGGTTTGACTTTATAAGGTAAAATTAAATTGATATTTATTACATAAGTAACCAACCGCACTAAGATTGCATTTGTCTGTACTATTTCAACCTGCAAAAATGTCACATTTTACTAGGTACGTTTTAATGGCTTGGTTGCGTTTAGTTGCACAAGTTAAGGATGTCACATCACCAGCAGTATTCCCAAAGAGAAGGCCTGTAGAGTTAAGTCCTCAAATCTCTTCCGCTTGGGCGGCCTAGTGCCACTGCCAACTGAAAGCTTTAAGATGGTCCCAAAGAAAGTTGCTCCGAAGAAAGTGGTCAGTGAGAAGAAGCAGCTTTCCACCAGTGGTGTGCCGACTGTAACCTTTTTCGAGAGACATCTGCCTGCCACACCGGCCTCCATGTAGGAACCTGGGAGCAGCACTCCCACATCTACAGCACCACCCAAACCAAGGGGCATATTTATTTTCTGTTTGTGCTGAATTTGCGTAATTTGTTTTACGCAAATCCAGCGCAAACTTAACTCCATATTAATATTTTTGGGCTAGACATATCTAGTGCCAAGATATTGGAGTTAAAATCATTTTTTGCCTGAAGAAAACTATCTTGCGTCAGTGAGAATTTTGGAGTTAAAATCATTTTTTGCCTGCAGAAAACTATTTTGCGTCAGTGAGAAGGTGTTCCTGGGCAAAAAAGGCCCAAGCACCTTTCTTATCCTCCCTTGCGAAAATCACACACAGGAAGAGGAAGGCCTTAAATAATGGTGCTAACCCTGCCTAGCACCATTATTTAACACCTGGGTATGGGCAGGCATTAGGGGACCTGTGGGCCTTTCTCCATGGTCAGAGACCATGGAAACAGCCCACAGGTGTCCTTCCCTGCCCTCAGGGACACCCCCACCCACCTGCACCCACACCTGGAGAATACCTAAGGATGGGGGGACCCATCCCAGTTAAGTCCAGGTAAGTTTTTTATTTTTTTTCAAAGTGTCATATGGGTGCCTAACTTGGCCCCCCCTACATGGCACTGTGCTCAATGGGCATGGCCATTGGGCTGGGGGGCATGCCTCCCATCTTAACTGAGACAGGAGTCATGTCCATGGGGTTTTAACGTCAAAAAATGACTCTATGCTGGGCAGAGGCATTTTTTTTGCCTCTGCCCGTAGTAGCGTCATCCTCTGTCTCTAAACCCCGTGTTCCCCTTACGCCTCCCACACCCGGCTAGCTTCCTTTCCTATGATGCTAGCCGGACCTTACTGCGGGCTAGCATCATACCAAAAGATGCCACCCAGCCGGCATCTTGCTATGGGGCTAGCGGGGATAAACCTTTTGGTGCTGAACTGTGTTAGCGCAGTTCAGCATCAAAAAGTATAAATATTGGCCCATGTCTGTCAGTGAGGCAGCTACTGCAGTCATGGTGACAATCATGGTGACTCTGACAAGGAGAGATGTTGAATTGGATTTGTCCCTTTCGCAAAGTAGTACTCAATGGTTTCAGGTAATAGAGCAAAGTGGACAGCAGCCACAGTCAGCAATAGTAGATCTTCCCAAAATTGGGACAGACCAGGAGGTCGAGCTTTCGTCCAAATAAGAACCTCCTCTTTTAGAATTAATGGCTACCAGATCTCCAGCAAGAAAAAGGAAGGGTACTACTCCACCATCTTCTCCAAACACTACTTCTGATGATGATGATAGGGACACGGAGTGGATCCCGGCCGAGTCCAGGAGATGCCAAGAGAGGCAAGCGAAAACAACCTTTTCAGAAAGCCTTAACATCATGGAAAGGGATGATGGTGAGGAGACTGTTGATGACAAGCCAGTCATTGTGGAAGCTGGCACAGAGGTGTCTGACATTACTATCCAACCTGCTCCGAGGGATGTGGCACAGGCAGCACCGCCAGCTCCCAATGCTGTAAAGCCCCAGCAGAGACCTACACCAACCCATACCTCAGTGGAAGCATGCACTGCAGAGAGGCAATCAACACACCCATCTACATCGAGTTCTTTTTCAGGGATTGGCAGTGACCCAGTAAGAGAGTACTACTCCCCAATTTGGGACTTTTTTATGATTAGCAAACAGGAGGAGAACATTGTGATAGAATGTATCTCAGAACAACGCATGCCTGAACAACGAGGTCGGAACAACGACCGCGTTGTTGCCACTAATGCCTTTACCACAAATGCCTTAGCAACGATTTTTTGTTGTAAAGGCATTCATGGTAAAGGCATTAGTGATCGGCATGCATGGTTCCAGCATGCGTCGCCCCTGGCCCCCCACCCCCACCCCTAAAAATTACCACAACCCCCCACCCCCTCCCCTAAAACCACACCAACCCCCCCTCTTGCCCCTAAAACTACCCCAACCCCCACCTCGTCCCTAAAATTACCGCGACCCCCACCCTGCCTCTAAAACCTAAACTACCCCAACCCCCAAGCCTAAATCCACCCCTGCCCCTAAAACTACCCGAGCCCCCCACCCGCCCCTAAAACCTAAACCCCCAACCCCGACCCCACCACTAAAATTACCCAACCCCCCAACCCAACCTTAACATCAAAAACCACCCCAACCCCCACCCCTAAAACAACCCCATCCCTAAAACCTACATACCCCAACCCCCACCCCTAATATCTAAACCCCCCCAACCCCACAACCCACCCGCCCCTAAAATTATGCACCCCAACCCACCCCTAAAACCTAAAACCACCACAACCCCCACCCCTAAAACAACCCCAACCTCCACCCCATCCCTAAAACCTAAACTACCCCAACCCCCACACCTAAAACCTAAAATCACCCCAACACCCCTGCCCCTAAAACTACCCGAGCCCCCCAACCCACCCCTAAAACCTCCCCCAACCCCACCACCCCACCCCTAAAATTTCCCGACCCCCAACCCACCCCTAAAACCTAAAACCACCCCAGCCCCACCCCTAAATTTACCACAACCCCTTACCCCGCCCCTAAAACCAACCCAACCCCAAACAAAAAACCTAAACCACCCCAATCCCCCACCCCACCCTTAAAAACCTAAACCACCCCGAACCCCCACCCCCAAATACTAAAAATACCTGACCCCCACCCCACCCCTAAAACTAAAAATGCCCGACCCCTCCTCCCCGCCCCTAAACCTAAACCACTTGACGCCCCCTCCCCTAAAACTAAAAATACCTCGACCCTCACCCCTAAAACTAAAAATACCCTGAACCCCCTTTCCCCGCCCCTAAACCTAAATCACCCCTAAAACAAAAAATAACCCAACCCCCCTCCCCTAAACCACTCTGACTCCCCAAAGCTAAAAATACCCCAACTCCCCACCCCGCCCCTAAAACTAAAAATACCCCGACCCCCCAACCCCTAAAACAGCCCCACTTACCTTACTGATCGCATCCTCCTCCTCAGCCGACTCCCTTCTTCTGTGCCTTAACCACGCATGTGTGTGGTTCGGCACATGTGTGGTTAAGGCACCAAACAACAAAGTCGTGGTTAACGAAAGCGTTGTTCCACTTTCGTTGTCCACAACTTCATTATTACAGAGTTGTGGTTAAGGCCGCTTCCCTTGTGATATGCTCTATTTGTCACGTAAGTGTTCGCCGAGGTAAGCCTGGTTCACATTATGGTACTGGAGTCCAGGTGACCCATAGGCAAAAACATCACACAATCCAGAGGGAGGAGCACCTAAAACAAATTGCTGAATGTGGTTGCAGTGGTGAATGGAAGGAGAGCTGGGAAGCATCAGCTACAAAGTAAAATCAATGTGGAAGGTGACGAAGAAGCAGGTAACATCCTCAGACAAAGCAGCCCTGTCCCCAGCAGTGCACCAGAATCACCTGTCTCAGCAGCCTCACAATGGCAGAGGATGACTCAGAGTCAGATATAGACACCACGGCATACTGCACCACAACACACATTGAGTCTACCACCGCCTTCATCTCAAAAGTTATCTGCGTCAATGGCCCCATAAAAGAAGAAAATCCAGCCTACAATTATGGGCATGGTTAGGCAGGAAGGGTTCTACAACTGCAACAATCCAATGGCACATTTGTAGAATGGGAGCCTGGCAAAAATGTTAGTGCTGGACCCCCTCCTTTTTTCTTTTGTAGAAGAAGTGGGATTCTCAGAGTTTGTAGCAGCCATCTGCCCAAAATGGAAGGTTCAAGTTGGACCTGTTTTGCCTTAGTTGGTGTTCCAGCGCTGCTTCATGATGTGCTGCAATTGGTTGGACAAGCTTTGCAGAAAAGTGTTGTTCACAATATACATTTGATGACAGACATGTGGACCAGTTGTAAAACTACTGATTACATGTGCATCACTACCCACTGGATCTCTTTTGTGGGGATAAAACAAAACTATCTACAGGTCTTGTCCGTGAAGAAATTTTTAAAAGCGTTCAGTTGCAGGAAACAGTAGCCATGTTTGCCATGGAGAAATCACATATAGCTGCAAACATCTTGGACGAATGTAATAGCAAGAAATATGAATGTCTGCAATTCAGAGGTCTCTGAATTGGGTTTGCTACCATGGACAATGGCAGTAACATATTAAGGCCATGGCAGATGGTGGCGACTTTGGGGTCTTAAGTCTGGTGCACAACATCAACCTGGTTGTGTCGTAGGACTTTCGTTGTTTAAACAAGACTGCTGGATTAGGGGAGGCAGCACCACCACTTGTGGGTGACTGAGTCACTCTCACACCAGTTGGCAGCTGTCAGCCCAACCCTTCCTGCTTGATAGCAGCACCTCACTCAACCCAAGAAGGAAAGGTGACTTGTGGCAGTCTATCGCATGACACTCGAATGACCTCTCAGGGAAGTAGTGATGAACTGATCTTATGCCTTTCTCTTTTTAGCAAAAGGTCTCACACACATAGGCAATGAAGAGATACAGAAAGGTTTTCAATACATTTTTTGAAGACTGCAATCTATGATAAAAATATATCAGCTGCAATTATTAGGATAGTGATGCATAGCAAGATTAGGATTCTGACGGTTAGTGAGAAAAGGATGAGCAATCCCAACATATTGCAATAAACATGTGTACAGAAATCCTAACTAACACCAAGCATCTAGCTTCTTAGTGAGAACATTGTGGTGATAGCCCAATTGGCCCACACTCAGTCCATGAGAGGAGCACCCACTCCCTTACCTTAGAATGAAGGTCTGCCCTTTATCTCCTTAGCTGGATTGCAGAGACAAGTCTGGGGTCAGTTTAAAATGGCATGCAGCATAGATGGAAATCTCAGCTGGAAGGACCAATTTTAGCCCCCCTTTGGCCTACATGGTGTTTTAAAATGAAAGCAAACTTTTGTTCAGCGAAATAAGCCTGCCGTGGGAATGTGACTAAGTGTTAGACTTAATAATAAATCAACTCTTACAGAATAGCAGCTTATTAGATAAAATGAAATACCCCAACTGAAAAGCAGGCTATTCTAAAATGAATAAATGAGAAAAGAGCATATTATCTGGGTAAAAGGTCACATGCACCGATACTAGGCTAAGCTAAAATATATGTGCCTGAGCAAGGTAGTAAAATGAACCACCAACAGTTGTGCAAGACTTTCTAAAAAATCATTTCAGCCATTCTTTGAAAGCTCTGAAGCATGGTAACAGAGTATCAGTTAAAGCCCTGATATAGGAGGTGTCAACCCGTTGGAACACAACCTATTATATGTTGCAATATTTGTGTGAGCAGTGCAGACAGATCAATGACTATGTCATTCTAAGAGGGGATGCAGTTAGGAAAGGTATGACCATGGCTGAGGACAAAAGGGGACTAGTCAAATGCATGACACAGATGTGCTCCCTTTTGAGGTTTTCACATGGGAAGTTAGAAAGGAGGACAGTATGATGGGCTAAGCTATCTGGTTGTGCACCTAATACATAAGCAGTTAAAGAAGGTGTCTGGAAGATGTGCACTCGGAGGTATGAACATAAACACAGAAGCGTATGCTTTAGTTGAGAGTTTAATCCTTTGCTCAGCTTGTAATGCAAGGCTGCAAAATAATATTATCTCATACAAAGAGTACATTTGTGTCATCCTACTCGATCCACGCTACAAACAAAATTCTTACCCCTTTCATCCTTTTTTCTGAAGGGGATGTTTCAAAATTCAAGAGGTGAATTGTTAACCAAGCCTGAGAACTGGAAGAAGAACAAATGGAACTTAGAGTCCCACCCTGCAGTTCCGGGGTGCCACCATCAATATCCTGAGAGGGCAGTCTTATCTCAAAGCAGTCAAAACCAGCAACAAGAACACCAGCAACAACAACAACAGAAGATTTGGACCCAGTCTCTGCATTGGCTTGGTTTCAAGCAGCAGATCTTAAGTCTAGTACAGAGGTAAAGACAAAAGAGGACGAGCAAGTGGCAGTACCAATGACTCTTCAGTGGATGTTTCAGGAATATCTGGATGACCCAAAAGAGGGGTATGTGGATCAATGCCCATTGGTGCATGGATATTTGAAGATGTGCCAATGGGAAGACCTCATCAGGATAGCAATAAAGTATCTGGCTTGTCCTGTAGCCAGTGCATCTGATGAATGTGTTTTTACTGCAGCTGGTGCAGCTGTAACAGTGAGAAGGACCAGTCTCTCACCTCAAAACGTGGAGAGATTATATATGATCAAAATGAACCAACATGTTATACCACCTGATTATACCATTCCTGAAACACCACAGGAGAAGGAAGAGGATGATTGATGAGAATCAAGTGTGCTTGTTGACTAACCGCTGGGTGAACCACCTGAGTTTAAGGAAAGACTCTACTTCCCAGACTGAGTATTTCAGTATGACTATCATAGAACTTTTTAATTATTTCTCGTTGAACTTCTTTCTTTATATGCAAAATTATTTTTTTTAAAGTTGTTAGTGGAACATTATGTTTATTTCAGATTTATGCTGCCCTAACATTTGTTAGTCATATATATGGCAGGATTGGAATTGGACCCATGTGCAGTGAAGAAGCCCCCAAATTCCCTTCAGGACAATCAAGACGATGCCTGCCTCTCTCACCTGCCATTGCCTTTTTTTTACACTACCTAGCAGGGCTGCCCTAGAATATTATTGATTAAAAAGACTGCCAGTGCCAAATTCCAGTGTGTTGCTACCATCAAAGAGGATATTTTGTTCAATCGCAGTGCTTGGATTGGAAGAGGTAACTACTAACTATTACACCAACGAGTGGTGTACAATGTTCCTCACCTGCCCCATCAACATCAGGATTAAGGTATTTTGGTCATAAATGCTTAACCTTGTCCAACCTCTCCTGACTATGAGCCCACTTCTCCTGAAGCCATGATTTCAATTCCTAAGTTTAGTTTTTAAATTCTAGCTCTCCACCATTGCTCAGAAGAAGTTGATATTGCCAATTTGTATTTTCATGTTAGGACTTCTTTGTTGTGTGTCAAATATTGTCATTGTGGTTGTCTGGTTTCAGTCTTCCTAAAGTTATGATATAAGATGTCCCTCTCTGTTTTCTTTCAATCTTGTTAACAGTGATTGATAACCCTTTGCTCAATCCTGCAGTTGGAGTTTGCATAGGTGGAAGTCGCACCTTCTATCGTCCCTGTTGCATGCTAGCCTGCTACTACCACCCCCTTAAGATACCACCTTGGGGAAAAAATGCGCAGTAAATGACTCTCTCACTTCATCCATTCAGGTAAGAGAAGAACGATGGATTGACGTGAACCTGCTTATTTAGTAATTAAATTCTACTGAAGAAGATGTTGTTTGTGTGTATCAGGTTTTTGTAGACAAAATACACATTGTCAATCATTTCCTGGTGGTTAATACAGTTGTAGAGGACAGTAGAGTAAGGATATAAGTAAATGGCATATCCTTGTTTTAGCAGATTTTAAAAACAGGATACAGTGAAAGACAGCAGTGAAAGCTAAAACAACAAATTAAACATTTGAGGCATAAATCCAGAAAAATGAATTATCCCCTTTTATTTTTAACAAATAAAAAATGCCCACCCCTTCCACCCATAACAGACCCACCGCTGGCCCCAAACAAATAGCCCTCTCCCCAAAAAGTCCAATGAAAGTCCAAAGGGAAACCTGATCGGTCCCAACTCCCTCCCCACACTCTCTACCCACAACAAGACCCTCCCACCAGAGCAAAATATTTAAAAAAGGGTTCAGAATATGGCATTGTCAATTATGGTCTGCAGCTGGTCCAGTCTTTGCTCAACCCATACGAGCTGGCTCTCCATACTGTCCATCTGCTGCAGGAAACGGTGGAGCAATGCTCTGTCAGAGCAGGAGGGGGATGCAACAGGTGCAGTCTAGGAATATGACAGCTAACAATGGCACCAGGGATGTACTGGTCAGGAGGCTGGATGATGGGGCTGGCATGCTGCTGAACTTGGTCCTGGGTCAAAGGCAGCTATTTCTCCTTCTTCTGCTTCCAGGGCCACCAGCCACTGTCATTCAGCCTATATGCTCTCCAACCTCTGCCACTGCAGGTGGGCCGCTATCTCCTGCCAGGTAGGTGGTGCTGGTCGACCAGCAGGAGTAGCTATTTTGAGGAAAACATAAATAAAAAAGATACATTGTACACAATGCTCTGAGCAAACACTTCTTCAAAAGTAGATAGTGGGTGGCACAGTAGCAGTACATTGCCGGTCCCCTAGAGACATTGGAATGAATTACCTCTCATTTATGAGTATGGCATGATGCACTATGGAGTTCAAGTTGTGCCACATTAATGGAGGTATACTAGCCAGCATTTCAAGCACTTTGCTTCGATCTGCAGTTGGGGTAGCTGTAGTTGACAGTGATCTATCTTTAATTCCAAAATCTCCGCTCTTCTCCAAATACCTTTACTTAGTTTCTACCCTGACACCAATGAGGCAGATGAATAATAAATAAGATATGTCACAAATGTCACATATATAATGTTGATATATTATCCTGTCTGCTGTAAGTAGACGGTGGGGAAAATTATGCACTGCACTACAGAGAAAGGAACGGGCTATATAGATTATATTTGGCACATTCGTCATAGTGTTTCCCTTGTGTTTGGCATGCTTGTCACAGAGTATCTCTTTCTTCAAACTTGAACTCAAATCGGGCACTTACTAGTCCCACTTTACTCATTGACCTTGCTCACCACCACAAATTCTTTACAGAAAAATAATTTTCTGTGTAGTAAGGAAAGGAAACTTGACTTACTCTACTACAGTGTAAGGCAGAGGGATTAGGTGGGTACATAAAGCTTTTGCTATGAATTCTGATCACTGATCATTGATTCGTCATGTGCCTAAGATTTGCATATTCAGTCATTGTATAGACAAAAGTCTAAAGGGAAAAATCTTATCAGGCATACTATCTGTTATGGGAAACCATGAAATATATTTTGGAAACACTTCACATTGCCATAAAAATGTGGCACATGCCAAGACCAGATTTTTAAATTTGTTTGATAAGCTGGGATGGAAGAACTTAGGAAAGAATATACGAGTGAAGTACTAAGGTGACTGAGTGGGCAAAGGGAAACACACAGTGTGGGTTCGGTTTGCCTTGCATTGACAACTTTGCTTTATTAACTGAAGCAGATGCACATTGCCCAGCCAATGCTGCAGTCACAAATTTAACAATACTGCACATCTTTGGTCATGGGTGATGAATGTTGATGGTGGGGTACATATCTGCCTCGCTTAACAAATACAGTGAGTCAAGAGATAAGAACATAAATTAAAACACCCCCCACTATGAACCACTGCTTTGATAACCATAACACAAAGTAAGCAAAGTAGGTTAGAAGCAGGCCCCTCTCCAGAAGAGGTCCCTTGTTTATTCTTCCAAGCAAATATTCAGTCATCCTTTCATTCTTCCCACCATTTTCACCTATATCCACCATAATTTCTCATGTCCAATCTTTCACCAAAATTCACAATCCATTTTCCATCCATTCAGTATCCACTATCCTCCTTTTCTTTCAGTTATCCTTTCAGCTGTTCATCCATTTAACCAATACTCACTCATGCATCCTTTCACCCACCTACACATCCTTTCTGTTAACCTTTCATTCTTTCCTGTTCCCATCAAGCCATCATTTTTGTTGCAGATAGAAGAGGTCATAACTTAACTACCACTGTAGATGGTAATGTGGAGGGTTCATGATCACAACAGTGTCCTTGTAGCTAGTAAGCATAACAATAATTGTCAATAAGTAAGAAATTTGACTTACCCCTGCCCGTCCCTGCTGCCGTTTTGTCTCCTGCTCCATCTTATCGTGCAGCGGCACCTGAGCCGGCACCACTGGTTGTTGGTGTGGCTAGAAAAAAACATTATACAGTCTTTAGATGCCAGATACACCCCCAATTATTATTTTTAATTTTAAAAAATGTAACCACAATACATCGCTACAATTTGGTTAGCACTGCAAGTATCTTCTTTCAAACATATCACTCTCGCCATTTTGTTGGTTCACAATGTTAGAAAAGCTTGGTACTCAAGAGTTATAGCCCATGATGATGATGATGACTCAGAATCATTGAAGTGCAATGAATGGCTGGAATAAAATGGTCAATGAAAGACATAAAAAATAATGCAGGTTAACAGGAATTAAACAAAAATTTGGTAGTGGAGTTGAAAAAAAGTATAAAAAAATAAACAGGGCAACATTTAAACTAGTATATTAGTGGGCAGAGGTAAAAGTTAAGACAATACTGATAATAATAAATAATGAGACTTACTGGAAAGAGCAAAGCCCTCAGCATTGGCGCTGGTGGTCAGTGCCTCCTCCCCAGCTCTTGCTAGAACTGCTTCTGTGCCCCTCTTTTTGCCCTTAGGTGCTGATGTAGGAAATAAAGAAGATAAAAAAATAGGTTAGTGGTACAGTTAATCTCCACAAATTTATTATAACGGGCAAATGCAATAACAATGTTCTTATCAAAATCAATCGGCTATGGTACTAGTATGACTTGAATAATGTTGAGTTGATTATACTCCTAAAATCCCCTTTCCAACTGTTCTTACCATAATCTACTTTTGAAACTAATGCATTGCAATTAATAATCTTTGATTTTAATCTAATTTCTCAACCTCCTTGCTAGACCAATTCAGTCTCCCTTTTTCTGCAATGCATAGATGAATATTAGTAGTATTAGGCATCACTAATAAAAGATAAAAGTCACTGAGAATGCTAACTCACTGATATCAGTAATTCACTATGGTGTCAGGGGGACAGAGGAATCTGAATTGACATGGCTTCTTAAATAACCAGCTAAAGCCTGCGCCAACCGTTGCAACGAGGTAGCACTGAGCATCTGCCTAGCTCTAACTGGATCACATTATATTATTTTTACTGTAAACTAAACATAACTTACCTCTGAGTATGAGGAGCATGCTATTTGGGAAAAAAGTTAGCATTGTAGAACATAAACACAATAATATAGTTACTACTCAATGAGCCCCAGAATCTCTGTGCCTAGTAGGTCGAGCAGGTCTTGCTTGCAATTGATGATATCTGCCTAGTGGTGCATCAGCTGCTGGGTGGTGCGCTGTACATGGCTGGTGTACAGCACACACCGCCGCACCCTCACCCAATAGAGCTGACACTACCTCAGGGGGTACCCGCTGCCAGGTCTGCCGCTTGCTGCCACCATGGAAGGCAGGTGGTGCTGCACATAAAAATTAGTGCTGTCACTTTCACTTCTCAAAATTAGGGCCAGGGCTGCACACCTTGGCAGCACTGCCAACCACAAGGTAGGTGGCTGCTGCTGCTGGCTACTTGGGAGGGCCTGGTGCCGCTGCTCCCCTGCTTGCTGCCCTGCTCTGCCATGACGCAGACCTAGGTAGGGTAAAGAAAATGAAAAGAAACAGAGGAAGGAAGATAGAAAGGAAGGAAGGAAGGAAGGAAAAAGGAAGGAAGGAAGGAAGAAAGGAAGGAAGGAAGGAAAGGGAAAAAAAGCACGAAAAAATTGATGTTCTTCTTAAAAAAACTTAAAATAAACAGACACAAAAACGCACACTAATACAAAAAAAAAAAAAAATGAGGTATAGATTATTTAAAGGGGGTTGAGGATTGAATAGTTAATAGAAGGATTCAAAGTAGGCCCAGCACCGTGAACAGAGTAAGAAAAACAAGATAGCCGCATCCATGCAAACCGTGTGGTGCCATTTGAGAGTGATTTTGAATACAAGAATGTACTTTGCGTTGGATGTAAAACACAACATGAACAGGCGCAATGGGGAACTCCGCCCCGCGTGGAACTCCATGTGGCATGGAAGAGTTTTTATGCCACTTTGCAGAGTTCCATGTATCGCGACTCCAAGCAGTCCACCTAGGCCTAACCAAAACAACAAACATCCAATGCAGGAAACAGGAGATTTATTATTACCTTTTAAAGGTGAAATGTAAAGATGTGGTTTCTAGTGCCTAAAAGTAAAAAGCGCCAAACACTGACATCTGGTCATGCTTGCACAGGAAAAAGTCAAAGTTTGAGGCCGACTATGATGGAGCTCAAGTTGGACACACTGAGAGGGAGGCCTTGGTCAAAATCTCTGGAGCTTTAGTGGGACAAACCTAAAATTCAGTCCAAGTCGCAGTTCTATGTCACCGTCTTGACGCTCGTCAATGAGTTGGTCACCTTATGGAGCTCTTTCCCATAACTGCTCCAAACTTCAGGATTGTCTTCCAGAAGTCCTTTTTGGGGTCTTGCAGTGCCCACAAACTTAATCCAAGGTTATAGAAGCTCTGAGTTGCTCCTTGGGAGTACAATTCCCCGAGTGCACCTGATCAAATCCTTAAATGCCCACTGGACAGTCAGATGGGCTCTTCTTGCAGGACGTGATGCAGGGGACTCTTTGGTATCTTCTTTGTACTGTGCTGCTTGCAGGGAGTCCACTCCTGGACCTTTAGAAGCAAGGCAAAGTCCCTTTTGTGTAGAAGCCCACAGTGTGCAGCTCTGGTGGATGCCGTCCTTCAGGCGCAGGCTAGGAGTTCAGCAGGGCAGTCCATTTTCTTCTGAATTTCTTCCAGCAGGGATCTTAGTTGCTGGGCATCTCTTCCATATTTATGCAGGTTTCTGGGTTGTCAAGTGTGGAACATTGGATCATGGAGGACAGGATAAATGGGATAGGGACATGGACTCGGAAAACAGAGGGCAGAAGCAAGATGGGCAGGGGCATAAAAACTGACCGCACAGGGCAGGTGTCAGGGGTAGCAACAGAACAGTACAACATACATGGCAAACAGGATGGTAGTGCAGCACAACAGAAAATGGAAAGCAATGGGGAGGACAGGGCCATGCAAACGGACAACAGAAAGCAGAGGGAAACAAGGCAAGGGCAGCTAGCAGACCACACCATGACAACGGACCAGACAAGGAAGGAGGCAGACAATAGGGGCCTGCGCATGGAAAACGGAGGGCAGGGGGCAAGGGGGCAGAGCTGGAGCAGCAAGCTGACCATGGAGGGAAGGCAGATGGGCAGTGAAAGCACAACACATCATGGAGGGCAACAGTGAGACTATAATGGCATGGCATACACAGCGACCACATAGAGAAGGTGGGAGGGGGAAATGGGTGGCAAGCTGACCACACAGGGCAGGTGGGAGGGGCTATGACAACACAGAAGACCATACATGGCAAGTGGCAGCATAACAGCCATGGTAGACAAGAGAGAGGGGGCGGGGCGTGCACAAAGGACCGTGGAGGACAGAAGGGATTGGTAAATGCTGGACACAGACAAGAGTGGGCAGGGGAAGAGGCTTCACAACAGACCAGGCAGGACAGGCAGGAGGAGCAGTTGGCACACAACAAAGGATGGACGAATGAAGGAAGTGAGAAAAGTATTGACCATAGGGAGGGGATAGCGGCATTGAACTTGGGCAGCCAGGGTGGAGGTTGCAGGGACAGGTGGCATCTCTGACAATCCGAGGCAGGTGGGAGGGGCAGTGGCAGCTCAACAGAGCACTCAAATAGATAGGAGGGGCAGTGGCAGGTCCATGGAACATGGTGGGCCAAAAGCATCGAACAGGGGCTTGCAGATAAACATCAGGTGATAGGGAGAATAAGGGTAGGGGAAGCAAGCTAAGCACAGAGGCTAAGCAAGGGGGCAATTATGAGGTATAGAATTGGGTAACACAGGGCAGGGATATCAAGCTAAATGGTGGGCAGTGGCAGCACATCAGACAAGGTAGGGGGCTGGTGCATGAACTCAGACAACAGAGGGTAGGGGGTAGGGAAGAGGTGGATGGGTAGCAATCTAACTGTTCAAGACAAGCAGAAAGGGCAGTGGCAGAACAATGGCCACACAGCATTGCAATGAGGGAGCAGGGGCATAGACTTGGACAATCGATGGCAAGGAGGAGGGAGGCCCTGCGTCCAACCCCCCCCACCATGCATTGTGAAGGGCATCGCAATTAACATTTGAAAACCCCTGGAAATTCACTGAAAAACCAAAGGTAACATGGATGTTATAGATAGAAAATAGAATTAAAAAACCCTAGACATTCAATACAAAAACAAAGGTTACAGGGAATTATAGTTAGGCTCAGATTTTACACGCACAAATATAAATAAATTCAGCTCTTATAGTTAGAGGTATTTCAAGTAACTATAACTTGGGCCCTAAGGTCACTATAATTCGTGCCCTAGCCATGTACAACTATTTATCCCAGATATTACATCACTCATGACATCTTCTATAATATCATTGATAATATCACCTTAACATTTGTAGTAAAATTATTAATGAGAGCACTGTACATGATAAGGGCCCGAGTTATAGCTACCTCAGGGTACGAGTAGCAGCAGAGTGACCACTCTTACCCTTTATAATAATTTGGGGCCCAGGGGACCATCCACCATGTTGGTAACTGCGGGGGGAGCCTGAGGGCACTCACAGCCCCAGCAGGCTTCCTGGATGGCGTGAGAGCTGGCATTGCTCCTGATCAGCTGTTTTCTGCTTGTTCTTCCCATACAGGAGCAATAGTGTGGGCAGGGAAACAGAACAGAAGTATGCTTCAAACTGGTGGGGGCATTATTAATCTCCTGCTGTATGGGAACACACTTGCATGTTTGCTCCCATCTGATGGGAGATTTAAAAATACTCCAGTCAGATGGTCGCCAACATATCTTGGGAAATTACTGTGTCCTGTGGGTGGGCACCGCAGGACGCAGTCACTAAGCTGGCCCAGGAGATATAGGCCCTCATTACAACCCTGGTGGTCAGTGTTAAAGCGGCGGTAATACCGCCAACAGGCCGGCAGAAAAAACATGTAATCACAACCTTGGCGGAAACCGCCAACATAGCCAGCCACTTTAACACTCCGACCGCCACGATGGTAGAAACATACACCGCAGTAGTAACCGCCAACAGACAGGTGGAGGACAAAGTACCGCCCACTGTATCACAACAGGCCTATCCGCCACCTTTTCCGGGGTGGAACCAATGCTATCAAAAGCACTGTGGAAACAGTACACAGAAGGGAAACCACTCACCTCTCGACACCCAAAAAGGACCCAGGACGCCACGGAGCCCAAACTACACGTACTGCCCATGCTGGTCTTCCACCTGCTCTTTCAGGAGCAGGACAGATGCCGTTGACGACCATGGTGAGTACTGCACCTACAACACAGGGGAGGGGGGGAGGGAAAAGAGAGTGACACACACGCAACACACAGTACCCCCACCCTCACCCACAACAACATACACCCAAATATATGCAGCAACGTTAAGTATACACCCCCCAACCCCCTGGAAGAACGCAAGGACAAAATTAAATGATTGTAACTATTGTAATCATGAAAAATCTGATAGGGAAAGTTCAAAATTCAGTATATACAAATATGTACACCAACTACACAAGTCCGGATAGTGTATCAATCATTGTCCGTGGACCAGTGGTCACAAAATGCATGGGAAAAGCCCACACAAGGTACCTGACTCGAAATGGAGAGAACACTGCAGGGGCATCAGATCGAAAATAAACAAGCACCTCAGGGGGAAGGGAAGAGGGGGCACCTCAGCCGGATGAACACACGACGCCACTGCTGCATGAGGGGGCTCTATGCCCATTGCTGTATCGTGGGGAGATGCAAAGCAACAGTCTCTTAAGTCTTTACAGTCGGTGGTTTGCCCACTGCTTTTTCCTGGGGAGTGGAAAGCCACAGTCTCTCAAATCTTTCCAGTGGGTGGTTTGCCCACAGCTTTATCCTGGGGAGTGCAAAGCCACAGTCTCTCAAGTCTTTACAGTGGGTGGTTTTCCCACTGCTTTATCCTGGGGAGTGCAAAGCCACAGTCTCTCAAGTCTTTACAGTAGGTGGTATGCCCTCTGCTTTATCCTGGGGAGTGCAAAGCCACAGTCTCTCAAGTCTCTCAAGTGGGTGGTTTGCCCACTGCTTTATCCCGGGTAGTACAAAGCCACAGTCTCTCAAGTGCATAACAGTCTCCACTGGTTGTGGCGGGGGCCGGGTGCCCAGAGTGCTTCATACTGCCAAGGACTGAGGTAATGGATGTGATTCTCCACTGGTTCTAGAGGGGGCATGGTGCCCAGAGTGCTTCATCCTGCCAAGGACTGAGGTAGTAGATGTGATTCTCCACTGGTTCTGGAGGGGGCATGGTGCCCAGAGTGTTTCATCTTGCCAAGGACCGAGGTAGTGGATGTGATTCTCCACTGGTTCTGGAGGGGCCTGGTGCCCAGAGTGCTTCATCCTGCAAAGGACTAAGGTTGTGGATGTGATTCTCCACTGGTTCTGGATGGGGCATGGTGCCCAGAGCGCTCCACATGTAGTGTGGCAGGTCCCATTCCCTCACTTGGGTGTGTGTGCCACAAGATTGCCTAGGAACAGGTAGCATGTTACGCCATGGAGGCAGAGACATCCCCACACTGCTGCTTCCCCTTCCACCTGCAGGTGCAAACAGTGATGGAAGTCATGCTTCACGGGAGTTGTGCAAGGTCCAGGAAGTCTCCTCCAGCCTCGGTCGACTGACCATTGGGGATGGTAGCCATGTCAGCGGTGGATTGCCCAACAGTGAGGGATTTCAGGAGGTCAATAGCCTCCTCACTGAGGGCAGCAGGGCTGACTGGGGCAGGGAGATGCCCACCCTCCTGGGTGAGCGGGCATGGGACACACGCTGAGGGGTTGCTGGGAGAGCGGTGCTGGTAGGGAGGATGGTGGCTGTACCTGTTGATGCGTTGGGCACAGAGGTGCCTGCCACCGCAAGGGAGCTCCCATCAGAGGAGGAGTCCCTTTCACTAGTGTATGCTCCTGTCTCCATCGTGGAGCTCTCCTCGCCCTCCGTCCGACTGGTGGCTTCAGACTCCGTCGCTTCACCCTCCAGGGCCAAGTGGGTTGCAGCTCCCTGCTGCTCCGGTGCCACTGCTCCTCCGTCAGATAATGCTATTGCACACAACAACAGGGAGACAAAACAAAAAGGGGGAGAAGACAGAAGAAAAACATGTTCAGTATATGCAACACCACTACCGTTGGCCGACACAACACACAGGGAGCAGCCCTCTGCACCACGCCATGCACTTCCTAGCAAATTCACATGCCCATGGGGTACAAGGCCTAAGCCCAATTGCTGCACACCTGGAAGTCACAGGAGCCTGACTAGGTGTAGATGGCAATTACCACTAGTGTGGTTGGGATGCCACAGAGCCTGCCTAACAAGGGATCTTGCCTACCAAGTTCGCCCTGGCCTAGGGGAACCCACTGCCCACCTCCCCCACCCAGACACCTCGTAATGCGTGCAGAGTCAGCTGAATAAGAGTGTACTCAACCCCTAGTGGCTGCTGTGATGCCCTCAAGTGCCCACTGAACTCCGGATAAGCCACCGCCAGGATCCGGTACATCAGGGGGGTCATGGTGCGACGGGCACCCCTTCCACGTTGGGAGGCCATCCCCAGCTGGGCCTCCACTGTCTTCTTGCTCAAGTGGCGCAGGTCCTCCCATCTTTTACAGCAGTGGGTGCTCCGTCTGTGGTAGACCCCCAGGGTCCGGATGTCCTTGGCGATGGCATGCCAAATACCCTTCTTCTGGTCGGCGCTGACCTAGTGGAAAGGTACAGGAGGAAAGGAAATTACTCACCCGTCCGGACCGTCATACTCATTGCCTACCAGTTCCCACCCATGAACTGATGCACATGCACTCACCATCCACACATGCAGGCCTCAACCCCCCCATGTATCTTCCATCCACACCACTCAAAACAGGCATTGCCCACGCAGCATGCTCACGGTGTACTCACCTGTTTGTCTGGAGGACCGTACAGTTGCATGTACTGGGGGAGGACCCCATCCACTAGTTTCTCCAACTCCTCCGAAGTGAAGGAAGGGGCCCTTTCCCTAGACACTGTAGCCATTGTTGCTTCCAGACACAGGTCAGAGCAGCACTTGCAGTGTAGGTCCTCTTCTGTTGAAGATCAGGTATCAAGTGAGTGAACAGATAGAAAATGGCTGTCACGTCCACGGCGGTGCGTACCGTCACCACGGGCGTACATTTTAATTGGCTCCTGGGACCCATAGGGCCCAATGTTGACCAATGCTGAATTGCGGCGCATTCTTCAACCGCCTACCGCAACAGTGTACAACACCAGTGCAGTTACCTCATTTACCCTTGTCCCACCTTACAGGTCAGGCAGCCGCCATTTCAGGGGGTTACATGTGATGGATAAAAACTGCGTCACACCTATCTAGGCTGGGAATACAGACAGATACTGGCACATTGCGAATTACCAACGTTTCAGCAAATAACATATTGTGATACCTCATTGTTGGATGATCCTCTGCTCACTGTTCTCCTCCTTAGGGCATGTCTGCTGGGACAGGTGATGAGATGGTGGCATCCTCTGGTGTACAGACTCCTGGTGGACCTGTCGGCAATGGAAGAGAGACACATCATAATCACATACAGACTTGATCGTGCAACAATCTTGGAACTGTGTGCCCAGTTGGAGCCAGACCTGATTTCAGCTATCCGCCATCCCACAGGAATCCCCCCACTAGTGCAGGTTCTGTCTGTACACCATTTCCTGGCCAGTGGGTCTTTTCATACAACGGTGGTCATGGCATCAGGGATGTCCCAGCCAATGTTCTCTAACGTGTTGTTCAGAGTGTTATCTGCCCTGCTGAAACACATGCGGAGCTACATCGTTTTCCCTCAGGTGGAGGATTTGCCTACAGTGAAAGGTGATTTCTATGCTCTGGGACATATCCCCAACATCATAGGTGACATTGATGGGACACATGTGACATTTGTACCTCCCCCCGCAGGAATGAACAGGTGTACAGAAACCGGAAAAGCTACCATTCGATGAATGTGCAGATGGTGTGTTTGTCAGACCAGTACATCTCCCATGTGAATGCCAAGTATCCTGTGCATGACGCTTATATCTTGGGGGATAGCAGCATCCCTTTTGTGATGGGGCACCTCCTGAGGCACTGTGTGTGGCTAATAGGTGAGGCGAAGGTCCCAACACAGTTGACATAGGTGTCTGGGTATGGGGTTGGCCCTAAGGGTTAGTGTGTGTCTAACAGTTGTCCATCGACATTTGCAGGTGACTCTGGTTACCCCAACCTGTCATGGCTACTGACCCCAGTGAGGATGAGGAAATAGAAGAGGACATCGACAACAGGAACTTGGTGATCCTGCAATACTTCCAGTGAGACACAGGTAAGAATACAAACCTGCCTACTACATGTACTTTAACACTACTACCGCTCTACTGCCTGTCGTTTTCACCCAGTGTATGGTCACTGAGTTGTCACTTTCCCTTACGATTTCACAGATGTGGGTCCCACTGTGTGACATCTGCTTTGTTTCCTCATGGACTAGAGCTGTGTGACATAGGTATGTTGACATTACAATTGAAAGAGCATTTTGACACTGTAATTGCTAATACACTAATACGAAATCACAGACAGACTTCAGATTGTTTTGTGCTTTAAGGGTGTTTATTTAAGTGCTAAATAGTGGAGGGGGTTGTAAAATGGTGAGGGGTGATGGTGGAGGAATGTCCATGGCAGAGTCCAGTCTATTAGTCTCACAGGTGCATTGCCCAAAGGGGCATAGGAAGTGGAGCAGGGGCAGTTTAAGGATTGACAGGGTGACAAGGTGGGACAAAAGGATGACAATCAGGGTGGTCTCATTTCTTGGCGGGGGTCTTGGCATCGTTCTCTGTCTTTGTCCTGGATCTCAGGGACCGTTTGCGGAGTGGTTCTCCCTCTGCAGGGGTGGGGTGCTGGTGTGGTGGTCCTGTGGCGGTGCCTCCTGTCCACTAGCCGGCGGAGGTGGTGGGCAGTTCATCGTCCAGGCTAGTGTCAGGGGCCCCTTGTAGTGCCACAGTGTCCCTCCTGGTGTTGAGGACTTCCTTCAGCACCCCTACAATGGTCCCCAGGGTGGAGCTGATGGATCTGAGTTCCTCCCTGAAGCCCAAATACTGTTCCTCCTGCAGCCGCTGTGCCTCCTGAAACTTGGCCAGTACCATTGCCATCGTCTCCTGGGAATGGTGGTAGGCTCCCATGATGTTGGAGAGGGCCTCGTGGAGAGTGGGTTCCCTGGGCCTGTCCTCCCCCTGTCGCACAGCAGACCTCCCAGTTCCCCTGTGTTCCTGTGCCTCTGTCCCCTGGACCGTGTGCCCACTGCCACTGCCCCCAGGTCCCTGTTGTTGTTGGGGTGGTGGGTTAGCCTGGGTTCCCTGTAGTGGTGGACACACTGCTGCTTGACGTGTCCTGGGGACAGAGGTATGGGCCCGACGGGTGGGTGCTGTGCTGGTGTTTCCAGAGGGGGAAGCTCTGTTGTGGCCTGTGCCAGTGTGTGGGGAACCAACTGTCCCAAGGTCCCAGATGGGCTGGGCTGGTCATCTAGATCCAGTTTGACAGAGCTGCTGTCATCACTGTGGGCCTTTTCTGTTGGTAGTGTGGACATGTGTGGACCCTCCTCTCCAGTGACGTTGGGTAGGGGTCCTGCTGGGGTATAAAAGGATGTTTATTGCATCTGTGTGTGCCATGGTGTGCAATGGGTGGGTGACCGTGACCCCAGTGCTTTGATTCCTGTGTGGGACCTTGTATGATGGTGGTTTAGGGGGGTGTATGGGTATGTGCAGTGGCCATGTATTCGTGATGGGTGTCCATGCTTTGGTGTTGCATGCAGGGCTTGGTGTTGGGATGTGTGGTTTGTGATAATGGGACATTTGTGAGGAGTTTGAGTGATGGGGTGAGGGCGAGGGTGGAGGTATGTGATAGCATGCAGGTAGGGTTGGGGATGTAATAGTTAAGATTTGACTTACCAGAGTCCATTCCTCCATCTGCTCCTGCGAGGCCCTCAGGATGCAGAATCGCCAAGACTTGCTCCTCCCATGTTGTTAGTTATGGGGGGGGGGGAGGTGGGGGTCCGCCGCAAGTCCGCTGAACGGCAAGGTGGTGTCTTGAGACCACGGAATGTACCTTCCCCCGTAGGTTGTTCCACCTCTTCCTGATGTCATCCCTATTTCTTGGGTGCCGTCCCACTGCGTTGACCCTGTCCACTATTCTTCGCCATAGCTCCATCTTCCTAGCTATGGAGGTGTGTTGCACCTGTGATCCGAATAGCTGTGGCTCTATCCGGATGATTTCCTCCACCATGAGCTCCTCCTCAGACAACCTGGGGTGTCTTTGCCGTGCCATGGGGTGGTGTGGGTGATGTGTGGGGTGGTGTGTGTAGTGATAAGTGGGGTGATATTATGTGGTGTGTTGTGTGAAGTGCGTGTAAGTTATGTAGCTGATGGTATTGTGTGCCTGTGGATGCTTGGTAGTAGTTTGTAGTGTCTCTCTCTGTACTTTGTTCTCAATTGTTGTCGTAGGGGTTTGTGGGTGATGTGGGTGTGTGTTATTGTATTGGGTGTGTGGGAGTGGTGTGTGTATGTGTATCAGGTGTGTGTATTTTGATTTGTCCAATGTGGCAGTGTTTTGTAAATGTGTGTGTATTTTGAGCGCAGCGGTGTGTACCGCCAATGGAATACCGCGGTTGAAAGACTGCCGCGTGGATTTGTGGGTCGTGATAGTGTGGGCGTATTTCTGTTGGCGTGGCGGTGGAGGTTTTGTTTTTGCCATTTTATCACTGACCTTTGGTGTGGCGGACTTCTGTGGGTGTCTCAATTTTGGTGGATTCCGAGCAGTGGGTCGTAATAGCTGTAGCAGAATTCCGCAGCCACGGCGGTGTGTTGGTGGTCTTCTGCACGGTGGTAAGTGGCTTTTACCGCCAATGTTGTAATGAGGGCCTATAAGTCTTAGTCTATCTATACTACTTCTTTAGTGTGCAACAGTTCTCAGGAGTAAGGGAAAGCTTCTGGGGACTAGATAATGCATTAAATAATTATTTTGGGCACTTCGCAATTGTTTTCTCAGCCCACATCATGGGATGATGGCTGCTTTAGTCAGCCTAGGCGATAGTAGGCTTACTTCAACCCCTGTGACAGGCAACAAAGGCCTCTGTGTAGAGGGTTTGTGACAAAGGGTGCCACTCATAGTGACTAAAGCTGCAATAGCCTACTCTGTCTGCTTATGGCACTTTGTGAAGTTTGGTGGAGTATTTCAGTAACTCCGCAGAATTGAAACTATGAGTGCTTCGCCCAGGACTACACATTTTACTCTGACAAAACCATAGAAATTCAGCGGTTATAGTTATGGTTATCTCAAGTAACTTTAACTTGTGCCCTAAGGTTACTATAACACATGCCCTTACCATGCACTGCTAATTACCCCACATATTACATCACTCATAAAATCTGTGATAACATCATTGATAATATCAATGCAACATTTTGAGGAGAAAACTGTGCATAGTGGGGGTGGGATTTATAGTTACCTTAGAGCAAGATTTTATCTTCTCTGACTCCAAATCCATGTAGGGAGCTACAGCGGAACTTTGTGTTTGCGGTTGATGGGAGGAGACCATTGTCGGTATGAGGAGCAGGTCGGGGCATTGCGGACATTCACTGTTAGGTGCGATGAGTCGGTCATCACTGGAGCTTTGAGATGTCAGTCAGCGAGGACTGTTACCACTGGTACTGGTTCTCTGGCTTGATGAGAAGAGTAGGTATTCACTGGAAAATCATGTCGACGGGCATCGCAAATGGTCATCATGTGACAAAAGGAGTCCATTTGTGGTCATGAGGAGGTCAAAAACATATGAATCTTCACCTGGAGCTCAGGAATTGTGATTTTTCAGACAGAAGGAGCACACTCTGATGACATCCAAGAGTCAAGGACCTGCAAAGGGGGGCACCTCTTGGGAATCAGTAATCAAGTAGGGGCTAGCAGCAAGGCTCAAGCAGGTCCAGCTGGTGTTGTTCCCTGTTACGTACCTGTAGCTCAAACAGGAGGTGAGTTAACTGACCCTAGAAGTCACTTCTGGGGAGCCGGGTTTCAAGGCAAGCAGGTCCAGTCTTCCTTCTTCAGACAGCAGGGCAGTCATTCTTCTGAATCTCCAATAGGTCCAGGAGAGCTCTGATTAGATGTTCTGAAGGTGCAATTCTTATACCCAGCGTCAGTCTGTGGGAGAGGGATAATCCTTTTGTCTAACCTTATTCCTCTCCAGGGTATGGCTCCAATCTTTTGATGGGAACAAATAGGCCAAAAAATGCATTTTCAGAGTAGTAACTTGAAATCAGATTTTTTTAACTGAACTATTTTACATTACATTGTATGTGAGTAGAAGAAGCATTTTTCTGTCTGTTTCAAAATTGAATGTATACTTCATTAAGCTCATTAAGGGGTCCCTGTGTTTGTGTATGGGAGAGATAACATTAAACCAATGAAAAATTACTTTAGGAGTGTTTCACTGTCAAAACGTAAAATTTTTACAACCAGGTATTACATTTTCAATACCACGAAACTCTGCCGTACGAGACTTTAAGGCCTACCTTAGGGGTGACTTATAAGGCCTGGCAAAAGTTTTTTTTTGACAGTTTAGGGTTTTTAAAATTACACTACGGGCTGCAGTGGTGGGCCTGAGGTAAGTTTTACAGGGCTAATTTAGTGGGTGGCGCAATGAATTCTGGATACATCTAGTACTATATACTAGGGTCTTATAATTAAATTAAAGGTACCAATCAGGTGGGTATTGGTTAGAACACTCGCTAACTTCAAGCCATTGAGCAGGCCTAGGGGGTCTTAGAATTTGGCAATGCAGAGAGTGCTGATTTCAAATGCTCCCAATGCAGGGCATTTGTAGTACTCTTTAACCTTGAAAAATCAGAAAATGCTCTACTGACTTTCCTTTCGGAATTTTGTCAAACAGGAGATGAAATGAGCAACACTGGAAAAAATCCAAATGTGGTTCTCGACTGCTGTACTGTTAAATCTTTATAGTGTTTCCTTTCCTTAATCACATCCAGTGATAGTGTTAACTGATGGAAATTTAAAAGGAAATATACATTCATATTTTAACTTTTAGTGCCTGGGGCTATTGAAGCTCATTAACTTCTGATGCTGTTGAGGCGCATTCTACGTTGGTTCATGGTGTTCCTTACTGTATGCAGCGATTGAGGCGTATTTCCACTTAGGGTAATTCATTCTTTATGCCTGGGTATGCATAACGAATGAATGAGGCTTGTTACTGCTGAAGTAATTGATGTTCATTACCCTCTGGGTCATTGACGTGGATTACTTCAGGTGGACAATATTGCTAATTATGACTATATGGGGGCATTTAGAGTCATTACTGCCTTCAGGTGTCGGTGGAAGAATTAACACCAGAGCTCTCCCATCTTTTCCAGTAGGAATCTGGGTGCATCTAGAAGAAAACAAACCGTGTTTTAGCAAATGTGTTAATAGTTTCTTAAAATAACAAGTGAATACATCCATTGTGTACTTTCAGGAACAAACATATTAAACTAGATACATGAGTAATCAAGTCGAATTTGGGCCTGCATTCCAGGGCTCTTTTGGACTTTATGTTCAGGTATAGTGACACTGGTTCCCTAGCTCCGTGACTTCTAAGAATTAGTAAAGGGTGAACATATTGGAGATAGTAAAGGGTTTGAATGTGTATCTATTAGCCTCTCCTGTTTGTGGGATCTCAAATGATGGGAGAAAAGGCTTCTGCTGGACACACAAGTAGGCGGACAGAGTGGTTTTTCATGGTGAACTGTCAGTTGCTCCCGCTAGAAAGATTCCCGATCAGAAGCATAGCTGAGGCTCAGGGTGCTTGTTTGATAGCTGTAAAGAACATGTAATTTTCCATACAAGATCTGCAGCGCAACTCAGGCCCATATTTATACATTTTTAGCGCCTCATTTGCGTCATTTTTTTAAGTAAAAGCGGCGCAAATACTACTGTCTTTTGTAAGTTTGCACCGTTTTTGTGGCAGAAAGTGGTACAAATACAGCACTAAAAAAGTATAAATCTGGGACTTAGGGCCTGATTCTGACTATGGCGGACGGCGGAGGCCGTCCGCCATAGTCCCGCCGCCAAATGACCGCACCGCGGTCAAAAGACCGCGGCGGCCATTCACACATTTCCTCTGGGCCGGCGGGCGCTCTCCAAAAGAGCGCCCGCCGGCCCAGAGGAAATGCCCCTGCAACGAGGACGCCGGCTCAGAATTGAGCCGGCGTAGTTGCAGGGGTGCGACGGGTGCAGTTGCACCCATCGCGTATTTCAGTGTCTGCAAAGCAGACACTGAAATACTTTTTGGGGCCCTCTTATGGGGGCCCCTGCAGTGCCCATGCCATTGGCATGGGCACTGCAGGGGCCCCCAGGGGCCCCGCGGCACCCCCTACCGCCATCCTGTTCATGGCGGGTTTCCCGCCATGAACAGGATGGCGGTAGGGGTTGTCTGAATCCTCATGGCGGCGGAGCGCGCTCCGCCGCCATGGAGGATTCCCCCGAGCAGCGGAAAGTCGGCGGGAGACCGCCGACTTTCCGCTTCTGACCGCGGCTGAACCGCCGCGGTCAGAATGCTCGTGGGAGCACCGCCAGCCTGTTGGCGGTGCTCCCGTGGTCGGTGGCCCTGGCGGCCACCAGCCGCCAGGGTCAGAATGACCCCCTTAGTGTCCAATATGATGACTACCTGGAGGCGCTTCTCAGCTTGTGGAGAAGAATCCACGACTGACCAGCTAAACAAACCAGAGTCCAAAAGGGAACGTGCACATTAGACTGCCTTCATTGCTCACTGAGCATGCTGGTTCCAGTCCTTCTTCACTAAACATGATCTTCAAAGATGCTCTCAATTTGGCTACAAAAGCCTGGCTTCTTAGTGGCATCATCTTCATAGTGATGTAGGAAAAACAACAGTGTCACAGTTCATTACTATGAATCAGAACAAGTTCACACAAATAAAGAAGACATTTTGATAAAAACAGATGGATAATACCCTCACAAAAACTAGGAAAGATTAAATCAAACTTAGTGTATTCCATACAGATTCCTATATATAGCAAATAAAGGATCCCTATGGATAACTGCACATAGGGCCAGATGTACAAAGGTTTTTAGCGTTTGTGGATAGAGAATAGGATTGTGATTTGGTAACCTATTACTAAATCACAAAATGGGTTAGCAATTCGGTATTAGGAAAGGGCATGTTAAGGGTTTCCATTCCTAATAGTGACTCACAGTGGTATGTGTGATTGTTTTGCGACTAAAATGCAGTCACAAAACATTCACATTTTACCGACTCCAACAGACGCCTTGCCCTTTGTGAATGTGGGTGTCTTAGACCTGACATCCTTAGGGTGGTGTTCCCCTAACTTGTTTACCTACCTTCTTCTGTTTTTCTGATCTCATTTTTGCTGGTGTTAGGACTCTGCACACTTTACCACTGTTAACCAGTGCTAAAGTACTTGTGCCCACTCCCTTAATCATGGTAACACTGGCTTCAACCCGTTTAAAACTACTTGCCACATCTTAAACTCCCCTTTTATTACACGCCACTCCTAAGGTAGGCCCTAGGTAGCCAGGACATGTTCTTGTAAGTTGTACCTGTCCTGGTAGTGAAAAACACCCAAAGTCATATTTCACTATTGTGAAGCATGTACCTCTCATAGGCCAGTAACGGAAATTCCCTTATATACGTTTAAGTAGTAATTTCTGATCTGAAAGGACTGACATTGTCATGTTTAGTACGGCTGAAATGGTAGTGAGAAATCCTGTTTACTGGTGAAGTTGGATTTAATTACTATTTTTGAAATGCCACTTTTAGAAAGTAGGCATTTATCTGTGCCTTACAGCCTGTATCCAATCCACATCTGGTCTGTGCTGGTCGACAGCTACCCTTGTGCATTCCACCCAGAAAGATATAAACACAGGATGCTCAGCTGCATCTTCATTCATCTGCATACTAATGGGTCTTCCTGGGTAGGAAGGGTGAAGGAGATCTCACACTTCAAAGGCTAGTGGCCTGACCTCCCACAAAAGACTTAAAAACCCCACAGACCTTCTGGCAGACAGGACTGGGTAGAAAGGAAAACTGGTGCACTTCAAAACCACTCTTTGAAGTTTCCCCCACTTCAAAGCACATTTGCGTATATATATTGGGTCTGTGACCCCCATCAAATAAGACACTTCTGGACCTACAGGTGAACTCTGTCAGAGGGATGCAGTGCTGCCCAGAGGACTCATCTGGACTGCTTTTCAATAAGAACTGCTCTCCTGCTTGTTGCCCTACTGCCTGCTGCCCCCTTACTCTGCTGGAAGAACTTTGCCTTCCCCCACAGGGGATCTCTAAGGGCTTGGACTGAGCTTTTCTCCTGTTATGTAGTCTCAGGGCTATCAAAGACTCCATCTGAGAGAGAAAATCCACCACGTTGAAAAATTTGACACAACATCTGCAAAAATCGTCACAGCACCAGTCTCGCAGCTGAAAAATGACCACATCACCTGTTGGATTCACACAGCACTTAGTTCATCCTCCCAGTGCATTTTGGATTTTCCACACATCATGCTTGGATATCAAAATATCCCCGCACTGCAGTAAGGAGCCAAGACTGAGCACCAGGAAATCAACACATCACCTTGCGTGGGAGGAAAGAATCAATGCATCCCCTCGCTACACTGTAAAAATCGGCAAATCGTTTTACATTTCGATGCATCACCTCCTCTGAGGCCCTCTGTGTCATTATTTTTGAGGCATTGTGGTACTGTATGTTAAAAGGATACAGTCATTGATCCTTATGGTTTAAGGCCCATCTAAACCATTAGAAAGTGATGTCTCAACTTGTACATATTGGATTTTTGTCGTTTTGGTCATATTTTATTCAGATAAATATTATCTGTTTTCCTAAACTGGAATGGAGTACTTTTTGTGGTGTTTTCAATGTGTTACTGTACGAGTTATTCCACAAATACTTTACACAGTGCCTTCTAATTTAAATCAAGCTACTGGAGGGTAAGCACAGGATAATTTAGGTTGTGTTGTGACTTGCCCTGATTAGGATTGTGGTACAGAATTGGACAGGGTGCATACCTCTGCCAACTAGCGACCCAATTTCTAACAGGCTCCAAACAATTTTTAGAGCAGGCAGTGGTCCTAAGGACCACTGCCTACTGTAAAATAATAAAAAGAAAACTTTTCAGTTATGGTTTTTGAAATGTGTCTCATTTTCCTTTGAAGGAAAATGGGCTGCATAAAAAAATACTTTATTTAAAAAGCAATCACAGATATGATGGTATGCTAACCTCAGCAGGCCACCATCCCTGTGATTTTTTGGTCGTTCCCAACTGGTCGCTAGTAGCATTGGTATATTAGGACAACTTCATTTTTTTTAGTGCAGTTAGAATTTTGGTTCTTATAATATTATGTTCTCTGTCACATATTCGCTCTTGCATTGCATAAGACGGCTGGCAGCTCAACAACAAGTAAAGTCCACAGGGATGAGTTGTAGCTGAATAGAATTGATTTACAATGAAAAGCTCTTTCATGTGAATATATATCAGTATGGTTGCTTTCAAATATCTGATGTTTTTCAAATGCAAACAATACAAATGAAAGTCATCTGTTAAATTCCATCAGACATTTGCAACAAGGTCATACTCTCATTTTACTTAGCTTTTGAACAGGCCAAACCCTTTTTGGGCCATACAAGGACTGTGACAGGATAAGTAATAATGGAGGCTGGAAGGCGTAAGATATAGGTTTGATAAGGTCTCTTTATTTCCTTTTTTTCACAATTCCTTTTCTCTCTTTCTTTATTTATCTATTATTTGAACTGTTATCTGGAAATCTTCCTTGGTTCTTTTCAGGGTTCATGACTTCATTCTTCTTTCTCTCTTTTCAGGTGGGCATCTCGGAGATCAGCAAATGAGGTTTTATGGGAGACGAAGAAAAGAAGAAGCTGTTTTACAAGGTACGTTCATTTTCTATTTGATACTTCATTTCCCTGTCCTCTTTATTTCTTTTCTTTCTCTCTGTCTCTCTTCTTTCTTCTGTTTCTCCTGTGTCCCTGCTCACTTTCTCCTGGTAGGTTTAAGATTCGTTTTCTTTCTCTCCTTTCTAGACTAAAGTCTCTCTTCTCTTTCTCTGGTGTTCTATGCTTTTCCTACATTCCTTTTCCTTTTCTGGTGTCAGATATCATTTCTGCTTTCTTTTCTGTTGCTCTGTTCATTAGTAAAGTGTTCCCCTTCTTTCACTCCCCCCCTCTTGCCTTTCTTACTTCCTTGGCCTAAGAGTGTGCCTTTATTATTAAGTTTCTCCCAGTGTTTCACAGTGTATAATAATCATTGGTGCCCCCCCTTTTTATCTCTACCCCTCCTCCCCTGCCCCAGCAAAACTCCATACCTAAAATGGCCATGTTCTTCCCAAAATGTGGCCGGCTTCTGTGCGTCTTCTCCCTCCTCAATCGACTGGATTCTCCGGGACTACTACTTCTTCTGGGTTTCCGTCTCCTTGAGTCTCCGAGGTTTCGTCTTCGTCCCGCAATCCTGCTCCACACACTGCCATCTCTCTGTCTCCTCTTGGTCCGTTCTCCTGGTTCTTCGTCTGCTCTGTCTCTCCGTCTTCTTTCCCCCCATGCCGGTGCTCCATTGCCGTTCCGTACGTGGCTCATGACCCCCATCACTACCACATTCTCCTGGCAGCTTCCGCTCCACAGTGGTCCCTCCTCTTCCTTCCCAGTGCCATTTCGCTGAAAAGTGCCCTCGGGGTACTTCCACTTTCGGCGCCAAACTTGATGCACTATCATATTCACTCCCCCTTGAGAGTGGCTGTTGGAGCCACCCATTGGATGTAGATCTAGACAAATAGTCTGTATTGGAGAGAAGGGATCAAGGGGAGTGTTGTATCTGAAATGAGAAAGACTGCAGGGATAAGAACCATCAAACTATGCAAGAATTCTTATCCTTATGTTTAGATAGCCAGGTAAAGGGGGCGTGGTCCATAAGAAGAGTAAAGGATCTTCCTGATAGATGGAATGGAAGAGATTCAATGGCCCATTTTATTGCGAGACATTCTTTCTCCACTGTGGGGTAATGTCTTTCCCGAGGTAAGAGTTTTCTGCTGATATAAACAATTGGATGATAATGTCCATAGTCCCCTACTTGGGACAATACAGCTCCTAATCCCTGATTGGAACCATTGGTTTGTACTTGGAAGGGTTTGTGAAAATCCAGGCAATGTAAAATGGGTTCAGTAGTTAGTAAGGTTTTTAAATGAAGGAAACGTTGTCTCTCTAAGTCTGTTAGCTGGGTTATTTTATTTGGTCGGTTCTTCTTGAGTAGGGCAGTAAGAGGGGCAGCGGTGTCAGAAAAATGGGAAATAAACCACATATAATAACCCACCATCCCCAGGAAAGCTCTGATATCTTTTTTGTTCTTTGGAACATGGATTTGTTTAATAGCGTCCACCTTCTCTGTCTGTGGTTTCAGGGTTCCGTGTCCTATCACATACCCTAAATAATTGATAGTATCCTGACCTAGTTTACATTTCTCTGGGTTGGCTGTTAAGCCTGCCTGTTAAAGTGCTTTTAGTATGCGTGACAAGTGTGTTATATGATCCTCCCACGTTTCACTGTGTATAACGACATCATCTGAGTATGCAGCCTCATATTCTTGAAACGGTCGTAACACAATATCAATCAATCTCTGGAAAGTGGTGGGCACCCCATGTAAGCCTAATGGCAGTACAGTGAACTGATATAATCCGGAGGGGGTTGCAAAGGCTGTTTTCTCCTTATCAGTCGCCTCTAGGGGAATCTGCTGATAGCCTTTCGCTAAACCGAAAGTGGTCATGTATTTCACCTATCCTAATCATTCTAGGAGATCATCTATGTGAGGCATGGGATAGGTATCGAAGTAGGAAAGGGAATTAACTTGCTGAAAGTCAATGCAAAACTGGATAGAGCCATCTGGTTTGGGGCCTACGGCTATAGGGGAACACAGGGGATTAGCTGAAGGTTCAATGATACTGCTTTTAGCATTTCCATAACTTCCCCCTCTACCAACTGTTTCCTGGCTTCTGGTATACAGTAGGGTCTTTGGCGAGAAACCCGTCCGTCTATGGTATGAATGTGATGTTTTATAAGATGGGTCCTACCGGGTTTGTTTTGAACAGACTTTAGTATTATTACGCACTACGTCTTCAAGTTGAGAACATTGAGCAGGAGTGACGTTCTTCCCAAGGTGAGGTATGTTTGTTTGTTCGGGTTTAGGAGAAGTAGGAAACATGGGTATCTCTGTCTCTGAGCAGGTAGTAATGTACACATCTTTATTCTGTTCTTCTTTTTGATGCCTTGCCTTCAATAGATTAATGTGATAAATCTGGCTTCTACATGACCCTATAGGTATCTCTAATCGGTATGTTACTGAAGTTAATCTTTGCAGTACTGTATGTGGTCCCTGCCAACATACCAATAATTTATTCTCGGTGGTTGGTAAAAGTATTACACTTTTTGCCCTATAGTTAACTTGTGCGTTTTACTTTTCACATAATAATAGGCTTTCTATCTCAGTTGGGCTTCTTTTAATTGTTTATGGACTTCCTCCCATATGGTATGTAAACTATCCTTGAAATCGCTAGTATATGTGAGCACGTTCTTTATTTCTTCTTTGGTCTCCTCCCATTGTTCAGCCAGCATCTCCAACAGGGTACGTGGCTGTCTTCCGAACACGAGTTCAAATGGACCGTGTCCAGTGGAAGACTGTATGTGCGTTCTTATGGCATATAATACCAATGGAAATTTCTTCTCCCAATTCTTACCAGACTCATTAATGACTTTTTGCAAGAGATTTTTTTTATGGTTTTATTACACCTTTATACTAGACCATCTGTCTGAGGATGATAAACCGATGTCCGTATTTGTTGGACGCCAAGAGTCTGACAGATCTCGGACATTAACCAGGACATAAAAGGGGTTCCCTGATCAGTTAGGAGTTCTTTAGGGAATCCAACTCGAGAAAAGAACTCAATCATGGCTTGAGACACATTTTTAGTAGTCATACTTGCCAAAGGGATAGCTTCTGGATATCTAGTTGCATAATCTACAAGCACTAAGAGGTATTGGTGACCTTTAGAAGATGGTATCAAGTGTTCCACCAACTTCATACCCACCCGGGTAAATGGGGCCTCTATAATTGGTAATGGAAGGAGCAGAGCCTTGGGATCCCTAGAGGGATTAACCCATTGACATTTCGGACATTGGTGGCAATGTTTCCGTATATCGCCATAGGCCTCAGGCCAGTAAAATGTCCTTATTACAGATTCTTCCGTCTTATCCCTTCCTAGATGACCTTCTCCTGTGTCACCATGTGCTGGGTTAAGTACTTGGTTTCTGTAGTTCTGTGGAACTACCAACTGGGGTTTCTTGCTACCTGGTTGAGGACATACTCGATACAATAAATCATTACTAATTTGAAAATACGGACCTACCGTCTGGGACTCATGAGTCAGGGCCACATGCCAGGAATTTGTCAAAGTTTGATCATCCCGCTGAGACTGCCGGAACTGCCCTGCAACTGACAGAATCAGCTTCCTGGAATTCTCTTTAGGGGTGTTCTCATGCTTATCTTCCCTGTAATAGGCTTTTATCTGCTCTCGATTTTGTGATCTGGTTAGTTTTTCCTTTGGTATAAGGTTCTCTATTTCTGAGGAGACAAACAGTCCCTCTCTCCACCAGGATTCTGTTTGATGGCTATGATTTAGGGTATCCAAGAGTTTGGGAAAAGATGTATAATCGTTCCCAAAAGTAGTTCTTCACCAAGGTCCGGGATGGCTCCTACATCAAGGGATTCTTTCTTTCCCTGCCAGTTTATTTGTATGATAGCGACAGTAATGTTTTATTATCCCCATGAACGAATGTGATCAATACCTGTTCACCTGTTACCCATTGGTCTGGTCAGACGTATGTCTGATTAATAACACTCTGACTACAACAAGAATCTATCAATTTTTTCCTTTTCTTTTGATTCACCAGAATGAAGGTAGAATACCGAGTCATTGTATTACCTAACCACAATACCCTTCCTCTAGTCATCCCTATCTCCATTGGTTCTGCTTGGTCCCTTTTTAAAGAACAATATCGTGCTATGTGTCCCCATTCTGTACAGTTAAAACATTGGGGTGTCATCGTGGGTTCCTTGGAAGGGGTACGACAGGGACCCGTTTTTTCTTTGTTTAAACCCATTAATGGTTTAGAGGGGAAAGATTTGGGTGGAACTGTTTTCGGGGGGAGTGGTGGAGGTGGTGGAGGTTTTGCATTGGAGCCCCGGAAGTCGGGAGCTCGGTGATATGCACATGTCAGTTCCACAGAGGTGGCGTTATTTAGGCCAGGATGTTGTTGAATACAATTCCTTGTTGAGGTGGGTAGTGCATCAAGATATTATTCTAGTATTATCACCTCAAACATTTCTTCTTTGGTGGTGTCGGTGGAGTTCAGCCATTTGTTGGCTTCATGATGGACCCTCTAATAAAGGGTATGGGGATTTTCTTGACTCGCCCATTTCGTATGTCGGAAGCGGACGCGATAGCTTTCCTGGTCTAGACCTACCCTTTCCAGGATAGCTTTTTTAATTTCTGCATAGGGAGTTATACCTCCGAGATTAACTGCCTGATGTGCCGCCTGAAGGGTCCCCATTAGGAGTGGATCAATATATTGACCCCATCTTTCGGTTGGCCAGTTAGCCAAACTGGCAACCCATTCAAAGTCTGTGAAGAATGCGTCAGGATCCTCATTCTCCTGATATTTCTGTAAAACCGTGCTAGGTACATTTGGGTGAACTCTACTTGTTGCTATTGTTTCAGTCAGTTTCCCGATGGCAGTCTCATGCACTAATTGGTTATTGGCAATAATTGTCGCCTGACTTTTCAAGGTGGTTTGTAAGGCTTTGCGTTCTTCTTTTGCCTACTTTAGTTGTTCCTCCCAGACCAGTTGCAAATGTCTTTGGCCCTCAGCTAACTTGGTGATCATGTTGGCTAAGGTAAGTTTCTCCTTCATTCTACTTAGCCTGTCCAAAAAGGGGGTTTGTATCCCACTTCTGACACCACTGTGACAGGATAAATAATAATGGAGGCTGGAAGGCGTAAGATATAAGTTTGATAAGGTCTCTTTATTTCCTTTTTTTCACAATTCGTTTTTTCTCTTTCTTTATCTTTCTATTATTTGAACTGTTATCTTGATATCTCCCTTGGTTCTTTTCAGGCTTCTTGGCTTTATTCTTCTTTCTCTCTTTTCAGGTGGGTGTCTCGGAGATCAGCAGATGAGGTTTTATTGGCGAGGAAGAAAAGAAGAAGACGTTTTAGAAGGTACGTTCATTTTCTATTTGATACTTCTTTTCCCTGTTCTTTTTAGTTCTTTTCTTTCTCTCTGTCTCTGTTCTTTCTTTTGTTTCTCCTGTGTCCCTGCTCACTTTCTCCTGTTAGGTTTAGGATTCCTTTTCTTTCTCTCCCTGAAGTCTCTCTTCTCTTTCTCTGGTGTTCTATGCTTTTCATACATTCCTTTTCCTTTTCTGGTGTCAGATAACGTTTCTGCTTTCTTTTCTGTTGCTCTGTTCATTAGTAAAGTGTTCCCCTTCTTTCACTCCCCTCCCCCATGCCCTCCTTACTTCCTTAGCCCAAAAGTGTACCTTTATTATTAAGTTTCCCCCTTTTTATCTCTACCCCTCCTCCCCTGCCCCAGTAAAACTCTGTACCTAAAATGGCCACGTTCTATCCAGCTTCTGCGTGTCTTCTCCATCCTCAATCGACTGGATCCTCCAGGACTCCGTATTCTTCTGGATTTCCGTCTCCTTGAGTCTCCGAGGTTTCGTCTTCATCCCGTGATCCTGCTCCACACACCGCCATCTCTCCGTCTCCTCTCGGTCCGTTCTCCTGGTTCTACGTCTGCTCCGTCTCTCCACTTTCTTTCTCCGCTGCCGGCATGTCATTACCATTCCGTGCGGGGCTTATGACCCCTTTCAGTTCTGCATTCTCCTGGTGGGTTCTGCTCCACAGTGGTCCTGCCTCTTTCTTCCCAGTGCCATTGCGACAAAAAGTATCCCTGGGGTAATTCCCCTCTGGTACCGAACTCGACGCACTATCACAAGGACCTAGCAGCATTAATGTTCAGGAGGCGAGAGTAGCACTGTCATAGGCTGTGGAAAGGTATCAAACAATTAGTAATATACTTTTGGTGCCAGGAGGCAATTGAAGCTTGCCCTTGTGGTTGAAATGCACCATTGTGACCTCAGAGTAGAAAACTCCCATTGGGCACAGCACACCATAGGTAAAAGGTGCTGGTAGTGAGCAGCAGTTTCAGTAGTGCAGCAGAAGGGCTGCAACTGCAGGATCCCTGGCTGCTGAGAACTCCCAGACAGGACTGCTGTTTCTTTGAGCATAACTCCATGACATTCAATTAATTTTCACCCTTCTTAGAGGTGGGGAACCACCCAAATTGTCTCTCCTATTTAGAGTGTCTGCAAACACACCCAATTTTAACTTGTGCTCACCCTCTGGTAGCCTGGCACAGAGCCATCAGGCTTAACTTAAGAGGGAATGTGTAAAGCATTTATACAATATTTCAAACAGTAAAACAGTGGAAACACCACAGTAAAAGATTCCACAAAAATAGAACTTAATTTAATAAATATAATAAGAGCAAAAGGAGAATAATCCAACAAATAGGATGTGAATTGTGAACTTTTAAAGAATAAAATGTAAGAAAGCCCTTAAACGCAAAAAGTGCCACAGTATTGGTTCCAAATGCGATAGACTGGTTTTACCCAAGCATCGGCAGAGATAAGGCAGTTCTGTCCACACAACAGGGGGTCTCGGTGGTTCTGCTGGAGCAGCATCTGAAGACCTGCTTCCAAAGGACCAGGACTGGTGTAGCACTACTTGGCAGGTCTGGCTTACAGCTGGCAAAGTCCAGTTGCAGTGTTGGGTTGGTTAGAAGTCTTTTATGACCCTGAGAATTCAGATCAGTAGAACAGTCAGCTGGGCCTTTGAGAAACTCGGGGTTCTGAGTTGGGGAGATGCAGGTCCAGTCCTTTTCACATAGGTAAATCTGGGTTTGGGTGAGGTGCTGCTAGCTCACTGAGAAGGACAGGCAGATTGCGTCCAGAAGGAGTGAGACTGCCTCAGTCACTGACACGCAGTGGTGCTGCCACCCAAAACCATGTAGTCTTACTCCCATGGTAAGAGTTTGACAACACCAGAATCACAGAAATTTCCTCCTTGATGCTGGCCATCACTTTGTCAGACAGCCTATATATTTTGTTTTTGACAGGGCGCTGTCTCCTGTGTCAATGTATTGGGTGCACAAATGTGTAATGCAGGAGTGAGGGAAAACAGGTAGGACAACAGTTCCAACAAGTGGTGACATTCCTCCTGATGCTCTGAAGTCAGGATAGGGGAAGGGTTGACACCTTCCACTAACCTTTCATTGGAGGCTAGGCAGTCAGCGAGAGGTTTCCTCTTCTCTTCCTCCCCATCTGTCAACAGCAACATGGTGGCCTCAGAATTCTCAAAGTGTGGTTGTAGACACTTGATATGGAGGACTATTTGGGGGTGTCTGGGAGTCTTGAGGTCCACCAAGTAGATGACCTCCCCCTTGCTTTCAACAATCTCTTAGGACCCAGTCCAACAGTCTTGAAGGGCCCTGGGCTCCACGGGTTCCCTTACCCACACTTTTTGCCTAGGTTGGAATTACACATGGGTAGTAATTTAGCCATATCACTGATCATTACCTCCCGGACGGCCTCCAAGTTTTCAGAAGCCTTCTTTCAAAACTTGGCCATCAGGCAAGGGAGTGATAGTATGCAGCTAATGACATCCTGGTGAGGTTTCCTTGGAGCTTGCTCACACCCCTTCCTAACAAGGCTGGAAGGTCCCTTTAGAGGTTGCCAATACAGATGTTCATAGGGGTTAAATCCAACCCCTTACTGTCACACATCTCTGTAAGCAAAGAGTAAGCATGGCTAGAGGATGTTCGACTTATACCTCATTGGCTCAGGCCAACCATTGATCATGCTGTTGTTGGTCTTGTTGAATCTATCAATTAGCCCATTACTGTGTATATGGTATGGTGTTGAAAACTCATAAGTAACCCCACACTCCTTTCACATTGACTTCATATAAATAGATATAAAATGAGTGACCCTGTCAGACACCACTTCTTTGGGGAAACCCACTGTAGTAAACATCCCCATCAGTGACCTAGCCAGGGCCCTTGCTTCCCCATGTATGGGTGCCTTAGGCTTACTATATAGGAGTCCAGCCTCCCAATAGATGCAGCGACTATCAGAGGCATCATCAGCTGCCTGGGCGTTGGCCTGTTGCCTCATGTCATCCAGGGTTGAGCACTCCTTCTGTGCCTTACAGAACTCCTCTCTGGTCGGTCCTCCTTCTGCTTGCCATCCAGCAAGTTCAGGCAGGTCACCAAGTGAGGCAATTTTCTCTCCAATGGGATCCGCGCCAACATCCTCTGGTGCCCTATCCACCTCAACTGGAGGACATTCAGGGGGGGTTTCCTTTGTCCCTTGCCCTTCCCTGTTTTGGCAGCTGTCTGGGCCATTTTTCTAGGGTCCAGAATTCCTTTACTTGCTTCCTGGTCAGCCATGGACCTGGTGGCTGCACAAATCCACTAAGACAACACTAACATTTCCCAGTGTGACCTGAGCTCCACTTCCTTCCGAGTAGTGTGATCAAGATCATTCCCTAGCAAAGAGTCCACAGGCATGGCAGGGCTCACAGAAAATTTCAGATGACCTGATACCCCCCCCCTACTCAAATGGAACAAAAGCTACCCTCCTGGGTGTCTGCTACTACAGCGAGGTGGAATGTATTGGGCATGATCTGCTCTGAGGCCAATAGCTGACTCCTCACAATAGTCATACTGGTGGCTCCTGTCTCTCTCAAAGCCTCAACTCCTTGCTAATTGATGGTGACCCACTGCCTATACCCTGCAGTATTGGAAAGCAAAAGTGCTTTAGGCACCATCTCCACATCAACCAAGGACACTAGGGTAATCTCACTGACTCTCCATTGACTTGGACAATCTCTTCCTCAAACACTACATTAGCCAACCCTAGAGTCTTTCCTCCAGCAGGAGACTGTGCCCTCTTTGGATACTTGGGATCACCCTTATAATTCCTAAACTCATAACATTCAAAGCACTTGTGAGAAGACTTGTTATGATTTTTGTCAGAGAAGCATTTCTTCTGGTTGCCAGATTGGGATTGGGACCTTTTCCTTTGAGAACCATTTGGGGGGCCTGAAGCATTACTCTGGTGGGAACCCTGACAAACCTTTTGGGATTCCCCCCAGATGCCTTCTTGGACACTCTGGTGCTGAACCAGTGGTCCACCTCCTCAGCAAGCTTCTTGGGATCAATCAGCTTACTATCACCCAGGGGTTGATATATCTCTGTAAAACAAATATCAAAGAGACTTGGGGGATCATTACGACCTTGGCGGGTGGCTACCGCCGCCCGCCAATGCGGGCGCACTCCAGCGGCCCAAATTACGACATCCCCGCTGGGCCGGCGGGGATGAGGCCGCAACATAGGAGCCGGCGGTGTTGCGGCCGTGCGACGGGTGCAGTAGCACCCGTCGCGCTTTTCACTGTCTGCTATGCAGACAGTGAAAAGCTGTCCGGGGCCCTGTTAGGGGGCCCCTGCACTGCCCATGCCAGTGCCATGGGCAGTGCAAGGGCCCCAGGACACCCCTTACTGCCAGCCTCTTCCTGGCGGTGCAAACCGCCAGAAACAGCCTGGCGGTAGGGGTGTCATAATCCCCAGGGCAGCGCTGCCCTGGCGGATTATCACAGCCGGGGCTAAAACAGCTGGAAACCGTCGGCCCCGGCAGTGTGACCGCGGCGCTATCGCCACGGTCGTAATAAGGGCCTCCGTACCGCCAGCCTGTTGGCGGTACGGACGCTACATTACCCCTGGCGGTCGTAATGACCCCCTTGGTGTTTTGAACAACCTCCAAAGCACTGACAGGCTGATCATGGTTGTGTCTGTTCCATTCAATTTTTGCCTGACTCCTACCTAACGGTCTCAAAAAATGCACCAATAGGACATCTTTGTGCATTCTAATTTACCTCTTAGTAACATTTGTTAGTTGGAAACTCATTTTCCATTGGCCTTGAGGAAGTCTTGTTGACAAAACACGTGTTGACTGTTATTTCTCTTGATTTATGATGGATACTGCCTTATGGAATAATTTTGGATGAACAATAAATATAACTACAAAACATTTTCGAACTGGAATCTTCAGTGATATATACGGAAACGAATTGGATGTACATGGAGTGCCCTGGTATATACTTATGAACTTTCTAACATCATATGTTTTTCATATGATGCTAACTGCATTCTTGGTGGTTGGATGCTCACCAGTTGGTCACCCATCAAGCTTCTTGCGAGCAACATATTGACTGCGTTATCTGGATTACATTGTACATATGTATAGGAGGTGCGAACATTGTACACAGCCTCTTTTCTTTGTAGTATACACCAACCTACTGTTTGGCACTGCACAAATACAAGCCCTATCCTCACCTCTGGTCACCAATGTTAGAAAGTGGGTTTACTGGTTGACATGGGTATGCAACTATGCACCCTGATCAACCAGAAACCACAATCTTAGTCAAGCTCAGTCAGAAACATACCCTGAATTAACCTGTGCTCACCAGCTTGGCACAGAGCAGTCAGGCTTAACTTAAGAGGCAATATGTAAAGCATTTGTGCAACACTTCAAACAGTAGAACAGTGAAAACATCTACACCTGGTTAGAAAACTAGAACTTGATTTAATAAATAAAACAAGAGTAAAGCGACAAAAAGCCAATAAGTAGAGCCTGAGGTATGGATTTTTAAAGAATAAACTGTATAATAGCTCTTAGAAGCAAAAAGCACCAATCAGTGATATCAGGTTGATCTGGACCACAACAAAGTCAAACGTTCAAGCTGACCAGGATGGAGTGTGGGCTGGGTACAATCCTAATGCAGGAGCATTGCATTGGCGATGCATTGAAGTTCCAGATACAGCGATGGTGATGCATCGGAGCCGAGATGTGATAGAGCTCTGGTGTTGGTGCCGGCCACATTGATGTCAAGGTGATGCGCTGATTCAGATTAGGTCAATGGCTGCAATGTGGAGAACAGCTTGTCCTCAAGGCTATCATCGATGGGGATGCAGGGACCTTGTGCCAAAAAAAAGTAGCAGTGCTAGTTCCGAAAGCGATGGTGGAGTTGTGGTAGTTCTGCTGGAACAGCACCTGAAGATCCCTTTCAAGAGACCAAGTCAAGGGTTGGGGTGGCATGGCTTGGCAGGTCCGGATCACAGTTGGCAGAGTCTAGTTGCAATGTTGGGTTGGTTGAAAGTTTTTTATTGCAGTCACTCTGGGTTATGGGCTGGGAAGATGCAGGTCCAGTCCTTCTCACCCAGGTAAGGAAGGCAAAATCTCAGCACAGCAAGACGGCATTTCTTCTAGAGCAGTGGTCCAGCAGAGTGGCAGTCCTTGTAGCAGCACAGATGTCCTTCTTTCTGACAGGGTATCTAACGGTCTAGATGTGTACTGAAGTGGTAGGGTCTGAGGTCCAGTTCATATACCTACTGGTGCCTCTGAAGTAGGAGAGACTTCAAAGAAGACTTTAAAGTGTACAGGGGCCCTCCTTTCCTGGATTAGCTACAATCTCACTTTAGGGGGGTAAGCAGCCCTTTGTGTGGGGCAGGACACAGCCTATTCAGGTGAAAGTGTGAGGCTGTGGCCAGCTCCTCCTTCTCATCCTGTGAGGATGGCCCATCAGAGCCCATCAAGTCACACCTAAGCTCTGATTGTCTGTGGCTGTCAAGAAGGAAGCACAAAGCCCAGCTGTCACCCACCACAGACAAGTGATCAAAGACAAGCATCAGGCACCAAATGGCTAAAGTGAGAAAGTAACAACTTCTAAAACTTTCTAAAAATAGCACTTTCATAATTACAATTTAAAATCCAACTTCACCAGAAGTTGTGATTTTAAATTATGATTCCAGAGACACCAAACTCAAACAAGTATATTTTCCAGATTGTGAATTACACTTGTAAAATGTAATAAATTAACCTATGAGAGAGATAGGCCTTGCAGTAGTGACAAATGAAAATAAGAGTCTTTCACTTCTAGGACAGGTAAAACTTAAAAATACATGTCAACATTTTTAAATACATGGCAACCTCCCACTGGGGCTGCCTAGGGCTTACTTTAGGGATGACTTAGATGTTTTCAGAAGGAAGGCTGGACGTGGCAAAAGGGAGGTTGTTTTGCAATGTCAACATGGGAATTCAAAAAGCAACCACAAGCTCTGCAATGGCAAGCCTGAGGCATGTTTAAATGGCTTCTTAAATGAGTGGCATACTCATTTAAGAAGGCCCACTACTAGCATTTAATTTATAGGCCCTGGACACATGTAGTGCACTTGACTAGGGACGTATAAGTAAATCAAATATACCAATTGGGTATGTGTCAATGAAACCATGTTTTATGGCGGGAGTGTGCGCACTTTAGCAGTAGTTAGCATTGGTAGTCCTAAGGCCAACAAAAACAAATTCATCAAAACAGAGCAAGCAAGCAAATAAATTTGGGGAAGCCCACCTTAAGGCTGACAGGACACATAGGCCCTCATTACAACCCTGGCGGTCGGTGTTAAAGTGGCGGTAAGACCGCCAACAGGCTGGCGGTAAAACAAATGGAATTATGACCGCGGCGGAAACCGCCAACATAGACAGCCACTTTTTCACTCCGACTTCCACGGCAGTAGAAGCAAACAGCATGGCGGTCACCGCCAACAGACAGGCAGAAGACAATGTACCGCCCACACCATTATGAGACGCCAATCTGCCACCTTTTCCGGGGTGGATTCAACGTGAATAAAAACACGGCGGAAACAGGACTTGGAAGGGAAAACTCTCACCTCTACACACCCCACGAGGAACCAAGACGCCATGGAGCCGGAACTCCAAATTCTACCTGCGATAATCTTCCTGCTCCTCTACCAGGAGCACGACCGACGGTGGCGACAACCACGTGAGTACTGCACCTACGACATGGGGGAGGGAAAAGAGAGTGACACACACACGCAACACACAACACCCCCACCCTCACACACAACAACACACACACCAATACATGCTGAAACATTACATTTATACCCCCCAACCTTCCCTGGAAGAATGCAAGGACAAAAGGAAATGAGGTGAACAATTGTAAACAGGAAAAATACATTAGTCAAAAATATATATACATTATTAATAAATATGTACACCAAGAATTCAAGTCCAGGTAATGCACCTACATAGTCCGTGGACCACTGGGCCCAAAATGCATGGGCGAGGCCCACCCTCAATACCCGATCCAAACGGAGAGAACACTGCTGGGGCATCAGATCGAAATAAAACAGGCACCTCAGGGGGAAGGGGGGGCAGCTCAGCAGGATGAATGCACAACGCCAGCTCCACGAGGGGGCTCCATGCCCATTGACGTATCCTGGGGAGTGCAAAGCCACGGTCTCTCAACTCTCTCCAGTGGGTGGTTTGCCCACTGCTTTATCCTGGGGAGTGCAAAGTCACAGTCTCTCAAGTCTCTCTAGTGGGTGGTTTGTCCACTGCTGTATCCTGGGGAGTGCAAATCCACAGTCTCTCAAGTCTCTCCAGTGGGTGGGTTGCCCACTGCTTTATCCTGGGGAGTGCAAAGCCACAATCTCTCAAGTGGATAACATTCTCCACTGATTCTGGAGGGGGCTTTGTGCCCAGACTGCTTTATCCTGCCAAGGACAGAGGTAGTGGATGTATCTCTCCACTGGTTCTGGAGGGGGCTTTGTGACCAGAATTCATCATACTGCCAAGGACAGAGGTAGTGGATGCCTTTCTCCACTGGTTCTAGAGGGGGCTTTGTGCTCTGAGTGCTTCATCCTACCAAGGACAGAGCTAGTGGATGCCTTTCTCCACTGGTTCTGGAGAGGGCTTTGTGCCCAGAGTGCTTCATCCTGCCAAGGACTCAGGTAGAGGATGTGATACTCCACTGGTTCTGGAGGGTGCATGGTGCCCAGAGTGCTTCATCCTGCCAAGGACAGAGGTAGTGGATCTGACACTCCACTGACGGTGGGGCAACATGGAAGCTGTCCAGGCCCCTGGAACTGACCACAAGCCTATTACGACTGACCACTGGAGATGGCAGCAATGTCTGCGGTGGTGCCACTGGCACAGGATGTGGCTTGGCCGCTGGCGGTGCTGGCGGCGGCCTCAGTAGCGGCGGTGCTTGCAGCGCTCGTTGGGCAGCAGTGCTGGTGGGGGGCTCACTGAGCGTGCTGCTGGCGGCGGTGCTGGTGGGGGGCTCACTGAGCGTGCTGCTGGCGGCGGTGTCCTGGCTGGCGGTGCCCATGGCGGCGGTGCATGTGGCGGTGCCGGTGCCGGTCTTGTCTTCCGTGCAGGTTGGCGGCGACTTCCCTTTCCTTCTCTGGCCCTTCCCCACCTTGGATGGTGGCGCAGCTGTCTTGCCACTCCCAACCGCTGTCCTGGCTGAGCCCTTGGTGGCAGGTGTTTTGGCCTTCTCCCTTTGGGCTGTGGGCAACTTCTTTTGTTTTGGTGGTGGGTTAATGTCCTTTGCCTGGCTCCTTGGGACACTGGCTGCCCTGCTGCTTGGTGCACTCCAGAAGCCAGTTACTGCTGGCACCACTGTTCCCGGTGATGTGGTGGCTGAGGTGCTGGGTTGGGACCTCCAAAGGCAGGCCCTAGGGGACAGAAGAGGTGGGGGAGGTGAAGGGAAGAGGTCAAGGTTTGACAGGAAAAGTTTTTTAGACACACTGAGACGGGTAGATGGAGGGGGGTTGGGAGTGGAGGAAGAGGTAGTGGTTGTAGGAGGTGTTCGTTTGCTGACTTTGGGTGAAGGTGCATGGGCTGGAGGCTGTCGTGAGGTGGATGGCTGTTGTGTGGGTGTGTGACTGTTTTTGTGTACTTTGGGAGGAGGGCCCACAGACACACTGGTAGAGGACACAGGGGATGTGTAAATGGGAGTGGGGGTGGTGATTGCACGTGAGCGGTGTGTGGTGATGGGCGTGCTGGTGATGGACGTAGTGGCTGAAGATTTAGTGCATGCAGGTGTGAGTTGAGACGTGACAGGGAGGGAGGAGGGAGACGTGGAGGAGGGGGACACAGTGGAGGCCGTGGATGTTGGTATGTGCGCATGGGTATGATGCTTGTGTGAGTGCCTGTGGGATGTGTGGTGCTTATGTTTGCCAGAGCTACTCTTGTGTGTTGAGGTGTGTGCATGCTGGTCTGATGGTGTGCTTGGGTGGAGGACGTTGGACACAGGGAAAAATGGCTGCCATCAGTGCCGAGGCCAGAGTCTGAAATACTCGCTGTTGGGATGCCTGACCAGAATGAATGCCCTCCAGGTATGCATTTGTCTGTTGCAACTGCCTCTCTACACCCTGGATGGCATTCAGAATGGTAGACTGCCCAACAGTGAGGGATCTGAGGAGGTCAATGGCCTCCTCACTGAGGGCAGCAGGGCTGACTGGGGCAGGGGCTGAGGTGCATGGGGTGAAGGAAATGCCCACCCTCCTTGGTGAGCGGCCACTGGGCACACGCTGAGGGGCTGCTGGGAGGGCAGTGCTGGTAGGGGTAGTGGCAGCTGTACCTGTAGATGCGGTGGGTACATAGGGGCCCGCCACCACAAGGGAGCTCCCATCAGAGGAGGAGTCGCTGTCACTGGTCTCAGCTCCTGTCACCACCGTGGAGCTCCCCTCGCCCTCTGTCCCACTGGTGAATTCAGAGTCCGTAGTGTTGCCCTCCAGGGCCATGTGGGATGCAACTCCCTCCTGCTCCAGTGGCACAGCTCCTCCGCCTGATGATTCTAATGCACACAAGAACAGGGAGACCACAAAAAGGGGCGCAAAGAAAGTAGAAAGACATGTTCAGTGCATGCAATACCGCTACAGTCGGCGGACAATACAGACACAGCAGCCCTCTGCACTACGCCATGCACTTAGAGTTCCCTAATTAATCACAGGGACATGGGGTACAAGGCCTATGCCCGATTGCTGCACACATGGAAGTCACAGGAGCCTGACTAGGGGTGAGATGGCTCTTACCACTGGTGGGGTGGCGTGCCACATAGCCTACCTCATGAAGGGACCTTGCCCACAAACTCGCCCTGGCCTAGGGGAATGCACAGCCCACCTCCCTTACCCAGACACCTCCCATGCACGCTGAATCAGATGGATGTTATGGTACTCACCCCCTTGTGGCTGCAGTGATGCCCTCAAGTGCCCATCCAACTCCGGATAAGCCACCACCAGGATCCAGAACATCAGGGGGGTCATGGTGTGACGGGCACCCCTCCCCCTTTGGGAGGCCATCCCCAGCTGGGCCTCCGCCGTCTTCTTGCTCCAGCGGCGAATGTCCTCCCATCTTTTACGGAAGTGGGTGCTCTGTCTGTGGTGGACCCCCAGGGCCCGGACGTCCTTGGCGATGGCATGCATAATATCCTTCTTCTGGTGGGCGCTGACCTACAGGAATAGTACAGGGGAAAAGGAAAAAATAACCGTCCATACCATCACAGTCATTGGCCAACGTTCCCTCCCTTGCCCTGATGCACAGCCACTCACCATCGTTTCATGAACGCCTCATTCCCCCCGCCTATCTCCCATCCACACCACTCCAAACAGGCATTGCCCATACAGCTTGCTCACAGTGTACTCACCTGTTTGTCTGGAGGACCGTAGAGTAGCGTGTACTGGGGAGGACCCCATCCACTAGTTTGTCCAACTTCCCCAGACACTTTAGCCATTGTCGCTTCCAGACTGAGGTCACAGCAGCACTTGCACTATAGGTCCTCTCCTGTTGAAGATCAGGTATCAAGTGAGTGAACAGAGAGAAAATGGCGGTCACGTTCGCGGTGGTGCTTACCATCACCGCCGGCGTACATCATCATTGGCTCCTGGGACCCATAGGGTCCAATGTTAACCAATGCAAGATTGCGCTGTGGTCTTCGAACGCCTGCCGCGACGGTGTACACCGCCAGCGCAGTTACCTCATATCCCCTTGTCCCACATTACAGGTCAGCCAGCCGCCATTTCAGAGGACCACATGGCATAAATTTTAAATGCTGCACACATATCTAGGCTTTGCATACACACTAAGGCAGGCACATAGCGGATTGCCAAATGTGTGCAATAAAGTTGTTTATTTCGTACCTCAGTGTTGGCTGACCCTCTGATTGGTGTTCTCATCCATAGAGCACGTCCGCTGGGGCAGGTGAGGAGATGGCAGCATCCTCCGGTGTGCAGACCGCTGGTGGACCTGTCGACAATGGAAGAGCGACATGTAATAGTCACCTACAGACTTGATCGTGCCACAATCCAGGAACTGTGTGCCCAGTTGGAGCCAGACCTGATGTCAGCTGTCCGCCATCCCACAGGAATCCCCCCTGTAGTGCAGGTCCTGTCAGGACTCCATTTCCTGGCAAGTGGGTCTTTTCAAACAACAGTGGCCATTGCAACAGGCATGTCCCAGCCAATGTTCTCTAACGTGTTGTCCAGAGTGTTGTCTGCCCTGCTGAAACACATGCGCAGCTACATCGTTTTCCCTCAGGTGGAGGATTTGCCTACAGTGAAAGGTGACTTCTATGCCCTGGGACATATCCCCAACATCACAGGTGCCATTGATGGGGCACATGTGGCCTTGGTACCCCTCGCAGGAGTGAACAGGTGTACAGAAACCGGAAGAGTTACCATTCAATGAATGTGCAGATGGTGTGTTTGGCCGACCAGTACATCTCCCATGTGAATGCCAAGTTTCCTGGCTCAGTGCATGATGCTTACATTCTAAGGAATAGCAGCATCCCTTATGTGATGGGGCAACTCCAGAGGCACTGTGTGTGGCTATTAGGTGAGGACATGGACCCTATACAGTGTGAATAGTTGTCTGGATCTGGGGTTGTCCCTAAGGGTTAGTGTGTGTCTAACAGTTGTCCCACAACATTTGCAGGTGACTCTGGCTACCCCAACCTGTCATGGCTACTGACCCCAGTGAGGAATCCCAGGACAATGGCAGAGAAATGCTACAATTAGGCACATGGGCGAACAAGGAGGGTTATAGAGAGGACCTTCAGCCTCCTAAAGGCCAGGTTCAGGTGCCTCTATATGACAGGTGGTTCCCTCTACTACTCACCAAAGAAGGTGTGCCAGATCATCGTGGCCTGCTGTATGCTGCACAACTTGGCTTTGCGCGACAGGTGCCTTTTCAGCAGGAGGATGGTCCTGAAGGAGGTGTTGTGGCTGCTGTGGAGCCTGCGGACAGTGAAGAAGAGGAAGCAGAAGAAGAGGACATAGACAACAGAAACAACGTGATCCATCAATACTTCCAGTGAGACACAGGTAAGAATACATCACTGCCTCCTACATCTGATAAAATTGTTCGATCTCTCATCTGTCTGTCACTTTCACCCAGTGTATGGACCCTCATTTGTCACTTTGCCTTTCGATTTCACAGATGTGGGTCCCACTGTGTGACCTCTGCTATGTTACCTCATGGACTAGAGCTGTATGACATAGGTATGTTGACAATACAATGGACATTGCTATTTCCCTCAGTTATTGCTAATACGCATTTGTGAAAGCACAGACTGACTCCAGATTGTTTTGTGATTCTGGGGTGTTTATTTAAGTGCTAAATAGTGGAGGGGGTTGTAAAATGGTCAGGGGTGATGGTGGAGGAATGTCCATTGCAGAGTCCAGTCTATTAGTCTCAAAGGTGCATTGTCCAAAGGGGCATAGGAAGTGGAGCTAGGATAGTTTAAGGATGGACAGGGTGACAGAAGGATGACAATCAGAGTGGTCTCATTTCTTGGCAGGGGTCTTGGCATTGTTCTCTGTCTTTGTCCTGGATCTCAGAGACCGCTTGCAGGGTGGTTCTCTATCTGTAGGAGGTGGGGTGCTGGTTTCGTTGTCCTGTGGCGGTTCCTCCTATCCACTAGCGCCGGCCGAGGTGGAGGGCTGTTCATCATCCAGGCTAGTTCCAGCAGCCCCTTGTTGTGCCACAGTGTCCCTCCTGGTGTTCACAAGGTCCTTCAGTACCCCTACAATGGTGCCCAGGGTGGTATTGATGGATTTGAGTTCCTCCCTGAACCCCAAATACTGTTCCTCCTGCAGCCACTGGGTCTCCTGAAACTTGGCCAGTACCCTTGCCATTGTCTCCTGGGAATGATGGTACTCTCCCATGATGTTGGAGAGGGCCTTGTGGAGAGTGGGTTCCCTGTGCCTGTCCTCCCCCATCACACAGCAGCCCTCCCAGTTCCCCGGTTTTCCTGGGCCTCTGTTCTCTGAACCGTGTGCCCACTACCACTGCCCCCTGGTCCCTGCTGTTCTTGGGGTGGTGGGTTAGCCTGGGTTCCCTGTAGTGGTGGGCACACTGCTGCTTGATGTGTCCTGGGGACAGAGGTATGGGCCCAATGGGTGGGTGCTATGCTGGTGTTTCCTGAGGGGGAGGCTCTGTGGTGGACTGTGACTATGTGAGGGGAACCGACTGCCCCGAGGTCCCAGATGGGCCGGGCTGGTCATCTAGATCCATTTGGACAGAGCTGCTGTCATCACTGTGGGCCTCTTCTGTGGGGGGGGTGGACATGTCTGGAACCAAGGCTGTTGTATGATGACAATACAAGCCTGGCGTGGCTTCATTTTGATAGGGTTTCTTTGTCCATTAACTGTGAAAAAGATTTTGCACTTTCTTTCCTCACACACTTGAAGAGCTGATATGAACTGAGTTGGAACAGTTGGTCTGCGAAACCCAGTTCCACCAGAGAGGACTCAAAATAAAGACAGAAAGGTGAATTGGATTGTGCAGAGAATTCGGCCCAGAGGAGGGAGCTTAGAGTGCCTTATCTTGCTGTCTTAAGTTTAAAGCATAAGTTAATAAATGCCCCCTTCCTCACCAGCGACTGTCTGACCAGGCCGAATTCAAGATGAACCTGGGCTGATAAAGCATGATTTGGCAAACTAAACTGCCCCTTGAAGAGCTTGATGATCATATTGTCCAAGAGCTACCCTCCTCTTCCCCTCAATGCTTCACTGCTGAATGTTATTATGGGGATTAGTTTGGCTTGAATGACCTTCAGTAGGAGAGGTGTGTTGAGCATCCAGTTGGGTTTTTAACATGCTTAAATGCAAAAGTAAGAGAGTTTGATTTCCTACTGAGACTTTCCAGATGGGGCTTAAAAGAGCTGTTGTAATCAAGGAGGACACCTAGATATTTATATTTGTGCAGATTCAATGTTGCTGTTACCCAGGTACCACTGATGCTTCAGCCGTGCTGTCAACCTAAAGGACATGATTTTTTAATTTCCCCAAATTGACAAGAAAAACGTTTTCTTCAGATAATTCAGCTGTTGCATTAAGTAGCCTCTGGAGACCTATTCTGGTATGGCCGATAGAATAAGTTTGTCTCCTCACATCAAGCATGTTATAGCAGTTTTTCCAAATCTTGGTGGGTGAGAGTTCATTTTATCCAGTCTTGTTGGTAAATCACCCAAAAAGAGGTTAAAAAGAGGAGGTGAGAGCACGCATCCCTGCCGCAGGCCCTGGGAGGTTGGAATTTCTCTGGAGAGATGCGTGCCATCTCCTAGTTTGACCCTTACCCAGGTGTTTGTATCGAGAATGGTTATTGCTTTTAGACCATAATTTTCTTCTGTAAACATGACCAAATACTGCTTTATAGTTTATGAAAGAGAGGAAGAGGTGCTTTTTGGCACACCGAGATTGATAGAATAGTAGTGACATAGCCATAAGGTTAGCTGTTGAACCTACCCTGTTGGAGAAGCTGGTTTGATTGAATGCAATCAGGTTGTTATCCAAAGCCCAGATTTCTAGTTCCTCCAAGAGGGTACCCACAAAGATTTTGGACCAAATGTTTAGGAGTGCAATCAGTCGGTAGCTGGCTGGTTCGTTAGTCGCGCCTCCTTTGAAAATTGGGGAGATGATAGAGCCTCTCCATGATTGTAGAATGGCACAATTAGAGCACACTCATTTTCCATTTCCCTGAGGCTTTTTGGTCAATGTTTCTCAAACAATTTGATCAATTTCTAAGCATTCTTGACATATGCATAAAAATCATATTCCTGTTGTAAGTGGCAATGTGTCAGGAATGGACAAATAATGAATGCTTTCTTAATCCTAATTGTGTGTATTTAGTGCATTCCATAGAGAGCATAGGCCTATGGATAGCAGAATTGTGAAATTCCACTTGCTTTCTTTTCATCGTCTAGAGAAATGCGTTTAACATACGTGTTTCTCCTTTGTCGATGCACCCTGCAATTTGTAAACAATTACATGTACTTTCTCACAATTAAGGAACCACTTGATTCTAAATCTTGTATTTCTACCTAAGATGTGGTGTAATGGAAATACATAGAAGGAAATATGCAAAAGCCAACAATTTAAGACTCTCTAGGTGTTCACCTCCTTTGCCCTGGATTTTTTCTTCCTATTTACAGGCCACTCTTTTGAAAAGGCCTACATTGAGCACTAAACTATTGGGCTCCAATTCACAAAGCCATTTGCACATATATTTTTGAGTAACTCACAGAAGTGGCTTGATTTGTGACAGCAAGGTAGTCAGATAATTTGACCGTGATGTTGTAAATTATTTTACTCATGTGCAATATTACTTCATAATCACATAATATTCTACAGGTGTAACTCACACTCATGGTGTTGGGAGTGCGTGTTCCAGGGTATGGTGAGAATGTGGGCGTCTTCTAACACCTGTCTGACTTCTTTACTTCCTGGAAGGGGTGGGATTTCCCCTCTTGCCATGAGCAGAATGAAATCCCTTTCTAATATGTTATCGGGGGTAGGGAGGCTCACATTCAAAATTCTCGTGGAAGGGGTTTAGTCGCAGGGAATTTATTTACGAGGAGAAAATAAAATAAATGAAAAAGGGTGCTATTGACTACATTTCATCATGTTTTCTGTTCGATGCATGCGTTTATGCTGTTGGAAAAATTAATTCACTGGCACAAGTTTCCTGACTAACCTGGAAACGTGTTGTAAATTCAAGAAATTCGTCAATTTGTGTCTATGTAAGGTGAACCGGTTGCCCTAGATTCATACATTTTTCAGTGAAGTTGCTAAATGCACAGGCCCATATTTATAAGTGGCCTGTGCCACCAAAGTGCAGGGCCATATCTACAAGGCCTCACAAAGCCACTGCAGGCTGGCTTTGCGTGTCTTTACATAGCCCTGTAGATATGGCCCTCTTTCACGCATTACTCTGCGTGAAAGGGGTGTTCTATGGGTGTTGCTGTGGGTCTTCCCACACAACACCCATGGAATCTGATGAATTCCAGGATTTACAAGGTTTTGTAAACCTGGGAAAGCATCAGTTTCCTACGCCACCCTAGAGGTGGCATAAGGGTGGCGCAACGGGGAGAAATAACATTATTTCTCCCCATTGTTTTTTCCTCTTTCTTTGGGTGTTAGAAGGAGGGAAATGCCACTTGTGATTGTTTTTCTGCAGGAAGGTGTCCCTTTCTGCACATAAACAATCACCCCCACAACACAGTCATCCTTGCACTATGGTGCAAGGGTGCCTGCATTGGCGCATGGCAGCAATTTGTGCGCTAGCGTAGGACACAAGGATAGGAATGTGCTGTATCTTGTAGATAATGGTGCATTCCTGCCCTTTTGTTTTGATGCAAGGCAGCACAGCAAAAAGGCTTGCGATGCTGCCCTGCGCCAAAACCTTCTAAATGAGGGCCATAGTGTCTGCATGAGTGTGTACAATAAGCATTTTTTAATAACACATGTGCTGTCCATGTGTATTTCAGGACGTTGTTCATGCTTAAATCAGATGAAACTTGTAGCCTCGACAGAGTAGTCTATTAACTAAAATATGTTAGTTCCTTTAGATACACCCGGACGACCCGCTGGCAACAGAGGGAGCTACTTTTGTTCACAAACTGCTGTGAAGCACTCTTTGGGACTCCCATCTGCTGAGGGAGATGAAACATATATGTGTTAAGACTATAGATAGTTTAAACCTATATGGAGAGATATATTATGAAATGGTTGTCCTTCTGCTGTACTACAGTGCACTACAGTGACTATGAATTTGCTGAATAATGAATATATGTGTCACAAATTTATCTTTAGAAGACCAAAGGATTACAAATCAATATGTAGGCTCTCAGAAGAAGTCTTTAAATACAGCCTCCTGTAAATTTTAGGACTGTCGAGTGAAGGGCTCTACGTTTGATGTGATAAGAAAGAAAAATGGCCCGATTTTCAATTGAAATTCAAATGCCACCTAGATAAATCAAAAACACTATCTGCACGCCTTCATAATATAACCACACAGGGGCCGTACAAAGTCAAACAATAATCACTGACAGATCTTTATCTCCCAGAAGAACCTCAAGAAACACTTACAGCAGAGCAGTAATTCACAAAGGCGTTTAAAAAGTCATTGTTTAAATGTAGCTCTGCCTTGGGTGTTCTTTGGCACATCTCTACCATCCATCATAAAAGATTCCTTCGGAAGGCAAGATTTAGATTGAGAACCTTGGAGTGTAGTCTGCCAAGGTCTTTTCAGTGAGCAATGAACCTTGCCAATCCCGGGAGAGATTGACACAATCGACAAGTGCCAGGGTTCAAAATATTGTAAACCGATCCCACTTGGAGCCTAATACGTCCTATGAAATGAACTCACTTTACAGAACAGATATGCACAAATGCTGTGTGCCTAAAAATACTACTTTAAAGTCAGACCTAGGGGGTTATTCTAACTTTGGAGGAGGTGTTAATCCGTCCCAAAAGTGACGGAAAAGTGACGGATTTACCACCAGCCGTATTACGAGTCCATTATATCCTATGGAACTCGTAATACGGCTGGTGGTATATCCGTCACTTTACCGTCACTTTTGGGACGGATTAACACTCCTCCAAAGTTAGAATAACCCCCCCAATGTCTCTTCCCATCTGTTTTACTACTGATAATTAGAAAGACCTTCCATCAGACGTTCATTACAATAATGTATTTATTACTAGTGACAGCACATGCACCTTATTCCAGTGCCATCGATATCTGCTGTACAATCCTTTACATATTGAAAAAAACACAGCAGCAGTTTGACAACTGTTATGGCGTACCTCATGTATCCCTCTCCAATCTTTCACAACCGTGAAAGGTATACCACAAGAAAGATTTTTAAAATGAGTACTATACAATTTCAGCTCATTCTTTCTTCTGTAATTCACATACATAGAAATCAAAGTCCAAGGGGTCATAGTAAGAAATCTATCTTTCAGTTTGGGTTTCTATTATTTCACCAATTAATGGCTCCCTCTCAGGATGTAGGACTAGAGGTACTCTTTGGTAAAGTAGGATGCTTTGCCAGCGTGGTCCTATAGAGAGTAATTGTCCTTACAGTCCTTGCTGAACTCCTCAGTATAGAGTGTCTACACAGTGCATTTAAACCTCTCTGTGGTGGACTTGTATGTACGGACGTCTTCTTCAGGGCTAGGATTCTGAGCGAGGCTACTTCATTTTCATTCCATTGATTTATCTTTGTGTTTCACAATGGAGGTAAAATACCTTTGCTAGTCAATACCCAACGGGTTGTTAAGATTTAAGGCATTCTTCTTTTGACAACCTTTTATGCTCAGCTAAACAATATTATTAATATTAGCACTATTATTGATGTTGTTGATGAAGTTGTTATTATTAGTAGTGTTAATATGTGACTTATGATGTCTTGCAGGTGTATATAGCAAATAAATTAAGGTGACTCAGCTGATTGTGCTCATCGAACATTCTCTAGCTTTCATAAAACCTGAGGTCTACAATCATGGATTCCATAAAGTATATTTTCACCATTTTACTAAACATGTATACTAAGGTATACTAAAACTTTAACCTTCTTAAAAGGAATGTTTAAAACGAAGTCAGAAAGCAAAGGGTAATGCCAGGTCTCATAGAATCTGACATGAAACAAAATAAATTCATGCAGTATAGCTAATTTGCAATAATGTTTTTATAAAAGGTGATTACTATAACCAGGGCCACTGGAATTATGCGATTGTGAGGCTGCAGTGATTTCCCCATAATTATAAGTTTGCCACATTTGCCACAAAATCCATCATTTGCCGCATAATCTGCTGTGTACAAATGCTTAATTAATGAAGTTATACTATTACAAAATGCCCTTCATTATGCCGCATAATTTACTGAACCTTGTCACATAATTTGTCCCTCTTTTGCCACATAGTTCTAGTGGCCTTGAATATAAGTGAATAAATGAAGACATACATTTAAACACACTTCTTTAACTAGTGCTGGCCTTGTTGATTAATTATGTTTGATCTTCCTGGTTTGTGTAATGATAAAACATGCTTGTCTTGAATTGTTGTCAATAACCCATTGATACACCTAGCCCAAAAACACAAGGGTATTTTACTAAACGTTCACACAACACAGGGTAGCAAGCAAAGTTACAGTACTGCATTGTGCAAAAGGGAGAGAAATGAACAGCACCATATCGAGGGCATAGGGAACCCCCTAGACACATTTTAGCAGCTTAAAAGGGGACTCCCACTGGGCTTGATAAGTTGGTGAACTGAGTCACATATCATTAATTAGTTTTTACAGACCTCTCATTTCTGCAGGTTTGCAGACAAAATGATGATAAATACCTTTTTAGAAATGGCCTAACTCAGAGGCAATACACACAACACACATCATGCATTAGCCCCACCACAAAGTAAACACAACACCAAGTTATATTAAAATAAACTGTATTGAACAAAACATCATTGGACCAAACATAACATCAGTAATACCCTGTTGCCCAAGCAGTTGTCAAAACAATGCACATCATTAGTATTCTGCGAAAACCAGCAGTAGTCACATAGAACACATAGGTTAACGATTATTCTGCAACATAAGCAGTAGTCAGGAAAACATTACTAAAATAATGCACGTCATAGAATCTTACAAAAAAGCCCAGCCCAAAGAAATTCCACAGGGTGGACAAGAGAAAGAAAAATATATTTTTGAGTGAAAAACCCTTACCTACCAGGGTTACACCTTGGTTGCATGCTTCATCATTGGGTTCCCTCTCGTTCCGCTGCAGAACGGGGCATGCTACGACCAATGGAATACGTGGGAGCGCTGTTCTAGTTTCATCATTGTGAATTTTAAGAGGGATAGGAGTGGTGGGGTCTTAGGTGAGTTAAAATTACCTGCCTCCAGGTGATACCACTAATTTAATATGCCTCACAGGGGCGGTATGGTTAAAAAGGGGCATCAGAGGTGGGGTATACTATGTACCTTACTTCCTGGTTGGGCTACATGTTTCAGAGTCTAACCCCTAGACTCCTCTTCAGGACCAAGTTGGACTCCCTAATGTCACTTCTTGATTTCTGTGTTTTAGACCCCAGGGAGGCGAGCATTAGGCACAAGGCGGGAGTGTCACTTTGACAAATGTGTGACTACAAGCACACCCTTTCCCCTGGAGGATCTATGATATGAGAGCGTAGACACTAAAAAGTAACTCAGAAGGACATTGGTACCATTGGGTATTATTTCATTTTAGTTAGATGTACCACATCATACCACAGAGCATTCAGTGTTATTTCCTTTGCTATTCTTAAAGAGCTTACATTTTTTATTGCTGAACATGTGTATAATTACCCCACACTAACCATGATGCACTGCGTGGCACAAGGTGGAAAGGTAATGCGTCCTACAGTTATCTTCATGGACAGGCTGCTGCTGCGGCTCTGCAGTGAATGCCATATTCTGAAGGCAGAACTGTCCCTCCAAATCCAAATCCATATCCAAGATAGTTATAAAACGCTAAAGATCTACTGGGCAACAACATGCTGAGCACACAAGAACGCATGAGAGCGAGTACTCTAACTTATGAATGGTTTTACCCGGATACAGAGTAATTCATTTGTCTAATTGAATCAGGTGCTCAGGCAAAGCTTGGGGTATAAAAGGGAATACATTCTCTCACTAGATCTGGCAAGGCCAAATCTGGCAACCAACAGAAAAGCAATGTCTCCATTCATGAATGACTAGATGGATGGTACAGTTTGATGATATTTTCCAGATAGCCAATGGTGTCTCTGTACACAGCATGGTGCGTCATGAGGATGCATGTAAATAAATAGACTGGAAAAACATCAACTCCAAAACACAGATGTTCAGCTTCACCACCTTAAACTAATCTCTCTCTTCCTAATTATGGCCTATCCATTATTCCTAAATCTAACCACATTTTCTTCATGACTGGGTAAATTTATTGTAACTCCTGTCTAGGCCTGCACAATTTTTTGCAGCAGCCGTAAGCACACCACCAGGCTTTCCTTGGCAGTTGCACCACCACAAAAACCCTGGCAGTAACACACCCGGTGACAGAAATCTCCATTCCTGTCACCAGCACACGCACACCCACATGTCCACACCCTTAATCTGCACAATTGCACCCCCGCATCCGCATGTATCCACACAGGCACCCCACTCACTTGCAGACTTGCACACATGCACCCCCCTCATCCACAGGCATCCACACAGACACTCCAATCACTCACAGACTGGCACACATGCACCCCCACTCACATGCATCCCACCACAGACACCTACTCACTTGCACCCCAACACCTCCCCATCCACACACATGCAGAAACATCCCCCAACCGCACGAATACATCCAGACACCCCCACCCGCTCACTCACAAACATGCATTCAGACACCCCGATTCGCACACATACACACTCAGACACCCCCATTCGTTTACAAACACACACTCAGACAGATACCCCCACCCCTCTGCATACAAACATACACACACTCGCACCCCGACACCCCAACACCCCCCTTCCCCTTCACTTCCATTCAGACACACACCCCGTCCACCCACACATACATACACACAGGCACCCATACACATCCATCCCACTTGTCAGGGAGACCAGATCCTCGGGGCCTGCGAACGTTCCGAACATGTCCACCACTAGACAGCTCCAAAACTCTGATAGAAATATCACAGAGCCTGAGAGAGTCCAAGTGGGGGAAAAGGGGATTAGGTAGGGAACAGCTGGGAAGGAGACCTGTAAGAAGCAAAAGGTTAAACAACACAATATCAAGATATAATCACATTGATTTTCATAAAAACTCTCTGTTGAATCTAGGGTCCAATGATACTCGAAACATGAAATAACACTCTGTTGAATCTAGGGTTCAATGATACTCGGAAAATGAAATAACACTCTGTTGAATCTAGGGTTCAATGATAATCGGAACATGAAATAACACTCTGTGGAATCTAGGGTTCAATGATACTCGGAACATGAAATAACACTCTGTTGAACCTAGGGTTCAATGATGCTCGGAACATGAAAAAACACTCTGTGGAATCTAGGGTTCAATGATACTCAGAACATGAAATAACACTCTGTTGAACCTAGGGTTCAATGACACTCGGAACATGAAATAACACTCAGTACTGAAGAAACATGAATGGCCTAGAACTAGACTCCAACTAGGCCTCAAAAAATCTAGCTACCTGGAAAAAATCAAGAATGGGTTAATACAATGTTTCATCTGAGCTTTTCATGAAATATCACATGCTGTCTAGAAATACAAGAACCTTCTAGAATAATGTTTCAGAACAAACATTGCATTTTTACATGACGACAAAAGGTAATCTGAAACATTCCCTGGAAAACAATAGGAATTGTACTAGGGACTTAATATGCACAAAGAACGTCACATTTTGGATTAAGGATCTTCACAGGAAATTCAAAAGCTTGGGATAAATGTGTGCACCTCAACAAACACAACACACCAAAGTTTTAATTGCCATGAAATGAAAGTGCACACTGTTGCAGATCTAAACGTCAAGTTTTACATGCTGGAAATGAAACGCACACACTGCCGATTCGAACAAGATTATGCAAATGCCATGAAATGATCGTGCACACTGTTGCCGATCTGAACATCAAGTTTTAAATGCGGGAAATTAATTGTGCAACCTGCCGATTCAAACAAGAATATGCAAATGCCATGAAATGATCACGCATGCTGTTGCCGATCTGAACATCAAGTTTTAAATGCGGGAAATGAATCGCGCACAATGCCGATTCAAACAAGAATATGCAAATGCCATGAAATGATCGCACAAGCTGTTGCCGATCTGAACACAAAGTTTTACATGCTGGAAATGAATTGCGCACACTGCCGATTCAAACAAGAATATGCAAATGCCATGAAATGATCGTGCAAGCTGTTGCCGATCTGAACACCAAGTTTTACATGCGGGAATTGAATCACGCACACTGCCGCTTTGAACAAGAATATGCAAATGCCATTAAATGCTCGCGCAAGCTGTTGCCGCTCTGAACACCAAGTTTTACATTAGAGCAATGATTTGCGTACTCTGAAAGTTTCACGAGTAGGCCCAAAACTCAAGAGTCTTTGAGAACGGGGTCAGGGGCCCAGCCCGACCTCCGTCTTACCACCCTTCTCAAGGATCACCAAAATAATGCGGGACAGGCCTGGAGCATCAAGGTAGGCCTACGGAACAGGAGCTCACTAAACTGCTGCTGCTCTGCACCGGGACCTCTGAATAGTGAGCACGTGGAGCTGGGCTGGCTCCCTTATATAGAGTCTGGCCCAGCCCACAAATCACACCCAGTCATGCTGCAGGAAAAGCTTCTAGAAGGTCCTAGAAAGGGACCACACCCTGACACACTCTGTAAGCCTGCAGCAATAGCTTGCAAATGAACATTATTTGCAAACATTATTAATAGTGATTTCAAGGTAAAACTCTGCAATGCAAAAGGTTAACAAACTGCATATAAACACAATGCATGAATAATGCTTTTGCATAAAGACTGGGTTTTTGCATTTTTGTCGCCCGTAGAGCGCGCACTGTCCTGATGTTGACACCACTACACATACACATACACGCACACACCATACACATGCACACAATGCCCCACCCTCTCTCCCCTTTCGGACAGTCCACCTACCTGTCTCGGCGAGGCGGTCGTCAAGGAGGGGATGGGTCTCAGTGTTTTCCACCACCAGCATTGCTGCGCTGTTCAGGAAACTGCTGTGCTGTTTTACGTATCGTAATATGGCAGGCGGTTTCCTGTTGGCATGGCAGTGCTAAGGGTGGAAACACCTCTCTTCCACCTCTGGCCAGGCCGACGGTGTCATATTTCCGCCAGTTTATCGACTTAACCAGTAATATGGCAGTCTTCTTGCACCTGTGACTTTAGTAGTCTTGTGAAAAGACCGTCAAAGTCATAATGAGGGCCAAAGTGTGTCCATGGATAGAAAGTTTCCTGTAAGATAAAGCAGATGAGTTTCAAGAAAGTTTGCAAAAATTTCACAAAATGTAGAGGAAGATTTACGATTTTTAGTTCACCTGGGGCCTTATGTATTAGACCTGTGGTGTAGGTGGTGCAACAAGTGCCTTGCCTCACTGACCTGCACCACCGGGATTGGAGAGTAATGCACTGTATCTACAAGATACAGTGCATTCTATCCTCTCCCCCTGTGCTGGTGCACAAATTACACCAACGCAGGCACCCATGCACATTATAGACAGAATGCAGCACACATAGAAAGAGGAAAAAACTAGGAGAAATAAAGATATTTCTCCCTGTTGTGTCACTCTTACGCCAATCCTGAGGTGACATAGGAATCTGACGCATTCCCAGACTTGTAAATCTGGGAATGTACCAGATTCCTTCGGGCTCCATGGGTGTTGTGTGGGGACACCACAAGCAACACCCATGGAACCCCTCTTTCACGTAGTGTTATGTGTGAAAGGGTTCCATATTTACAAGCCCACACAAAGCCACGTGTGCAAGGTGGCTTTGCATAGCCTTGTAAATATGGGCTGGCACACTGCGCCACCGGAGTGCCAAACAAAATGACACTCCAGTGGCGCAGTGCGCCACTAGGGCCTCGTAAATGATGTCCCTGGTTTGGTCCTGGTATAGTTGAAGGCAAGAATTTGACAACTGAGAAAGATTGCTTTATAATCAATGTTTTTTCATGTTACCATTTCAAGGTTACCAAGTGTAGTTGGTGAAAGAGCTGGTGCTATGTGCAAACCATTGTAAATTCATAGATTTGCTGTTTAAACATATCCTTAATGCCCTTGGCTAGTGTAAAGGCAGTAAAGCATCAACTTCATTGGGCATACTTCTTTCTTACTGTGCAGCCTCGCAATATAGTTTGATGGGTGAGGCAAATATCAGTAACGGTTACAGATAGTGAAGCCTTCTTCTCATGAGGCAAAGAGAGATAACCTGCACCACTGTCTTAAAAACAAAAGTTGTAAATACCCAGAGTCTATTGTCCTTTCAATCCCTCCATTTTATATAATCACTTTAGAAGGCAGTGCACACAGTACTCCTGTCAGCATACACAGAAGAATGGATTTTTTAAATGTGCCCTTCTAGAGACAGCAAACAGTCATCTAATGTACTACCAGAAAGCAATATTCTGTTTTTATTAACTTTTATTTTTTTTTAAACTATGGGTGGGTTAAGTTGCCGAGTTGCTTTTTTCACTTAACCTGTATATTTCTCTTGAGACCCATGGATATCACGTATGCTAACCGAAGGGGCAGTCTGCGTGGAAAAAGGTACTTTGGGAGCTATATTTCGCATTAGAGAAATATAAGCAGTTTGTATTAGAATATGTTAAACTGGAAATGAAATGAGGTACAGGGAGCTCAAGAACCTGGGATTTTGCATGATTAAGCTGACAGAATAACACATAAACATTTTTTTCAGCTCTGAATTGAAATTTCTGGTGGACATTTATACCATAAACCACAGTATTTAAATTACCACGCATTTCGATAGATCCCTATTAAAGGAATGAATTATGGGGGTGATTCCTAGATTGGCGGGCGGCGGTCGCCGCCCGCCAAGCGGAACCCGCCAGAAGACCGTACCGTGGTCAAAAGACCGCGGCGGTCATTCTGAGTTTCCCGCTGGGCTGGCGGGCGACCACCAGAAGGCCGCCCACCCGCCCAGCGGGAAACCCCCTTCCACGAGAATGCCGGCTCCGAATGGAGCCGGCGGAGTCGAAGGGGTGCGACGGGTGCAGTGGCACCCGTCGCGATTTTCAGTGTCTGCAAAGCAGACACTGAAAATCATTATGGGGCCCTGTTAGGGGGCCCCTGCACTGCCCATGCCAGTGGCATGGGCAGTGCAGGGGCCCCCAGGGGCCCCACGACACCCGTTACCGCCATCCTGTTCCTGGTGGTGAAAACCGCCAGGAACAGGATGGCGGTAAGGGGGTCGGAATCCCCATGGCGGCGCTGCAAGCAGCGCCGCCGTGGAGGATTCCCTGGGGCAGCGGGAAACCGGCGGGACACCGCCGGTTTCCCGTTTCTGACCGCGGCTTTACCGCCGCGGTCAGAATCCCCCCGGAAGCACCGCCAGCCTGTTGGCGGTGCTTCCTCCGTCACCTACCCCGGTGGTCTATGACAGCCAGGGTAGGAAAGACCCCCTATGTCTTGTAACCAAGAAGACATGATATCATGCTTTAAGATACTCTGATCCACAGAGGATTATGCACCCAGACACATGTACTGGAAATTGTGAACCTTATTTAGTTTTCTGGTTCACCAGGAGTGTGGAATCATGACCACCACCATCACCTTGGTAGAGGACTGTACACCCCATTTAGAGATTCGCATCTGCCTAGTGACGATCTCCGTGCTTAAAAATAGAGCCATCACTGTAGAAGGTCACTTTACACTACCACAAATTTGCAGAGCAGACAACATGTTCAACATGCCATTTTTGCAGACTTTTTCTGTGTACAAAAAATAAATTGCCCTGGTGTACATGGAATTTCTTACCTTCCCATGAGGGCCATTCTGCATTTGCCCTTCCCAACAGAGAAAATGAGAGGTAGTAGTTCTGCCCTCATTAGGGTGGGATGACCTTCAATGTGACCTGGCAGCTCCTTGACAGGCAGGCTGTCATGTTTAAGGTTTACATCCCCAGGTTCAGCAGAGCATCTGCAGATATAAACTTGGAGCTTTCCCTGACTCTAAAGAGATCCGGGGCACCACAATATTTAGGAGGTGGGAGCACTGCCATTTTACGGCAGTGCTGCTACTCCGCCAAACTCTAAATGAAACCATTTGTACTAAAACACCGTTTTGGCATGTACAACTGGGTTCATATTATCTGAAAGTTAAATGGCAATTCCGTGAACCTATATCTTAACTTCTGGTGATTTGTGGGTCTTGACAAATCAAGACTTTTGCCCAAATCTTCCCAGGAGATTCCGATCAAACCGGAAAATGTTGCTGAGAAAAACAAAGACCTCGATCTCAAAGTGGTTGGAGATAGAGATTTTAAATAGAACTTCAAATACAGGAAATTATGAGGTAATGAGGGATGTAAAGGGATGAGAAAAATGGAAAAAAAATAGTGGAGCTGTAAATACTAAAGTCAATAAGATCTGGGCACAAATGCTGGTTCAGGTGAAAACAGGACTATGCAGGAAAACATGCTCTAAAATATGTTTTGTAGCCAATAAACGTAGAACCCCATGCACCTAAGAATGGGCCATGCGTTAATGTGCCTGCTGGAGACTTAGGGGCATTTTTACAAGAAAGTGGTGCAACAGTCCTGATGCGCCAATAGTCTTGCGTCACCCTGTGCCCCCTAACCGCACCATGTGGTGCTGTATTTACAATACAGTGCACCGTGGAGCACATTAGGACAATAGCACCAAAAATGTTGATGCTATTGTGGCGCTTTGCAGGATTAGCACCAAAAATAATGGCGCTAATCCTGTAGAGTCAAGGAAGACCCATAGGAAGCAATGGCAGACTCAGGCAGGCATTAAATATGACGCTAAAAATGTGAAAGCTTGTAAATTTCACTGGGCCATTTTAATGGGCCTCCCTCCATGGGAACGCTCCCCTTGCATACATCATGCCTGGCGCAGGCATAATGTGGCGTAAGGAGTTACAAAGTGACGCAATGCATGCATTGTGCCACTTTGGAAATATTGTGCGGGGAAATGGCCTCCTTAATGACACATTATCGTAAAAAACATTATGCTAGTGTGATGTGAGGAGGCGCAAGGAGCTTGCAAATATGTCCCCTAATACCATTAATACGTAGGTGTCCTTTACAAACAGCTTTAGCCTATACCTACTCTGACTGTGGAGTGGGATTTGAGTCAGACCCTCACTCATGACTGGATGGCTTTCATGTCTCTCTCACTTCCCTGCACCTAAGTCAATAGCGTTCCTCTCTTTTCTTGACATTGTTTAGCACAGGAGTATTTCTATCTCACCATGTGTTGACTGTATGGCAGAACTCGTTCACCTGCTGATGTTAAACCTTGGATTGCGGTGCATCTGTGGATCTATTTCACTTTCTCATTTTCTTTATACTCTGACCTTCTCCTCCTTCCTTATTGCTCTCTCTTTGTTTAAAGAAAATCCCCCAGTGCAGGTTTGCCCCCATCAGACCTCTTGCACTATTGCACTAGCCACCAATGCACCATTTAAAAAGTTTTTTTAACCATACTAGGAATGCTGTCCATGTGTTACAAGTACCTTTAAATTGATTTTAATAAAGCATAATGAAATACATTCAAAGCTGGGGGCCTGGGGTGCATGTGCATCCACTGTGGCCAACTTAACATTGATTTTCTCAAAGCATAACTTCATTCAATAAAAGATGGCTGCTGCATCCACCAGCAGTGACCAACTAGGAAAAATAAAGCCAATCATTTTCACACATGAACTGTATTGGCTTTGCTAATGCTTGTTATAGAATGCTACTGACTTCTAAATTGAGGCTGAGTACGGTAGATCTTCTTGTTGGAAAAACAATTTACAATACCACACATTGCAAAGATGGCATGAAAGTAGACCATATTTAAGCATCCTGACCAATTAGGATGACAAATATTCATGTTTAAAAAAATCAAAGAAAAGAGACAAATACAAATTTCAATCACTGAACAACCTAAGCCCTGGAAAAATTCCAGGTGGTTGGAAATGAATGAGATTTGATCTGGTTGCTGTTTCTAAACAGAGACAGCATTTCAGGAAGCCATTTATGCATCAGAATTGGGATTTTTACATTTGAGAACCTCCAAGCATCTTTGTGGCAAGTAGGAAGATGTTTATTTTTGTGGGAGTCTGTTAGCCCCGATGTAGGCTTAAGATCCCTGCACCATAGGACTCTAGCTGAAACTCACTAATGTAGCCCAGAAAATGCCCAAACATATCTCAGTTTGCTCGTGTTACTATTCTGAAGATGGCAATCTAGTCACTTTTGGTATGGATCCTCCCTTTGAAGGTAGGCCAAGACCAATATGAATGTGCTTGATCCCTGTTTGTAATGGCATGAAAAAGCTAAAACAATAGCATGGAAAGTGATTCAGAGTGATTTCTAGTGAACACGATTAATTCAATCCATCTACGCATATGTTTATGTTGTGTTTATATGTCAGGCATGACACTTTATATTGGATGTAGGCAACCAGTATTACTATTATCATATCTTCATGCATCTGAGAGCAATCTGGCCTTCTAATGAAACATAGCCATTCGAGGAATCAAGAATATGTTACCCAGGCAGCCAAGACTGTGGGGTTCATTATGACTTTGGCTGTCTTTTCGGAGGACTGTCAAATTGTTGGCCTTCATAAGACCACCATTTTGGCAGCATAGAGCTCTAGCTCAAAATGCTTAAAAAAATGATGGTAAGTTCTCCCAGGGTCATGGATTTAATGACCCGGGAGAAGTACTGTCTTCTTTTAGTGTTGTCCAGGGGCTACTAAGCTCCCTGCAGCTCCTAAATTTGGGTTGACCAGGGAATCTGAAAGAAAAGTCTAAGTTTGTGAAAAGACAGATCATGCTTGCAGACTTCCATCTGAATTGTGTTGAGTTGTTTTCTGTCACCTCACGAAAGCAAAAGCAGAAATGCAGAGGCCTCTTACATAAAGCTTCATGTGGAAACAACACAGGTTTAGTCAAAGTGTTCCTTTCAAGCAGCCATATCTGTACTAAATGTATTTCACACTTTAAGTTGTGGTGTATTTCAGAGTGGGTGAGTGGTTGAACAGAGTGATTGTTTGCACATGAAGAAGCGCGTCAATGTATGTTTGGAAATTAATTGTCTTGCTTTCGGGGATGCTCTAAGATGGTCTGGACCGTGCATGTCTTGAAAACTCAGTCCATTTAGACAGTTTTTCCTTTATTCTGAATATATTTTTAATCAGGTATAGCACATTTTACAGAAATTAGGACAGACATCATAAAGCTCTAATTTTATCTTTGGGCAAAGCTGGCATCTGAGTACCATCTTGGTCTCTTTCAATCAGACAGGCTATCAAATATGATGGTGCAGGCAAGTCCATGGTGCTGACATACCCCATGCAGTAGAATGGTCAATTTCAAGTTTCGGTTTCAGGAGTGTCCACAGAGCACTATACCAGAGAGATGTTCACGCTCTGCATTTCTTTTGATCAACTCATATGAGCGTACATGCAGCTCATTTTCAACACTGCATCATTTCTCACCATAGAGTGAGAATAAGAGAGACAACAAAGGGACGGGACCCTGCAGGACAGGTCTTTTATTCCACTGGGCTGTAGCCCTTGGAGGCTGGGTATTAGGGCAGGGTGGCACTACTGGTGCCTATATTTTTCCACAGCTCCCAGAGGTTAATTGTAGCAAGGCCAGCGGTGGCTCCTCTGTTAGGGCGGAGGAGCGTCACCCCCACCAGCAGTAGAAACTAAGTTTATTATCCTTTTGTTGTGAAAGGGGCAGGGCAGTGGAGTTGACGGGGACGAGGGGAGTGCACTGTGCACTCCCCTCAGTTCCCATGTATATTTGGCCGGCTGTCTCGGGCCGGCCAAGCACACAGGCACATTGTGGTCTCTCTCCAACCCAGCACTGTGTTGCAGGGCTGGAGAGAGCAGGCACAGGCTCCCAGTCTGCCTGGGAGTGCCCTGGCTGGGGGGACCCTGTGCCTGCAGCGACAGGAGAAAGAGGATAGGGCCGGCAGCGGACCCGGTGAGTTTTTTATTTTTATTTTCTATTTTTTTTATTACATTTCAGCCCCTCCCACCCCCCTTTCACCCCTGCGCACCGCACCCTCCCAGCCTTGTCGCATGTGAGCGCAGAGAGCCGCAACTCAGCAAGGCACAGAGAGGCTTCAAGAGGAAGAGAAAGAGAGAAAGGAAGGGCGAAGTTAGAGAAAAAACAATCAGAGAGGGATAAGTTAGGGAGAAGAGAAGGAGAGAGCGGATAGCTGGAAAGAGGGAAATTGCACAAGGAGAGGAAGGAATCGCTGACGGTTTTACTGTTTTTGCTAGGGCTACTTTGGATCCCCATGTACCTCCATCTGTGCACCTAGGATTGGGAGGTATGCCATGTGTCAAAGGAAAGGTCTGAGGCCTGAACTAGTGGGATATATGTAACCCGGGTGTTGACAGTGGGATGCACCAGTGATAGAAATGAAGGCCCGAACCCTCTGAAAATGTTTGGGTACCAGCACGTATTTCGTTGCTATGAATTAAGCACTGGTACTAAGGGCACGGCAATGAATAGTAGCAGCAAAGAAATGTTAGGCGCAGCAACAAGAAGAAAGTGGTGATCGCTCCGAGAATATTGGCTGGTAACTTTTGCTACAAGCATCAGAGTTATCAGAACAAAACCACGCCGATTAAGTAATAAAATAATAAATGAGACGTCAAGCCAAGATAAAATTCAAGACTGTGAAAAGGACAAAAGACACAACTCTAAGTCTTTCCTTTCTTTTCAGGGAATAAAAAAATGATTAAGAAAATGTCTGCTCGACGCTTCTTTTGTGTGTAAAAATAGCAGCTCACCTTTCCATTATTTACCGATAAAGACGAATGCCCTGCCAATCATTTCATACCTGGACGGCCACATCTCAGCCTACATCATGTCTGACCCTCAGTGAATGTCTGTTCAATACATACAATTAGAGTGTCTGTTCCAGCATGTACCATTATTACAGCTTCCGTAATAGGAAATGGCATGATCTTTGGTCGGTCTTATTTTTTCAAACAGTCTCTGTGGACCTTCGACGGATACATTGAAATTTCTTAATGTATTTTAACGCGCTTCATTCAGCTAATGATTTCTTATTTTCCCGTCTGTTCAATTTTTATATGACTTGCTAAGTTATTCATAAATACAGTGAACATTATTCTCGCTATTGAACATAGATGGTACCAACGAGTCTACAGGAAAATCTGCCAAGCAAAAATAAACACGAACCTAAAAGTGTTAACATTATTGACTCCAGCAATGAATATATGTTTGGAGGGTTTCACCACACACTCCATAAAGCAGAATCAAAAGTCATCCTTTAGCCCTAGAAGAATGGCTACCAGGGCGATGCTGATTTTACTTCTTCCTATAATTCCAATATCCAAAGCGTGAGAAATTGGGTTATTGATTGAGGGGGTGAAAGCCCTAGTCAAGCAACAACCACAAGCCTTGTGAGGACGAACTACAAATGTTACTAAATTAACCTGTGCTAAACCTTCTAGTAATTTGGCACAAAGCATTCAGACTTAACTTAGGGGCACTTTGTAAAGTATTTATGCAGCAAACACACAGTGATAAAGTAAAAGCATACCACCAAAAAAATCCAACACCAATTTAGAAAAAATTGAGTAAAATTAATAAATAAAATGACACTAGAATGACAATAATTCAATCAGTAGAACCAGGGATACTGAACTGTAAAGTTTTAGGTAAGCATAGGACCTAAAAAAGCACAAAGCACCACTCATAGTCATCTGGTCGTGCTAGACCGGGGGAAACTCCCAGATGTTCAGGATGAGCACAATGGAACGTGAGCCTGATACAGTGACCAGGTTAATCATGCTGCAAAAGTTACCTTCTCAAAGTCTGGCATGGAGATTTCCATTCACAGTGGAGTAGGGTGTAGAGAGCAAGGACAGCATTGCTGATGGTCATCGCTGTGGCTCGAAGATCCAGTTGGACATTGACAACGATTATTGAGGGAGCTTCACACTGGTGGTCACTGGTGGCTGCCATTGCTCTAGTGTGAAGTGCAGATCTCATGTTGCTGGCCTTTGCTGGCTGTTTCCACAGTGTGAAAAACTCATTTCACTGGGGATACGCCATGGCAGTCATCAAGGGAGGCAGAGTCTTAGCACAAAGTGGCCTCTTCACGGTCACTAACAGCCCAGTACTTCAGAATTTCACCTTTCTTTATTGAGGCATGGACTCGGACACCAGCCAACAGTCCAGGACCTGGTGAGGCTTCTATTGGGGATCAGGGACTCACTCTAGCAGAGGCCACCAGGGCCTTAATAGTTCCAGTTGCAGATCTGGTCAGCTGGGCAGATGTAGGACAGGTCTCTGGAGATTGTTATGTCCCTGTAGCTCACTCAGGAGTCGAGTCAGCTAGCTCTTGGAGTCACTCTTGAGGTCCTGAATTCAAGGAGGAGGTCAAGGTTTCCTCCTCAGGAAGCCGAAAAGCAGGGCAATCCTTGCAGCACCAGGCCAGCAGGACATTCCTTCCAGCAGCAGGGCAACAGGACAGACCTCCTTCTGAATCTTCCACAGGTCTAGCAGAGATCTGATGAGTGGCCTTCTAAGTGGGGAAACTCCCTGTACAACTCCCATACCTGGTTCCTCTGTCAATGTTCAAAGTAGTCTAGGATGACAAAGACTAGTGTCAGGTTCCTTTAAGTGTGTGTAGGGGGCAGCCATTTGAAATGTAAGCAGGGAAGGGTATGGTTTCATCTCAACCAGCCTGGCAGGATGGTCCATCCTGCCAACATCTAGTACCCTTTTGTCTGATTGTCTGGCAGCAATACACAAAGCAACACCACAAAATAAAATGATGGACTGTCACAATCTGACGTCTCCTACCACTATTGGCTGAACAACCAGTCTGCTACTGGTTCTGGACCGGCCAAGATAGGGGTGACCCTTGCTGACTGGATAAGACGCCAAGGCAGACCGTACCCTCTAGAAGAAGTCCCAGAGGAAAAATCCAAAAAGTTGAGAAAAGACCTCTATCAAAGAAACTCCTGGAAAAGTGGAAAAAAGAAACAATGAAAAAGGAGAAATTGACTAACTCTTGCAGGAAAAAAACAGGAATGCGAAAAAAAAAAAAAAAAACAGGAGCAAGGATTACCACCAAGCAGGAGTGTTTGCAACGCAAGGAAGAGAAGAACTGAAGTGTTTATATACCAAAAGACAGGAAGTGACACAACAGGAAGAAAGTGTGACACCATCTTGGATTGAGAAAGACCTTATAGAAAAGAATAGAAACAGGACCAAGTAGAAAAGGAAAATGAAAAAGGCATGCTGAGAAGGAGAAGACCAAAAAGGAAGGCAATATGAACACCAAGAAACAAGATGGAGAAAAAAAGAAGAATAAGGAGGAAAAAAAAAAGGAAATAACCCAGGGACGTAAGTAACTGTGAATTCATGGAGGGTGGCAGGGGCTGTGGTGCGACCCAGAGCATGAAATGTGCCTCCAAGGTTGCACTGTAAAAACGGGAAGGCAAAATGACGAGCTGCGGTCGGTGCCGGTGTGCCTAAACTCAGACCGCCGGCCCGACCGCGGCACGAGAAAGAGTCGCCACGGTAGTGCGCAGTGACACATGGACAGAATGTTAAAAAATTTCAAACATTCAACCTCAGTCGCAGATCTGGATTTAATCCATTGTATTTTGCTTGCCATGTCACCCCAGTTTGGACCCAGCCATATTCAAATCAGTCTTGTCCCTGTTCCCCATGGGAACTGTCCAGACTGAATTTCCAAACCAAGTCCTCCCTGGACCAGAAACAAGCATCGTAGGACTAGTTTAAGGGTATCGCCCCTCCAGAGGCATAGCAAGCAGGGGGCACATGTATGGGCCTACCTTAGCCATTCAGGGTGGACATAGCAACACCACAAAATAAAATGATGCACACAGTGTTGAATCTTTTCAAACACTCATCCCCAGTCACAGGTCTGAGAATGAATGTTTGCATTGTTCAACATTCCGTACTTCATCTGTTTTTTTTATCAGTACACAAAGGCCAACTGCCAAACTGTTTAGAGTTACGGTACCTAGGCAAAAGGCAGCATATGGTTAGGAAAAGAAAATGCCAACTTTCAAAAAGAGGCATTTTCAGAATTGTGACTTAAAACCTGATGCTACCTTTAAAGAGTGTTTTAAATTACAATTCATTTGACTCACAAATTGACAATCCTATCTGTTCCTAATCAAATATTAGCAGTAATGAAAAACAAATTGAGGAGTTTCATACAACCAGGACATGAAAAACTTAAAAATACATACCCCACTTTTCAAATACAATGCACCATGCCCTATGGGTTTTTATGGCCTGACTTAGGGATGGATTATATGTTTATAAAACAAAGGTTTAGACCTGGGAAAGCGTTTATTTTGACAGGTTGAATTGGCAACTTAAAACTGCACTACAGGCTGCAATGGCAGGCATGAGTCATGTTTAAATGTGATGCATAAGTAGATGGCACAATGAGTGCTCCAAGCCACTAGTAGCATTTTCTTTACAGACCCTGGGTACCATTTCGTAGGGGCATACAATTCAATTAAATGTGTCAATTGGGAACCAGTTAAATTTTACATGTTTGAGGGAGAGCCCAAATGCACTTTAGCACTGGTTAGCAGTGATAAAGTGCAGAGTCTTAAAACCAACAAAAACAAACTCTGCAAAACAGGAGAGGTTAAGCAAAAATGTTTGGGGGACTACCACCTAAGGGTATCATGTCTAACTCATAAGCACCTATCAAATCTCTGTAATTGGAGGGTAGGAAATTAGGACTGAGATGAGTAAGGCCAGGACTTAAAGTATTGGATTTTAACTGGAAAGTGAGACAGTCATTTCCTCTCCGTCCATCTTCCTTGTTCCAGTCTCATCCCAGAGCCAAGAAGATTTCAGGGCCTTAATAAAGAAGTATACACAAAAAAGACAAATTATTGGCTTGATTTTAAAGGACCTCAGTGAGTTCAACACTAAGGCCCTCATTACAACCCTGGCGGTCGGAGTTAAAGCAGTAATACCTCCAACAGGCCGGTGGTAAAGAAAATGGAATCACGACCACGGCGGAAACCACCAACACAGACAGCAACTTTAACACTCCGACCGCCAGGGTGGTAGCAACAAACACCGCGGCGGTCACCACTAACAGACAGGTGGAAGACAATGTACCGCCCACACTACTACAAGGCACCAATCCACCAGCAAAAGCACGGCGGAAACAGTACACTGAAGGGGAATCACTCAACTTTCGACACTCAACGAAGAACCAGGACCCCATGGAGCCTGAACTGCAGGTCCTCTCCATGCTGGTGTATCTACTAATACACCAGGAATTTGAAAGAAGGCGGCGGCGAAGACGACGGTGAGTACTGCACCTAGCACACAGAGGAGTGGGGGAGTAAAAAGAGAGTGACACCCACACGCAACATGCAACACTCCCACCCTCACCCACAACACCATACACACAAACACATCCAATAACATTACATATACACCCGTTACCCCTGGAAGAACGCAAGGACAAAAGGAATTGAGTCCAATCAGTGATATTTTGGAACATGGAGATATAGCTAATGAATATAAAAAAATAGTATATACAAATATTGACAATATGTACAGAAGGCCGTACACAGTCCTTTGTAAATGTCCGTGGACCAGTGGACCAAAAAATCATGATTCCTGCCTCAAAACGGAGAAAACACTGCAGGGGCATCAGGTCGAAAACACACAGGCACCTCAGGGGGACGGGGAGGGGGGGCACCTCAGCCGGATGATGGTACAACGCCACTGCTCCTCGAGGGGGTTCCATGCCCATAGAGATGTCCTAGGGAGTGCAAAGCCACAGTCTCTCAAGTGGGTGGTTTGCCCACTGCTTGGTCCTGGGGAGTGCAAAGCCACAGTCTCTCAAGTGGGTGGTTTGCCCACTGCTTGGTCCTGGGGAGTGCAAGGCCACAGTCTCTCAAGTGGGTGACATGTTCCACTGGTTCTGGAGGGGGCCTTGTGCCCAGTCTGCTTCATCCTGCCAAGGATTGGGTGAGTGGATGCATTTCTCCACTGGTTCTGGAGGGGGCATTGTGCCCAGTCTCCTTCATCCTGCCAAGGATTGGGTGAGTGGATGCATTTCTCCACTGGTTCTTGAGGGGGCCGTGTGCCCAGTCTGCTTCATCCTGCTAAGGATTGGGTGAGTGGACGCATGTCTCCACTGGTTCTGGAGGGGGCCTTGTGCCCAGTCTACTTCATCCTGTCAAGGATTGGGTGAGGGGACGCATTTCTCCACTGGTTCCAGAGGGGGCCTTGTGCCCAGTCTGCTTCATCCTGCCAATGATTGGGTGAGTGGATGCATCTCTCCATTGGTTCTGGAGGGGGCAATGTGCGCAGTGATGCTGCACCTGGGGTGTGGCAGTTCCCATTCCCTCACCTGGGTATCTAAGGCACGTGATGTGCAGGGAACAGGTAGCATGGTACTCCATGGAGGCAGAGCCACACTCCATCCTGTGGCGACTTAGGCTGCAAACTGCTGCCAGTGCCAGTGCTGCTGGTGGTGCCTCAAGTGGTGTGTACAGGGTCCAGGACATATACTGCAGCCTCGGACGGCTGCCCACTAGGGATGCTACTGATGTCTGATGTAGTGGCACCAGCTGGACATGTGGCAGTGCATATGGCGGTGCAGGTGGCAGTGTCTGCGGTGGTGTCTGCGGCGGAGGTGCTGCCGGTGCTGCCCATGGTGCAGGTGCTTATAGTAGTGGAGGGAGACACCAGGCCGTCTCCAGCAGCCTCGGACAGCTGCCCACTGGGGATGATGCTGGTGACTGTCGTTATGGCAGCGGCGGTGCAGGGGGCAGTGTAGATGCCGGGACAGGTGACGGTGCAGCTGGCGGTCATTGCGGCGGTGCATACCGTGGTACAGGTTGCTGGTCTGTCAGGATAAATGGTGGTCACCAGTCCCTCCCCAGGAGGTTCTGAGCCCTGAAGTGACTTGCCCTTGCTTTTGTGTCCCCCACCACCTTGGTAGACCCTGCTGGGACCTTGGCACTGTCTTCTTTTGTTTTAGATGAGGCCTTGCTGAGTGGGTGGTGCGTCTTGTCCGTGCTGCATGCTGGTCCCTTCTTAACCTTGGCAGGTGGTGGAATCGGGTGGTCTTTAGCATTGGTAGGTGGCACACTGCCAGCCCTGACGGGTGCCCCCTTCGATCCTCTAGGACTTGCAGGGACCACAGTGGACGCCGAGTTGGTGGCTGAGGTGCTGGCCCGAGATCTAGACATCCTGGCCCTAGAGGAAAGACGGGGGGTGTGGTAGGGAAGAGGTCAATGTTAGCCAGGAAAAGTTTTTTTGACACACTGGGACGGGAAGATGGAGGGGGCGTGGGAGTGGAGGAAGAGGTAGTGGCTGTGGGAGGTGTACCTCTGCTGAGGTTGGGTGAAGGTGCATGGGCTGGAGGCTGTTGTGAAGTGGATGGCTGTTGAGTGGGTGTGTGCCTGCGTTTGTGTACTTTTGGAGGAGGGCTCACAGACACACTGGGAGAGGACACATGGGACATGTGCATGGTTGTGTGGGTGGTGATTGCTCGTGAGGGGTGTGTTGTGATGGGTGTGCTGGTGATGAGGCAGTGGCTGGTGATGTAGTGCATGCAGGTGTAAGTGGAGATGCAACTGGGAGGGAGGTGGACGAAAAGGAGGGGGGCACAGTGGAGGAAGTGGATGTTGGTATGTGTGCATGGGTATGGTGCTTCTGTGAGTGCCTGTGTGATGATGTGTGGTGCTTGTGTTTTCCTGAGCCACTTTTGTGTGTTGATGTGTGTGTGCATGCTGGTCTGAAGGTGTGCTTGGGATAGAGTGAGGTAGAGGGGATTGGGTCTGGGTAGTGGAAGTTGGAAGGGGAGGCTGGACACATGGACAATGGCTGCCATCAGTGCTGAGGCCAGAGCCTGAAATTCTCTCTGCTGGGCCGCCACGTCAGAATGAATGCCCTCCAGGTATGCATTTGTTTGTTGCAAATGCCTCTCGCCACCCTGGATGGCATTCACAATGGTTGACTGCCCAACAGTGAGGGATCTCAGGAGGTCAATAGTCTCCTCACTGAGGGCAGCAGGGATGACTGGGGCAGGGCCTGAGGTGCCTGGTGCGAAGGAGATGCCCACCCTCCTGGGTGAGCGGGCACAGGAAACACGCTGAGGGGCTGCTAGGGAGAGCAGTGCGAATGGGGGGGGGGTGGCTGTACCTGTTGTTGGGGTGGGCACAGAGGTGTCTGCCACCACCAGGGAGCTTTTATCAGAGGAGGAGTCGCTGTCACTGGTGTACCCTCGTGTCCCCATCGTGGAGCTCCCCTCGTCCTCCGTCCCACTGGTTCGATCACCCTCAGTGGATTCACCCTCATGGGCCATGTGGGCTGCAGCTCCCTCGGTCGCCGGTGCCTCTGCTCCTCCGCCAGATGATGCTAATGCACACAAGGATAGTGTGACAAAACAAGAAGGGGGGATAGACAGAGGATACACATGGTCAATGCCAGCAACACCACTACCATTGACATACACAACACACACTGAACTGCCCTATGCAGTAGGCCATGCCCAACTGCTCACTAACGTAGTCACCAGCCCATGGGGTACAATGCCTAATGCCAGCATCTACACACCTGACACCCACATGACCCTGCCCAGTAGTAGTTGGCCACTTGTACCATTGGGGTAGGGGTGCTTCAGAGCCTGCAAACAAGGGACCTACCCTGCCATGATCGCCCTGGCCTAGTGGCACCCACAGCCCACTTCCCCCACCCAGCTAGTTCCTAAAGCGCACAAAGTCAGCTTTCTGAAACTGTACTCACCCCCTTGTGGCTGCAGTGATGCCCTCAAGCGCCCATCCAACTCCGGATAGGCCACCGCCAGGATGCGGAACATCAGGGGGTAATGGTGCGACAGGCACCCCTTCCACCTTGGGAGGCCAGCCCCAGCTAGGCCTCTGCCATCTTCTTGGTCCAGCGGCACAGTTCCTCCCATATCTTGTGGCAGTGGGTGCTCCGCCTGTGATAGACCACCTCCTTGGCGATGGCATGCCAAATACCCTTTTTCCGGTGGGTGCTGACCTAGAGGGAATAGACAGCATAAAATGTAATTACTCACCCATCTGGACTGTCATACTAATTGCCCACCAATTCCCACCCATGCCCTGACGCACGTACACTGACCACCTCTCATGCAGCATTCAGGCCAGGATGCCTTAGCACCCCACAAATTGTGGCTTACATCCACAACACTCAAAACAGGCATTGCCCACGCATCATGCTCACAGTGTACTCACCTGTTTGTCCGGAGGACAGTAGAGTAACGTGTACTGGGGGAGGTCCCCATCCACCAGTTTCTCCAACTCCTCTGCAGTGAAGGCAGGGGCCCTTTCCCCAGACACTCTAACCGCCGTCGCTTCCAGAATCAGGTCACAGAAGCACTTGCAGTGTAGGTCCTCTCCTGTTGATGGTCAGGTAGCAAGTGAGTGAATAGGTAGAAAATGGTGGTGACGTACCGTCACTGCTGACGTATATCACCATTGGCTCCTGGGACCCAGAGGGCCCAATGATAACCAATGCGGAGTTGCGCAGCGGTCATTGACCGCCTACCGCGACGCAGCACAATGCCAGCACAGTTACCTCATTTCCCCTTGTCCCTCCTCAGAGGTCAGGCAGCCGCCATTTCTGAGGGGCACTTTGCATGGCACCTAACTGCGTCATAGCACATATTGGCACCTATACTGACTCTCGAATTCACACAGTGCTTCTGTGACATTAATTCAAACACAGTTGTGCTATCTATGTGGTAAATGACCTTCTGCTCACCGTTCTCCTCCATAGTCTACAACCGCTGAGGCAGATGATGAGATGGCAGCATCCTCCGGTGTACAGACCCGTGGTGGACCTGTCGACAATGGAGGACAGACACATTAACATCACAGACATACTTGATCGTGCCATAGTCCAAGAACTGTGTGCCCAATTGGAGCCAGACCTGATGTCAGCAATCCTCCAGCCCACAGGAATACCCCCTCTAGTGCAGGTCCTGTCAGTGCCCCATTTCCTGATTTCTATGCCCTGGGACATATCCCCAACATCATTGGTTCCATTGATGGTACACATGTGGCATTTTTCCCCCCCAGCAGAAATGAACAGGTGTACAGGAATAGAAGAAGCTATCATTCGAGGAATGTGCAAATTATGTGTTTGGCGGACCAGTACATGTCCCATGTGAATGCCAAATATCCTGGCTCAGTGCATGACGTCTATATCTTGAGGAATAGCAGCATCCCTTATGTGATTGGGTCAACTCCAGAGGCACCGGGTGTGGCTAATAGGTGAGTCCAAGGCGCCCACACAGTATAAGTAGGTGTCAAGGTATTGGGTTGTCCCTAAGGGTTAGTGTGTGTCTAACAGTTCTCCCTTGATATTTATAGGTGACTCTGATTACCCCCAACCTCTCATCGATACTGACCCCAGTGAGGAATCCCAGGACAAGGGCAGAGGAATGTTAATATGAAGCTCATGGGCGAACAAGGTGGATTATTGAGAGGACCTTCGGCCTCCTGAAGGCCAGGCTCCGGTGCCTTCATCTGACAGGTGGATCCCTGTACTACTCACCCAAGAAGGTGTGCCAGATCATCGTGGCATGCTGTATGTTGCACTACCTGGCCTTGAGACACCAGGTGTCTTTTCTGCTGGAGGATGAGCCTGGTGATGGTGTGGCAGTGGTGGAGTCTGTGGACAGTGAGGATGTGGACAACAGAACAAACATTATACAGCAGTACTTCCAGTGACACGCAGGTAAGAGATTGCAACTCCTCTTCACATTTCAGTATACTTTTGGACATTGTACATGGCAGCCTCTTACCCTCTGTCCATGTCCACTGACTGTTCGCTTTGGATTCCCTCTTTTCAGATCTGTGTACCCCATTCTGGCTCCTGCTATGTGTACTGCTGCCCAACAACTGTCATAAATTGGTATAATTCAATGAACATAGACGTTGCAATGCTTTGAGAATGTTGTAAGAATACATCTTTCCAATCATTACACTGACTCCAGTATGGTTTATATTTCAATGGTGTTTATTTTTTGGGCTGAATAGTATGAGGGTACATGCAAGAGGCTGGGGTTGGGGTGATGGCGGAGGAAGGTCAATGGTAGAGTCCAGTCTCTTGGTATCACAGGTGTGTAATGGCAGTTCAAGGTGGACAGGGTGACATATTGGGACAGAAGGGTGACAATCAGGAGAATCTTATTTCCTGGTGGGGGTCTTGGCAATGTTCTCTGTCTTCTGCATGGATCGCAGGGACCATTTGCGTCGTGGTTCTCCTTCTGCAGGGGGTGGGGTGCTGGTGCCCTGTTGGTCCTGTGGCAGGGCCTCCTGTCCACTAGCACCGGTGGAGGTGGAAGGCTGTTCCTTGGTTTGGCTAGTGTCAGGGGCCCTTCGCTGTGCCACTGTCTCCCTCATGGTCTTGTCCATGTCTGCCAGCACCCCTGCTATGGTGACCAGGATGGTGTAGATTTTTGTGAGGTCCTCCCTGAACCCCAGGTACTGTCCCTCCTGCAGCCACTGGGCCTCCTGTAACTTGGCCAGTACTGGGCCCATGGTCTCCTTGGGAATGGTAGTATGCTCCCATGATGTTGGAGAGTGCCTTGTGGAAGGTCGGTTCCCTGAGCCTGTCCTCCCCCTGTCGCACAGCAGTCCTCCCAGCTTCCCTGTTGTCCTGTGCCTCTGTCCCCTGAACCGTATGCCCACTGCCACTGACCCCAGGTCCCTGATCGTCCTGTGTTAGTGGGGTTGCCTAGGGTCCCTGTAGTGGTGGACACACTGCTGATTGACGTGTCCTGGGGACAGAGGTAAGGGCCTGCTGGGTGGGTGCTGTGGTGGTGTTTCCTGAGGGGGGAGGCTCTGTGGTGGGTTGGGACTGTGGCATGGGAACCGACTGTCCAGAGATCCCTGATGGGCCAGGTTGGTCATCGTGATCCAGGCGTGCAGAGCTGCTGTCATCACTGTGGGCCTCTTCTGTGGGGGGACTGGATGTTGGTGGCACCTCCTCTCCAGTGACGTTAGGTAGGGGTCCTGTTGGGATGCAACTGCATTGTTATTATATCTGTGTATGCAATCTTGTGCACTGGGTGTGTTTCCCTGTATAATTGTGGTTTCCCTGTCGCCTTGGCCTTGTGTGATTGCTGATTGTGTGGGCTGGGTGAGTCTCTCTACTGGGCATGTGGTGATGGGTGTCCATGCAGGGCTGTGATGGGTGTCCATGCTTTTTTTGTTGCATACAGGGCTTCGTATTGGGATGTGTGGGTTGTGATGGTGGGGTATATGTGAGGTGATGGTAGGGTGGAAAATATAATGGTAAAGATTTGCCCTACCAGAGTCCAGTCCTCCTGCTACTTCTGCGAGGCCTTCAAGATGCATGATCACCAAGACTTGCTCCTCCTATGTTGTTAGTTGTGGGGGAGGAGGTGGGGGGTCCACCGCCGGTCCTCTGTACAGCAGTCTGGTGTCTTGAAACCACAGAACGCACCTTCCCCCGTAGGTCATTCCACCTCTTCCTGATGTCATCCCTGGTTCTTGGATGCTGTTCTCCGCCATAGCTCCATCTTCCTTGCAATGGACGTCTGCTGCACCTGTGATCCGTATAGCTGTGGCTCTACCGGGATGATTTCCTCCACCATGACCCTTAGCTCCTCCTCAAAAAACCTGGGGTGTCTTTGGGGTGCCATTGATGTGATGTGACTGATATGTGTGAGGTGATGTGTGGGGTGATGTGTTGGGGTGTATACTGTGACGTGCGTGGATAGTGCATGAGTGATGGTGTTCTGTGCGTCTGATTGAGTGTGTGCTCTTTGCTTGTCTCTCTGTGTTTGGTCTCTTTTTTTTCGTTGCAAGGGGTTGTGGGTAGTGTGGGTGTGTGTTTTATAGTGGTGTGAGTGTGTGTGTGGTGTGTGTATGTGTGTCAGGTGTGTGAATTTTGAATTGTCCAATATGGTGTATTTTTGAAAGTGTGTGTGTATTTTGAGCGCAGCGGCGTTGATTCGTGGGTCATGATACTGTGGGCGTATTCCTGTTGGCTTGATGGTGTGAGTTTTGCTATCGCCAGTTTATCACTGACTTTTGGTCTGGCGGACTTGTGTGTGTGTCTGTATTGTGGCACTATTCTCTGTGTGGGTCATATTACCCGTGGTGGATTACCGCCACGGTATCTTGGCGGCTGTCGGCACAGCGGTAAGCGGGATTTACCTCCAGGGTTGTAATGTGGGCCTATGAATGAAATTTCTTTTGAGATATTCGTCCTCATTTAAAAAATCCTCCAATTTACTTGATTTTCCTCTGAGGACTTTCAGATCTGCAGGTCCATCTGTAGCTTTAAATATAGCTGCAACAGTCTGCTAAAACATTTGTTCATTAATCTGCAAAGCTGGTACATGTCATGTTCAGTAGCAGCACCATGAACCATCTGTTGAGACTCAGGAAAGTGCAACTCTTGCCAATGGTGACACTGCCTTGGTCATTCCCCAGATTGTTCTGTTACCTATTTGGAACTCTTAATTACACTGATAAATTTAAATATCCCCATATCTCTGACAAGCCTCCTGCCTCTGCTTGGCTTATTACTAATGAAACCAGCTATTGCAACGCATGTTGCCCTCTTGTGAGTCTGCAGCTGTGTCTATAACAGGAATAGGTGGACAGAGCAATACTACAGGAAACCATTGAAAGGAATGAGAACAGTCTGAGAGCGCAACCTCTCCTTAAATATTTAAAGTGCTAGCAAATTCATTAAAAATAAAAACTATTTCAGTAATAACCCATATGATTTAATTCTAGGCCGAACCAAAAGCTGTATTTTAAACATGCATTTTTCTTTCTAAACTTTGCATGGCCCTTACTTGACGTGCTTGTTTTGCTAATGTTAACACATTCCAATCATCATTTAACTCAGCAGAAATGTTTCTATTGTATCTTTTGCAAGGCCTTTGCATGATAAATTTCCTATGCTAACAAAGAAAGCTATTTTGCTCTTTTAACCACTTGACCTGCATTGAAATCTCAAAACTTATAAAACTAATCTGAAACATGCTTCTTTATTAATAACTTTTAGTTTGAATATGTGTCAGAATTAAAATGACATAAGCTATTTGTGCATAACATTTACATGAATGTCTCTTCTTTCAGAAACCAAGGAGGTTGGGAAAATCCCTTAGTGCATCAGCCTTTGTAAAAATGCTTGCTAAATGTATCTTCTATTTGAACTGCCTTTGGTAGAAGTTACCATCTAGAATTAACTGTTCCTCTACCATGGTTTTTCTTGTTTGTGATTGGCTGACTGGTTGTCTCAGCTGAAACTATTGTATTATATTGTTTTTATTATAAAAGAGTCCCTGAAAAAGAACAGACAAGATTATCCCCAATACTTTCATGTGCAATCTGTTTTCTCAGTCTCACACAGAGCGCCACACTCCGAGACTCTGACAGACTTTGATCTCTGCCTGAACCACTCTCCATCAGAGTCTGTTACAGTAGTCTTTATGAGTACTAATAGCTTTACTGACCAGTCTGTCTCTTAGACATATGTTCCTTTTTCTGATTATATATATGTAAATGATTTACTTGTGCTGATATACAATACTAGAATGGGGATTGGGTCATATGGTACACTTTAAGCTATGTTCTGTAAAACGTACTTGACTAATAAAGGAAGATTTAGAACTCGTGATAAATAAAGCCTTTTTATTCTGAATACAACTCTCATTATTGACTCCTGAGAAAAATGACTTTATCTGTTGATGCTGAAATTGCAGCTTTCTTCCCAGCTCATACAAAAAATCTCCTATGAGGTGTGGAATGTTTTATAAATTTAGGATTCTCCATGCTGCCTAACGTGAATGACTTGCTCAAAACATCCGGACCACTAGAACAGGTCCTAAAAGAAGTACCAGTGAAATATCTCAACCCACACAAAGAGGTCAGTGAAAATTATTTTTTATCTTGGATAGGCAAGCAATGTCTGTTTGAGGGACATGTTCTTAGGAAGATGGGCAAAATGTTAATGTGCTCTCCTTGTATGAAAGTGCGAGGTTTCTATTACAGACATTTAGCGCAGATTACATGTGCACAAAATGCAGTTTGCAAATGCAGTTATGCAGAAATACATTTTTATAAAAGCTATGCCATTTTCGCTTACCTTTTAAACACATTTTGAAAATGTGTTCCCTCTACTTTGAGCTGAGAAAAGTCCATAACACTCTGACTTGTCTCTTTCCTTCACAGCTGTCACTAACAACTATGTGCTCACTCTGCCACCAGAAACAGGGGTTGCTTGTGGCTGGCTCTCTAATTAATTCTTGTTTCTTTTATTTTATTGTCTCCTTTGCAACAGAAAATGAAACTCTTTAGAAGAACACTGCTTACGTCTGTACATACCTCTCTTGGATAAATGTCCATATTAACAAAAGTATCCAGATTTTTCTATTACAAGTGAAATAAATATTTGCTTTTCTCATAACAATCTCTTCATGCTGCCCCTTAAAAGGGACTTTTTATAATGCCAAGTGACTACCAATCTAGTGCAGTGACCAGTAAACAGCTCTAATTCAGGACCTAAAAAAGATTTAAATCAGTGCATAGATTTATCATCAGGTATATCTTTTAATGTTATCATTACATAAAAAAGTTATCTTTGTGTTCCGAAAAAGGTGTTTCCATGAAAGTGTTGTTGCATTACCCTCATCTGCAGCGCGGCTCCTCTGCAAATCCTTTAACAATGAAAGGATAATAAACTCAATTTATTATCCTTTCATTTTTAAAGGGGGACATTTGGGATGACAGGCTCGAGGGGAGTGCACTGTGCCCTCCTCTCAATGTGTATGTGTGTTTGTCCGGCTGTCTCAAGCTGTGATGCGGGCTGGAGAGATCAGGCACAGGCTTCCCAGCCAATCCTAACGCTGCTCTGAGCAGCAACAGGATGGGCCTCAAGGCAGGCTGGCTGGGTGCCTGTGTCTGCAGTGACGAGGGTAAGAGGAGTGGCACAGTGGTGGAGAAGGTACGTTTTTATAAAAAAAATTATGAAATGTTTTTGTTCTCCCCCTGCTCCCCTCCCCTTCCGCAGTCCCGCCCCTTAAGAGTGCAGTGTGCGGCTACAGACCATTTGTCTTTCTGATTACCGATTTTTTTTTTCTGTGTCTAGAAACTGTCATAAATGTGTTATTATTATTTGCATATCACATATGCCTTTCTTGTACTATTGGCGCTAGGCGAGATTAGCAGCGGTTTTTGACAATTAGAAGGACATTTAACCTTGATTAAAGCAAACAAGAGGCTATTCTGATTCCAGCAGGAAGTCATCCACTGCCTCCTTGGTAGTCCTTTTGCGGAGCCTGACCTATTCTCCCTTTACTTCACTGAATGGGCCCTGTCAGACCTTTACTCTGAAGTTCATTCGGAGCATAGCGTGCTGCAGTGGATGTCTGAATCCTAAATGAAAAGGAAATCGAAATCGTAGTGTAAAGAAGCAGATCCTAGCAAACCGAGGGCAGCTATGTTCTGAGAGTGCTTGGTTAAAAAGGAAATTTCTGAATAGTGATAAAACTAGGTATAATAACACTGTTTGAACATAGGTGCTCCAGATTGATCCTGTTTATTTATTTATTGAGTTTTACAATACACTTATGCATTTGGAATATCTGCTTAGGAACATACATGCCCGGAAAGCCGATGGAAAGTGAGAGGAGAAACATTGTGGGTAGGCTGATCAGGCATGGCAGATCATTTAAAAGATTCAAAGTTTCAAGACATGCAATAGAGTTCATCTTAAGTGATAGAAAGGTTCAGTTAGTTAAAAAGTTAGCCTTTGATTTCAATTGAATTTCAATTACTGTGTTATCATCACTCCCGTCCTGCTGTTGGCCACTCACTGACTGATCACTTATCTGAAAATCACCATTTAACTCAGCCACCTAGGCCATCTGCCTAACCTTTCGCTTGTCTACCTTGCTCTGGTAGGTTGCCCCATGTTGGACAGTCTCACAGTCTGCAACATGTGACCCTCACCAATACTTTCCCTCTCACTCATCCCACATAAGACTCTCATGTCTGGCATTTCTTTCACTCCTTTTCTTCACTGTGGCAGAAAACTTGCCCTGTCCCATCTTTTACAAATATTCTAGTAACAGAAGATTGTTGGCAAAGTGAAACGGAAGGAATACAGGCTCTCAACATGTAGATTGACACTTACTACGGGCCTTTTCGAGCAATCAGTCAATAGTAGAGGAACATCAATGGGCAATAGTACAGGAGGATAGATGATCATGGACCTCAACAGAATGTTGTGCACAGCTCAATCCAGGTTTAACTCTGTCAATACCAACTATGTGGAACCCCCACCTTGCACTCCCATCAGTGTGTATGTGATGCAGCTGCTGAGGAAGGCACAGACCATCCTATTGAGGGAAAGGCAGAGGGATCTGCTGGGATGGGTTGTAAGTCACGTTCCTTTCTCAATGACAACTGTTGTCTTCAGTAAGGTATTCCTTCCTTGCTCCCAAGCACAGATATCATTTTTTTTTTAATTATCTAGCCTGTCATGCTTCCGGCTTAGCTTCTCTTCCATTGAAATTAATTAGTAGAAGAAAAGGTTTGCTGCCTATTGCTCAAGGACTTATTTGTACCCTACCTCTTTTGTTCTGTTCCAGCCAGTGCCCAAATTACAATCCCATCTTGGCATGTGCCACATTTCTCCCACAGAGTCTGTTTAAAAGTCTACTTTTTATGACTTCCATTACAATTCTGTCATTTACCTTCCATTAACCAAATGACTAAGTCTACTACAGCGTTGGTCACCCAACCTGTCTGTAGCCTAACATAAACCTAGCTCAAGTTCTGATGTTTTACTGAAGCTTACTTTATTCAAAACTTACTTCTTCTATAGCTAAGAAATAAAATATCTGTTGTACATTTCACGAACTTCGATTGGAGGAAGTACTGTGGGACTCAATCCAGACTCGGGCCAGAACTCAAGAGGGAGGGGGATTATGGCGTGCGTTAGTTGTCACAAAACATGCTGCCCTGCCAGGTTGGCTCAATTAATGTTGCACAATATATATGTCAATTTAGTCAAATACATTGTTCAGCATAAATGTAGTGCACTATGTTTTCATTAGAAAGGTATATGTATATTTATATTTTGCAGCTCAGTCATGTTTTAGTAGCTCATTAAGGGCCAGATGTAGGAAGGTTCCCTTTTGCGAGTTGCAAATTGCGAGTCCCAGCGACTCGCAATTTACAACTCGCAAAAGGGAATGCAGAAATGTGTCTCACACATCTTCTGCGACTCGCTATGGGGTCGCAAAGACCCACCTCATAAATATTTTTGAGGTGAGTCGCAGTTTGCGACCCCATAGCGAGTCTAGGCACTCACGGGGATGGTGGCCTGCTGGAGACAAAGTCCTTAAAGGAAAACGAGCTACAAATAGAAAAAATACCGAAACCTTTTTGTTTCGGTTTTCTTCAGAGTAGGTGACCTGCTCTGAAAAAATATTTTTGTTTGCATTCACAAAGGGAAAGGGGTCCCATGGGGACCCCCTCCCGTTTGCGAATGAGTTACCATCCACTTCAAGTGGATGGTAACTGCGAGTTGATTTGCGACCGCTTTCACGGTCACAAATCAACTCTACATCGCGATGTGGTCGCAAATAGGAGGGGCACACCCCTTCCTATTTGTGAGTCCGAAACACATTTTGCGAGTCGGTTCCGACTCGCAAAATGTGTTTCTGCATCGCGTGAGGCCTTTTGCGCCTTGCAAATGGCGTTTTTCGCCGTTTGCGAGGCGCAAAAGGCTACCTACATCTGGCCCCATATGTATTGTGAAAGTGACAGTCATTGTATGAATTATTTTTAGCTGCTTTCATCCGTTTGACAAAAAAACATTGAATTAATTTGTACAATCTAATGCATAAAGTGAATTAAGTATGGGAAAGGCCCTGTGACAAAGACTCACGTAAAAACTTTCCAGCGGCCCAAGGGGCCATCAATGGTACTCTACAGTTTTAGAAACAATGTTTGTGTTAAATACCGCAGTTCATGTTCTTTTTCATTTTCCATGGATCATTCAGCTGCTCTTTCCCGAGGCCAAGCCTTGGCCTTCCAATGGAAGATAGACACTCAGTTGTGCCACCAAAAGATGGAGGCTATTTTGGTGGAGTACTGGCAGCTGGTGGCCTTGGAGAAGGAGGAGAAGGAGGACATTAATGTATCAGGTGACCAGCTAGAGGGATCCCAAACACACCATCACTGCCACCACAGGCAGCCAAAGTCCCAGGCTACCGCCCCTCACAACCACAGATGCTCTCCTGCTCCAGCAACTGATCAAATGGCTAGAGGAAGATCAGAAAGGATAGTGCAGACACGAAGAAAAACAGCAGTAGGCTGAAAGTCATGGAGATTTTTTTTCTTTAGGGATGGGGTTGGCCTGTTGCTAAAGAAGAAGTTATGAAGGACACTTGTGGATGGGATGTTTGGGGTTTAGGGAGAGATGTGGATCTGTTGCAGGAGGTGAGTATGGGACTTTGGAATTTTTTTATTAATAAATGGGGTTTTTCTCTTCAGTACGAGTCTTTTTTTATTTTATTCACTGATGGCCATTACTGGCCAGTGTGCCATCACTTTTAGCTACAAAAGAAGCACCTCCAACGTAGTGAAATGATGACAAATGCTGAGTCCCACACCTCGCTAATCACAAAGCAATTGTCCAGCTGTGTTCATTTCCTTTCTCTTCTCTTTAGTTTTTCCTTGCCACATTAGGTACTTTACTTACCCTACCTCCTCTAGTCCACTTCCTTGCAATCAGTGTTGGAAAAGTGACCAAGAACATTCTGATCCCCCAATTAACCCCTACATTGCTAAGCTTTCCCCTCCTTAATGTTTTTGCTATTTGGGGTAGTCCGCGTTTAAGCCTCCAGAATGATTTGTCCACATAAACTATCCACACCAAATGTGGGTCCTTTTTTCCAACATGTTTGTGGATTCCACTGGATGGGACAGAGAAATTAGGCAAAATATATTGAAATATGGGGAAAAAGTGCTGCAGAAGAAAATGTCTGTTTTTAACTGCAAAGATTTGCGGTGCTGAATTATTATATTCCAAATTTTCAGGAAAAAGCAGACTTGATTCAGAAAACCTATTTTTTTTACCCAGTTTTGGCATTTTACTGCTTTTATGCTTTCAACCTCCTTCCAGTTTGTGGTAGAAACTAGTGAGAAACCCATGGTGGGTCCCGGTGGGGAATACATTTCTGAAAAATAGACAAAGTTATGAATCAAGCAAGGATTCAATTGTGTAGATCCTTCAAGTTTTCCCTAAAGAAATCAAGTGTTGAATTAAAAAAAAAATGAAAATTAGAAGAACAAAATGGGCATTTGTGACAACGTTTTCATTTGTAACTTTTCAACACAATGGCTGATATACAAAACCTTTATGCTATTAAATCTGCTACAGCCTTCTTATTGTGGGATTTGTGACATTTCCAAAAACTTTATGTACCCGGAGCCAATAACTGAACTGCATTTTGCAATGGTATTTCATTGTGTACCTGGTATATAGCAATTCATATGGTACAACATAAATTGTGAAAAATAGGTATCAAGGAAACCTATGTATTTTCAAAATGGGCACCAGATAAAGAGTTTAGAAAAAAGTTTTTTTTGTACTTCTCTGAATTTGTGGGTACCAATACTAGCATGTGAATTATAGGGTATTTCTCAGAGTGACTTCTCTGTCACACACTGTCTTACATTTACAAGGTGCAAATGCATATAAGTACAATTGGTAATAACACTTGCTCTATGATTCAGTATTCTTCTAAGTCTCATGATAAAAATGTACCTCACTTGTGTGGGTAACCTCAAAGGCTGCCAAAAAAAAATCCTCACATTTCTGTGATGAAAAGATCTCGAATCTGCGGGGAGCCACACACTTCCTCCTACCCAGGTTTTTCCTACACATTCTGATGAAAAAAGTACCTCACTTGTCTGTGCAGACCTATTGCCAGCATCAGAATAGAGCTCAAAACACAGCATTGACATATTCAATTTTTCCCAGTAAAACCTTCCCCTTTTTAGGGTTGAGCCTGCGTCGCATGCGCTAGCGCATGCGTATCGCTAGCGAGGCACTTAAGGTATTAGAAAAGGGCTCGGAGCCCCGTCGACCTCACGTCAGTGTCTTTCATTGGCAAGTTGGCTTGCCTGTTAGAGTCTGCTTCTTTTTATTAGTGGAAGGCACGCATACCTCATGCCTTTTCCGTGGTTAGCCCTCCTCGAGCGCAGCGACCAAGTACGGAAAACATGCGAGGCTCGCTGGGGTTGTGGACTACTTTTTCTCTGTTTTTGAGCACGATCTCGCTGGGCAGAAGTTGAGTGCTTGTTAATTGCACTTTTGCCAGTAAACTGTACAGCGCAATCACGCTGTTTTTTTCTTTTAATGCAGGGAAAATCCAGTTGTGAGTTTACAACTGTGAACAGTTGTAACTCCGACAAATGCGAGACCCTAGTGCATTGCAAATGCTTGTTTGAAAAGTCAGTAGCTGTAGTTTTTGGGCCCTAGCTTAGCCAGCTCCTAGGGAACTCTAGCAAACCTGTACATTTTTGAAAATTAGATATCCACAGAAATCCACTATGGAATGTTTTCATGGCTCATACTAGCTTGTGTTACCCAGAACTCCTTGAAAAACTCTGACGTGCACTTAAAAACACACTTTCCTCACTTTTCTGTGATGTAAAGTTCTGGAATCTGCAGGGTGCCACAAACGTCCTTCTATCCAGCATTCTCCAAAGTCTTCTTATAAAAATGCTGCCCAACTTGTGTGGGTAGGCCTCGTGGCCACGACAGGAAATGGCCCAAATCACAGAATGGATACATCAAATTTTTCTATGCAAAACTCACCCGTTTTTTGCAAAGTAACTAGCTGTGGTTTTTAAGCCCTACCTTAGTCGGCAACTAGGGAAACCTAGAAAACCTGTACATTTTTAAAAACTAGACACCTGGCAGAATCTAGGGTGGTGTCACTTGCATGGCTATCACCAGGATGTGTTACCATAATCCATTGCAAACCTCAAGCTTTCACTGAAAGACATTTTATTCACATTTATGTGATAGAAAGTTCTGAAATCTGCAGGGCGACATGAACTTCCTTCCACCAAAATTTCTCCTAAGTCCTAAGTCTTCTGATAAAAATGGTGCCTCACTTGTGTGGGAAGGCCTAGTGTCAGCGATAAAAAATGGCCCAAAATGCAACATGGATACATCAAATTTTTCCATGCAAACCTGGCCTGTTTTTTTCAAAGTGGGTAGCTGTGGTTTTTGGGCCCTAGCTCATCTGGCACTGAGGAAAACGTAGCAAGCGTGTACATTTTTGAAAAATTTGACATCCAGGAAAATCCAGGATGGGGTGTTATGGGAGGATCTTACCTGCTTGTTTTACCCAGAATTCTTGCAAACATCAAACATTGCCTAAAAATACACACTTTCCTCAAATTTCTTGATGGAAACTTCTGAAATCATCAGGAATCAACAAAATACCTACCACCCAGCATTTTCCAACTTCTGTCAATAAAAATGCTGCACCACTTATGTGGCTGTTCCTAGTGCTGTGACAGGTATGTATCAAACCAAAGACAATGAGAGCCCTTGCATGGGGAGTCCTATTGACCTCAGTTGGATCCATTCCTGTCACTGGCACCAGGCCCAACCAAACAAGTGGCACAGCATTTTCATTGGCAGAAGTGGGGATGTCTAGTTTTCAGAAAAGCCTGAGTCTGGTAGATTTTTCCAAGTGGCAGCCTACCCCAGCCCAAAAAGAGCAGCTGTTCCCCATTGCAAGTAGGATAATACTGGGAGGTAGCCAAACTCCCTGAGTCCACTTGAAAAAACAAGACCCAAGAGTATTAAATGTCCTCTTGCTTGCCATTGAGATGAGAAGTCTTAATCCACAGGAGAGCAGAAATACTGTTTAGATTTTAGTTGTGAAGGCGGGCCTGAGGTTAAGCTGGGAAAGATCCAAACCATTATTTGCTGACATACAGTGGAATTTTTTCCCCCACCCCCACTGTTGGACAGATCGGGCGTAATTACCCCATCTGCCCCAGAGGGGGCAGAAAAACAGTTTTCTATCTTTTTATGAGGGCCTGGGAAATAGTCATGCTGGGCAGCTCTCCACCCTTATCATAATAAAAAATAATCATTGGTTTCTAATGAGCTTTCTGCCTCAGGTGGCTGATGGGGTTAATTGCCCCATATGATCCTCAGGGGAGGCAGAAGGACTGTTCTCCAGATTTGAGGGAGTGGGGACAAGGCCATGTCCATGCTGAGCAGGCCCCATCCTTACAATGAAAAACCATAATCCTTGGTATCTAGTGGGATTTTTCCCCCAAGGTGGCAAATGGGTATAATTGCCCCCATATGCTCTCCTGGGGGCGGGGGGAGAAAGACTGTTTCCCTTTTTGTGAGGGGTGGTAGCCTGGCCGTGTGCATGTTGGGCAGCCTTCACCTCTACAATTAAAAAAATGTAAATCCTTGTGTCTAGTGGGCTTTCTGCCCCCTGGGTGCAGAAAGTTTGTGTTTTCATGTTTATGGAGGTGAAGGAATGGCTACACCAATGTTGGGCTGCCCCCACTCCTACAGTTATAAAAAAAATAGTCCCTGGTACCTAGTGGACTTTCTGGCCCCCCAAGGGGGCAGATATGGGTACTTGCCTCATCTGCCTCCTGGTGGGGCAGAAAGACTGTGTCCCCATTTTCATGTTGTGTGGGCATGACCATGCCGAGCAGCCTGAACTCCTAAAATTAAAAGAAGAGTAATCTCTGGTATCCAGGGGGCTGATGGGGGAAATATCTCCATCTGCCCCCACAGCAGAAACACTCTTTGGCTTTTTTTTGGAGGGGTGGGTTCATATTTCCTCCCTTAAATAGCCCTCATCTGAAGAACAGAAAGACTTTGGGGGTTATTCTAACTTTGGAGGAGGTGTTAATCCGTCCCAAAAGTGACGGAAAAGTGACGGATTTACCACCAGCCGTATTACGAGTCCATTATATCCTATGGAACTCGTAATACGGCTGGTGGTATATCCGTCACTTTACCGTCACTTTTGGGACGGATTAACACTCCTCCAAAGTTAGAATAACCCCCTTTATTTTTTTGGGCAGGGTGGGAGCATGACCATGCTGGGCACCCCTCGTCTCCATCTACCCCCAGGGGGAGGGGGGAGACTGTATAATTTCATTTTTTTAAAGGAGGAGCACAAGCAATTTCCCAAGCGGCTGCTCCTCCCTCCCTGGAGTTGGTGGATTCCTTCTTGGGGATCGCCCTCCTGCGATGATCCCCAAGCAGGATTCCACTCGGAAAAGATACCATTTGAAATGGGAAATTCTCTACTTTCCAATGATACCTCTCCCATCTGCATCAGTGCTTGGGGGCTGAGATAGCTCTGCAAGCACCTAAGCAGCAAAAGTGAAATGAGCCAACTGGCTCATTTATCTTTCACTGTGATGATGTCAGCATGCCATGAATACCCATCATCATTACAGTGAAAAGAAATGCCTTGGGCAGCAGAGGAAGCTCTTCCACTGCTCCCGAGGCTAAATAAAAACAAGGAAATCCCTCTGTTGTGAACAGAAGAGGGATTTCCTGGGTTTGTGTACATGATGGAATGGTTCTGTCCTTACCATGCCCACTGTGTCTGAGGTAATAACCAGTTCTTCCTCAGCAAAGCACCTGTTAATAATGTTACCATGCAAAGCAGCACGTATTCTCTTATTAGAAATAGTTATATGATTGCTACCTTTGTAATACCTTTTGTAACTATTGACCACCAATGGTATCATGACAACAGAAAACCAAAAAACAATAACCCCACCAAACGAGACCAACTCTAACTTGCATATGCATATCATGTCTTGTGTACATTTTGAATAAAATTTACACCAAACGTGAGTCTTTGTTTCTTTGTGGGAAAACGTGGCCACAGTTTTTATGTTAAACATGTATTACAGTGTCATACATCGTTATTGAGAGCATGAATCATAAAGGTGACAGGGCATAAATCACTAATGACAGGTCATTATTCATTTTTGACAGGCTCATAAATCAGGTCTGTGATAGGTCACAATCACCAACGGATGAGAGGTCATAAATCATCTCTGACAAATCACAATCCAGTTCTCTTCTTTGCTTGTCATACATTTGACACTTTTTAGATTGTTGATCATACATCCCTGGGGTCATAAAGTTTCTTGCTGTTTTTTTCCCCAATTGCATAGGGGGGGCAGCTTCTTACTGTCATATCTGTCCATTTTGTGCACTGCCATCTGGCAGGTCTGGGTTGCAAATGTTGTGCTCCACTTACTCCCCCCTTTTGGCCAACTCACTCTGACATAAGGCATTCCTATGTAAGTGGCTTGTCTTTGGCACACTGCCTTGCCCGTTTGCCTCCTTTACAAACAAATGTACCCTTTTCATTGGCCATGCTGCATTTGAGACTCAAGCCTCTAGGCGGCTCCCCCTTAGCTCCTTATGCTTTACGTCATTATCATAATTTTTTATGAGCACAGTGCCATTGTCATAGCTGCCCACAGGTTAGGGCAAAACACTTTAATTCAATCCTCTGCACTCCATCTTTTCCTATAAATGGAGGCACCTGGAGTAGATCAGGCTGTGTCTGGTGCTCTCCAAGCCATTCATTTTGCAGTATTTGCTGATCCCAATGTTTAACTTCCTTCTGGAGTTATTTACCTCCCCATTTGACATGGCCCCTGGCAAAGACAACCTGGGGATGGTCTTTGACCATGTGATGGTGGTGCTGCCAAACAATCTGTCTGCTTCCACTAACTCAAGGTGGATGTTGTTGAGAAGGTCCTTCCTATCTAGCCTGCAAGATTGTTGCCACCCATGTAGGTGTTAAAGATATTGGGGTGCCAGGCAGCTGCCACCTGCATTTTGATCAAAGTCACTCACAGTTTTTGCCATCCCATCCCTGAGTAGCCCCAACACATAATGCAAGTGACTTTTGGCATGCCTTCTTGCCTGTGATTGTTGCACATCCACAGTGTCAGCATTCGGTGCATAATAGAATGACCAACTGCCCAAACTAACCCGGGCCAGATCCTTGCCGAGGCAACAAGCACAGTGTCAGTTTCCTTTATGGTAACCCTGGCTGTGACCACACATATGCCTTATATGCATTAGAGCACCATCTGCCACCTCTGGCATTCTGTGTTGTCCTGCTGTAGTCACTGCAACTATCCTGAAAGAGTGTGACCTAAATAAAGCAGGCGGGACCTCTGCAGCCTGCAGGTGTATTCCACCCTCCACTTTCTTCTCTGGGGCCAAAAGCTCGCTGATCCTGAATGCACTGAACAACACAGTTGAAAGTACTGCTTTGAATAGAGAAACCTCCAATGGCCCCTTTGCTGACCCCTTGTGTGTCCAGTAGCTGCATCAGTTTCTCAAAACCTAGGGGTCACCAGGGGTCCTGTTATTTTCCTTACAGGCTTTTCCAGCCCTTTATGGCTGCCCTGGTGTAGTGGGAGGCTGTGGGACCCTTTCCTGTGGTTAGTTTTAAGAAGTGGGACACTTCCAACCATCATTTGGACTTCTTCTCTAGGTATGCCTATTCAGTGAAGCGCTACACTGCCCTATCTGTGGCTAATGGGTCCCCCGGTGATAGTAGCCCTTCCACCTGCATCATGGTACCCATATGTTTTCTCAAATCTTTGGTTGCACGGGGAGTGAGTGCATGTTGGAGTATAGCTGACAGGTCTGTTGCACCAGCTCCCACAAATCTTCCGGAAAAGGGGTCATCCTCTATTTTGCCTCAGGTTCTAGCCTTTTAAACTTGCTCATCTGCAAACGAGTGTGCATCAGCTAGTGAGTTCTCCACCCCAGGACGTATCGTACCTTGAGTTGTAGGTTTCCCTCTAACTGTAATTTCACCATGTGCTACATCTACTGCAATATGTCTGGGGCCCTTGCGGTACCATTATGAATGGCTTGGACTACCCGCTAGTTTTCTGACCATAGGGTCAGTTTCATGTCTCCCAAGCTGTCCTGCCAAATGGTCAGGGCCACTACCATGGGAAAAAGGTCAAGAAAAGTGATGTTTTGATGATGACCAATCTTCTGGGCTGTTGCCCTGTGCACTACTTCTTTCCTAGTACTGCCCCAAATTCTTGACTCCCGACCGCGTCTGTGAATAAGGATATCTGTTTTGCTGTCACCCATACTTCCCTCCTTATGGGAGACCATAAAACCTGTGCGAGGAATGAGTCCCACATGATCAGGTCCCCCCTCATTCCTGGCCCCAAACTAGTCGAGTGGTGCTTTTCTCTTAGACCTGCTGTCAGCCATGGTAGGTAGCTGGCAAAGACCTGCCGTGCTGGGATAACTCTTGCTGCAAAGTTGAGCTTGGTGATCAGGCTTTGCAGCTCTCGGAACATCGCTTCCTCCCTGCTGCACATTCAGCTTACCTCTTCTGTTATCTCTTTTACCTTGTCCTCTGGTAACCTGGATGTCCCTGCCACTGAGTCTAGTTCAATTCTGAGGAATAGCCGCCTTTTTGCTGACCCAAGTGTTTTCTCTGATGCTAGGGGCATGCCCATGTCCCTGGCTTGGCCTTGAAAAGCCCTTAGCATGTCCTTGTACTCCCTTGACCCTGCGCATACTGTGAACAAGAAATCATCGAGGGAGTGCAGTTTTCCTTTCTGTGGGTGTCTATCATGCAGGGCCCATTCCAAGAATTCTCAAAGTATGAGCAGGGCACTGAGAAACCTGTTGGCCTAGCCTTGTCAAAGTATGTCACCCCGTCACACTGAAAACCTAGTAGATGGAAGCTATAGAGGTGGACTGTGAGGAGGTGGAAAGCAGACTCAATATCTGCCTTTGCCGTGAGGGACCCTTTGCCCGTTGACCTTACTAAATCAATGGCATTGTCCACTGTCGCGTACCCTATTGAGCATGCTTCTGAATTGATCCTATCATTTGCCAATTTTCCCTCAAGGAAGAAAAGGTGGTGGACGAGCGTAAACTGACCCACGTCTTTTTTAAGTGCCACCAATAGGGGTGATATCACTAGTCCTTTGTTAAAGGGCCCTCCCCAACTCTTTCTCCTTCTTGATCTTTTGCTGCACTACCCCTGGGTGTCCCTGGGCAGATTTACCTTCTTCACCTTGTGCAGTAAGTTCCTCCACCCCGCCTCGCTTTCCCCCGTGCCTTGATTCCGCTGGGTGACCGCTCCACAGACCGAACAAGCATACTTAAATTTACATGGTGTGCTTTGTGTTTGTAAAATGACTTGTGTTTCCCCTGGAAGAGTATACTCCGACTGGGCTACTCACCTTTTCCACACCATGTGGTCTGAAACCGCTCCGGTACCAGATGGCTCCGATGCCACACTCTTCCCACACCTTGTATCAGGCAATCGTGTATGAAATTGAAGGCAGGGGCAGCTGGTACCTCAAATGTAGCATTGAGTCACTGCTTTGTGCCCTGGTCTTTGGAGACTATTGCGCACCCTCTCATCAGTGCTCTGGACAATCCTAATTACTGGTATGTGCAGAGTCATGTGTCTGCTCTGTGCATTGATCATCTGCACGCGTGCTGCCCGAACAATCCACGGGAGTCTCAAACAGGTATGGATACCTCAATCCAGGTCTAGGCAGGTAAATTTGGGCTCATAAGAAGGTTCTCCAAAAAAAGATAGGTAACCAGTTCTCTAATACCAAAGTTGCGCCTTGCCCCTGCTTTTGGAACGTAGACTGTGCAGGGGCAGCACATTTGCTTAAAATCCACCCCGTAGCCCCTTGGCAGGTATCTTTGTCATCCCACTGGGTAGTTTGGATGATTACCTGGGCACTTTTTCGCCCCTTATCTTTATGCACTTTGGTTTACCTATTTTGCTTTGGGGTAGTGGGGGCAACTCCAACCTTATTGTTGGCCACACTGTGGTGGCCTAAACGAGATATTTATGGTCCACAGCAGCCATTATGGTGCTGGCCCAGGAGGCCTCCTTCGGGGCTACTATCCCTGCTTCCTGTACCCATAGAACTTCTTTTAGAAATTGAATAGAAAAAGTAATGTGTTCTACATTTTCATATTGGCACAATACTTTAAAGCACAGTTTTCCCAAGGGTCTTGATAATGCTGGCAGCGGGTGGCCCTACTCACATAATAGGAAAAACATAGTTCTACTCAATGATGCTAGTGAACAAGCCAAAGGAATCTTATTCTTCATCACAGGCAACTAGACAAAAGGAAATAGTATATATATTTTTTTTTCAAATATATTTTTATTAACTATTCGCTGTCTTACATATGCATGTCCATTTGTGGCAACATCTTGTTCTTATCATAATATCAATCAAGCAATCCGTGTTCATGTTATACTTTACAGATACTTTGTTACATAACTTCTTAGTCATTTTGATTACAATATAGTATTCGTTAATTACTGATTCTAACATATTAACATTTCTACTTTAAGTGGTTATTTACTTCTTGATTCTTTGTTACCATTTTGAATTATGTGACCTCATAACAGGACGAAAGGAAATAGTAGAGAGAGTAGGCAATCCAAGACAGAGCCAATCATGATAAAACAACAACTAGCAACATAGTGTGTATTTATTTACTAAAATAAGCACACTAAACCACTCAAGTCTATGGGATAAAGAGAAGGTTACTTTAGAAGAATCTATGCGACATAGATTGTAGTAAAAAACCTACTACATGCTACCTACCCTTGCACAACCATTGCTATAGTTCATTCTCCACGCTGTGATTTCCCTTCTTGCCTGACTGTGGCATAGGAGGGGTGGAGTGGGAAAATTTGTAATGTTTAGTGACCTTCTCCACCAGTACCAATTGACATTGCTTTAGCCACATCCACCCTAGCAAGTGGGAGATCTATTGGTGGTAGAATTTCACATCACAACACATCCTACCACCCAGGTGAAGAGAGTTATGGGTTTAATGATTCAACACATAGGGAAAATTATGGAAAAGTGAGAGATAAACAAACAAAACATTCATTAAGTCCATGAAAAACATGTGTGGTCATATCTCTTGTGAAAGGTAGATGGCAGTTTTGTTACCATATTAAAACAGTATTTGGGCCTGATTTGGAACCTGGCAGAGGGCTTACTCAGTCACAGTTGTGACAGATGTCCCATCTGCTGAAATTTAAATCCCATTGAATAATATGGGAGCTATATTTTGGCGGATGGAACATCCATCACTGTTATGACAGAGTAACCCATCCACCAAGTTCTAAATCAGGCCCTTTGCCTTTAGAAGCCCCCATAATCCCAAGTTAGCACAGTTCCCAAAATATTGATACTAAAAAAAGGATACTGTATACAAATAGCTAGTGTATGTACATTCTTCTGCCATTCTCATTCTCAGTCTTGAGTACAAGCTACAGATGTATATATATATATGTATATATATATATATATATATATATATATATATATATACACATACACACAAAAAAAGCACTCCTTCTGGGCTCGGGCAGCCTTCAAGGGGTGTTGCATTAATTGGCAGAGCAGACCAATAGGAAATCCAAATACCAAAATAACAGTAATAAACGCACACTCTGGATGCCAGGGACAGTAGCACCGTGGCAAGTTTATTCACACAATGCGTTTGGCTGAACTCAGTGCACTTGTCAACCAATCAGAATGGCATAAATTAGACATGTTCATATGCACAGAAACAGGACAGTGAGAAAGAGATTTAAATCAACAAATCCATAAATACACAACAATGTTTCAAAGTGTTATTTAGGTAAACAATGTCTAGAGAATTAATATTAAAGTAATTAAAGTAATTTGTCTCTGCTTGCATACTATATCGATTTTACGGCTAATGTAATGCCAGCAAATCGTACTGCTACAAAGAGACATAAATGAATACATATAAGACAATCTCCACTGCCAAAATATCTCAGGAAATTCTGTTAAATATCAATTCAGAAACATAACAATGTATAAACGTCAAGCAATAAATTATGCCAAACCTGTTCTGAATAGATCATAAGTATATCCAAAATATGAACATAATGCCCAAGTGGGAAATCGCTTATACTGAACATGTAAATAGTAGATAGTACGCATGCAATGGGAGGCAAGTGCAAAAGAACTCCTTATCTGTGAATCACCATACCCATGCAGAACGTATCTTAGAGTGCAGGAAAGAGGGAGAAGTGACACAAGGCTTCCCCTGCAGTGCCATTGCTTCAGCAAGCAGGGTGCTGCTTTAACAGCAGCTCCGTTCTTACTGAAGTATTTCACATCGGTCCCCTGAGCTGTTTGACAGCAGGACAGACTTCAAAGCTCCTGCTGTTAAACAGAAGAGTGTTTGCTGTGGCGTGGCTGCAGTGCTGCAGCCAAGCTACAGCAAACAGCTATGTCCCAGGGTAGGACATCCCCGGGACATAGCAGGAGCTGGCCCTGGGGGATGGTGGACACCAGGGCCATGAGTGGCTCCCCAAGGGAGCCTGTGCGGCTCCCCTTCAATGTAAGTATAGTCCCGGGTGCTCAGGCTGAGTTAGCACGTGCTGCAGAGCTTAATAACTCCTCACGGGCATCCACATCTTTCCAACCCTGTGACAGAGTCCCTGCTCAGTTACTCGCTGCACAAGCAGATAACAGTTCATAATATCTGAACAAAGCCATGCAATGAGATTAGTTTTTCTTCTGAGACAAGCAGGGGGACAAGTGTCTAGTTTGTCCAAGATCATAAATGCCCACCTAGGCAGTAGGTTTTTTTTACCATGTTTTTCTACATTTTTCTCCTCTTTGTTTTTAAGGAGATTTGTTTTTACTCCCAGTTTCTTGTTTTTGTTCTACCCCATATCTTCATTATGATTATTGATTGTACTATGTACCCCTTTTTTCCTTCTTGAGGACCACAACCATGCTATATATGAAAGCATCCTTACTCTTGCGAAAGTCTCGTGAAAATAAAGAGGTTCTCATACATAGTGTGGTTTACACTCTCAGACCTCTAGTGAGAGCCAGGTGCATAGCCCCCCACAACCACTATGAGGGGGCAGTGTTTGCTGCTTTACGCTCACAGGTCTCTCACAAAAGTCTACTTTTAAAATGGAATTTGCCTTTTCACTAAGCATATCCTGTTGTAATACGTATAATTTACAGCCAACCCCTTTTTTATATGATCCCGCAAGAGTCTTGCAAGCTTGCAAAAATACTTAAGAAGAAGAATTTATATTTTCCTTCAATACAATACTTACCTCCTAAAATCTCCACTACTAAACTATGGGGAGACACTGGCCTCTCCACTGAGACCTTGCATGAAGACGGCTGGTGGGTAGAGTAGGGTGGAAAGAGACACTGCCTCTTCATTCACACATCTCCCAGGTTCAGTAGTATATATAGCAGGGTGGGAATGGTTCTCACCTCACCTGTGAGACCTCGCTATTCCATAGTACGTATCACAAGTACCAGCCTCCCCACAGGCACTTCTCCACAGGGAAATAACCACATTTATTAGTGAGTGGGAATGGGGTACCCTGTTCAGTCACAGCTCTCCCCAGGGTGATAGATATCTACAGGAATATGTAGTGAAACACTGTCTTCTGTATTAACATCTATCTATAAGACAACTTGAATATACAGTACAATGTAGTGAACCAGCGGCATCTGCCCTCATACCGCTTCTTAGAACAGCAATATGTAGTGCTGCCTGGGAATGAAGTCATCTGTCTGATGACACATCTTATCAGGGTAAGAGGCATCTGTAGTAAGGTTTGAGAGATATGATCTCTTTATTCATACCTCTTCTCGTAGTGACAGGTATGCATAGTAGGCTATTGTCAAAGCCCAGCTCACCTGAGTCCTTGTTCAGTTCTGATGGAGGTTGAAGACAATCCAACCCCACCCTGAAACTGCTTGTTCCAGCACACTAGTTTTTAAAACAGTGCACTAAGAACAGAAGCTCAAGGGAAGGGGGGAAGTGGATAAAATAAAATAAAGAGACAACACCGTTCTTGCGTTTTCACTGTTGAAGTGCTGCACAAATCTGCGGCCCTCTCTGACTTTTGTAGAAACTGGTGCCTAATGAAACATAAACAAAGAACAGATAAGTACATCCTATTCCTAACTGGGTTCCTGACTATCCCTTTATTTATTAGAAATTTTCTTCTAAATGTACCTCTTGGATCCTGGTCTCTAGTTTCCAGGTCTGGAATGTGTTACTGCTCTGGGATGTGCTTTCTATTACTCTAAAGCTTCTAAAACATTAAACAAATACCGTTATCAGAATTACCAATATCAAACATTCATCTTAATATAACTAAAGCCTAAATTCCCAATAGCAGACTCACTTTTCCCATATTTCCAGAATCTTTTATAAAACAAATACTGTACTTTTACGTCAAAATACAGCATGTAATTTGTGCAAGTCCTTGATTTACTGTTTGCCTTGCTGTTAATGGTGTCCACGGTTCGATTCTTAAAAGTTCCATTAAAAAAAAAAATGTTTGCTTCACAAAGTTCCGCAAAGTATTCTTGTAACAAAGAGTTTGAATCACAATGTTCATAGAAGGTATCTTGTTTCAAATTGTCTATACACGAATCCAGAAATTGTTGTCAAAGTTCTTTCAGGTAATAAAAGTTTTGCACTTACTTGTTGCTGGCAAGAGATAATGATCAGTCTAACCTTGTCTTCTTTCTCTTTTGCAGGTTGCTTGTAGGAGAGAGGCTAAGGCAAGGAGGAACCGGAAACCGGAAGAAGGAAGAGCCAGCAGCTGCGCCCATTGAAGCCAATGAAAGTCTGTAGGGAGCAGGAGTGCCAGCGCCGAGGGATCTGTCCTCAGGTAAGCGGGAGGTAGACGAGCACAAGCACTGGGTGAGGCTCGGGGCTGCCTTTTATAGACAGGGCTGGGTGTGGTCCTCACATGCTGCACACGTTCTTGAAAGGTGTGCAGAGCTGGGTGTGGTTTGAAGAGCTGGGTGTGGTCCTCACATGCTGCACATGTTCTTGAAAGGTGTGCAGAGTTTCAGTTATTATGCAAATGAGTTAAATTAACACATGGCCTAGAGAGGAGTGTTTTAAAGAAGCCTTGGTAAAAGGAAGGCCCAATGTGTAAACAAAACAGCACATTAAACAACATACACAGAAGCCTGGGGGGGGGGGGAGGTGAGATAACAAGAAAGGCTTTCAATAGTAAGTTTAAAAGGGAGCTATTACAGAACCCACTAGTGCAGTGAGAGGGGACATGCTCTTTGCTGTGCACAAACCCTAACAGTTGCCCCCCTCAAAGGCCCTCCTATAGGACGGGGTTTTCCTGGATTTTTTAAATAAAACCGTCTAATCAGCTGTGGTGCATGTACATATGATGCTGGTTCCCATGAATTCTCAGATTCATCATATCCTTTCCATTCTACTAAATAAAACAGACGTCCACTAATTCTTTTTGAGTCTTTTATGCTTTTCACTTCATATTCTAGATTTCCCTTAATTGGTATGGGTGGAGGTGGTGGTTCAGGTCGGGTTTTTGGATTGTACGGCTTAAGCAAGGACACATGGAATGTAGTATGTACTGGATATTCTTTTGGTAAATCTAATTTTACTGTTACCGGGTTTACTATGGCAGTTATACTAAAGGGTCCAATGAAACGTGGTTGCAGCTTTCGGGATCCCTCTATGTTTAGGTTCTTTGTGGAGAGCCATACCTTGTCACCGATTTTATACATTGGGGCCTCAGATCTGTGTTTGTCTGCTTGTCTTTTCATGCTTTCCTTGTACTTTAATAAATGTTTCCTGGCTTTGTCTTGTATGTCACCTAACCTCGTTAGTCTATCCGTTACTGTAGGTAACAGAGAATCTTCAAACAAAATGGGTATAGCTCTTGGATGATACCCCTGCAAGAAATAGAATGGTGAGCAAAGTAGAGCTGAATGCTCAGTATTATTATAAACAAACTCCGCTACAGGGAGAGCTTCCAACCATTCACTAGAATAATCAGCCAATAAACAACGTAGCGTTTGAAGTAAGGTTTGGTTCAGTCGTTCAGTCTGTCCATCTGTCTCTGGGTGGAAAGCAGTGGATAATGCCACATCTATTTTCAGTTTTTTACATAATTTTTTCCAAAATTTAGAGTTGAACTGGCTCCCTCGGTCTGACACCACTTTGCTTGGCAAACCATGTAAACGCACAATTTCCCTATAAAAATATCGGCAAATTCTGCCGCCGTGGGTAATTTCCGTAATGGTACAAAATGTGCCATTTTAGATAAAAAATCCACTATAACCAACACTGTTGTGAAAGATTTTACAGGTGGTAAACCTACAATAAAGTCTACGCTCACAGTGTGCCAAGGTTGTTTGGGTGTTGGCAGTGGTATTAACAAGCCGTCAGGGGCCTTATGAGAAGATTTATGTCTTGCACAAATTGGACAGGTAGTGACAAATTGCTTAATGTCCTTTCTTATAGTGTCCCACCAAAAGTGTTTTTGCACATTTTCCAGGGTTTTTACCCAACCAGGATGACCTGCCAACGGTGAGGCGTGATGCCAAATTATCACCTGTGTTTGTAATTCAGAGGTGGGCACTAACAGCATGTTGTCGTGATACAATAAACCACGTTGTATTGTGTTATGGGAATCCTTTAACCAATCCTGAGGTGCTATTTGCATGTGTGCATTATATAGATCTGTGATGAAATCCTTCTGTTGTACTGGTGCCAAAAACTTTTGGGGAGGAATAATGGGTTCTCCTATTTTATTTTGTTTCATGTCTGAAGTATGTCCGAATCTAGATAACACATCAGATTGAATTTGTTGTGCACCTGGTCTATAGATTATTACAAAGTCAAATGTGCTAAAAAAAATTAACCAGCGCATCTGACGTGGTGTTAGTGCTTTAAGTGATCCAAAAAACTGTAGGTTCCTATGGTCAGAAAAGATTGTAACTGGGTACTTGGCTCCCATTAAATGGTGCCTCCATTCTGAAAAGGCTACTTTGATAGCTAGTAGTTCCCTTTCAGCCACAGTGTAATTTTGTTCAGCTGGTAATAACTTTTTGGAATAGAAGGCTATAGGATGTAACTGGCCATCTACTGCATCTTGCTGAGAGAGAACTCCTCCTAAAGCTACTTGTGAAGCATCCGCTTCAACAAAAAAAGGCAAGTCAGTATCAGGATGTTTCAGAATTGGGGCTGAAGTGAACTTTTGTTTTAGGAGTTGAAAGGCGTGTGCCGCCTCATCAGTCCAAAGAAATCGTTGCCCTTTCCGCAACAAGGTAGTTATTGGGGCCGCAATGTCTGCAAAATGTGCAATAAACCTCCTATAAAAATTGGCGAAACCCATAAATTTCTGAATATCTTTTTCAGAGGATGGTTCTGGCCAATCAGCAATAGCACTGATTTTCTTTACATCCATAGTTATTCCTTGAGGTGACAGGCAGTATCCTAAAAAGTCCACCTTGCTGACATTAAAAGTACACTTTTCTAACTTAGCAAAAAGATGATTTTCTTTTAACTTTGATAATACTGCACGAACATGTTGGGTATGTTCTTCTGAGTTCTTAGAGTAAATGAGGATGTCGTCTATGTATACTATGACACAAACGTCCAGGAATTCGTGTAGGACCTCATTTATAAAGAACTGAAAGGCCGCAGGGGCATTACATAACCCAAAGGGCATTACTTTGTACTCAAATAAACCAAACTTTGTCTTGAAAGCTGTCTTCCACTCATCCCCCTCTTTTACTCGGACCAGGTGGTAAGCTCCCCGCAGATCTAGTTTAGTGTATACAGTAGAATGTCTTAATTGATCCAACAACACAGATATTAGAGGAAGAGGATATTTATTCTTTATTGTAGCCTTATTTAGTCCTCTATAATCGATACACGCGCGCAGGGATTTATCCGGCTTCGGGATAAAAAAGAGTGGAGATGACACCGGAGATGTGGAATGACGGATGAACCCAGACTGTAGTAGGTCATCTAGGTAGGTTCTTAAGTATTTGGTTTCTTCGTCAGTCAAAGCATATACTCTGTTATTAGGTAAAGGGGCCCCTGGGATAAGATCTATACGACAGTCATAAGACCTTTGTGGGGGCAGCCCACTAGCCTTTACTGGATCAAAGACGTCTTTAAAGTCAGAATATTCAGGAGGGAGACTTGGTTCATCTTGTGTAAGACTAGCACAGTGTAATACTGTGCTCTGTTCTGTACCTGCTTCTTGATAGCAATTGGTTCTACAGAAAGAGGAATCCAAAGTAACAGTTCTATTCACCCAATCAATTTTTGGGTTATGAGTTGTTAACCAGGGTACCCCGAGAATCAAACCAAAATTAGGAGTATCTATCAGATCAAAGCTAATCACCTCTGTGTGCCCGTTCTGGCAGACCATAACAAGTGGACTTGTTTGTTTTGTGATTAATCCAGAGGTCAATTCTGACCCATCCACTGCACATACTGCTTCTGGACAAGGCTTTAGGCACATAGGAAGTCCTAAGTTTTCAACTAACTTATTATCCACAAAATTTCCTGTCGCGCCTGAGTCCAGTAGGACAGGGAGAGAATGCCTCACTTGGGTAGTAACAATTAAAACGACCTGAATTATGAAATGTCTAGGTATGTGCGGTACCATGAAGGCTGCAGCATTAGAGGTTTGATTAAGATGTTTTCTCGAACAAGTAACCTCTCCCCTTGTCAAGCTTAATCGTTTCCCGATTCAGTTGAGGAGGTGGAGGAAACAGCACCCTTTCGTGGATTTTTAGGCTTTACTGGACATTCTCTGGCAAAGTGACCTGCCCTTCCACAATATAAACATAATTGAAGTTTTCTCCTTCTTTCTTTTTCCTCTGATGTGAGTGGACCTCTGAGTGTCCCTATTTGCATAGGCTCAGATTCAGGGAGTTTATTATCTGGGTCTTTCTTCTCGTGTCTAATAAAAGTTAACCGTGATTCCAGTTTGTATTTATCTCCCTTTCTTTCTCCTAGTCTATGTTCTAATTTCACAACTAAATCTGCAAAGTCCGAATAGTCTTCTGGCAAATCAACTATATGAGCCAGTGCGTCTTTTAACTCGTCTCTCAAACCTTTATAGAAAAGGGAGACACGCTTTTCTTCTGGCCACTGTGTCTCAGTGAGTAAACGATTAAAACTAGTGAGATAGGTCAATAAATCCTTGTTACCTTGTTTAAGATTTAAAAGCTCATTATCACTTGCCTGCATGAAAGTGTGTTTTGCAAAAAGGCTGGTCATGGTACGTTTAAATTAATTCCAATTAGGGAGGATGGGATCATCTCTCTCCACGAAAGGAATTGACCAATTGGCTGCTGTGCCACCCAAATAAGACAAGACGAATGCCACTTTCGTAGCATCAGTACGGAACTGTTGTGGCTTACAAACGAAGTGTAATTGACATTGATTGATAAAAACATGGAATTTGTTACTATCTCCATGAAAACGTTCAGGTGCTGCTAAGGGCACAGCATTAGGAACATTAACAGTGACCTCAACTGGGGGAGGCAAAGTTGTATGTTTTGATGGCGCCCCTGTCTCTGAGGAGGTTTTAAACAAAGGCGTAAAAGCTGTGTTCCACTGAGATACCCTAAATTTACACCTGCTTAAATCCTGTTTTAAAGAGGTATTCTCCATCTTTAATCTCTCTATTTCCTCTTGCATATGTTGCAAGATGCCAGACACTGATTCATTATGAGCCAAGTCCTCATTTAGGGCCTGCGCCATATCCGTGACGTCAATGCCCTCTATTTCTTCCCCGATATTCATCGTCCACCAGAACTGAATTTATTTATTTTTTTGAGGGCTTGTGCTTCTGTCAAAGCCCAGGTCACCTGAGTCCTTGTTCAGTTCTGATGGAGGTTGAAGACAATCCGACCCCACCCTGAAACTGCTTGTTCCAGCACACTAGTTTTTAAAACAGTGCACTAAGAACAGAAGCTCAAGGGAAGGGGGGAAGTGGATAAAATAAAATAAAGAGACAACACCGTTCTTGCGTTTCCACTGTTGAAGTGCTGCACAAATCTGCGGCCCTCTCTGACTTTTGTAGAAACTGGTGCCTAATGAAACATAAACAAAGAACAGATAAGTACAACCTATTCCTAACTGGGTTCCTGACTATCCCTTTATTTATTAGAAATTTTCTTCTAAAAGTACCTCTTGGATCCTGGTCTCTAGTTTCTAGGTCTGGAATGTGTTACTGCTCTGGGATGTGCTTTCTATTACTCTAAAGCTTCTAAAACATTAAACAAATACCGTTATCAGAATTACCAATATCAAACATTCATCTTAATATAACTAAAGCCTAAATTCCCAATAGCAGACTCACTTTTCCCATATTTCCAGAATCTTTTATAAAACAAATACTGTACTTTTACGTCAAAATACAGCATGTAATTTGTGCAAGTCCTTGATTTACTGTTTGATTGCTGTTAATGGTTTCCACGGTTCGATTCTTAAAAGTTCCATAAAAATAAAAAATAAATTTGCTTCACAAAGTTCCGCAAAGTATTCTTGTAACAAAGAGTTTGAATCACAATGTTCGTGGAAGGTATCTTGTTTCAAATTGTCTATACACGAATCCAGAAATTGTTGTCAAAGTTCTTTCAGGTAATAAAAGTTTTGCACTTACTTGTTGCTGGCAAGAGATAATGATCAGTCTAACCTTGTCTTCTTTCTGTTTTGCAGGTTGCTTGTAGGAGAGAGGCTAAGGCAAGGAGGAACCGGAAACCGGAAGAAGGAAGAGCCAGCAGCTGCGCCCTTTGAAGCCAATGAAAGTCTGTAGAGAGCAGGAGTGCCAGCGCCAAGGGATCTGTCCTCAGGTAAGCGGGAGGTAGACGAGCACAAGCACTGGGTGAGGCTCGGGGGCTGCCTTTTATAGACAGGGCTGGGTGTGGTCCTCACATGCTGCACATGTTCTTGAAAGGTGTGCAGAGCTGGGTGTGGTTTGAAGAGCTGGGTGTGGCCCTCACATGCTGCACATGTTCTTGAAAGGTGTGCAGAGTTTCAGTTATTATGCAAATGAGTTAAATTAACACATGGCCTAGAGAGGAGTGTTTTAAAGAAGCCTTGGTAAAAGCAAGGCCCAATGTGTAAACAAAACAGCACATTAAACAACATACACAGAAGCCTAGGGGGGGGGGAGGTGAGATAACAAGAAACGCTTTCAATAGTAAGTTTAAAAGGGAGCTATTACAGAACCCACTAGTGCAGTGAGAGGGGACATGCTCTTTGCTGTGCACAAACCCTAACAGCTGTGGAGAGAAACTGCACTGTTTCCTGACCCAAGTGTCTTGCATGATAACTCTTAATAGTATAGTCTGTAGAGAGACTCCCTTGTGATGTGTCTCATGGATAATGCTTGTGAACATTAGGGTGTGAAAACTGGCCTATCATTGTGGTCACATGTTACCCCATTATGAAAGATGTACAAGTAAAGAATACAGTTGAAATTACCTTTATACTCATACATATATCTTGCATAACAACTATGGAGACTATGCCCCTCATTCTGATTCTGGCGGGCGGCGGAGGCCGCCCGCCAGAATTCAGCCCTCCATAATACCGCTCCGCGGTCAAAAGACCGCGGAGGGTATTATGAGTTTTTCCCTGGGCTGGCGGGCGGTCTCCAAAAGACCGCCCGCCAGCCCAGGGAAAAACTCCCTTCCCACGAGGATGCCGGCTCGTAATCGAGCCGGCGGAGTGGGAAGGTGCGACGGGTGCTGTTGCACCCGTCGCGTATTTCACTGTCTGCCAAGCAGACAGTGAAATACTTGTAGGGGCCCTCTTACGGGGGCCCCTGCAGTGCCCATGCCATTGGCATGGGCACTGCAGGGTCCCCCAGGGGCCCCGCGACTCCCCCTCCCGCCAGGAACTGGATGGCGGGAGGGGGAGTCGGAATCCCCAAGCCGGCGCAGCAAGCTGCACCGGCTTGGAGGATTCCTGGGGGCAGCGGGAAACCGGCGGGAGACAGCCGGTTTCCCTTTACTGACCGCGGCTAAGCCGTCGCGGTCAGAATGCCCCGCGGGGCACCGCCGGCCTGTCGGCGGTGCTCCCGCGTGCCGCGGCCCTGGCGGTTCTATACCGCCAGGGTCGTAATGAGGGCCTATGTGTCAGATTTAGATCTTGGCAGTCTTACAGCCCATGTGCCATGGTGGCTGACACAAAAACACCATCAAGTCAACGGTGTTCTGCCCACCACATTCAGATGTAGTGCAGCTGAGCTGCAGACCACCACAACGGAGTGCTCTTCCTAGTAGTCAGGCTGGTGGGTTCCTGCTACCCTTATGTAGATGTTACAGCCCTGTAGGCGGTTTACTGGTGGCAGATTTTTGACAGAGGTAGCCAATCGCTGGATCCAATGGACATCATACAATGGCAGTTGCTATGGAGTACAGATTAAGCACACACACCCACTGCACCTTATTAACACGTGACCCCCTGTACAAAACACTATACAACACACCACACACGTACCATAATCCATTCCCATTCTAACACCCACAACACGTACATGCTGCAAACACACAGTGCAATACATTGATAACACAAAACACACATATTATCGAAACTGCACCTACATACAAAACGACCACAACCACCAATACAACTACACACTCATCTACACAAATACGCTGACACACATGCACAACTACACACATAACGACAACAACAACCACATAACAACACTCACCTGTATGTTCTAACCAGCAACACAGCAAACAGCCACACATACACCACAACATCAATCCCATATGAAAGTGGCACACATACAGACACAACCACAGCACACACTTGAGCCCCCTCGGCCTCAACCAGCAAATCAAATCACACACACACACACACACACACAAACACATAGGCCCTCATTTCAACATTGGTGGTAAATGCCGCTGACCGCCATGCCTACGGCCGCCAACATACCGTGTCCGCGGCGGAAATCCGCTACGGGTATTATGACCCACACAGAGAAATCATCCACAATACAAACACCCACACAAGTCCGCCACACCAAAGGTCAGTGATAAATTGGCAGAATCAAAACCCACACCGTCACGCCAACAGGGATACGCCCACACTATCACGACCCATGAATCAATGCGCGGTCATTCAACCGTGGTAAGCAATTGGCGGTACACACCGCCGTGCTCAAAAGACATACACATTTACAAAACACAACCACATTGGACAATGCCAAATACACACACCTGACACACATACACACACAACACCCACACACTCACAACACTATAAAACACACACCCACATTACCCACAAACTCCTTACACCGAACTTTTTTGAAGAAGCAGAGAGAGAGAAAAGCAAAGACCACACCAGCATCCAGAGGCACACAACACCATCACTCATACACCATCCACGCACAAAACACTACACATCCCAAAACATCACCCCACACATCACATCTAATATCACCTCACACATCACTCACACCACATCATGGCACCTCAAAGACGTACAAGTCTTTTCTGAGGAGGAGCTCAGGGTCATGGTGGAGGAAATCATCCGGGTAGAGCCACAGCTATTCGGATCACAGGTGCAGCAGAAGTCCATTGCAAGGAAGATGGAGCTATGGCAGAGAATTGTTGACAGGCTCAACGCAGTGGGACAGCATCCAAGAACACGAGATGACATCAGGAAGAGGTGGAACGACCTATGGGGGAAGGTACGTTCCGTGGTATCCAGACACCTGATAGCCATACAGAGGACTGGCGGTGGACCCCACCTGCTCCCCCACAACTAACAACATGGGAGGAGCAAGTCTTGGCAATTATGCATCCTGAGGGCCTCGCAGGAGTAGCAGGAGGACTGGACTCTGGTAAGTCAGATCTTTACTATTATATCCCCCCACCCTACCTGCATGCCATCAGAAACTCCTGCCCCTACCCTCACCCCACCACCTCACATATAACCCACCATCACAACTCACCCATCCCAATACCAAGCCCTGCATGCAACAAGAATGCAGGGACACCCATCACAGATTGGCAAGGACACCCATCACTAAAGCATGTCCAAAAGAGAGGCTCACCCAGGGAACAAGATCACCACTCACACAAGGGCCAAGGCGTTAGTGCAAGCTCAGTAATAGAGAAAAACACACCCATTGCTCAAGATGGCACACACAGATATAATAATACTGCATGTACACCCCAACAGGACCCCTACCCAATGTCACAGGACAGGAGGTGCCAGCCATATCGAGTCCCCCCCACAGAAGAGGCCCACAGTGATGACAGCAGCTCTGCACGCCTGGATCAAAATGACCAGCCCGGCCCATCAGGGACCTCTGGCCAGTTGGTTCCCCTGCCACAGTCCCAACCCACCACAGAACCTCCCCCCTCAGGAAACACCACCACAGCACCCTCCCAGCGGGCCCATGCCACTGTCCCCAGGACACGTCAATCAGCAGTGTGTCCACCACTACAGGGACCCCAGGCAAACCCACTAACCCAAGACAATCTTGGACCTAGGGCTAGTGGCAGTGGGCACACAGTTCAGGGGACAGAGACACAGGACAACAGGAAAACTGGGAGGACTGCTGTGTGACAGGTGGAGGACAGGCCCAGGGAACCCACTCTCCACGAGGCACTCTCCAACATCATGGGAGCATACCATTATTCCCAGGAAACCATGGGCACAGTGCTGGCCAAGATTCAGGAGACCCAGCGGCTGCAGGAGGCACACTACATGGGGATTAGGGAGGACTTGAAGTCCATTAACACCACCCTGGTCACCATTGAAAGGGTGCTGGCAGACATGGCCAACACCATGAGGGAGACAGTGGCATACCACCGGGACCCTGACACTAGCCCAACCGATGATCAGCCTTCCACGTCCGCCGGCGCTAGTGACCAGGAGTCCCACCACAGGACCAACAGGCCATAAGCACCCCACCCCCTGCAGAAGGAGAACCACCCCGCAAATGGTCCCTGCGATCCAGGCAGAAGACAGAGTACGTGCCAAGACCCCCACCAGGAAATAAGACTCTCCTGAATGTCACCCTCCTGTCCCACTCTGTCACCCTGTCCATCCTTGAACTGACATTGCTCCCCTTCCTATGCCCCATTAGACAATGCACCTGTGATACTAAGAGACTGGACTTTACTATGGACCTTCCTCCGCCATCACCCCAGCCCCTTCCACATACCCCTAGAAACATTAGCCCATAAATAAACACCCTTGAATCACAAACCAATCTGGAGTCAGTCTGTTCTTTCACAAATGTATAATTACAACATCATCCACTAATATCAATGTAAATGTTAATTTGCTCATACCATTGTATGACAGTTGTTGGGCAGCAGTAAATATAGCAGAAGGCAGAATGAGGTACCCAGATCTGTGAAATGGAAAGCCAAAGTGAACTGTTAGTGTCCATAGACAGAGGTTAAGAGGCTGACTTATACAATGTCCTACAGCGGTCAGATATGAGAGGAGCAGTGCCAGTCTCTTACCTGTGTGTCACTGGAAGTACTACATGATGATGTTAGTTCGGTTGTCAATATCTTCTTCCTCTGCCTCCTCTTCCTCACTGTCCACAGGCTCCACAGCTGCCACAAGACCATCATCAGGTCAATCCTCCTGCAGAAAAAGGCACCTGGCGTCGCAATTCCAGGTTGTGCAACATGCAGCATGCCACGATTATCTGGCACACCTTCTTCGGTGAGTAGTATTGGGAGCCACCTGTTAGATGGAGGCACCGGAATCTGGCCTTCAGGAGGCTGAACGTCCTCTCAATAATCCGCCTACTTCACCCATGTGCCTCATTGTAGCGTTCCTCTGCCCTTGTCCTGGCATTCCTCACTGGGGTCAGTAGCCATGAGACATTGGGGTAACCAGAGTCACCTGCAAATGTCGAGGGATATCTGTTAGACACACACTATTCCTTAGGGACAACCCCATACCCAGACACCTATTCATACTGTGTGGGGACTATGGGCTCACCTATTAGCCACACCCGGTGCCTCTGGAGTTGGCATATCACATAAGGGATACTGCTATTCCTCAAAATGTAAGTGTCATGCACAGAGCCAGGATACTTGGCATTCACGTGAGAGATGTACTGGTCTGCCAAACACACCATCTGCACATTCATAGAATGGTAGCTTTTTAGATTTCTGTACACTTGTTCATTTCTGCGGGGTGGGAAAAATGCCACATGTGTACCATCAATCAAATCAAATCAAAAACATTTATAAAGCGCGCTACTCACCTGTGCGGTCTCAAGGCGATAGGGTGGGGGGAGTTACTGGTTTTGAGCTGCCTCCGGAATGCGAGGTGGTCCTGAGGTTGGCGTGGAGGTAGTTCCATGTCTTGGCCGCCAGGTAGTAGAAGGATTTCCCACCTGCCGTAGTGCAGCGGATGCGAGGGACGGCGGCGAGTGCGAGGTTGGCGGAGCAAAGTTGACAGGTGGGTGTGTAGAAACGGAGGCGACGGTTGAGGTATTTGGGTCCCTTGTTGTGGAGGGCTTTGTGTGCGTGGGTGAGGAGCTGGAAGGTGATCCTTTTGTTGACGGGAAGCCAGTGCAGGTGTCTCAGGTGGGGGAGATGTGGCTGTTGCGGGGTATGTCGAGGATGAGGCGGGCGGAGGCATTTTGTATTAGCTGAAGACGTTTTTGGAGTGTTGTGGTGGTTCCTGCGTATAGGGTGTTTCCGTAGTCTAGGCGGCTTGTGACAAGGGCGTGGGTCACAGTTTTTCTGGTGTCGGCGGTGATCCAGCGGAAGATCTTTCGGAGCATGCGGAGGGTGAGGAAGCAGGAAGATGATACGGCGTTGACTTGTTTGGTCATGGTGAGAAGTGGGTCCAGGATGAATCCGAGGTTGCGTGCGTGGTCTGAGGGGGTTGGTGTGGTGCCAAGGGCCGTGGGCCACCAAGAGTTGTCCCAGGCGGACGGGGTGTTTCCGAGGATGAGGACTTCTGTTTTGTCTGAGTTCAGTTTCAGACGGCTGAGTTTCATCCATTTTGTGACGTCTTTCATTCTATCTTGCAGGTTGGTCTTGGCGCTGGTGGGGTCCTTGGTGAGGGAAAGTATCAGCTGAGTGTCGTCGGCGTAGGAGGTGATGTTGATGTTGTGTTTGCGTACGATGTCGGCGAGGGGGCTCATGTAGACATTGAAGAGAGTCGGGCTGAGCGAGGAGCCTTGTGGGACGCCGCAGATGATCTCGGTGGGGTCTGAGCGGAACGGAGGGAGGTAGACTCTTTGGGAGCAGTTAGAGAGGAAAGAAGTGATCCAGTCCAGGGCCTGTCCTTGGATACCGGTGGAGCGGAGGCGGGATATTAGGGTTCGGTGGCAGACGGTGTCGAAGGCAGCCGAGAGGTCGAGGAGGATGAGGGCGACTGTTTCTCCGTTGTCCATCAGAGTTCTGATGTCATCTGTGACTGCGATGAGGGCGGTTTCTGTGCTGTGGTTGGCTCGGAATCCGGACTGGGAGGGGTTGAGTAGGTTGTTGTCTTCAAGGAAATTGGTCAGTTGCTTGTTGACGGTCTTCTCGATGACTTTGTCAGGGAAGGGGAGGAGTGAGATGGGTGGAAGTTCTTCAGGTTGCTGGGGTCCGCCGTAGGTTTCTTCAGTAGGGCGTTGACTTCCGCGTGTTTCCAGCTCTCGGGGAAGGTGGCAGAAGCAAACGAGCTGTTGATGATGGTCTGGAGATGAGGGGCGATGATGTCGTTGGCTTTGTTGAAGATGAAGTGGGGGCAGGAGTCCGAGGGAGCACCGGAGTGGATGGTGTTCATGGTAGCTTTGGTCTCCACCACGCTGATGTGAGTCCAGGCGTTGAGGGTGATGGCTGGGGTTGTAGGTTCTGTGGTGGTTGGCTGGGTCTGGTGACCGAAGCTGTCGTGTAGGTCAGTGATCTTTCGATGGAAGAAGGTAGCGAGGGAGTTGCAGAGATCTTGTGAGGGTGTGATGGAGTTGGCGTTAGGATTGGAGAGCTCTTTGACGATGTTGAAGAGTTCTTTGCAGTTGTGAGTGTTCTTGTCCAGTCTGTCTGTGAAGGAAGTCCTTTTGGTGGCGCGGATCAGCTGATGCTGTTCGCGGGTGGCGTTTTTGAGGGCAGACATGTTTTCTACGGTGTGGTCTTTGCGCCAGGCTTTCTCGAGGGTACGGCTTTTTTTTTTTTATTCCTTGAGGGTGTCTGTGAACCATTGAGGTTTCCTGGTGATGGTCTGTCTTGGGAGGCGTCTGAGGGGTGCGAGGTTATCCGCGCAGTTGGTGATCCAATGAGTGAGGCTGAGGGCTGCGTTGTTGGGGTCGGTGGAGAAGGTGGGTTGGTTGTCGCTGAGAGTGGAGAGGAGCTGTTCTGTGGGGATTTTGTTCCAATGTCTGCGTCGGATGGGTTGTGTGCGGAGGTGGAGAATCTTGCATCTGAAGGTGAAGTGGACACATCTATGGTCGGTCCAGTGTATTAAGGATGAGTGGCTGAAGGATACGTGGTTGCTGGCGGAGAAGATGGGGTCGATCGTGTGTCCGCCGATGTGGGTGGGGGTGTCCACTAGTTGCTTGAGACCGAGGTTGGCGAGGTTGTCGAGCAGGGTGGTGGTGTTGGGGTCGTTGTTCTGCTCCAGGTGGAAGTTGAGGTCTCCGAGGAGGATGTAGTCCGGCGAGGCTAGGGTGTGTGGGGAGATGAAGTCAGAGATGGATTCGCTGAAGAGGGCGCGTGGTCCAGAGGGACTGTAGATGAGAGTTACTCTGAGGGTGGTCCTGGGGTCGGTGTGGAACTGGAAGTGTATGTGTTCGGCGGCGAGGGGGGTGTCTTTGGTGGAAGTGGTGACGTTGATGGAGTCCTTGAATACGATGGCGATTCCTCCTCCGACTTGGTTGGTGCGGTCTCTCCTGGTGATCTTGTAGCCATCGGGGATGGCTATGGCGATGTCGGGGGCCGAGGAGGCGTTCATCCAGGTCTCAGTGATGAAGGCGACGTCCGGTGCGGTGGAGTCCAGGAGGTCCCATAGTTCAATGGTGTGCTAGTGGACGGAGCGTGAGTTGATGAGGATGTATTTGAGATGGTTATTGGCACGTGGGCTGGCGGGCGGGGTGCAGTTGCAGTGGAAGGTGTGTTTGCAGGTAAGGCATGCGAAGGGTCCATGAGTGCGTTTCGGGTTGGCTTGGAAGCAGGTTCTGGAGCGTCCCAGGTTGAGTGCGTGGAGGGAGGTGGGGTCGTAGCGGTGCAGCGGGGTTTGGGAGTGCTGAAGGCCAGGGGTTGTGGCGCTGGGCGCGTTCCAGGCGCGGACGGGCACAGATGGGCTTGCCTTTGGCGCACCTTTGGCGCGCCAGCGGCCACCATAAGAAGAAGGAGGGGAGGAGGAGGGGGGGAGGAGGGGTCAGCTGGGGGCGGGAGGCAGGAGGGGGGGCGACGAATGGGAGCCGGAGGGGCGGGGCCGAGCGGGTGGTGGCGGTGGGAAAGCAGAGGGCGGGGGGGTCTGATAGAGGGAAAGGGAAAGAAGATAGGGAAGGGAGGAGATGGATTACAGAGGAGGAGAGGAGTCAGAAGAAAAGAAGAGAGGAATAGAAGAAGAGAAGAGAAGAACCCAGAAGAAGAGGTGAGAAGAGTACAGAGAAGAAGAGAAGACCACAGAAGAAGAGGAGAGAAGAACACAGAAGAAGAAAAGAACACGCAGGATGGGGTGCACAGAAGAACACAGAAGAACACAGGGCGGGAGGCGGGAGGGGGGGCGACGAATGGGAGCAGGGGGGGCGGGGCTGAGCGGGTGGTGGCGGTGGGAAAGCAGAGGGCGGGGGGGTCAGATAGAGGGGAAGGGAAAGAAGATAGGGAAGGGAGGAGATGGATTACAGAGGAGGAGAGGAGTCAGAAGAAAAGAAGAGAGGAAGAAGAGAAGAGAAGAACCCAGAAGAAGAGGAGAGAAGAGTACAGAAGAAGAAGAGAATACCACAGAAGAAGAGGAGAGAATTACACAGAAGAAGAAAAGAACACGCAGGATGGGGTGCAGAGGAGGAGAAGGACACAGAAGAACACAGAAGAAGAAAAGAACACACAGGACGGGGTGCCGAGGAGGAGAAGAACAGAAGAACACAGAAGAAGAAAGGAACATGCAGGATGGGGTGCAGAGGAGGAAAAGAACACAGAGGAAGAGCAGAGCAGAAAGAAAATGCGGTGAGGAAGAAGAGAAGAGAAGAACACAGAGGAAGAGCAGAGCACGAGGAAAATGCGGTGAGGAAGAAGAGAAGAGAAGAACACAGAGGAAGATCAAAGCACGAGGAAAATGCAGTGAGGAAGAAGGGAAGAACGCAGAGGAAGAGCAGAGCACGAGGAAAATGCGGTGAGGAAGAAGAGAAGAGAAGAACACAGAGGAAGAGCAGAGCAGGAAGAAAATGCGGTGAGGAAGAAGAGAGGAGAAGAGAAGAACACAGAGGAAGAGCAGAGCAGGAAGAAAATGCGGTGAGGAAGAAGAGAAGAGAAGAACACAGAGGAAGAGCAGAGCACGAGGAAAATGTGGTGAGGAAGAAGAGAAGAGAAGAGAAGAAAACAGAGGAAGAGCAGAGCAGGAAGACAATGCGGTGAGGAAGAAGAGAGGAGAAGAGAAGAACACAGAGAAGGAGCAGAGCACGAGGAAAATGCGGTGAGGAAGAAGAGAAGAGAAGAACACAGAGGAAGAGCTGAGCAGGAAGAAAATGCGGTGAGGAAGAAGAGAAGAGAAGAGAAGAACACAGAGGAAGAGCAGAGCACGAGGAAAATGCGGTGAGGAAGGAGAGAACAGAAGAGAAGAACACAGAGGAAGAGCATAGCAGGAAGAAAATGCGGTGAGGAAGAGAAGCGGGACACAGAGAAAGAACAGAACACGAGGAAAGTGCATTGAGGACGAAGAGAAGGACACAGGAGAAGAGCAGGACATGCAGCAAGTGGGCTGCAGAAGAGGAGCACAAAACGGAGGAAGATGGCTACCAGAGGGAGGAGCAGAAAGCGAAGGGAAATGGACAGAGAGAGGACAGCAGAGGTATGAAGAAAAGTTGGAGGAGAGAGCAGAAGACAGAAGTTCAGAAAACAGAGGTGAGTAACGAGGGGCTGGGCGAGGGGCTGGGCGGGGGGAGTACTTACGGTATTGCTGGTTTTGCTGGGAGGTGGCAGGAGCCTGGGCAGGTGGAGCTGCAGCGGCGGGGGAAGCAACCTACCCTAGGCACCTATGCTGTTGGGGATATGTTCCAGGGCATAAAAGTCAGCCTTCACTGTGGGCAAATCCTCCACCTGGGGGAAAACGATGTAGCTGCGCATGTGTTTCAGCAGGGCTGACAACACTCTGGTCAACCTGCTAGAAAACATTGGCTGAGACATCCCTTATGCCATGGCCACTGTAGTTTGAAAGGAGCCACTTGCCAGGAAATGGAGCACTGACAGGACCTACACTAGAAGGGCTATTCCTGTGGGATGGCGGATAGCTGACATCCGGTCTGGCTCCAATTGTGCACACAGTTCTTGGATTGTGGAATGATCAAGTCTGTAGGTGATAATGATGTGTCTGTCTTCCATTGTCGACAGGTCCATCAGGGGTCTGTACACCGGAGGATGGCGCCATCTCATCATCTGCCCCAGCGGGAGTGCCCTATGGAGGAGAATGGTGAGCAGAGGGTCATGTACCACATAGTTTGCACAAGTGTGTTTTCAGTAATGTGAGTAAATCCGTGTGTGTAGTTGTTTGTCCATATATCTGTCAAATAGTGTTGTGTCACAGTTAGGTGCCATGCCATGTGCCCCTCTGAAATGGTGGCTGCCTGACCTGTAAGGAGGGACTAGCGGAAATGAGGTAACTGCGCTGGAGTTGTGCAGCGTTGCAGTAGGCGGTCGAAGAATGCGGTGCAATTTGGCATTAGTTATCATTGGGCACTATGGGTTCCAGGAGCCAATGACGATGTACGCCGGCGGTGACGGTATGCACTGCCGCGGACGTGTCTGCCATTTTCTATCGCTTCACTCACTTGATACCTGACTGCAAGTGCTGCTGTGACCTCTGTCTGGAAGCGACAATGGCTTATGTGTCTGGGGAAAGGGCCCCTGCCTTCACTGCGGAGGAGTTGGACAAACTGGTGGATGGGGTCCTCCCCCAGTACACGCTACTCTACGGTCCTCCAGACAAACAGGTGAGTGCACTGTGAGCATGATGCGTGGGCAATGCCTGTTTGGAGTGGGGTGGATGGAAGATACATGTGGGGGGGCCTGAGGCCTGCAATTGAGGATGGTGTGTGTATGTGCGTCAGGGCATGGGTGAGAACTGGTGGGCAATGAGTATGACGGCCCGGACGGGAGAGTAATTTCCTTTCATCCTGCACCTTTCCTCTAGGTCAGCACCCACCAGAAGAAGGGTATTTGGCGTGCCATCGCCAAGGAAGTGTCGACTCTGGGGGTCTCTCATATACGGAGCAGCCACTGCTGCAAGAGATGGGAGGACCTGCACTCCTGGAGCAAAAAGATGGCAGAGGCCCAGCCGGGGCTGGCCTCCCAATGTGGAAGGGGTGCCCATCGCACCATGCCCCCCAATGTTCCGGAGCCTGGCGGTGGCATATCTGGAGTTGGATGGGGGCTTGAGGGCATCACAGCAGCCACAAGGGGGTGAGTACAGTGTCATTCAGCTGACTCTGCATGCTTTATGAAGTGTCTGGGTGGGGAATGTGGGCTGTGGGTTCCCCTAGGCCAGGGCGAACTAGCTAGGGTATGTCCCTTGTGAGGCAGGCTTTGCGACACTCCAACCCCAATAGTGTTAGTCGGCATATACAACTAGTCAGGCTCCTGTGGATTCCAGGTGTGCAGCAAATGGTGCTAGGCATAGTACCCCATGGGCAGGTGATTTTCCTACTAACTGCTAGTGCATGGGCTAGTGCATAGGGCTGCTCCCTGAGTGTTGTGCCCGCCAACGGTAGTGGTGTTGCAGGCATTGACCATGTGACTCCTCTGTCTCTCCCCCCTTCTTGTTTTGTCACCCTGTCCTTGTGTGCATTAGCATCATCTGGTGGAGAAGCAGAGGCACTGGCGACGGAGGGAGCTGCATCCCACATGGCCCTGGAGGGTGAATGTACAGAGTCTGTAGGCACCAGTAGGATGGAGGGGGAAGGGAGCTCCATGACGGGGACACCAGTGACAGCGACTCCTCCACTGATGGGAGCTCCCTTGCGGTGGTGGGCTCTTATGTGCCCACCGCAACAACAGGTACAGCTGCCACCCCCCCTAACAGCACCGCCCTCCCAGCAGCCCCTCAGTGTGTTTCCTGTGCCTGCTCACCTAGGAGGGTGGGCATTTCCTTTGCCCCAGCCACCTCAGGCCCTGCCCAGTCAGCCCTGCTGCCCTCAGTGAGGATGCTATTGACCTCCTGAGATCCCTCACTGTTGGGCAGTCAACCATTCTGAATGCCATCCAGGGTGTCGAGAGGCATTTGCAGCAATCAAATGCATACCTGGAGGGATTTCACTCTGGCCTGGCGGCCCAACAGAGAGCGTTTCAGGCTCTGGCCTCAGCACTGATCGCAGCCATTGTCACTGTGTCCAGTCTCCCCCCTCCAACTTCCACTACCCAGACCCAATCCCCTCTACCTCAGCCTATCCCAAGCACACCTTCAGACCAGCATGAACACACATCAACACACAAAAGTGGCTCAAGAAAACATAAGCACCACACATCCCACAGGCACTCACACAAGCACCATACCCATGCAGACACACCAACATCCCCTGCCTCCACTATGTCACCCTCCTCCACGTCGTCCGCCTCCCTCCCTGTCTCGTCTCCACTCACACCTGCATGCACTACATCATCAGCCACTACCTCCATCACCAGCACGCCGATCACTACACACCGCTCACGTGCAATCACCACCCACACTACCATTCACATGTCCCCTGTGTCCTCTCCCAGTGTGTCTGTAAGCCCTCCTCCCAAAGTACAGAAACGCAGGCACACACCCACTCAACAGCCATCCACCTCACAACAGCCTCCAACCCATGCACCTTCACCCAAACACCTCCTACAACCACTACCTCTTCCTCCACTCCCAAACCCCCTCCATCTTCCCGTCCCAGAGTGTCTCAAAAACTTTTCCTAGCTAACTTTGACCTCTTCTCTACACCTCCCTCCCATCCTTCCCTAAGGGCCAGGATGTCTAGATCCCAGCCCAGCACCTCAGCCACCAAATCTGCATCTGCTGTGGTCCGTGGTACTCCAGGATGGTCTAAGGGGCACTTGTCAGAGCTGCCAGTGTTCCACCAACAGAAAAGAAGGACCACCCTATTCCACCACCTGCAAAGGTCAAAAAGGGGCCGGCTTCCAGCAGGGGACAGTCACACCACCCACACAGCAAGGCCTCGCCCAAACACCAAGTGGACAGTGCTAAGGTCTCTGCAGCGACCGTGAAGACGGGGAAGTGCCACAAGCCAAAGGGCACGTCACCTCTGGGCACAATGCACAATGTCACCTGGTGAGGAGCTGGTGACCACCAAATCATCCACTTTGGCAGCCACATGCACCACAGTCACCACCGCCGTTCTGACTGCCACCTGCACCGCCACCTGCACTGCTGCTGCCACAATGTCAGTCTGCAACATCCTCCCCAAGGATCAGCCATCCGAGGCTGCCGGAGATGGTGTCTCCATCCACCGCAACTGTCACTTGCACCACGGCCAGCAGTGGCGGCATCTCAGCCGCAGCCACCGCCGCCTGCACCACCATCAGCACCGCCATGTGCACATCCGATGCCACTCTGTCGGCCGTCAGCAGCATCCCCAGTGTGCAGCAGTCAGAGCCTGCACGTGACGTCCTGGACACTGGACATGCCACTTGAGACACCACCTCCAGCACTAACACGAACCAGCAATTGGCAGCCGAAGTCGCCGTAGGATGGAGTGTGGGTCTGCCTCCATGGAGTATCATGCTACTTGTTCCAGGTACATCTCGTGGCTGAGACACCCAGGTGAGACAAAGTCAACTGCCACACCCCAGGTGCAGTATCACTGGGCACAAAGCCCCCTCCAGAACCAGTGGAGAAAAACATCCACTAACCCAGTCCTTGGCAGGATGAAGCACTCTGGGCACAAAGCCCCCTCCAAAACCAGTGGAGAAAAGCATCCACTAACCCAGTCCTTTGCAGGATGAAGCACTCTGGGCACAAAGCCCCCTCAAGAACCAGTGGAGAAAAGCATCCACTAACCCAGTCCTTGGCAGGATGAAGCACTCTGGGCACAAAGCCCCCTCCAGAACCAGAGGAGAAGGCATCCACTAGAGAGGCTGTGGCTTTGCACTCCACAGGATCAAGCAGTGGGCAGAGTTGCCACTTGAGAGACTTGAGAGTCTGTGGCTTTGCACTCCCCAGGACCAAGCAGTGGGCATTGAGACCCATGGAGGAGCAGTGGCATCATACCATCATCCGGCTGATGTGCTCCGCCTCCCGTTCCCCCTCAGGTGCCTGTTATTTTTTTCAACCTGATGCCCCTGCAGTGTTCTCTCTGTTTTGAGGCAGGTGTCATGTGTGGGCTTCGCCCATGCTTTTTTTGCCCACTGGGCCATGGACATCTGCAAAGGACAGTATGCAGCCTTCTGTACATATTGTAAATATTTGTATATACTGGTTTTTACAATCATTTACTTTATCTGCCTATTTCTAATATATGAAAGATTTGACTCAATTTCTTTTGCCCTTCCGTTCTTCCAGGGGTTACGGGGTGTATATGTAATGCTGTTGCATGTATTTGTGTGTATGGTGTTGTGGGTGAGGGTGGGTGTTGCATGTGTGTGTCACTCTCTTTTGCCTCCTCCCCTCCCCTGTGTGCTAGGTGCACTACTAACTGTTGTCGTCGCCGCCGCCTTCTTTCCACTCTGTCGTGTATTAATAGATACAGCACATGGGCTGGACCTGTATCTCGGGCTCCATGGCGTCCTGGTTCTTTGTTGATTGTCGAGAGGTGAGTGGTTTCCCTTCTGTGTTCTGTATCCGCCGTGCTTTTGATGGCGTTGGTACCACCTGGGAAAAGCTGGCGGGTTGGTGCCTTGTAATAGTGTGTGCGGTACATTGTCTTCTGCCTGTCTGTTGCCGGTGACCGCCGTGGTGTTTGTTGCTACTGGCGTGGAGGTCGGAGTATTAAAGTGGCTATCTGTGTTGGCGGTTTCCACCATGGTTGTGATTCAATTTTTTTCCAGGTGGTGGTGCAGGTAGCAGTGCAGGTGGCGGTGCAGGTGGCGGTGTCCACCGCCGTACAGGTTGCTGCTCTGTTTGCCAGAAGGCGTGACACCAGTGGCTCTGTGCCCTGTGCTGACTTCCCTTTAGCCTTGTGTCCCTTCCCCACCTTGGAAGTGGCTGCTGGGACTTTGGCACTGTCCCCTTTTGGCTTGGAGGAGGCCTTGCTGGGTGGTTGGTGCGGCTTTTCCCTACAGCATGTGGGCACCTTCTTCACCTTGGCAGGTGGTGGAATGTGCTGATCCTTGGCCTCGCTAGGTGGCACACTGGCAGCCCTGATGGGTGCAGCCTTCGATGTTCCCTGACTTGCCGGGAACACAGTGCTGGAGGATTTGGTGGCTGAGGTGCTGGGCTGGGATCTGGAAATCCTGGCCCTAGGGGAAGGACGGAGGGTGGGAGGTGTAGGGAAGAGGTCAATGTGAGCCAGGAAAAGTTTTTTAGACACACTGAGATGGGAAGATGGAGGGGGTTTGGGAGTGGAGGAAGAGGTGGTGGTTGTAGGAGGTGTACGTCTGCTGCATTTGGGCGAAGGTGCATGGGCTGGAGGATGTTTAGGGATGGATGGCTGTTGAGTGGGTGTGTGCCTGCATTTGTGTAGCTTGGGAGGAGGGCTCACAGACACAGTGGGAGAGGGCACAGGGGATGTGTGCATGGTAGTGGGGGTGGTGATTGCACGTGAGCGGTGTGTGGTGATGGGCGTGCTGGTGATGGAGGTAGTGGCTGAGGATGTAGTGCATGCAGGTGTGAGTGGAGACGAGACTGGGAGGGAGGAGGAGGACGTGGAGGAGGGGGACACAGTGGAGGCAGTGGATGTTGGTGTGTCTGCATGGGAATGGTGTTTGTGTGAGTGCCTGTGGGATGTGTGGTGCTCATGTTTGCCATGTCCACTCTTGTGTGTTGATGAGTGTGCATGCTGGTCTGATGGTGTGCTTGGGATAGGCTGAGGTAGAGGGGATTGGGTCTGGGTAGTGGAAGTTGGAGGGGGGGAGACTGGACACAGGGACAATGGCTGCCACCAGTTCTGAGGCCAGAGCCTGAAATGCTCTCTGTTGGGCTGCCACGCCAGAATGAATGCCCTCCGGGTTTTGCATTTGTTTGTTGCAAATGCCTCTTGACACCCTGGATGGCATTCAAAATTGTTGATTGCCCAACGGTGAGGGATCTCAGGAGATCAATAGCCTCTTTACTGAGGGCAGCAGGGCTGACTGGAGCAGAGCCTGAGGTGCCTGGGGCAAAGGAGATGCCCACCCTCCTGGGCGAGCGGGCACGGGAAACACGCTGAAGGGCTGCTAGGATGGCGGTGCTGGTTGGGCGGGTGGCTGCTGTACCTGTTGATGTGGTGGGCACAGAGGTGCCCGCCACCGCAAGAGAGCTCCCATCAGAGGAGGAGTCGCTGTTGATGGTGTCTCCTCCTGTCCCTGTCGTGGAGCTCCCCCCGCCCTCCGTCCCACTGGTGCCTTTAGACTCCGTTAATTCACCCTCCAGGGCCATGTGGGTTGCAGCTCCCTCCTGCTCTCTTGCCAATGCTCCTCCGCAAGATGATGCTAATGCACACAAGGACAGGGTGACAAAACAAAAAGGGGGGAAAGACAGAAGAGACACATGGTCAATGCCTGCAACACCACTACCATTGGCAGACACAACACACAGGGAGCAACACTATGCACTAGCCCATGCAGTTCAGGGGAAAAGCACATGCCCATGGGGGACTCTGCCTAGACCCATTTGATGCACAGCTGGAACCCACTGGAGCCTGACTAGGTGTAGAGGGCCACTACTAAATTTTTTGTTCGATTGGCACTGAGCCTGCAAAACAATGGATCTACCTTGGCGCGTCTGCCCTGGCCTAGGTGAACCCACAGCCCACTTCCCCCACCCAGAAACCTCATTAGGCGTGCAGAGTCAGTTGAATGAGACTGTACTCACCTCCTTGTGGCTGCTGTGATGCCTTCAAGCGCCCATCCAACTCAGGATATGCCACCGCCAGGATCTGGTACATCAGGGGGCTCATGGTGCGACAGGCACCCCTTCCACGTTGGGAGGCCATCCCCAGCTGGGCCTCCGCCGTATTCCTGCTCCAGCGGCACAGGTCCTCCCATCTTTTGCGGCAGTGAGTGCTACGTCAATGGTAGACACCCAGGGTCCGCACTACCTTGGCGATGGAACGCCAAATCCCCTTCTTCTGGTGGGCACTGACCTAGAGGAATAGTGAAGTAAGAATGGATGTTTCTCCCCCGTCCGGTTCTTCTTAATCATTGGCCACAAACCTCCCACCCTGGCCCAGAAAAACATACACTCAACATCCTCACATGCTGGCCTCTGCCCCCCTGTCTCTTCCATCCACGACACTCCATACATTCATGTGCCATGCAACATGCTCACAGTGTACTCACCTGTTTGTCTGGAGGACCGTAGAGTAGCATGTACTGGGGGAGGACCCCATCCACCAGTTTCTCCAACTCCTCCCCAGTGAATGCAGGGGCCCTTTCCCCAGACACTGTAGCCATTGTCGCTTCCAGACTCAGGTCACAACAGCACTTGCAGTGTAGGTCCTCTCCTGTTGAAGGTTAGGTATCAAGTGAGTGAACAGATAGAAAATGGCGGTCACGTCTGCGGCGGTGCATACCTTCACCGCCGGCGTACATCGTCATTGGCTCCTGGTACCCATAGGGCTCAATGATAACCAATGCTGAATTGCGCAACGGTCTTCAACCGCCTACCGCGATGCTGCACAATGCCAGCGCAGTTACCTCATTTCCCCTTGTCCATCCTTACACGTCAGGCAGCCACCATTTCAGGGGGGCACATGGCAGGGCAACTAACTGTGTCACAGCACTTTGGCCAGAAATACGGACAGACGGCACCACACACCGATTACATCACAATTGTTCTAAACAGCCTTGTGAAACCTATGTGGTGTATGACTGTCTGCTCACCCTTCTCCTCCATAGGGCACTTCCGCTGGGGCATGTGATGAGATGGCGTCATCCTCCGGTATGCAGACCCCTAGTGGACCTGTCGACAATGGAAGACAGACACATCATTATCACATACAGACTTGATCGTGCCACAATCCATGAACTGTGTGCCCAGTTGGAGCCAGTTCTGATGTCAGCTATCCGCCATCCAACAGGAATCCCCCCTCTCGTGCAGGTCCTGTCAGTACTCCATTTCCTGGCAAGTGGGTCCTTTCAAACAACAGTGGCAATGGCATCAGGGATGTCACAGCCAATGTTCTCTAACATGTTGTCCAGAGTATTGTCTGCCCTCCTGAAGCACATGCGCATCTACATCGTTTTCCCTCAGGTGGAGGATTTGCCCACAGTGAAAGGTGGCTTCTATGCCCTGGGACATATCCCCAACATCATTGGTGCCATTGATTTTACACATGTGGCATTTGTCACCCCACGCAGGAATGAACAGGTGTACAGAAACCCCAAAATCTACCATTCTATGAATTCGCAGATGGTGTGTTTGGCAGACCAGTACATCTCCCATGTCAATGCCAAGTATCCTGGTTCAGTGCATGATGCTTACATTTTGAGGAATAGCAGCATCCCTTATGTGATGGGGCAACTCCAGAGGCACCGGGTGTGGCTAATAGGTGAGCCCAAGGTCCCAACACAGTTGACATAGGTGTCTGGGTATGGGAGAGTCCCTAAGGGTTGGAGGATTTCCCTCCATATTTGCAGGTGACTCTGGTTACCCCAACCTGTCATGGCTCCTGACCCCAGTGAGGAATCCCAGGACAAGGGCAGAGGAACGCTACAATGAGGCACATGGGGGAACAAGGAGGATAATAGAGCGTACCTTCGGCCTCCTGAAGGCCAGATTCCAGTGCCTGCATCTGACAGGTGGCTCCCTATACTACTCACCGAAGAAGGTGTGCCAGATCATCGTGGCATGCTGTATGTTGCACAACCTGGCTTTGCGATGTCAGGTGTCTTTTCTGCATGAGGATGGGCCTGATGATGGTCCTGTGGACAGTGAAGAAGAGGAGGCAGAAGAAGAAGATATAGACAACCGAAACAACATCATCATGCAATACTTCCAGTGAGACACAGGTAAGAGGATGGCACTGCTTCTCTCATATCATATTACTATAGGACATTGCATTAATCTGCCTTTTTACCTCTGTGTATGGACCCTGACGTCACTTTGGCTTTCCATTTCACAGATCTGGGTTCCACTTTCTGTCTTCTGCTGTGTTTACTGCTTCCCAACAACTGTCTAACATTGGTATGTGAACATGAACATTGACATTGCTATATTTCTGAGAGGATGCAATTACACATTTGTGAAAGTACAGACTGACTCCAGATTGATTTGTGATTCAAGGGTGTTTATTTATCTGCAAATAAGTGGAGGGAGCTGTGCAATGGGCTGGGGTGATGGAGGGGAATGTTCATGGTAGAGTCCAGTCTCTTGGTCTCACAGGTGCATTGTTCAAGGGGGCATAGGAAGTAGAGTAATGGCAGTTCAAAGTTGTCAGGGGGACAAAGTGGTACAAGAGGGTGACAATCAGGAGAGTGTTATTTCCTGGCGGGGTCTTGGCAATGTTCTCTGTCTTGTTCCTGGATCTCAGGGACCGTTTGCGGGCTGGTTCTCCTTCCTCAGGGGGTGGGGTGCTGGTGGCCTGTTGATCCTGTGGTGGAACCTCCTGTCCACTGGCGCTGGCAGAGGTGGAGGGCTGTTCATCATTCAGGCTAGTGTCAGGGGCCCATTTGTGTGCCACTGTGTCCCTCATGGTGTTGGCCAGGTCTGCCAGCACCCCTGCAATGGTGACCAGGGTGGTGTTGATGGACTTCAAGTCCTCCATGAACCCCAGGTAGTGTTCCTCCTGCATCTGCTGGGTCTCCTGAAACTTGGCCAGTACCATGCCCATGGTCTCCTGGGAATAATGGTATGCTCTCATTATGTTGGAGTGTGCCTCGTGGAGAGTGGGTTCCCTGGGCCTATCCTCCCCCTGGCGCACAGCAGTCCTCCCAGTTTTCCTGTTATCCTGTGCCTCTGTCCTCTGAACCGTGTGCCCACTGCCACTGACCCCAGGTCCCTGATTGTCTTGGGTTGGTGGATTTGTCTGGGGTCCCTGTAGTGGTGAACACACTGCTGATTGACGTGTCCTGGGGACAGAGGGAAGGGCCCGCTGGGTGGGTGCTGTGCTGGTGTTTCCTGAAGGGGGAGGGTCTGTGGTGGTTTGTGACTGTGGCAGGGGAACCGACTGTCCAGAGGTCCCTGATGGGCCGGGCTGGTCATCTTGATCCAGGCGTGCAGAGCTTCTGTCATCACTGTGGGTCTCTTCTGTGGGGGGACTCGATATGTTTGGCATCTCCTGTCCGGTGACGTTGGGTAGGGGTCCTGTTGGGGTGTAAATGCATAGTTATTGTATCTGTGTGTGCCATCTTGTGCAATGGGTGAGTTACCCTCTACTCCTGTGCTTGCATTATTGTGTTGCCCCTTGTGTGATTAGTGATTTTGGGTCCTGGGTGAGTATCTGTACTGGACATGCTTTGGTGATGGGTGTCTATGCAGAGGTGTTGCATGCAGGGCTTGGGATTGGGATGGATGGGTTGTGATGGTGGGGCATATGTGAGGTGTTGGAGTGATGGGGGTGAGGGTGGGGGTATGTGATGGCATGCAGGTGGGGTGGGGGGATATAGTAGTAAAGATATGACTTACCAGAGTCCAGTCCTCCTGCTACTCCTGCAAGGCCCTCAGGAAGCAGTGTTGCCAAGACTTGCTTGTGAGGGAGGAGGTGGGGGTCCACCGCCAGTCCCCTGTACTGCTATCTGGTGTCTGGATACCACGGAACGCACCTTCCCCTTGAAGGTCGTTCCACCTCTTCCTGATGTCATCCCGTGTTCTTGGATGCTGTCCCACTGCATTTTCCCTGTCGACGATTCTCCACCATAGCTCCATCTTCCTAGCAATGGAGGTGTGCTGCACCTGTGATGAGAAAAGCTGTGGCTCTACCCGGATGATTTCCTACACCATGACCCTGAGCTCCTCCTCAGAAAACCTGGGGTGTCTTTGAGGTGCCATGATGTGGTGTGGGTAATGTGTGAGGTGCTGTTTGTTGTGCTGTGTGATGTGTTGTGTTGGGGTGTGTTGTTTGAGGTGCGTGGATGTTGTATTAGTGATGGTGTTGTGTGCTTGTGGATGCTGGTGCTGTGTTTGCCATTCTCTCGCTCTGCTTCTTAAAAACAAATCGTTCTAAGGAGTTGTGGGTAATGTGGGTGTTTGTTTTATAGTGTTTTGAGTGTGCGGGTGTGGTGTGTTTATGTGTATCAGGTGTGTGTATTTTGAATTGTCCAATGTAATTGTGTTTTGTAAGTGTGTGTGTATTTTGAGCGCGTCGGTGTGTAACACCAATGGATTACCACAGTTGAAAGACTGCCACGTTGATTTGTGGGTCATGATCGTGTGGGTGTATTCCTGTTGGCGTGACGGTGTGGGTTTTGGTATCACCAGTTTATCACTGACCTTTGGTGTGGCAGACTTGGGTGGGTGTCTGCATTGTGGCGGATTCCGAGATGTTGGTCGTAATACCTGTAGCGGAGTTCCACCATGGCCACAGTATGTTGGCGGCCTTCAACACGGCGGTAGGTTGGATTTACCACCAGGGTTGTAATGAGGGCTTTTCTGTTTGCTGATACCACTTTTACAATTGTGTTAACACATGAATAACTCTTCAAATTGTCTTTTAGATAATTGTTTTCTAATTGACTAACATGTTTTGCAAAATGTAAAAAGTAATTGTTAGGGCCCTGGCTAGGTCCTTACAACTTTAGAAAAAGTTTAAAAGTCGTTGCTTTTGTTGGTTATCCAAAAAGGGGATTTCTAAATTCCAAAAAGGTCCCAAGTTTAGTTAGATAAATATGTCTGACTCAGAGTCCAGAAAGCAGGAGCTCAACCTGGAACCTTATGAGGCATATAGCTCTGACCAATTAAGGAAACTCTGCAGACCATACAAACTTCAAACTGGAAAAATCCCCAAAACAGAGAAGCTTAGTTTTCTGGTGGCCCAGTATGAAAAATATCACCCCCCAGCTGATGATGATGACTCTGAGGTGGTTGAAGATCCTGTGGCAAATGGAGATGAGGATAGCTCCTCTTCTCACACAAGCTCTATAGCACCCACAGATACAGACCTGGAAATTGCCAGGCTGGCCAAAAGACTGGCTTTAGAAAGTCAGCTTTTGGAGATAGAACAAAAGGGAAAAGAGTTGGGCTTGGCACCCATTTCTGGCGGCAGCATACAAGTGTTGAAAGAAAAGGTGTAAAGAAATGGCTCCCTGTTGCAGTTACCCCCCACTTTTTGCCTGATACTGATGCTGACTTGACTGCGAAGTGTGCTGGGACCCTGCTAACCAGGCCCCAGCACCAGTGTTCTTTCACCTAAAATGTACCATTGTTTCCACAATTGGCACAACCCTGGCACCTAGGTAAGTCCCTTGTAACTGGTACCCCTGGTACCAAGGGCCCTGATGCCAGGGAAGGTCTCTAAGGGCTGCAGCATGTCTTATGCCACCCTAGGGACCCCTCACTCAGCACAGACACACTGCTTTCCAGGTTGTGTGTGCTGGTGGGGAGAAAATGACTAAGTCGACATGGCACTCCCCTCAGGGTGCCATGCCAACCTCACACTGCCTATGGCATAGGTAAGTCACCCCTCTAACAGGCCTTACAGCCCTAAGGCAGGGTGCACTATACCACAGGTGAGGGCATAGGTGCATGAGCACTATGCCCCTACAGTGTCTAAGCAAAACCTTAGACATTGTAAGTGCAGGGTAGCCATAAGAGTATATGGGCTTGGAGTCTGTCAAAAAACGAACTCCACAGCTCCATAATGGCTACACTGAATACTGGGAAGTTTGGTATCAAACTTCTCAGAATAATAAACCCACACTGATGCCAGTGTTGGATTTATTAAAAAATGCACACAAAGGGCATCTTAGAGATGCCCCCTGTATTTTACCCAATTGTTCAGTGCAGGACTGACTGGTCTGTGCCAGCCTGCTGCTGAGAGACGAGTTTCTGACCCCATGTGGTGAGAGCCTTTGTGCTCTCTGGGGACAGAAACAAAAGCCTGCTCTGGGTGGAGGTGCTTAACAGCTCCCCCCTGCCGGAACTGTAACACCTAGCATTGAGCCTCAAAGGCTCAGGCTTTGTGTTACAAAGCCCCAGGGCATTCCAGCTAGTGGAGATGCCCACCCCCCTGGATACAGCCCCCACCTTTGGCGGCAAGCCCAGGAGAGATAATCAGAAAAACAAGGAGGAGTCACTGGCCAGACAGGACAGCCCCTAAGGTGTCCTGAGCTGAGGTGACTCTGACTTTTAGAAATCCTCCATCTTGCAGATGGAGGATTCCCCCAATAGGGATAGGAATGTGACCCCCTCCCCTTGGGAGGAGGCACAAAGAGGGTGTACCCACCCTCAGGGCTAGTAGCCATTGGCTACTAACCCCCCAGACCTAAACATGCCCTTAAATTTAGTATTTAAGGGCTCCCCTGAACCTAAGAATTTAGATTCCTGCAACTTACAAGAAGAAGAGGACTGCTGAGCTGAAAACCCCTGCAGAAGAAGAAAGAAGACACCAACTGCTTTGGCCCTAGTCCTACCGGCCTTTCTCCTGCCTTCTAAAGAAACCTGCTCCAGCAACGCTTTCCCAAGGACCAGCGATCTCTGAATCCTCAGAGGACTGCCCTGCTTCAAGAAAGACTAGAAACTCCCGAGGACAGCGGCCCTGTTCCAAAAAGACTGCAACTTTGTTTCAGAAGAGCAGATTTAAAGACCCCTGCAATCCCCGCAAGAAGCGTGAGACTTGCAACACTGCACCCGGCGACCCCGACTCGACTGGTGAAGAACCAACACCTCAGGGAGGACCCTCCGGCGACCCTGAGACCGTGAGTAACCAAAGCTGTCCCCCCTGAACCCCCACAGTGACGCCTGCAGAGGGAATCCCGAGGCTCCCCCTGACCGCGACTGCCTGACTCTAAAATCCGGACGGCTGGAAAAGACCCTGCACCCGCAGCCCCAGCACCTGAAGGATCGGAACTCCAGTGCAGGAGTGACCCCCAGGAGGCCCTCTCCCTTGCCCAGGTGGTGGCTACCCCGAGGAGCCCCCCCCTTGCCTGCCTGCACCGCTGAAGAGACCCCTTGGTCTCCCATTGACTCCCATTGGAAACCCGACGCTTGTTTGCACACTGCACCCGGCCGCCCCCGCGCTGCTGAGGGTGTACTTTTTGTGTGGACTTGTGTCCCCCCCGGTGCCCTACAAAACCCCCCTGGTCTGCCCTCTGAAGACGCGGGTACTTACCTGCTGGCAGACTGGAACCGGGGCACCCCCTTCTCTCCATTGAAGCCTATGTGTTTTGGGCACCTCTTTGACCTCTGCACCTGACCGGCCCTGAGCTGCTGGTGTGGTAACTTTGTGTTTGCTCTGAACCCCCAACGGTGGGCTACCTTGGACCCAAAACTGAACCCTGTAGGTGGGTTACTTACCTACAAAAACTAACAATACTTTACCTCCCCCAGGAACTGTGAAAATTGCACTGTGTCCACTTTTAAAACAGATATTTGTGTTTTATGTGAAAAGTATATATGCTACTGTAATTATTCAAAGTTCCTAAAGTACTTACCTGCAATACCTTTCAAATGAGATATTACATGTAGAATTTGAACCTGTGGTTCTTAAAAGACACTAAGAAAAGATATTTTTCTATAACAAAAACCTATTGGCTTGGAATTGTCTCTGAGTGTGTGTTCCTCATTTATTGCCTGTGTGTATGTACAACAAATGCTTAACACTACTCCTTTGATAAGCCTACTGCTCGACCACACTACCACAAAATAGAGCATTAGTATTATCTCTTTTTGCCACTATCTTACCTCTAAGGGGAACCCTTGGACTCTGTGCATACTATTCCTTACTTTGAAATAGTGCATACAGAGCCAACTTCCTGCAAAAGGCTTTAAACATTTAACTCACAAAATGAGTTGTCCCTCCCTTCAATGAAGGGGATGATATAGTGCAATTGTTTTTTGCCTTTGAAAGAGCCTGTATTGGGTGGGAAATTGAAAAGAAACACCTGGGCACACTGATGTGGGAGTTATTCTCAGGAAAGTGCAGGGATAGGCACCAGACACTGAATGAGGCAGATTCTAAATCCTATGACCTCTTGAAGGGTACCCTAATTGAGGCCTTTGGATTTACAGCTGAAGAGTACAGGATAAAGTTCAGGGAAGCTCGAAAATCCTAAAGCCAAACCTTGGTTGACTTTGTGGACTATTCAGTAAAAATACTGGGTGGTTGGTTAGCTGGGAACAAGGTACAAGATAATAATGGGTGGTATAATGTATTTATGAAAGAGCATCTTTTGAGTAATTGTTCCAATGACAGACTACATCAACATCTGGTAGACCTGGGTCCACTTTCCCCTCAAGAGTTGGGGAGGAAGGCAGACCTTTGGGTCAAAACAAGGGTTACTAAAACTACCACTGGTGGGGAGGCCAAATGAAAGAGGCCAAAAAGCACTCCCAAGGGAAAGATGGAAGCCACGGTGAAAACAACAAAGAGTCTTCTCAAGGCCCCCAAAAATCTTCATAGGAGAATGGTCCCAGAGACTACTCACGGACCAGGGGAGGGTACAAAGGGAAACACTTTGACCTCAACAAGGCTTGTTGCTCAGACTGTAAGACAAAGGGGCACCAAACTGGAGACTCTGGCTATAAAAATAATGCCTCTAGTCAACCTGCAGTAAATGCAGTTGCCAATATGCAGATGGGGTCAGAGGTGTGGCCTTACCATGTCAGTGTCCCCAAAGAGGCAACCTTAGTCACTGAGGGCGGGGTAGATTTATCCTGTGCTGCCTGGCCAAGTAATATGAACAAATACAGATAGCACCCTGTGTTTAATGGAGAGAAAATAGAAGTGTTGAGGGATACAGGGGCTAGCATCACTATGGTGTCGCAACACCTGGTCCCCACAACTCAACTGCTAGTGGGGAGGTCTTATCCTGTCACCACTGCTGACAATGAGACAAGTTCCACCCCATGGCTATGGTGAACTTTGAATGGGGAGGAGTAGCAGGGCAGAAAGAAGTGGTTGTGTCCTCATCCATCCCTGTAGATTGCCTACTTGGCAATGATCTGGAGCATTCCTTCTGGGCTGAGGTAGAGCTAAAGACCCATGCAGCAGTACTTGGAATCCCTGAGTGGGTTTGTGTCAAGATTAGGGCACAGAGCAAACTTCAGAGAGAAAAAGGAGAGCTGGACCCTGAAATAGTGAACCAGCCTCCCAAGAGAAAAGGCAAGAAGACTGGGGGACCAGCTTCACAACATATCACAAGACAGGACCCCTCTCCTCAGGAGGAGAAGGAGTCACCCACCCTAGAGGGAACTGAGGAGCTTGGGCCTTACCACCCAGAGCTCTTGGACCCAAGGGGACCCTCTTAGGAAGATCTGTGCCAGGGACAAAGAGTGTAATATGTGGTTGTCCGGACCCACTGCATAGTATACTTGGTTTTGTTCACTGCATAGGGGGCTAACCTTCAACAGCTGGCAGTCTATTTGTGCATGCAACCAGTGTCCCTTGCCTAGGCTTGCATGTAGTCTTTGTTTGCCATGCCTTTTTGCTCCTTTTTGCTGTTATTTGACCATGTGGCTGACTGGCAACGATTTTGTCCATGCAGCAAGTGTCCTTTGCCATAGGCGTGCATGTGTGCATTGTTCTCCATGCTTTCTCCTTATTCATTGTTGTTGTTGTTTGACAACGTGGCTGGCTGGCAGCCATTTTGTCCATCCAGCCAGTGTTCTTTGCTATTGCTTGCATGTGTTCTTTTTTGCCATGCCTTCTTGCTCCTTGTTATTGTTGTTTGACCATGTGGCTGGCTGCCAGCCATTTTGTCAATGCAGCCAGTGTCCCTTGCGATAGGCTTGCATGTTTTCTTTGTTTTCCATGCTTCCCCCTTGCTCCTTGTTGTTGTTTGAACATGTGGCTGGCTAGCAGCCATTTTGTGCATACACTGTGCAGTCAGTGTGTCTCTGATTTGACACAGGCCTACATACATATATTATTAGTTATTGATCATTTGTTTTTGAAGTTTCGATTTTTATAGTGTTTTCTATTTTCTATTTTTATTTTAAATTGTGATTTAGGCCCTTATTATAAACATGGCGGTCTGTTCCGCTCCGCTGGCGGTGGTGGTGGAAACAGTCAACAGAGGAGTGGTCCAGACCACCAAATAATGATCCAAACGAAACACACGCATCCCGTGAACCACCCACCGCCAGGAAGGGAGTGCCGACGACGACGTCAGAGTCTGCCCACAGGCCGTCGGAAAGGCCCAACCCGCCCATCAAATTATTAACCACCATTCCGCCGCCAGTTCCGGGCGGGAAACACCACCACACAAAGCCAGGCAGAAATGAACCAAATATAAGGAACCACACACCGGAGTCCGACAGAACGCGCTGCAGCAGCCATGGATAGAGAGCTGCAAACCATGCCAGCCCTGCTCCTTGCCATATACCTACACGACCGAGACCGCCGACGAAGACGACGATGGTAAGTACCGCAACCTACGAAACAAGGGAGGAGAGTGCAGCATGTAAGGTGGACAATGTATGTGCATCAGGGGATGGGAGGGATCTGGTGGGCCATAAGTCTGATGGTCCGGACGGTTGACTGATTGCTTTCCTGCTGTCTTTTCCCTGCAGGTCAGCGCCCACCAGAAGAAGGGTATTTGGCATGTCATTGCCAAGGAGGTGTGGACCCTATGGGGTCTTTGACAGGTGGAGCACCCACTGCCGCAAGAGGTGGGGGAGACCTGTGCCGCTGGGCAAAGAAGACGGCGGAGGCCCAGCTGGGGCTGGCTTCCCAACGAGGAAGGGGTGCACGTCGCACCATGACCCCCAGATGTTCCGCATCCTGTAGGTGGCCTATCCGGAGTTGGATGGGCGCTTGAAGGCATCACAGCAGCCACAAGGGGGTGAGTACAGATTCTGACTCCTGACTTTGCAGGCGTTAAGAGGTACCTGGGTGGGGGATGTGGGATATGGGTGCCCCTAGGCCAGGGTGAAAATGGCAGGGTAGTTCCCTTGTTTGGCAGGCTCTGAACACTCCTACCCCAATAGTGTAAGTGGACATCTACTACTGGGAAGGGTTCTGTGGCTTTCCAGTGTGCAGCTGATGGCGTTAGGCATTGTACCCCATGGAATGGTGACTATCTTAGTAACTGGTTGGTCGTGGTCTAGTGCATAGGGCTGCTCCCTGTGTGTTGTGTCCGCCAACAGTAGTGGTGTTGCTGGCATTGACCAAGTGTATCCTCTGTCCATCCACCACTTTTTGTTTTGTCACCCTGTCTCTGTGTGCATTAGCATCATCTGGAGGAGGAGCAGAGGCACCTTTGATGGAGGGAGCTGCATCCCACATGGGCCTGGAGGCCGAATCCACCGACGGTGAGGGCACCAGTGGGACAGAGGGTGTGGGGGAGCACCACGACAGGGACAGGAGGGGAGACCACAGACAGCGACTCCTCCTCTGATGGAAGTTCCCTTGCAGTGGCGGACACCTCTGTGCCCACCCCAACAACAGGTACAGCCGCCACCCCCCTACCAGCACCACCCTCCCAACAGCCCCTCAGCATGTCTCCCGTGTCCGCTTACCCAGGAAGGTGAGCATCTCCTTCACCCCGGGCAGCTTAGGCCCTGCCCCAGTCAGCCTTGCTGCCCTGACTGAGTAGGCTATTGACCTCCTGAGATCCCTCACTGTTGGGAAATCAACCATTCTGAATGCCATCCAGGGTGTCGAGAGGCATTTGCAACAAACAAATGCATACTTGGAGGGCATTCACTCTGGCGTGGTGGCCCAACAGAGAGCATTTCAGGCTTTGGCCTCTGCACTGATGGCAGCCCTTATCCCTGTGTCTAGCCTCCTCCCTCCAACTTCCTCCACCCAGTCCCAATCTCCTCAACCCCAGCCTATCCCAAGCGCACCTTCTGACCAGCATTCACCCAAATCAACACACAGAAGTGGTTCAGGCAAACACAAGTACCACACATCATCCCACAGGCACTCACACAAGCACCATACCCATACAGACACAGCAACATCCACTTCCTCCATTGTGTCCCCCTCCTCCTTATGCTCCACCTCCCTCCCAGTATCGTCTCCACTCACACCTGCATGCACTACATCCTCATCCACTACCTCCATCACCGGCACGCCCATCACTACTCACCCCTCACTGGCAGTCACCACCCCCACATCCATTCATACTCCCCTGTGTCCTCTCCCATTGTGTCTGTGACCCCTCCTCCCAAAGAACACAAACGCAAGCAACCATCCACCCAACAGCCATCCACCTCACAACAGCATCCAGCACATGCACCTTCACCCAAACTCAGCAGACACCTCCTACCACCACTCCTTCTTCCTCCACTCCCAAACCCTCTCCCTCTTCCTGCCCTAGTGTGTCTAAAAAGATTTTCTTTGGAAACATTAACCTGTTCTCTACCCCTCCTCCCCTGTCCTTCCCCTCAGGCCAGGGTGTCCCGATCCCAGGCCAGCACCTCAGCCACCACGTCTGCGTCTGCTGTGGTACCTCCTACTCTCAGAGGCTCTAAGGGGACACCTGTCAGGCCAGCCAGTGTGCCAACAATCCCTGCAAAGGACCAAACCATTCTGCCACCTGCCAAGGTGAAGAAGGGGACGACATGCAGCAAAGGGCAAGGTGCCCGACTCACCCAGCACGGCCTCCTCCAAAACTCCAGCTGCCAGAGCCAAGGTCACAACAGCATCTGCAAAGGTGAGGAAGGGGCAGAAAACCCAAGGCAAGGCATTTCAGCTGTCGGAGGCTGCAGGTGAATGTCTGGTGGCCACCAGCAGAACCGCCAGCCCTGCCACCTGCACCGTGGGCAGCACCGCCAGCAGCCCCACTGCAGGCACCACCGTAAGCACGGCCACCTGCACTTCCACCTGCACCGCCGATGCCACCACTACTGTCAGCTGCAGCATCCCCAGTGGGCAGCCATCTGAGGCTGCAGGAGAAGGGCTGCGGTCACCTCCACCACTGACAGCACTGGCACCTGCACCACTGCCAGCATTGCCAGCAGCCCCACCGCAAGCACCCCTGCAAGCACCGCCACCTGTACCACTGACAGTGGGACCAGCACCAGCAGAAGCATCCCCAGCCTTCCGAGGCTGCAGGAGACAGGCTGGGGCCTACCTCCACCACTGGCAGCACCAGCACCTGCACCAGCAACACCACCAGTTTGCAGCCTTAGCGGCTGCAGTAAAGAGTCTAGCTCTGCCTCCATGAACTATCATGCAACCTGGTCCCTGGAAATCCTGTGCCTCAGACACCCAGGTGAGGGAATGTGAACTGCCACAACCCAAGAGCTAAATCACTTGGCAAAAGGCCCCCTCCAGAACCAGTGGGGAAAGGCATCCACTCACCCCCTCCTTGGCAGGATGAAGCAGACTGAGAACAAGGCCCCCTTCAGAACCAGTGGAGAAAGGCATCCACTCACTCAATCCTTGGCAGGATGAAGCAGACTGGGCACAAGGCCCCGTCCAGAACCAGTGGAGAAAGGCATCCACTAACCCAATCCTTGGCATGAAGCAGACTGGGCACAAGGCCCCCTCCAGAACCAGTGGAGAAAGGCATCCACTTGAGAGACTGTGGCTTTGCACTCCCCAGGACCAAGCAGTAGGCAAACAACCCACTTGAGAGACTGTGGCTTTGCACTCCCCAGGGCTAAGCAGTGGGCAAACCACCCACTTGAGAGACTCTGGCTTTGCACCCCCAGGACCAAGCAGTGGGCATGGAGCCCCCTCAAGGAGCAGTGGCGTTGCCCCACCTTTCCCATCCCCTTGAGGTGCCTGTGTGTTTTCGATCTGATGCCCCTGCAGTGTTCTCTCTGTATTGAGGCAGGAGTCCAAGTGTGGGCTTAGCCCTTGATTTTTGGCCCAGTGGCCCACGGACATTTGGAAGGGGCAATGTACGGCCTTATGTACATATTGTATATTTTTGTAGATACTGTTTTAATTATCGTTACATAGATCTGCCTATTTCTAAAATTACACTGATTTAACTCTATTCCTTTTGTCCTTGAGTTCTTCCAGGGGGTAATGGGGTGTAAATGTACTGTTGCTGCATGTGTTTGTGTGTATGGTGTTGTGGGTGAGGGTGGGGTGGGGGTGTTGCCTGTTGCGTGTGTGTATCACTCTTGTTTTCCTCCCTCCTCCCTTGTGTACCAGGTGCAGTACTCACCGTGGTCGTCGCCGCCGTCTTTCATATTCTTGGTAGATGAGGAGGTAGACCATCATGGGCAGGACCTGTAACTCGGGCTCCATGGGGTCCTGGTTCTTCGTTGAGTGTCAAGTGGTGAGTGTTTTCCCTTCCAAACACTGTTTCCGCTGTGCTATTGATGGTGTTGGTACCGTCCCGGAAAAGCTGACGGATTGGCGGGTTGTGATGGGGTGGGTGGTATATTGTCTTCTGCCTGTCTGTTGGAGATGACCGTCGCGGTGTTTGTTGCTACCGCCATGGCGGTCGGTGTGTTAAAGGGGCTGTCTGTGTTGGTGCTTTCCGCTGTGGTTGTGATCCCATTTTTTTCCCGCCGGCCTGTTGACGGCATTACCGCCACTTGAACACCGACCCCCTGGGTTGTAATGAGGACCTTAGGCCCTCATTATGAATATGGCGGTAAACACTGTACCACCGGCGGTGGCAGTAACAACCGCCAACAGACGTGCGGTCCGTACCGCCAAATAATGAACCAACTGAAACATAGGCACCTTAAAAACCAATCACTGCCAGCAGAGGAGTGCTGACACCGACGGAAAGGCCGTAACCACCCATCAAATAATGAAGCACAAGACCGCCATCAGTTCCGGGGGGGGATCCACCGCCACGCAAAGCCAGACGGAAACTAACCAAATATAAGGAAACACTCACCGGAGGCTTACACAACACGCAGAAGCAGACATGGATAGAGAGCTGCAGATCATGGCAGCCCTGCTCCTTGCCATATACCTCCATGACCGAGACCACTGACGAAGGCGACAACGGTAAGTACCGCAACCTACTAAACAAGAGAAATAAGGGCACAGTCACATATCTGCCCACTCCACCCACCCTGCAACGCTCCCCCAACCCTTCACAGCAACACAAACCATACACCTAAGAGCAAGAGGTACTTACTCGACACAAGGCAAATCCAACCTGACCAAAGTACATACATATGCCCCACAACCACAAACAATGAAACGAGAGACCATAGCTCCAGGGTATGCCTTCATAAACACAGGCCACACATAAACCTTTATTGTGCTCACTGAGCAACCGAAGTGCATATAAGTCCCATGGCCAGTCCTGCATAAAACAAGTCCGATGGGCCACAATGGCCCCAACCTGACTCCCACAAGTGCTACGGTACTCCACCTCATAGGGGCAACAATGAGGCATCCAGAAACCTCAGGGAACAGGGGAAGGGGTGGTGGGGGTGGGTATTTACGACAGGGTTGTGGCTTAGATGTGCGTTAGGAAGGTGGAGGGGGATGGGGTTTGCCCGTGAAAGGTGGGGGAGTGGCCTTGGACCCGGGGGTGGCAGATGGAACAGGTTCAACACAGGGCTTCTTCCTCTCTCGGGAAGGGGCACGGGAATGTGAAGGGCGAAGAGGGGCGGGCTGTGATGTGAAACGAGTGGACAGAGCAAGGAGGTGAGCATGTTTAGGGACGAGACGGGGTGGGTCTGTGGGTTGGAAGAAGTCAACACGGGATAGGAAAAGTTTCTTAGGTGCAATTGTGGTGGGCTTGGAGGAAGGCGTGGGAGTGGAGTTAGAAGGAGTGGTCATAAGTGGTGTAGGTGTGCGTGATGGGGGTGCACGTGACTGGACAGTATGCTGAGGTGTGGTGGATGTGTGATGGGTGGGTGTTTTGGTGTGTTTGATTATCTTGGGAGGAGGGGGTGGACACAGTGGGACAAGACAGGCTGCTAGTGTGAACGTATGTTGTCTGGGTGTCTGCAAGTCTGGTGAGTGTGCTTCACGTATCAACTAACATAGTTGTGGTGAGTGCAGGTGTGGTGTCTGGGGTGCATGAATAGATGTGTGCTATTGTGGTGACTGCAAGAATAGGGTCAGCAACAGTGAATGGAGGTGCAGTGCCTGGGGGTGTGCATGTACTGGGGACAGACAGGGAGGCGGAAGAGGTGGACACACGGGGGGAAGTGGATGTTGGTGTGTGTGCATGTGTATGTTGGCTGTGTGTATGCTTGTGGTGGGAGGTGTGGTGCTTGTGTTTTGAAGTGTGCTTCTTGTGTGTTGAGGTGTGTGCCTGCATATCAGAATGTGTGCTTTGGACGGGTGAAGGGAGTGGGGTGCTGGAAGGGGTAGATGAGGTTGGAGGGGGGACGGAATCACCAGGGACCCTGGCTGCCATCCAAGAGGAAGCCAGAGCATGAAAAGATCTCTGTAGGCTAGACACGGCACCGTGAATGCCATCCGGATAGGCATTGGTCTGCTGCATCTCTGATGCTAGCCCCTGGATGACATTGATGATGGTTGTCTGCCCTACAGAGATGGTTCTCAGGCGGAGGGCAGCAGGACTGACTGGGGCAGGGGAGGAGGTGACTGGGGTGAAGGATACGCGATACACCTTTCTGGGTGAGTGGGCACGGGCAACTTGGTGGGGTGATGGCATGGGGGTGGCAGAAGATGACACAGTAGGTGTGGGCCCACTAGGGTCCGCTACTGCCAGAGAGCTCCCATCCGAGGAGGTATCGGAGTCACTACCTCCAGTGGTAGTTGCCTCCCCCGTGGTACTCCCCACGCACTCCAACCCATTGGTCCCCTTGGCGTCAAACGACTCTGCCTCTGAGGATCCGTGTGCCTCTGCATCCCCACTCGCCGGTGCCTCAGCTCCCTCGCCAGATGATGCAGATGTACACAGACAACACAAGAGAACAGGGATGGGGGACAAAACAGGAGAGATTTTGTAAATAGCTGAATGTAGGTACAATAGTGGTTCAAACATACACCCACCCAGAAAACCCTGTTTAGTGGGCTCCTGCCCCCCCCGGACACTTTCATGACTCTTGGACTTGGTCTCCTTTCTTTGCAGGTCCTCAGGTCCAGGAATCTGTCTTCAGTGCTTTGCAGTCCTTTGTGGTCTTTGCAGAATCTCCTATCACGACTTTAGCGTGTTTCTGGGGAAGTAGAGTAACTTTACTCCTACTTTTCAGGGTCTTGGGCTGGAGTACCTTGGACACCTTTAGTGTTTTCTAAAACTCCCAGCGACCCCCTACACACTACACTAGGCCTGGGGTCCCTAAGTGGTTCGCATTCCACTTTCTTAGTATATGGTTTGTGTTGCCCCTAGGCCTATTGCATCCTATTGTATTCTACAGTGTTTGCACTACTTTTCTAACTGTTTACTTACCTGATTTTGGTTTGTGTGCATATTTTGTGTATTTTACTTACCTCCTAAGGGAGTACCTCCTCTGAGATACTTTTGGCACATTGTCACTAAAATAAAGTACCTTTATTTTTAGTAACTCTGAGTATTGTGATTCTTGTGATATAGGGCCAGATGTACCAAAGGATTTTACCCATTCTGTGTCTATGGGAAAAAGCGTTCGTACATATGGCCCATATTGCTATATGATATAAGTGGTATAGTAGGAGCTTTACATGTCTCCTAGTTCAGCCTAAACTGCTCTGCTATAGCTACCTCTATCAGTATCAGCCTAAGCTACTAGAACACTACTACTAATCTACTAATAAGGGATAACTGGACCTGGCACAAGGTATAAGTACCATAAGGTACCCACTATAAACCAGGCCAGCCTCCTACAACTGCTTCATGGCCTCTTGGTGGTGTGCTTGCTGCATCCTCTGACTCTGCTCTAGGGTGGATACTATCTGGGCCAATCTGTCCTGGATATGGTGATATGTTCCTAGGACCTCCGAAATCACATCATAGTCTGCAGCATCCATCCTGTGGCCTCCCTCCTGGACCACTGTTGCCTCCGACCGGGCCTAACCCCCTGTGCCTGTGTCCCCTGCACAGGTCTGGCAGTACCACTTGTACTGGGGCCATTGTCTTCCTGCCTTTTGGTAGGGGGTGACTGTGGCCTCTATACTTGTGTTCCACCAGTCTGTGGCCTGGATACACAGGTGTGTGGACGGTTGCCGTGGGCTGATGTTATTGCCTGGGTGGTAGGGGTGTCAGTAGTATCCTGGGAGGGGCTGCTTGATGGTGACAGTCCAGGACTGTGTGAGGGGCTAGGCTGATCATCAGTGTCCAGGGTTCCATCCCCAGTGTCCTGGAAGGTGCCTCAGTCTCCCTGTGGGTCACTGCCACTCCTTGTCCTGTCCGTCAGGGTGGCATGGGTGGTGGTGCCTGTTGGGAGGAATGGACATGTCTGTTACATTAGCATGGCCAGGCGGGGTGCACAGGCCTGGGCGTGTTTGTGCAGGTTACACACTTTGGGGCCATGCAGGATGCTTTGGTGAGGTTAGCATTGCTTTTAGCTTGGCATGTAGAGGTACATTGTGGGTGCTGTAGGCCATTGTGTTTCCTTGCAGAGGTGGGTGGCTGTGCACAGGGGGAGGGATGTGGGCCTGTTAGTGGGTTAGTGGGCATGCAGGGGGAGTGGATTAAGTGCTTGTGGGCTGGGTAGGGTACTGGTCCTGGTGGGTGTTGGGGGGGTGGGGTGGTGCATGTATTCCAGGTGTGATGGATATGGGGTAATTGTAGATGACTTACCTGAGTCCATTCCTCCAGTGAGTCCAGTGAGGCCCTCAGGGTGCAGGATGGCCATTACCTTTTCCTCCCAGACAGTGTAGTCAGGTGGTGTTGGTAGAGGTCCTCCCCCACTCTTCTGGACTGCAATGGAATGCCTGGATGCCATGGCTCTGACCTTCCCCCGCAGGTTGTTCCATTTCTTGCGGATGTCGTCCCTGGTGAGTGTATGGTGTCCCACTGCATTGACTCTGTTGACTATTGTCTGCCATAGCTCCATCTTCCTGGCGATTGGTGTGTGCTGCACCTGTGCCCCGAATAGTTGTGACTCGACCTTCAGAATCTCATCCACCATGGTCCTTAGCTTACTTTCTGTGGAGCGTGGGTGTTTGGGGGATGCCATGGTGAGTGTTGTGAATGGTGTCTTGTGTGGATGTAGGTGAGGGTGCTTTTGTGTGGTTGGGTGTAAGTGTCGTGGATTGTGGCGTTCTGTGTCTTCTGCTGGTGTTCTCTGTCTTTGTTGTCCTACTTTCGTTGCAAAAGATTGTTGGGTGTGTCTGTGAGTGTTTTATAGTATTGTGAATATGTGTCAGGTGTGTGGGTTTCTAACTTATCCAATGTGTGCACTTATTACTGTTGGGTCTACTTGCCGCCCGTGGTGGTCTGCACCGCCAATGGTTGTTCGGATTCCACTGACCGCTGCAGTAATTTGCGTAGGAGGCTGGCCTGGCTTATAGTGGGTACCCGATGGTACTTACACCCTGTGCTAGGCCCAGTTATCCCTTATTAGTAGTGTTCTAGCAGCTTAGGCTGATAGAGGTAGCTATAGCTGAGTAGCTTAGGCTGAACTAGGAGACTTGCAAAGCTCCTACTATTCCCCTTATATCATATAGCACTATATCATAAGAATCAGAATACTCAGAGTTACTAAAAATAAAGGTACTTTATTTTAGTGACAATGTGCCAAAATATCTCAGAGGATATACTCCCTTAGGAGGTAAGTAAAATACACAAAATATACACACAAACTAAAAATCAGGTAAGTAAACAGTTAGAAAATGTAGTGCAAACATTGTAGAATACAATAGGATGCAATAGGCCTAGGGGCAAAATAAACCATGTACTAAGAAAGTGGAATGCGAACCACTTAGGGACCCCAGGCCTAGTGTAGTGAGTAGAGGGTCGCTGGTAGTGTAAGAAAACACTAAGGGTGTCCAAGATACCCCAGCCAAAGACACTGAAAGTTGGAGTAAAGTTACCCTACTTCCCCAGAAACACACTAAAGTCGTGATAGGAGATTCTGCAAAGACCACAACAGACTGTAAAGCCCTGAAGACGGATTCCTGGACCTGCGAAAGAAGGGGACCAAATCCAAGAGTCACAAAAGTGTCCAGGGGGGGCAGGAGCCCACTAAACTCCGGATGAAGGTGCAAAATGGCTGCCTCTGGGTGAAAGAAGCTCAAGATTCTGCAACAATGGAAGATGCCAGGAACTTCTCTTTTGCACAGAACATATCACATGGTGTGCTGGAGGATGCAGAGTTGTTTCCATGCAGAAAGACCGCAAACAAGCCTTGCTAGCTGCAAAGGTTGCAGTTAAAGAAAATGGATGCTGCCAGGGCCCAGGAAGGACCAAGAGGTCGCCCCTTGGAGGAGGAGACCGAGGGGGCGCTCTGCAACACAGAGAGCCCATGCAGAAGCAGGCAGTAGCCACAGAAGTACTTGAACACGGGTTCAAGAAAACTGAGCATGGAGGTTGTCTCAACACTTCAAAGGAGGGTTCCACAAAGCTGGTGGTCAACTCAGCGAGTTGAGCAATGCAGAACAGAGTGCTGGGGATCTGGGCTGTGCTGTGCACAAAGGATTCCTTTCAAAAGTGCACAGAAGCCCTAGCAGCTGCAGTTCACGCAGTACACAGGATTACTGTCTGGCGTGGGGAGGCAAGGACTTACCTCCACCAAATTTGGACAGATGGACCACTGGACTGTCGGGGTCACTTGGATCCAGCTCCTGTGTTCCAGGGACCATGCTCGTCACGATGAGAGGGGACCCAGAGGACCGGTGAAGCAGAAGTTTGGTGTCTTTGTTAGCAGGGGAAGATTCCGTCGACCCACAGGATATTTCTTCTTGGATTACAGTGCAGGGTGAAGGCAGACAGCCCCCAGAGTATGCACCACCAGGAAACAGTCGAGAAAGCTTCACCTCACAAACACATGACGATCAGGGACCTGGGATCAGAGGCAGTGGGCACACTGTTCAGGGGACAGAGGCACAGGACAACAGGGAAGCTGGGAGGACTGCTGTGTGACAGGGGGAGGACAGGCCCAGGGAACAGACCCTCCACGAGGCACTCTCCAACATCATGGGAGCATACCACCATTCCCAGGCCAGGAGACCATGGGCACGGTACTGGCCAAGTTTCAGGAGACCCAGCGACTGCAGGAGGGACAGTACATGGGGATCAGGGATGACCTCACCAAAATCTACACCATCCTGGTCACCATAGCAGGGGTGCTGGCTGATATGTGCAAGACCATGAGGGAGGCAGTGGCTCAAAAAAGGGCCTCTGACACTAGCCAAACAGAGGAACAGCCTTCCACCTCCCCCGGCGCTAGTGGACAGGAGGACCCGCCACAGGACCAACAGGGCACCAGCACCCCTCCCCCTGCAGAAGGAGAACCACCCCGCAAACGCTCCCTGCGATCCTGGCAGAAGACAGAGAACATTGCCAAGACCCCTGCCAAGAAATAGGACCCTCTTGATTGTCACCCTTCTGTCCCACTCTGTTACCCTGTCCACCTTGAACTGACATTGCTCCACTTCCTACGCCCCATTGGACAATGCCCCTGTGATGCCATGAGACTGGACCTTCCTCCACCATCAACCCAGCCCCTTGCACATACCCCTATATTTATGAGACCTAAATAAATACCCTTGAATCAAACACCAATCTGGAGTCAGTCTGATGATTCACAAATGTATTAGTATAACATTAGCAAAACATTGCAAGGTATATGTTCATTTACTCATACCAATGTATAACAGTTGTTGGGCAGCAGTACACACAGCAGAAGCCAGAATGGGGTACACAGATCTGAAAAAAGGAAATCCAAACGGAACAGTCAGTGTCCATAGACAGAGGTTAAGAGGCTGCCATGTACAATGTCCTAAAGTAAACTCAAATGTCAAGAGGAGTTACAGTGTCTTACCTGTGTGTCACTGGAAGTACTGCAGGATAATGTTTGTTCTGTTGTCAACATCTTCTTCCTCTGCCTCCTCCTCTTCACTGTCCTTAGGTTTCACCGCTGCCTCAAGATCATCACCAGGCTCATCCTCCAGCAGAAAAGGCACCTGGCGTCTCAATGTCAGGTTGTGCAACATACAGCATGCCACGATGATCTGGCACACCTTCTTGGGTGAGTAGTACAGGGAGCCACCTGTCAGATGGAGGCACCGGAATATGGCTTTCAGGAGACCGAATGTCCTCATTGTAACCTTCCTCCGCCCTTGTCCTGGGATTCCTCACTGGGGTCAGGCCGCAGTCTCTCAAGTGGGTGGTTTTCCTACTGCTTGGTCCTGGGGAATGCAAGGCCACAGTCTCTCAAGTGGGTGGTCTGCCCACTGCTTGGTCCCGGGGAGTGCAAGGCCACAGTCTCTCAAGTGGGTGGTCTGCCCACTGCTTGATCCTGGGGAGTGTAAAGCCACAGTCCTGGGGAGTGCAAAGCCACAATCTCTCAAGTGGGTGGTTTGCCAACTGCTTAGTCCTAGGGAGTGCATAGCCACAGTCTCTCAAGTGGATGGTTTGCCCACTGCTTCGTCCAGGGGAGTGCAAGGCCACAGTCTCTCAAGTGGATGGCTTCTTCCACTGGTTTTATAGGGGGTTGGGTGCCCAATGTGCTTCATCCTGCCAAGGATAGGGTGAGTGGATGCCTTTCTCCACTGGTTCTGGAGGGGGCTTGGTGCCCAGTGTGCTTCATCCTGCCAAGGATAGGCAGAGTGGATGCCTTTCTCTACTGGTTCTGGAGGGTGCTTCATCCTGCCAAGGAGGGACTGAGTGGATGCATATCTCCACTGGTTCTAAAGGGGGCCTTGTGCCGAGTGATGCAGCACTTGGGGTGTGGCAGTTCACATTCTTTCACCTGGGTGTCTGAGGCATGATATTTGCAGGGACCAGGTAGTATGATAGTCCATGGAGGCAGGGCTAGACTCCATCCTGCAGCGCTTAAGGCTGCAAACTGGTGATAGTGCAGGTGCTGGTGGGGGTGCTGCCAGTGGTGGTGGGAGGCTCCAGTCCATCTCCTGCAGCCACGGACGTCCGCCCACTGGGGATGCTGGTGCTGGTAGTGGTTCTACTGTCAGTGGTGAAGTTGGCAGAGTTTGGGGCAGGGCTGCTGGAGGTGCTGGCCGTGGTGCAGGTGCTGGTGCTGACAGTGGTGGAGTTAGGCCCCAACCCTTCTCCTGCAGGCTCGGACAGCTGCCCACTGGGGATGCTGCTGCTGACAGTAGTGTTGGCAGCGGTGGTGCAGGTGACGGTGCTTGCGGTGGTGCCTGCGGTGGGGCTGCTGGCGGTGCTGCCCGTGGTGCAGGTGACGGGGCTGGCGGTTCTGCTGGTGGGCATCAGGCCTTCTCCTGTAGCCTTCGACGGCTGAAGTGCCTTGCCTTGGGTTTTATTCCCCTTCCTCACCTTGGCCGATGCTGTTGTGGCCTTGGCTCTGGCAGCTGGAGTTTTGGAGGAGGCTTTGCTGGGTGGGTCGTGCTCCTTGCCCTTGCTGCATGTTGTCCTCTTCTTCACCTTGGCAGGTGGCAGAATAGTTTAGTCCTTTGCAGGGGTTGGTGGCACACTGACTGGCCTGACGGGTGCCCCCTTTGAGCCTCTGGGAGTTGCAGGTACCACAGCGGACACCAACTTGGTGGCTGAGGTGCTGGCCTTGGTTCTGGACACCCTGGCCCGAGGGGAAGAATGGGGAGGGGTAGGGAACAGGTCAATGTTAGCCAGAAAAAAAGCTTTTTAGACACACTGGGGCGGGAAGAGGGAGAGGGTTTGGGAGTGGAGGAAGAGGGAGTGGTGATAGGAGGTGTCTGTCTGCTGAGTTTGGGTGAAGGTGCATGTGCTGGATACTGTTGTGAGGTGGATGGCAGTTGGGTGGGTGGGTGCTTTCGTTTGTGTACTTTGGGAGGTGGGGTCACAGACACACTGGGAGAGGACACAAGGGACGTGTGCATGGATGTGGTGGGGTGGTGACTGCCAGTGAGGTAATGGGTGTGATGGTGATGGAGGTAGTGGATGAGGATGTAGTGCATGCAGGTGTGAGTGGAGACAATACTGGGAGGGAGGTGGACGAGGAGGAGGAGGGGGACGCAGTGGAGGCAGTGGATGTTGGTGTGTCTGCATTGGTATGGTGCTTGTGTGAGTGCCTGTGGGATGATGTGTGGTGCTGGTGTTTCCCTGAACCACTTCTGTGTGTTGATTTGGGTGAATTCTGGTCTGAAGGTGTGCTTGGGATAGGCTGGGGTTGAGGGGATTGGGACTGGGTATAGGAAATTGGAGGGGGGAGGCTAGACACAGGGACAAGGGCTGCCATCTGGGAGTTGGCTGAAGCCTGAAATGCTCTCTGTTGGGCCGCCACGCCATAGTGAATGCCCTCTAGTTATGCATTTGTTTGTTGCAAATGCCTCTCGACACCCTGGATGACATTCAGAATGGTTGACTGCCCAACACTGGGAGATCTCAGGAGGTCAATAGCCTCCTCACTGAGAGCAGCAGGGCTGACTGGGGCAGGGCCTGAAGTGCCTGGGGCGAAGGAGATGCCCACCCTCCTGGGTGAGCGGGCACGGGAAACACGCTGAGGGGCTGCTGAGAGGACGGTGGGGGGTGGCGGCTGTACCTGTTGTTGGGGTAGGCACAAAGGTGTCCGCCACCGCCAGGGAACTTCCATCAGAGAAGGAGTCGCTGTCAGTGGTCTCCCCCTCTTGTCCCCGTCGTGGTGCTCCCCTCGCCCTCCGTCCCACTGGTGCCCTCACTGTCTGAGGATTCGGCCTGCAGGCCCATATGGGATGCAGCTCTCTACGTCGCTGGTGCCTCTGCTCCTCCACCAGATGATGCCAATGCACATCAGGACAGGGTGACAAAACAAAAAAGGGGGGGGAGACAGATGATACACTTGGTCAATGCCAGCAACACCACTACCATTGGCGGACACAACTCACAGGGAGCAGCCCTATGCATTAGGCCATGCCCAACCAGTTACTAAGATAGTCACCAACCCATGGGGTACAATGCCTAACGCCATCAGCTGCACACCAAAAACCCACAGGACCCTGCCCAGTAGTAGATACCCACTAACACTATTGGGGTAGGAGTGCTTCAGAGCCTGCTATTTTCGCCCTGGCATAGGGGCACCCATAGCCCACATCCCCCACCCAGGTACCTCTTAACACGTGCAAAGTCAGGAGTCAGATTCTGTACTTACCCCCTTGTGGCTGCTGTGATGCCTTCAAGCACCCATCCAAATCCAGATAGGCCACCGCCAGGATGCAGAACATCAGGGGGGCCATGGTGTGACGGGCAAACCTTGCTCGTTGGGACGCCAGCCCCAGCTGGGCCTCCGCCTTCTTCTTTGCCCAGCGGCTCAAGTCCTCCCAGCTCTTGCGGCAGTGGGTGCTCTGCCTGTCAAGGACCCCCAGTGTCTGCACCTCCTTGGCGGTGGCACACCAAATACCCTTCTTCTGGTGGGCGTTGACCTAGAGGGTAAAGACAGCAGAAAAGGGAATTAGTCAACCGTCCGGACCGTCAGACTCATGGCCCACCAGATCCCTCCCATCCCCGGACGCACATACATTGTCCACCTTACATGCTGCACTCTGGCCAGGACGCCTCTGCCCCCCCTACATGTGGCTTACATACACAGCACTCCATACATTCATAGCCCACGCATCATGCTCACAGTGTACTTACCTGTTTGTCTGGAGGACCGTAGAGTAGCGTGTACTGGGGTCGGACCCCATCCACCAGTTTCTCCAACTCCTCCACAGTGAAGGCAGGGGCCCTTTCCCCAGACACATGAGCCATGGTCGGTTCCAGACACAGGTCACAGCAGCACTTACAGTGTAGGTCCTCTCCTGTTGAAGGTCAGGTAGCAAGTGAGTGGATAGATAGAAAATGGCAGTGACATCGCCATTGGCTCCTGGAACCCATAGGGCCCAATGATGACCAATGCGAAGTTGCGCGGTGGTCATCGGCCGCCTACCGCAACGGCACACGACACCAGTGCAATTACCTCATTTCCACTTGTCCCTCCTCACAGGTCAGGCAGCCGCCATTTCAGGGGAGCACAGGGCATGGCACCTAACTGCGTCACAGCAGACATTGGCACTGCAACTGATTGTCAGGTTCACATTTTGTTTCTGTAAAGTAAACAAATCATCATTAGTGTAATAGATGTGGGAATATGACCCTCTGCTTACCGTTCTCTTCCATAGGCTTCAACCGCTGAGGCTGAATATGAGATCATGACATCCTCCGGTGTACATACCCCTGGTGGACTTGCGACAATGGAGGACAGACACGTTATCATTACATACAGACTTTATCGGGACACCATCCAAGAACTGTGTGCCCAATTGGAGCCAGACCTGATGTCAGCTATCCGTCAGCCCACAGGTATCCCCCCTCTAGTCCAGGTCCTGTCAGTGCTCCATTTCCTGGCAAGTGGTTCCTTCCAAACAACAGTGGCCATGGCATCAGGGATGTCTCAGCCTATGTTCTCCAACGTGTTGACCAGAGAGTTGTCTGCCCTGATGAAACACATACACAGCTACTTTGTGTTCCCCCAGGTGGAGGATTTGGTCCCAGTGAAAGCTGGTCATATCCCATACATCATTGGTCCAATTGATGGTACACATGTGGCATTTGTCCCCCTTGGAGAAATGAACAAGTTTTCAGGAATAGAAAAAACTATCACTCTATGAATGTGCAGATGGTGTGTTTGGCGGACCAGTACATCTCTCATGTGAATGCCAAATATCCTGGCTCTGTGCATGACGCCTTTATCTTGAGGAATAGCAGCATTCCCTATGTGATGAGCCAACTCCAGAGGCACCGGGTGTGGCTAATAGGTGAGACAAAGGTCCCCACACACTATGAGTAAGTGTCTGGGTCTGGAGTTGTCCCTAAGGGTTAGCGTGTGTCTAATAGTTCTCCCTCGATATTTGCAGGTAACTCTGGTTACCCCAACCTCTCATGGCTACTGACCTCTGTGAGGAATGCAGGACAAGGGCAGATGAGCGTTACAATGAGGCACATTGGCGTACAAGGAGGATTATTGAAAGGACCTTCGCCTCCTGAAGGCCAGGTTCCGGTGCTTCCATCTGACAGGTGGCTCCCTGTCCTACTCACCCAAGAAGGTGTGCCAGATCATTGTTGTATGTTGCATGTTGCACATTCTGACCTTGAGACGCCAGGTGCCTTTTCTGCAGGAGGATGTGCCTGGAGATGGTCTTGTGGCAGCTGTGGAGCCTGTGGACATTGAGGAAGAGGAGGCAGAGGAAGAAGATGTTGACAACAGAATCAATATAATTCAGCAGTACTTCCAGTGGCACACAGGTAAGACACTGTAAGTTCACTTTACATTTCAGTTATCTTTTGAACATTGTACAAGGCAGCCTCTTACCCTATGTCTATGGCCACTGACTATACCCTTTGTCATCTCTATTTTCAGATCTCTGTGCCCCACTCTGGCTCCTGCTATGTGTACTGCTGCCCACCAAAGGTCATTCCAAAGTATATTTCACTGTACATTTGAGTTGCAATGCTTTGATAATGTTATATTAATACATTTGTGAATCATTTGACAGGCTCCAGATTAGTATTTGTTCCAAGGGTGTTTATTTAGGTCCTCATAAGTAGAGGGGGATGTGCAATGGGCTTGGGCTGATGGTGGAGGAAAGTCCATGGTAGAGTCCAGTCTCTTGGTATCACAGGTGCAATGGGGCATAAGAAGGGGAGTAATGGCAGTTCAAGTTGGACAGGGTGAAATTGGACAGGGTGACAGAGTAGGACCGAAGGGTGACAATCATGAGATTCTTTTTTCCTGGCCGGGGTCTTGGCAATGTTCTCTGGCTTCTGCCTGGATCGCAGGGATAGTTTGCGGGGTGGTTCTCCTTCTGCAGGGGGTGGGGTGCTAGTGGCCTGTTGTTCCTGTGGCAGGGTCTCCTTTCCACTAGCACCGGCAGAGGTGGAAGGCTGTTCATTGGTTTGGCTAGTGTCAGGCGCCTGTTGTTGTGCCACTGCCTCCCTCATGGTCTTAGCCATGTCAGCAAGCACCCCTGCAATGGTGACCAGGATGGTGTAGATGTTTGCTCGGTTATCCCTGATTCCCAGGTACTGTCCCTCCTGCAGCTGCTGGGTCTCCTGCAACTTGGCCAGTATCTGGCTCTTCATCTCCTGGGAATGGTGGTATGCTCCCAGGATCCCTGCAAGTGCCTCGTGGAGAGTGGGTTCCCTAGGCCTGTCCTCCCCCTATTGCACAGCAGTCCTCCCAGCTTCCCTGTTGTCCTGTGCCTCTGTCTCCTGAACCGTGTGTCCACTGCCACTGACCCCAGGTCCCTGATTGTCCTGTGTTTGTTGGGTTACCTGGGGTCCCTGTAGTGGTGGACACACTGCTGATTGACGTGTCCTGGGGACAGTGGCATGGGCCCACTGGGTGGGTGCTGTGCTGGTGTTTCGCGAGGGGGAGGTTCAGTGGTGGTTTGGGACTGTGGCAGGGGAACCGACTGTCCAGAGGTCCCTGATGCACCAGGTTGGTCATTCTGATCCAGGCGTGCAGAGCTGCTGTCATCACTGTGGGCCTCTTCAGGGGGAGGACTGTAAGTAGCTGGCACCTCCTCTACGGTGATGTTGAGTATGCGTCCTGTAGGGATGCAAATGCAGTGTTAATGTAGGTGCGTGTGCCATCTTGTGCGTGGGTGTGTTTCCCTCTATAGTTGTGATTTCTTTTCAACTTGGCCTTGTGTGAATGGTGATTTTGTGGGCTGGGTGAGTCTCTCTACTGGGCATGCTGTGGTGATGGGTGTCCATGCAGGTCTGTGTTGGGGGTCCATGCTTTGGTGTTGCATACAGGGCTTGATATTGGGATGGGTGGGTTGTGATAGTGGGGTATATGTGAGGTGTTGGAGTGATAAGTGTGAGGGTAGGGGTAGGAGTTTGTGATGGCATGCAGGAAGGGTGGGGGGGATAAAGTAGTAAAGATTTGACTTACCAGAGCCCAGTCCTCCTGCTACTCCTGCGAGGCCCTCAGGATGTACAATTGCCAAGACTTGCTCCTCCCATGTTGTTAGTTGTAGGGGCGGAGGTGGGGGTCTACTGCCATTCCTCTGTACTGCTACCTGGTGTCTTGCAACCACGGAACGCACCTTCCCCCGTAGGTCGTTCGTCCTCTTCCTGATGTCATCCCTGGTTCTTGGGTGCTGTCCCACAGCATTGACTCTGTCCATGATTCTCCGCCATAGCTCCATCTTCGTTGCAATGGATGTCTGCTGTACCTGTGATCCAAATAGCTGTGGCTCTACCCGGATGATTTCCTCCACCATGACCCTTAGCTCCTCCTCTGAAAACCTGGGGTGTCTTTGGGGTGCCATGGATGTGGTGTGTGTGATATGTGTGAGGATGTGTGGGGTGATGTGTGGGTTGATGTGTTGGGGTGTCTGCTGTGATGTGCCTGGATGGTGTATGGGTGATGGCGTTTTGTGGCTCTGATTGAGTGGGTGCCCCTGACTTGTGTCTCTGTGTTTTGGCTATCTTTTTTTTTCATTGAAAGGGTTGTTGGTAATGTGGGTGTTTGTTTTATAGGGGTGTAAGTGTGTGGGTGTGGTGTGTGTATGTGTGTCAGGTGTGTATAGTTTGAATTGTCCAATGTGGTGGTGTTTTTTAAATGTGTGTGTAGTTTGAGCACAGCGGTATGTACCGCCAATGGTTTACCACGATTGAAAGACCGCAGCGGTGATTCATGGGTTGTGATACTGTTGGCGGATTCTAGTTGGCGTAACTGTGTGGGTTTGGCTATCGGCAGTTTATCACTGACCCTTGGGCTGGTGGATTTGTGTTGGTGTCTGTATTGTGGCAGAATTCTCAGTGTGGGTCATAATACCCGTAGCGGAATACCACCGCGGGCATGGTATGTTGGCGGCCATCAGCATGGCGGTAGGTGGCATTTACCACCACGGTTGTAATGAAGGCCTTCATTTTTTAACCTGCCTACCAATACTTGGTAATATCTCTCCACATTCTAAAGTCTACCCCTCAAAACCTATATTAATAAAAATGCACCTCTACAAACCTTGTATAGAATAAATTTACCAACAGTGCTGCATTGATACTTGTCAACAAAGTTCATAATTTTATTTCTAATTGCCTGAACTTAAAGCAGTTTCTTATATACAGATGAAGACACCAGACTGTCTTAGTTCTAAATTCACTCATGTATGCTGAGCACAACTCACACAGACCTCCTTCTCCTCGAAATCACCAAGAACAATCGGACCAATCCCTGGTTCTGCACCCAATCATATCACAAAATTTCATCATCCATCAATAGAATTGAAAATATTGGTTGCGCCTTGGCCCTTTTTTCTTTTACTTCCTTCATATGATCTCACAAGACTCTTGCTGGATCATAAAACTCCTTGTGGCAGGCTCAGTATTTTTCTATGCTTGTCTTGCAGAAGGCTTGTGGGATTATAAAACAGCTTGTGGCATGCTCCATAATTTCCTTTCTGGACTTTCAAGCCTCTCACAAGATCACATGTGTCCATGCATCAAGCTTCACTCCCTGATGCTTGTGAGCTTGTGAGCTACTCTCTGTAAGCTTGTGAGCTACTCTCTCTTGCAGAATTGCAACAAAATTGTACGGAAATAGTAGTAGGCAGGGCAGAGTATCCTCTGCACTGAAACATATCTCTTTCAGGACAGGTGTGTATAGTTGGGCATGGGAGAGAAGCCCATGAGTACCACAAGAGTGAGCTGTCTAATTGGCTGGCTATTGGAATGTTAGAAATAAAATGCCCCCTGTCCCACTTCAGTATCAAAAACTAGAGGTGTTATAGAAATTACATAAAAAGATCTGTAAGGGGGATGCAGAGAGGCATGCTGCCCCCTAAGTTTAGAGAGGAGGTGTCTAAGGGATAACTACTGTGAAGAAATATAATTGTGTATCATTTTAACTCATTTTTACTATCAAGCGGGACTCTCACCAGATTGTGAATAGTAATAAGGTGTAGATGAGTTATCCATACACTCCATTACTAGAAATGCATACTCTGGTGTTTGCCTTTGAGAGAAAGTGTGTAAGAGAAGGGTACTGTGATAAGTAGATGGTTCATTCTAATGGAGTACGTTCGATCTCAAGATCCTAGGTGTAGAAGTAAAAAAAAAATTAAAAGGGCCAATGATAAACTAATAGTGACCATTCTTATTAGAATGTTGTATACATGCTCTGATGTGTTTGGGTGAGAAGCGGAGTTAGCTCAGTTTGGGGGTCATTACAACCCTGGTGGATGGCGTTAAAGCTGCGGTAATACCGCCAACAGGCCGGTAGATAAAAAAAGGGAATTATGACCCAGGCGGAAACTGCCAACAAAGACAGCCACTTTAACACACTGCCCGCCACAGCGGTACAGACAAGCAGCGCGGCGGTCACCGCCAACAGTCAGGCGAAAGACGATGTACCGCCCACCCTATTACAACCCGCCAATCCGCCACCTTTTCCGGGGCGGATTCACCGTGGATAAAAACACGGCGGAAACAGTTTCCGCGATGGGAAAACGCTCACCTCAAGACATCCCACGAGGAAGGAGGACCCCATGGAGCAGGAACTCCAAATACTCCCTGCCCATGTCTTTCTGCTCCTCTACGACCACCATCTACGTAGGCGCCGAAGACAACGGTGAGTACTGCACCTACGACATGGGGGAGGGGGGAGGCAAATATTAGGGGGACACCCCCCAAACAGCCCCACCCCCACCCCCTCCCTCGCATATTACAACATACACACCAATGCATCCACAAAAATCACAGTAAAAACCCACAATCCCCCCGGAAGAATGAAAAGACAAAGCGAAATCCGTTCAAACATTGTAATGTTGCAATATACATGTCTTTCAAAAATATACAGATAAATACGAAATTCAGTCAGAAATATATACATTACGAGAAGTAGTTCAGATATATACATAACAATGTCCGTGCACCACTAGTCCAAAAATGCATGGGCGAGGCCCACAAAAGATACCTGACCACAATCGGAGAGAACACTGCCGGGGCATCAGATAGAAATACTACAGGCACCTCAGGGGGAAGGGAAGGGGGGGGCACCTCAGCCGTATGACTGCAAAGACAGATCCACGACAGGGCTCCATGCCCATTGATGTATCCTGGGAAGTGCAAAGCCACAGTCTCTCAAGTCTCTACAGTGGGTGGGGTGCCCACTGTGCCATCCTGGGGAGTGCAAAGCCACAGTCTCTCAAGTCTCTACAGTGGGTGGGGTGCCCACTGTGCCATCCTGGGAAGTGCAAAGCCACAGTCTCTCAAGTCTCTACAGTGGGTGGGGTGCCCACTGTGCTATCCTGAGGAGTGCAAAGCCACAGTCCCTCAAGTGGATAACATTCTCCACTGGTTCTGGGGGGGACTGGTGCCCAGAGTGCTTCATCCTGTGCAGGACTGAGGTAGTGGATGCATGTCTCCACTGGTTCTGGAGGTGGACTGGTGCCCAGACTGGATGAGTCTCCCCGTGAAAGTTCCTGTCCTGACACAGTCCCAGCTGCACATGGGATAAGGATGCCTGATGTGGCGGTCTATTCATTCCCACACGGTGCTTGCCCTGTTCAGCGTTCTTCACCATGGCGGTCTTGGCCCTGTTCAGCGGTGCTTTGCCATGGCGGTCTTGGCCCTGTACAGCGGTGCTTTGCCATGGCGATTCTGGACTGTTCAGCGGTGCTTTGCCATGGCAGTCTTTGCCCTGTTCAGCAGTGCTTTGCCATGGCAGTCTTGGCCCTGTTCAGCGGTGCTTTGCCATGGCGGTTCTGGACTGTTCAGCGGTGCTTTGCCATGGCGGTGTTTGCCCTGTTCAGCGGTGCTTTGCAATGGCGGTCTTGGCCCTGGTCAGCGGTGCATTGCCATGGCGGTTCTGGACTGTTCAGCAGTGCTTTGCCATGGCGGTCTTTGCCCTGTTCAGCAGTGCTTTGCCATGGCGGTCTTGTCCCTGTTCAGCGGTGCTTTGCCATGGCGGTTCTGGACTGTTCAGCGGTGCTTTGCCATGGTGGTCTTTGCCCTGTTCAGCTGTGCTTTGCCATTGCGGTCTTGGCCCTGTTCAGTGGTGCTTTGCCATGGCGGTTCTGGACTGTTCAGCGGTGCTTTCCCATGGCGGTTCTGGACTGTTCAGCGGTGCTTTGCCATGGCGGCCTTTGCCCTGTTCAGCGGTGCTTTGCCATGGCAGTCTTGTCCCTGTTCAGCGGTGCTTTGCCATGGCGGTTCTGGACTGTTCAGCGGTGCTTTGCCATAGCGGTTCTGGTACGGACATTGGTGTGTGGCATGACGTTCCCTACACTGGGCATTGGTGTGTGGCATGACGTTCCATCATAGCCCACCTGGGCTGTGGCAGCCGGGGCCCTCCTGGGCACTGACTCCGGTGGTGGTGGTAGTCTCCGGACCAGTTACGATACTTGGGCCCTCTTGGGCTGTGACTCTGGCGGTGGTCTCCTGACTAGTGACGATACTTGGGCCCTCCTGGGCTGTGACTCTGGCGGTGGTCTCCTGACCAGTGACAATACTTGGGCCCTCCTGGGCTGTGACTCTGGCGGTGGTCTCAGGACCAGTGACGATACTTGGGCCCTCCTGGGCTGTGACTCTGGCAGTGGTCTCCGGACTAGTGACGATACTTGGGCTCTCCTGGGCTGTGACTCTGGCGGAGGTCTCCTGACCAGTGACGATACTTGGGCCCTCCTGGGCTGTGACTCTGGCGGTGGTCTCCTGACCAGTGACGATACTTGGGCCCCCCTGGGCTATGACTCTGGCGGTGGTCTCCGGACCAGTGACGATACTTGGGCCCTCCTAGGCTATGACTCTGGCGGTGGTCTCCTGACCTGTGACGATACTTGGGCCCTCCTGGGCTGTGACTCTGGCGGTGGTCTCCGGACCAGTGACGATACTTGGGCCCTCCTGGGCTATGACTCTGGCAGTGGCAGTGGTCTCCTGACCAGTGACGACGGTGCTGGCGGTTGTGTGTCGACCGCCGGGAATGATGCTGCCCTTCTCCGCCGTGACACTCACAACAGGCTGGGCAGACTTCCTCTGGCCCTTCCCCACCTTTGGTGGAGTCACAGCTGACTTTCCAATCCCCTTGGAACCCATGTCAGTTGTTTTCCCACCAGGAGTCTTGACACGGTCCCGTCGTCCACTCTCCAATTTTAGAGCCTTTACAGGGGGTGGGCTGCCAGTGCCTTGGCTCCGGGTCATACTGCCTGCCCTGGTGGCCGGTGCACTCCACAAACCTTGAACAGGCACCACTGGTATTGGAGGCTTTTTGGCTGAGGCGCTACGAGAGGACTGATGAATTGGAGTGTCTGTATGTGGGTGAGGCTTGCGTGAGTGCCTGTGGGTTGTGTGGTGCCTATGTTTGCTTGAGCTGCTTGTGTGTGCTGACTTGTGTGCATGCTGGTCTGTAGGTGTGCTTGGGATGGGCTGGGGTACAGGAGATTGGGTCTGGGTGGAGGAGGATGAAGGGGGGAGGCTGGACACAGGGACAATGGCTGCCATCAGTGCTGAGGCCAGAGATTGCAGGGTTCGCTGAAGGGCAGCCTGACCAGAATGAATGCCCTCCAGGAATGCATTACCGTGTTGCAACTCTCATTCTACACCCTGGATGGCATTCACAATGGTAGACTGCCCAACAGTGAGTGACTTGAGGAGGTCAATGGCCTCCTCACTGAGGGCAGCAGGGGTGACTGGGGCAGGGCCTAAGGTGCCTGGGGCAAAGGTGATGCCCACCCTCCTGGGTGAGCGGGCACGGGGCGAACACTGAGGGGCTGCTGGGAGGGCGGTGCTGGTAGGGGAGGTGGCGGCTGTACCTGTAGAAGTGGGGCGCACAGATGGTGCCGCCACCACAAGGGAGCCCCCATCGGCGAACGAGTCCGAGTCGCTGCTTGGTGATCCGGTGGCCGACGTGAAGCTCCTCTCGCTCTCCGTCCCACTGGTGCATTCAGAGTCCGTGGTGTGGCCCTCCATGGCCATGTGGGATGCAGCTCCCTCGTGCTCCGGTGCCACTGTACCTCCGCCTGATGATGCTGATGTACAAAAGGACAGGGAGAGAAGAAAAAGGGGGGGGAGACAGAAGAAAGAGAGTTTGAGTGCATGGCATACAGATACCGTTGGCGGACAAGACAGACCCAGCAGCCCCCTGCATTACGCCGTGCTCCTGCCCTCTGCATATGCTATTTCTGGGATATGGCCTACATGGCAATGGTGGACATCTGCACACATGGATGCCACAGGGGCAACTATACCTGTACTTGGCACTCTGCTGAGGTGGGGTAGAGTCCCACATGGCCTGCATTACAGAGGGGCCTTGCCTACCGAACTCGCCATGGCCTAGGGAAACCCACAGCCCACCTCCCCCACCCAGACACCTCCACTGCGGGCAAAGTCAGCAGAATGAGAGTGTACTCACCCCCTTGTGTCTGCTATGATGCCCTCAAACGCCCATCCAACTCCGGGTAGGCCACCGCCAGGATTCGGAACATCAGGGGGGTCATGGTGCGATGGGCACCCCTCCCACGTTGGGAGGCCATCCCCAGCTGAGCCTCCGCCGTCTTCTTGCTGCAGCGGCAAATGTCCTCCCATCTCTTCCGGCAGTGGGTGCCCCGACCTCCTTGGCGATGGCACGCCAGATATCCCTCCTCTGGTGGGCGCTGACCTACATGACATGCACAAAGGAAGAGGAACAGTCATTACCAACTGCACCGTAGATGTGAGTGGCCCCCTCCCTACTTGGCCATGTGGCCCATTCATTCCCATGCATTAATGTTCTATGAACTCGGCCCCCTTCCCTCTTCCAACCAGCCCTCTTCACCCAGGCCTAGCCCATACAACGTGCTCCCTGTGTACTAACCTGTTGGTCTGGAGGACCGTAGAGTAGCGTGTACTGGGGGAGGACCCCGTCTACCAGTTTCTCCAACTCCTGTCCAGTGAAGGCAGGAGCCCTTTCCCCAGACACAGCAGCAATCGTCGCTTCCAGACCGAGGTCACAGCTGCACTTGAAGTGTAGGTCCTCTCCTGTCGAAGGTCAGGTATCTAGTGATTGAACAGATAGAAAATGGCGGTGACGTCCACGGCGGTGAGGTCCGCGGCGGTGCGCATCATCACCGCCGGCGCACCTGTTCATTGGCTCCTGGGACCCATAGGGTCCTATGTCAACCAATGCAGCATTGCGCTGCGGTCTACGACCGCCTACTGCGACGGTGTGCAACGCCAGTGCAGTTACCCCACAATCCAATTGTCCCAGTTTAGAGGTCAGGCAGCCGCCATTTCAGGGGCCCACATGGCTTAATTTACCTCTGCGTCACACATAGCTAGGCCTACACTCATTACACACATACAAGAAGGGTTTTGTGAGTGGTGTAGTCTTGTGTGTAACAGTGGGTACATACCTGGAGGAATAATGACTGATTCGTCGCTGTTGTCCTTCATAGGCACCGTCAGCTGGGACATGTGAGAAGATGGCGGAATCCTCCGGTGTACCAACCGCTGGTGGACCTGTTGACAATGGAAGAGTGACATGTCATCGTCACCTACCGGTTTGACCGTGCCACAATCCAGGAACTATGTACCCAGTTGGAGCCAGACCTGATGTCACCAATCCACCATCCGACTGGAATCCCCCCTGACGTGCAGGTGCTGTCAGTGCTCCATTTCCCTGCTAGTGAGTCTTTTCAGACAACAGTGGCCATGGCATCAGGGATGTCCCAGCCTATGTTTTCCAACGTGCTGTCCAGAGTGTTGGCTGCCCTGCTGAAACACGTAAGGAGATACATCATTTTCCCTGAGGTGGCAGATTTGCCTACAGTTAAAGGTGAATTCTATGCCCTTGGACATATCCCCAACGTCATAGGTGCCATTGATGGGACCCATGTAGCTCTGGTCCCCCCCACAGGAGTGAACAGGTGTACAGGAACAGGAAGAATTATCATTCTATGAATGTTCAGATGGTATGTTTGGCAGACCAGTACATCTCCCAGGTTAATGCTATGTTCCCTGGCTCAGTGCATGATGCCTACATCTTGCGGAATAGCAGCATCTCTGATATGATGGGTCAACTCCAGAGGCACCGTGTATGGCTATTGGGGGACTCTGGTTACCCCAACCTGTCCTGGCTATTGACCCCAGTGAGGAATCCCAGGACCAGGACAGAGGAACGCTACAATGAGGCCCATGGGCGGACTAGGAGGGTGATCGAACACACCTTCGGCCTCCTGAAGGCCAGGGTCAGGTGCCTCCATATGACAGGTGGTTCCCTATTCTACTCACCGAAGAAGGTGTGCCAGATCATCATCGCCTGCTCGATGCTTCATAATTTGGCTTTGCGACGTCAGGTGCCTTTTCTGCAGGAGGATGATCCAGATGACGGTGTTGTAGCAGCTGTGGAGCCTGTGGAGCCTGTGGACAGTGATGAGGAGGAAGCTGAGGAAAAAGACAACGACAACAGGGAGTCAGTCATACAGCAATATTTCCAGTGACACACAGGTGAGAACATATTTATTTGTTACATTACATTAACTTTCACACGTCTACCTCCATCCTGTCTGTCGAATTCAAGCAGCATTTGGTAACTGAGTTGTACCTTTCCATTACGGTTTCACAGGTGTGGTTACCAATGTGTCATCTGCTTGCATCCCTCAAGGACTTGTGATGTGTGACATAGGTATGTTAGCCTTACAATAGGAAACGCATTGTGACACTGTCATTGATAATACATATTTACTAATTCACAGACTGACTCCAGATTGTTTTGTGTTTCAAGGGTGTTTATTGAAGTGCTAAATATTGGAGGGGGTAGTAAAATGGTGAGAGGTGATGGCGGAGGAATGTCCATGGCAGAGTCCAGTCTATTAGTCTCACAGGTGCACTGCCCATCTGGGCATAGGAAGTGGAGCTGGGGCAGTTTAAGTATGGACAGGTAACAAAGTGGGACAGTGGGAGGACAAAGAGGGTGGTCTCATTTCCTGGCGGGGATCTTGCCATCTTGCTCTGTCCTGTTCCTGGATCTCAGGGACCTCTTGCGTGGTGGTTGTCCGTCTACAGGGGGTGGGGTGCTGGTGTGGTGGTCCTGTGGCGGGGCGTCCTGTCCACTAGTGCCGGCGGAGATGGTGGGCATTTCATCATCCTGGCTAGTGTCAGGGGCCCCTTGGAGTGCCATGGTGTCCCTCAAGGTGTGCTGTATGTCCTTCAGCACCCCTACGATGGTGCCCAAGGCGGAGCTGATGGTCCTGAGCTCCTCCATGAACCCCAATTACTGTTCCTCTTGCAGGTGCTGGGTCTCCTGAAACTTGGCCAGGACCGTCGCCATCGTCTCCTGGGAGTGGTGGTATGCTCCCATGATGGAGGATTGGGCCTTGTGGGGAGTGGGTTCCCTTGGCCTGTCCGCCCCCTGTCGCACAGCAGCCCTCCCAGTTCCCCTGTGTTCCTGTGGCTCCGTCCCCTGGACCGTGTGCCCACTACCACTGCCCCCAGGTCCCTGTTGTTGTTGGGGTGGTGGGTTATCCTGGGTTCCCTGTAGTGGTGGACACACAGCTGATTGACCTGTCCTGGGTAGGGAGGTTTGGGCCCGCTGGGTGGGTGCTGTGCTGGTGTTACCAGAGGGCGGAAGGTCGGTGTTGGTCTGTGCCTGTGCAAGGGGAACCAACTGTCCCGAGGCCCACGATGGTCCGGGCTGGTCATCAGGATCCAGTAGGGCAGAGCTGCTCTCGTCACTGTGGGCCTCTTCTGGGGGTGGAGTGGTGTTGTCTGGACCCTCTGGTGTGGTGACGGTCCTTCGGGTTCCTTGAGGGGCATAAGAGCATGATTATTGCATGTGTGTGTGTGTAATGGTGTGCAATGGGTGGGTGAGCGTGTACCCCAGTGCAAGCATTCCTGTGTGGGGGCTTGTGTGATGATGGTTGAGGGTGGTTTTATGGGTTTGTGCAGTGAGCATGCTTTGGTGAGGGGTGACCATGCTTAGTTGTGTCATGCAGGGCTTGGTGTTGGGATGTGTGGTTTGTGTTATGAGTACATTAGTGAGGAGTTGTAGTGAAAGGGGAGGGGGTGAGAGTGTGGGTGTGTGATAGCATGCAGGTAGGGTGGGGGATATGATAGTTAAGATTTGACTTACCAGTGTTCCATCCTCCACCGACTCCTCTGAGGCCCTCTGGATGCATGATGGTTAAGACTTGCTCCTCCCATGTTGTTAGTTGTGGGGAGGAGGTGGGGGTCCGCCACCAGTCCGCTGAACCGCGATGTTGTGCCTGGAGACCGTTGAACGCACCTTCCCCCGTAGGTCGTTCCACCTCTTCCTGATGTCCTCCCTATTTCTTGGGTACTGTCCCACTGCGTTGACCCTGTCGACTATTCTTTGCCATAGCTCCATCTTCCTGGCTATGGAGGTGTGCTGTACCTGTGAGCCAAATAGCTGTGGCTCTACCCGGATGATTTCCTCCACCATGACCCTGAGCTCCTCTTCGGAGAAGCGGGGGTGTCTTTGGCGTGACATGGGGTGGTGTGTGTGATGTGTGGGGCGGTGTGTGTGTTAATGTGTGTAGTGATATGCAGTGGTGTGTGGTGTTTTGTGCGTGGATGTGGTGTGGGTGATGGTGTTGTGTGTCTCTGTATGGTGGTGTTGTCTAATCTGTGCTGTCTCTCTGGCCTTCGTCTCGAAATTGATGTCGTAGGGGTTTGTGGGTGATGTGGGTGTGTGTTTTATATTGTGTTGGGTGTGTGGGAGTGGTGTTTGTATGTGTATCAGCTGTGTGTATTTGGAATTGTCCAATGTGGCAGTGTTTTGGAGATGTGTGTGTATTTTGAGCGCGGCGGTGTGTACCGCCAATGGAATACCGCGGTTGAAAGACCGCCGCGTGGATTCGTGGGTCGTAATAGCATGGGTGTGTTTCTGTTGGCGTGGAGGTGGAGGTTTTGTTATCCCCAGTTTAACACTGACCTTTGGTGTGGCGGAGTTGTGTGGGTGTCTGAATTTCGGCGGATTCCGGGATGTGTGTCATAATAGCTGAGGCGGACTACCACCGCCGCACCGGTGTATTGGTGGTCTTCTGCACGGCGGTAAGTGCCTTTTACCGCCAATGTTGTAATGACCCCTTTTGTCTTTTGTGGGTTGAGGAAAAGGAAATCTCTTTGAGTTCCACTCAGCAGACCTGAATATATCTTGAGTTGAAAGAGACTGGTGTGGTCATTTGCATTTAAGAAACAATTCCAAGATCAGGTTTTAGTAATATATTTTATAAACTATATTGTAAAGTGTCAGGGCAAGGCAGACAGTGAACACTGCGATGGTGCTGGGCAGTGGGGCCCCTGCACTCTCCATGCCCTCCTGTGGTCCCCTGTACCTGTTCTCCGCTAGCCTTTTCATGGTGGTGTTACCGCCATGAAAAGGTTGGTGGAGAACAAGGTCATAATCCACAGGGCAGCGCAACATGCAGCACTGCCCTTGTGGATTACAAACTCCGCCACTCCCAGGCCATCAGGATCATGAATCCTGGTGGTACGGGCAGGACCCTGGTGGTCTGACCACCAGGGTCTTCATATAGCGGGCGGACTGCCACAACAGAGGTGGTCCTGACCGCCACAGCGAGGCTGGTGATCTGAAGACCCCTATCCTCGTAATCAGGCCCTATGTTTACCGAGTGAAAAGTTCAGTTATTTGGGGAGATGTAAATGTGTTAATATAGCTTTTGAGAAGTGCAGATTTGAAAGTGGAGAGATGTGAGCAAGTTTTGCAGATTGGGTTAAAAATGAAAGTACAAACTATGAGTACTTCTAAATAAGGGAAGCAGTGTTTCTCCAGTTACGAAATGAAGAATGTAATAATGCAAGTTGTGCTGTGGTTATGAAACTCATTGTACATATAATTTAGCCCTATGAAATGTTTGAGCGGTGATATTGCTATTTCCAGAGTGAAAAGCTGTGGTGAGTGCTAGCAAATCTGTCTCAATAAGAATTTGCAACTTTATAAACTTTTATGAAAAGAGGATTGATGGCATGTTATAATTTCTTTGTGATAAAAAGGTTCACTGGGTGAGCGTGTTGAACTTTTCAGGACAGAAATATTAAGTTAATAGTGCATTAGATGTAAACATGATTCTGGTTGTAAAGCGTAAAAAAGTTTAAAATATATACTGATGTATCACTCTTATTAATTATTGACAAGTACGTAACTTTTTTTTTTGTGGGTATATTGTTTTTTTTCAGTAGGAAAATGGAAACTTGTCTCTGAGGAAATAATCTGCTTACATAAGCAGAAAAGAAAAACTATGTTAAGGGAAACAGGATTATTGTGCTAGTGTATTCAGGTTGGAAGGATGTGGAGTAGCCTGAACAGTTGAGTATTTCAGCACCCCGTGCTAACTCTGAACGATCTAGGCTTAGTGACTGTTGGACTTTTGCCCTTTTAAAAGATCATCCCCAATCTTTTTGCCTCCTGCCTCTTATTTTTTCTGACCTGTTGATGTTGGCTTTTGAACTCTGAGCACTTTACCACTGCTAACCAGTGCTAAAGTGCATATGCTCTCTGTGTAAATTGTATGGTTAATTGGTTTGTCCGTGATTGGCATATTTGATTTATTAGTAAATCCCTAGTATAGTGCACTAGAGGTGCCCAGAGCCTGTAAATCAAATGCTACTAGTGGGCTTGCAGCACTGGTTGTGCCACCCACATAAGTAGCTCCATAATCGTGTCTCAGACCTGCCACTGCAGTGTCTGTGTGTGCAGTTGTAAACTGTAAATTCGACTTGGCAAGTGTACCCACTTGCCAGGCCTAAACCTTACTTTTCTTACATGTAAGGCACCCCTAAGGTAAGCCCTAGGTAGCCCCAAGGGCAGGATGCAGTGTATGTTTAATGCAGGACATATAGTAATGTGTTTTATATGTCCTAACAGTGAAATATTTCCTAAATTTGTTTTTCACTGTTGCAATGCCTGTCCCTCTCATAGATTAACTTGGGGGCTACCTTTAAATATAACTGAAGTGTAGATTCCCTTTGGGAGCGGATAGATAAGTAGAGTTTGGTGTCTCTGAGCTCACAATTTAAAAATACAACTTTTAGTAAAGTTGATTTTCAGACTGTGTTTTTGAAAATGTCACTTTTAGAAAGTGGGCATTTTCTTGCTTAAACAATTTCTGTGACTCTGCCTATTTGTGGATTCCCTGTCAGGGTCAGTTTGACAGTTGGCTGATTGCACCTCTCACTAGACAGTGACACAAAGGGAGCTGGGGTGTAGTCTGCATTTCCTGATGAGCCACCTGTGCTAGGAGAAAGGGGAGGAGTGGTCATCACACCTGAAAGGGCTGTGCCTCCCCTCACACAATGCAGTGTGTGTCTGGGGCCTGGCCTGGGCAAGGCAGGATCTCACAAACAAGAGAGACTTTTCTTTGAAGTAAGCCTACTTCAAAGGGCAATATGGGTATGAGAAGGGCACTCAAAACCACATACCTTAGAACACTTCTGGAAACCAAGATGAACCTCTGCCTGGAGAAGAACTGAAGAGCTGAGGAAGAAGAGCTGCTCTGCCTGTGACTGTGCTTTGTGGAGCTATCGTGCAGTTGCTGCTTCTGCCAGAGTAAAAGGGCAAAAACTTGACTTTGTGTGCCTTCCATCTTGTGAAGATCTCCAAGGGCTTGATTTAGAGCTTGCCTCCTGTTGTTTGAAGTCTCAGGGACAGCAAAGACTTCCCTGTGCCAGCACCTGGAGTCTCTGGAAAGACTCCTATCCTGCCAAGTGGTGCCCACCCAGTTCCTGGGACCCTGAAAGGAGAAGCTGACAGCCTGATAGGAAGAAATCCACGCACAGTATGCCGATCTGCAGCTGAAAAATCAACGCACCGCTGGCTTGGCAGCTAAAAATCAATGCTCGCCTACGAAGCGACTGAAGAATCGACGCACGGAGCTGGGTAAATGACGCGCAGCATCGCTGATGAAGGCTGGTGAGATTGTAGAGAGTGATTCTCTTTTGCCCTGACTAGAGTAAGGGTCCTTGCTTGGAACGTGCGGAACCTGACTGCCAACCAAAGACCCCATTTCTAACATTGGTGATCAGCGGTTGGGATTGGACTTGTATTTGTACTTGACATACAGTAATTAGGTGTACACTACTGTTTTGAGTTCAGACCACTACGTGACCACATACTACTTGTCCTGTGATTTTGCTATTTTTCTCGTGGGACTCCTTTTTGTTCTACTTCCATGTTTTTGCTGATCCCTTGAGTGACTTTTCTTTGAACTTCATTGGGAACTGTTTTCTGCCTTTGGAATTTTACACTTGTGACCGTCATGTCTCAATCTGGAGATGCAACAGCTGGAGCTAGGTTTGAAGTAGAGAAACTGAAAGAGTATTCAGTTGCTCAGTTGAGACTGTTCCTTAAAGATCTTGCCTGTCCCATTAAGAGATCTACCAGGAAGGGGAAGCTGTGAAAGGAACAGAGGGCCTGGGTGACAGTCAAGGAGGCTGGGGGGCACACAGAGGAGAAGGATGTGGATGGGGAAGTGCAGAGGATACACAGTGGTGTAGTGGAGGTACCTGGTACACCTGGGGGGAGGGTCCCCAGGAGGGGTAGCTAGGTCTCATCCAAGGGTTTGACTCCTGAAGAGTTACAGGACAGACAGGGAGAGAGGGCACACAAGTTGGAGTTAGAAGAGTGGAGAAGGAAAATGGAAGAGAAGAGGAGGGACTTAGAGCTAAAAAATATGGTTTTGGCTTATGAGCTAAAACTGAAAGATCTGGAAGTCATGAGGGCTGAGTCCAGCTGGAATGGTGGCAGCAACAATTCTATATCCAGTGCTGCTGAAGAAGTGCACATGCCCAGAGACGTGGTGCATTACTTGAAGGAGGGAGTTGATACACATCAGGAGGTTCAGGGGTATGAGGTAGCTCCAGTGATGCACAGGGTCCCTGAGGTGGATTGGGGAACTGTCATAGGGAATCATATTCCAACTGGTGGGAGGGACACTCTACTGACTCTAGGTGAGAGTGACAGGGAGAGGGGTTCCCCCCAGGTAGAAGTCCTGGTTATGGAGTGTGAAGACATCCTAGAAGAGTGTGGGTTGAGTGTCAGGGACAGTCAGGTACTGTTTTACCAGTCTCAGGAGGGTGATGTGGGGTACTTTATCAAGGCAGAGTCAGTGGATGGTAAGGTGAAGGGTACTTTGGTTAATTCATGTGAGGGGCTGAGTGATGTAATTGCTGGAGAGCATATGTCTAGTCCTTATTTTCCAGAGCTACGCCAACACCAGGTGGAGTGTGAGTTCTCTGACCCCAGGGAACATATGCTGGAGGAAGACCTCTGGGTGAGTACCAGAGAGTCTGAAGAGGCATTTGGGGGTGCTCCTGAGGGGAGTGGTCTAGGTATTTACCAACCAGGTGTGGTAGGGAAGGATTACAGTGTCCCAGGTATGTCCCAGTGTAGTGGGATGGGTTAGGGACCCCATGTCCAGTCTCAGAGGAGAGGGAACAGGGATGGGCTGAGGCCCAAGGTGCCCGAGATCCAGTCCCAGGTCCTGGAGAGTTCCATGAGGGAACACCAGGAGGGGAGCCTAGCCTGTACTGTAGGACCATCTGCTGAGGGGGACCCCACAGTGTCAGGAGAACTTCGGGGGTGGCTGTAGCCAGCATCACACCAGTTCTGGTGTCTGGCAGTACCACTCCTGTTGAGAGGGTGCGGAAGTCCAGACAGAGGGGTTAGAGGGGGTTGCAGACCCCAGTGGAGAACCTGGGGGGTCAGGGGTCAGCTCTGAGAGCCGAGCCCCCCAGGGATGACCTTGGTGAGACCATTTCTGGGTTGGGGGAGATCCAGACTCTGTCAGATGGGCAGAGGTCAGGAGACCTGCGCCAGCCAGACTCTTGTGTGGCCCTTGGGGACAGTGTGTCCTTTGAGGGGTGTAATTGTGCCCCCCTGGAAGTCCTGGTGTGCCAGGAGATGGTTCAACTGCATGGTGGTGACTCTCAGTTGAATGATCAGGTTCAGGGGGTAAACTCTGACCTGATGGGGAGTAGGTGTGCTCCAAAGGAAGTCCTGGTGTGCCAGGCAGTGGTTCAACCACAGGGTGGAGACTCTGGGTTGGATGCCAAGGTTCAGAGGGTAGACTCTGACCTGGTGGGAGGTAGGTGTGCCCCCAGGAAGTCCTGGGTTGTTGGGCAGTGGTCCAGTCTGAGGGTTCAGAGACTGGACTGGAGAATTAGGTGCACGGGGTATACCCTAACCTGAAAGGGAGGGTGGTTTGCCCAATCACCCCCGGTGTGATTTCAAGGGGTGCAGAACCCTGAGGGTAGGGGCAGGGGAGAGAGAGACTCACCCCTGGCCCCAATGCAATCTAAGGGTACAGACCCTGGATTGGAAGGTCAGGGTCAGGGTGTCCCCCATGACCTGGAGGAAGGGGCTACTGCTAACAGTGCCCGTACAATGTTGTCTTCTGGGTGTGCCACTCCTAGTTGGGGGGTGCAGGACCCCAGAAGGGAGGGCAGGGGGAGGGAGAGCCCCACCCCTGGCCCTGGTCCATCCTGAAGGTACAGACCCCAGGTTGAAAGACCAGTTGCAGGTTAACATCCCTGCACTTGTGGAAGAATTGTGCGGGACTGCTCCTACAAGCACCCTGACAGTTTTTTACTATGGGGTGCTGCTCCTAGAAGGAGGGTACGGAGCCCTAGATGGGAGGACCAAGGTCAGGTTGTCATCCGTGACCTGGTGGAAGGGAGAGTGGTCAAAGGGTGCCAGGCACCTGAGGCTACCGCCCCCCACTCTCCATAGTCACAGTGGTTGGAGAGGCCTGAGTTTGGGCTCTCATCCCTGTCAGTTGTCAGGGGTCACTGTGGTTTGCTGTCCTGGTGGACAGAGTTGCCCCTGGGGGGGGGGGACGAGAGTCACACCCCAGGGGTGGAGTGGGAAACACCATTGTGTTGGCCCTGGTGGTACTATCTGCCCATTGGGATACATCTGTGAGAAAAATAAAGTTAGGTGCTGTACAGTTGATATTTGCAGATGTGGAGATGGGTTCCCCTTGGGTTAGCTTAGTGGGCCCTGAGAGTATGGACAGAGCGATCAAACTAGAGTAAGGAAGGTGCAGAACTGGAAAATGACCCTGCTGTTGTGGGCCTATGCTCCTGTTCTATCGCCACAATCAGGGAAGTACATCAAGGTATTGATTTTTCTCCCCTGGGCTTTAGGTTGGTAGGGGGTCATGTTGGACTTTTGACCTTCTGCAGGGTCATCCCCAATCTTTTTGCCTCCTGCCTCCTATTTGTTCTGACCTCTTGCTGTTGGCTTTTCAAATCTGAGCACTTTACCACTGCTAACCAGTGCTAAATTGCATATGCTCTCTTTGTAAATTGTATGGTTAATTGGTTTATCTATGATTGGCATATTTGATTTATTACTCAGTCTCTAGTACAGTGCACTAAAGGTGCCCAGAGCCTGTAAATCAAATGCTACTAGTGGGCCTGCAGCACTGGATGTGCCACCCACATTAGTAGCACTGTAATCATGTCTCAGACCCACCACTGCAGTGTCTGTGTGTGCAGTTTTAAACTGTAAATTCGACTTGGCAAGTGTACCCACTTGCCAGGCCTCAACCTTCCCTTTTCGTACATGTAAGACACATCTAAGGTAGGCCCTAGGTAGCCCCAAGGGCAGGGTGTAGTGTATGGTTAAGGCAGGACAAATAGTAATGTGTTTTATATGTCCTAACAGTGAAATATTGCTAAATTTGTTTTTCACTGTTGCAAGGCCTGTCCCTCTCCTAGGTTAACATGGGGGCTACCTTTAAATATAATTAAAGTGTAGACTCCCTTTGGGAGTGGATAGACATGTGGAGTTTGGGGTCTCTGAGCTCACAAATTAAAAATATAACTTTTAGTAAAGTTGATTTTCAGATTGTGTATTTGAAAATGCCACTTTTAGAAAGTGGGCATTTTCTTGCTTAAACCATTTATGTGACTCTGCCTGTTTGTGGATTCCCTGTCTGGGTCAGTTTGACAGTTGGGCTGGTTGCACCTCACGCTAGACAGTGACATGAAGGGAGCTGGGATGTAGTCTGCACTTCCTGCTGAGCCATTTGTGCTAGGAGGGAGGGGAGGAGTGGTCACGCACACCTGAAAGGGCTGTGCCTCCCCTCACACAATGCAGTCTCCAACCCGCTGGTGTGTGTCTGGCGCCTAGCCTGGGCAAGGCAGGATCTCACAAACGAGAGACTTTTCTTTGAAGTAAGCCTACTTCAAAGGGCAAAATGGGTATAAGAAGGGCACCCAAAACCACAGACTTTAAAACACTTCTTGAAACTAAGAGGAACCTCTGCCTGGAGAAGAGCTGAAGAGCTGAGGAAGAAGAGCTGCCCTGCCTGTGACTGTGCTTTGTGGAGCTATTGTGTAGTTGCTGCTTCTGCCAGAGTAAGAGGGCAAAGACTCGACTTTGTGGGCCTTCCATCTTGTGAAGATCTCCAAGGGCTTGATTTAGAGCTTGCCTCCTGTTGTTTGAAGTCTCAAGGACAGCAAAGACTTCTCTCTGCCAGCACCTGGAGTCCCTGGAAAGACTCCTATCCTGCTAAGTGGTGCCCATCCAGTTCCTGGGACCCTGAAAGGAGAAGCTGGCAGACTAAGAGGAAGAAATCCGGCGTGCTGAAACAATGCAAGGCCTGCCCGGACCCGAGAGTGCTGACTGGGTCGACGCATCGCTCTCCTGCAGAGAGAAGAAACAACGCAACCTGATGAAAGGAGAAATGACGCAAGGTCTCGCTTGTGAGTGAAATCAATGCATCACAAACCCTTTTTGATGCACACTCGCCCGTGCGGGGTTATTTTTGACACAACCAAGGTACATTTTCACGCTAACAGTGTTAGTGTGTTAAAAATTACATGAAGACTCTTTTTGCATTTTTATTGATAACTTTACTTCTGTATTGTGGATTTTTGTTGTTTTGGTCTTGTTTTGTTTAGATAAATATTTTCTATTTTTCTAAACCTGTGTTGTGTCATTTTGTAGTGTTGTATCAAGTTACTTTGTGTGTTGGTACAAATACTTTACACCTAACACTCCGAAGTTAAGCCTACTGCTCGTGCCAATTTCTAAGGGGGTAAGCAGGGGCTAGCTGAGGGTGATTCTCTTTTACTCTGACATGGGGTGACTTGACTGCCAATCAAAGACCCCATTTCTAACAGTGACCCGTATATATATATATATTTTATGCTTTGCTGAGACTTTTATGCCACCTATCCTGCCATGCTATAGCATGAGTCTAAACACTCTTTTGTAGGCTAAGATGGGTAAAAGACTGTAAGAAGTGCTACCAAGATCAAAATACAGGAGACAAACAAAGCGAAAAGGGGTGGGGTGTTTTTAGGATCTGCTCATGAGTGTCAGAATTTTTTTAATGGATTTTAAAGTTGTTTTCTTTGTGTTATAGTTGGTTATATAGGCCCTCATTCTGACCCTGGCGGTCGGCGGAGAGACGGCGGTCGGACCGCGAACAGACCGGCGGTATTAAAAATGGCATTCTGACCGCGGCGGTCCCCGCCGCGACCGACCGCCACTTCTCCACTCCGACCGCCACGGCGGTCATGACCGCCGGGCTGGAGTTTGCGCACTCCGGCCCGGCGGTCGTCCCAAGACCGCCAAGGGTATTATGACCCTGCCTACCGCCGCGGTTTCTTGCGGGCGGGAACCGCCGTGCGAACCATGGCAGTAAGCACTATCGGGGCCAGGGAATTCCTTCCCTGGCACTGATAGGGGTCTCCCCCACCCCCCACTACCCACCCGAGTCCTCCCCCCACACCCTCCACCCCCCTGCCACCCCCCAGAGGTGGTACGAACCCCCTCCCCACCCCCAGCCCGACATGCACATACATGCACCCCGACATGCACACACCCCCAACATGCACATATACACACCCCCTACACACACATACACAACGGGGACACATACCCGCACACATACATGCAGACATGCGCACCTGCCGAACAGCACACATTACCCATAGACACAGCAGCACCCCCCGCCCGCATACACGCACTCACACACCCCCTCTACACACTCACACGCACACCCCCATGCACGCCCACATCACACAACACCCCCCCACCCCCTCCCCTCACGGACGATCAACTTACCTTGTGCGTTGGTCCTCCGGGAGGCGACGGGAGCCATGGGGAGGTGACCGCCAACAGAAGACCGCCAACAGAAGACCGCCACACAGAAATGTGGGTCGTAATTCTGTGGGCGGTGTTCTGCTGGCGTGGCGGTGGAGGTTGACCAGTCTCCACTTTCCCGCCGACCGCCAGTGTGGCTGCTGGCGGTTTTCCGGCGGAACGCTCCCAGCGGTCAGAATGCGCACAGCGGCATACCGCCGCGGTCGGCGGTCTTCACCGCGGCGGTAACTCGGCGGTCTTGCGAAAAGACCGCCAAGGTCAGAATGAGGGCCATAGTTTGTTATTGTAGTTGTTGTGGCTTTGTTTTGTTGTGAAATTGTTTTGTTGTAGTAAAAAAGTTTAAAGTTACTTTGTATTAGTTTCCTTACTACTTATTATAAATGTCAGGTTTATCATAGTACTGCAATATTCAGTCAAACTGGCAGTTCTATGTTCAGGGACTGTGAATATGCAACTACATGTGCATGCATGTCAATGGTACTATGCACATCTTTTATCCAACAGAGATTTGGTAATATTTTGCTATGCAGGTATGGTTACTTGTCATGCAAAAGTGAGTTTTTTAATGCTGCAGTTTATGGAATTCTGATACAAGAGAAGGGTCTTTGCACAGAAGGACACTCATGTTTATGCTCTAATATCATCTGCTGTGCACACATTCTTGTATATGGGTTTTGCACTGGGAGGCGTTTGAAACACAGGTAACTATATATCTTGTTGGAAAGTAGTTTATTAGTACATGCAGGCAGGTGCCTACAGATAGTAATAATGCAAGAATTGCCAATACACTCATACACTCCATTCAAGGTCTCAATAAGTTAACCCGTGCCTTATCCTTGGTAGCTTTGTTCTCGAGCAGTCAGACTTAACTTAGGAGACAGGTATGGAAAGCATTTAATATCACCTAAACAGTAACCAGTTAAGACACAGCACACAATAAAAATCTGACACCAATTTATAAAAATAGGAAATATTGTTATGATTAAAATGACACTAAGATTACAAAAGTCTACTTTAGGAAACCAGAGATATGAATTTTTAAAGATTACAAGTAAAACTAGCACTTAGAAGCAAATAGCGCTCAAAGGGTTACAAATGGTCACGTTTGATCGGTACAAATTCAGGAGTTTAAGCCACCCCCGATTTAATACTTTTACACTTACTTCCATATGTATTTTAAGATGCAGGAAAGCTGACCACAGCACTAGCCAAAGGGTTCATAAGTTGTGGTTTGTCTCTTGGGGTCTAGGACTACAACTCCCACAATGCACCTGCTCAATCCAAGTAAAATCCAGGTGAAGCTTGTCAGCTTGAGTTGTCCTTCTTGTTAATGCTACAGGTAGTTCTTCCAGCACTTTTCCACCTGTTGCAGAACAGGGAGTCCACTCCTTATCTTCTAAGACAAGCAAAGTCCTTTTGTTGTGAAGTCTTTTGAGTGCATCAGGTGCAGTCCTCATGAATGCAGTCCTCTCTTGTGTAGTCCAAGGTTCCAGAAGGGCAGTCCTTCATCTCCAAATGTTTCTTTTGTGTAACCAAAACATCAACCAAGGGTCTAGAAAATCTGGTTTGCCTCTTGCAGGTTTTAGACTACAAATCCCACAATGCACCTTGTCAAATCCTTAAAGGTTCACTGGGCCCTGGTCAACTGGCCTCTTCTCTTGGAGTTGATGCAGGTGATCTTGGTAGCTGCTTTATACTTGTTGCATACAGAGAGTCCACTTCTTAATGCTTTAGAAGCCAGGCAAAGTCCTCTTTTGTGAAGCCCAGAGTGTGCAGTAGGTTCAGTCATTGTGAGTGCAGCCCTTCTTGGTGCAGACCAGGGGTTCAGCAGGGCAGCCCTTCTTCTTCTTGGAGCTCACAGGCAGGAATCTGAGTTACGGGGCATCCCTCCCATCTTTATCCATACATCTGGGGTGGAAAACAGGGGGGCACCAGTGATCAGTAGGGTGCAGAGTGCCACCTCCTGTGATGGCCACTTCCTGCAAAGTATGAAGCATTTCAATCCCAGTAAGCACTGGTTCTCAACAATTAAAGATATACAAAATCTCTCCCGGAGGTTCAGGTCTAGCTAAGCCCATGCACAGGTGTGGGTGACTTTTCCCTGCACTCCCCTTCTAGTACCTCTCCTAAACTATTTACAGTGTCTCCCTTTTGGCTGGGGATGCAGGAAATGGGGGAGGTCTGGTTTCTGTCCCAACTACCTTTCCCTCCTTTGAAGACCATTTTGGTCACCCAGACCCCTTCCTGCTCTGGCATCTGCTGCTGCAGTTCTCCACCCACTAGATGGTTCCTTTGTCTCAGCTCAGGCCGCTTCAAACCTCATTAAGGCAGCTTCAAGGATCCAAGCTATCCTGGCTTATGAAGGGTGATACCGTGAAATTGGTCCCAGGATGCTTGTTTCCGGCCCAGAGAGAATCTGGCAGTTCGGGTTGGACTCTTCCTATGAGGAACAGGGTCAAGACTGATTTGTATATGGCTGTGTCCAAACTGGGGTGGCATGGTGAGCAAATGAATGATGGATTAAACCTAGATCTGTTACTGGGGGTGAGTGGTTGAAAGGTTTCAGCACTCAGTACATCAGCCTTTTTTGTTGCTAAAGTTGCCTTAAATGGAAAGGGTATGCCCAGACGGAGGTCACTTGCTCACTGTGCCACTGGATTCAAGCTAGCTTGGCTGATAAGGGGTGATACCCTGAAACCGGTCCCGGAATGCTTGTTTCTGGTCCAGGGAGGACCTGGGCTGACAGTTCGGGTTAGACTGTTCCTATAGGGAACAGGGTCAAGACTGTTTTGTATATTGCTGGGCCCAAACTGGGGTGGCATGGTGAGCAAATGAATGATGAATTAAACCCAGATCTGTGACTGGGGGTGTGTGGTTGAAATGTTTCAGCACACCGTCCAGCAGCCTTTTGTGTTGTGAAAGCTGTGAGTGGACAGGGAAATGCATTTCCACACACTAATATTTATGGTTGTTTCGTTTGGGAGAGGTGTCAGTGGGGAGGCTAGCAAGTGTTATACTTGTTCTGGAATAGTGAGGTCTTACATCTGAGGTGAGTACCATTTCTGCCCTACTATGCATACTACTGAGGCTGGGCAAAGGTGTGAATGGAGAGCCAGTGTCTCTTTACACCCTACTTTACACAATGGTTATCTTCATGCAAGGTTTCAGTGAAGAGGCTAGTCGCTCCCTATAGTTTAGTAGTGTGGATTGTAAGACATAATTATAGTAATGAGGAAAATGTAAATTTTTCCTCTAACGTAATTTTACAGTCTCATAAGGCTCTCGTGGATCATATTATAAAAAGGGGTAGGGAAAATCTGATGCAAATAAATTATACCTATCGCAACAGGTAATGTTCAGTGAAAATGCAAATTCATTTAATATACACGTTCTCTCAAGTCTCTCACGAGCGTAAAGCAGCAAACACTACCCCCTCACAGTGGACACCGAGGTTTGTGCACCTGGCTCTTACAAGATGCTCTCAAGAGTCACCTATGCTATGTGTGAGAGCATCATGGCACTCGCAAATATCTCGCGAGAGACATCAAAAAAGAAGAAATTATAACATAACTACACACAAAATGAAAGTATAGGGTATCTTTAAAAAGAGCTTTTTATATGATAATTTTTGAGCAAGTGCTTTTTTTGTGTTTTTTTTTTTTTAATTTTTTCATATTTAAAAAAAAAAAAAGAATACAACAACTAGGGGTGGGAGGTGAACTCCACTCTGCTTGTGGAGTTTGTGGAGTCTTTTCCACTCCGCGTTCTGCTTAGAGTGCAGTGTTCTGAAACACTCTAAGCTGGTGAATGCGAGCAAGGAAAATCTTATGCCAGACCACCTATGTGCGAGATTTCTCAATGCAGGCGGTTGCGGGCAGTCACTCCTGCTTACATTGAGAATCTTTCCGTTTGCGTTAAGGAAGCTGCTGCTCAAGTAAAACATTTACTTGGGTGGCAGACAAGAAGAAGCACCCTTGTGTGCTGCTCATGGTGTAGTTCGCACTGATTTTACAGCTTGGGCAAACACCCATCGCTAAAAATCATCATGAACGGTGCAACCTAGATTTTGGGCACTTTGCGGAGTCCTGTGTAGAGGAACTCGGCTAACTCCTCCCAGGCCTAACAAAAACAAGAACCTGAGAGTTAAAAAAACTGAATCTCCTTCAAAACAAAATGGAGAAAAAAATTGAAAAAAGTGTTTAAAAAGAAATACTGCCTAGGTGGGCACTTATGATCCTGGACAAGATTGTCCTTCCAGCCCTTCCTGTCTCTGAAGAAAAAAATTGTCTGTTTGCATAAGGAGTAAAAAAAATTTTTTTTTCAGTTAAGCAGGGTTGTTATGTACTTGAGCATTTAACTTTTAGGCAGGCACAGTGTCACCAGGTGAAAACATTGTGGATGCTTCTGATGAGTTGTCAAGCTCTGCAGCACTGGCTAACTCAGCCCTAGCAAGGCATTGAGGGTACATAACTCTCAAATGTTGACACGTCCCAGTGGTACTCATGCTATATTGCAGGTTCCGGCTGCCCCTACTGACCTTTTCTTTTTGCATATTTTACAAATCACATATTTCACCAGATACTCTTTCCCCACCAGGCCTCACTGAAAAAAAATGCCACACCAAGGATTCTTTTTTGGGTGGCTCAAGTAGCTAAGTTGCAGGAACAGAAGCAGAGTTCTCATGCGAATTGGAGAATGACAATCCATTGATAGAAAATCAACAATGTCAAAGAGCTACCCAAAAACATCTAAACATAGCAAAGCCCAGTAGGCAAATGAAGCAACAAGAAAGCAATCTATTTTGCTAAATGAAGACATCAATCAATCAATCAATTATTTGTATAGCTTAAATTCTCAACTTTGGGGTTTCAAGGCGATAGTGATCAGTCGAAGAGCCAGGTCTTGCGTTCCTCTTTGAACAGATTCAGTGATGGGGACTACCTAAGGTGGAGTGGCAGCGTGTTCCGGGTCTATGCGGTGAGGTAGGAGAAAATCTACCTCTTGCTGTGTTCTTCCTGATTCTAGGAGTTTCGGCGTAGGCTATTTGAACTGAGTGAAATTGTCTTGAGGGGGCATAGAAGGATAGGCAGCGGTTGAGGTAGGCTGGTCTGATGTTGTGCAGGGCTTTGTAAGCGAGTGCCAGGAGTTTGAAGGTGATGCATTTGTTCAAGGGGATCCAGTGCATGTTTCCCAGGTGTGCTGTGGTGGGGGATGTCCAGGATGAGCCAGGCCACCGCATTCTGTATTCTCTGGAGTCTTGTTTGAAGTTTCTTCATGATGCGGACAAAGAGTACGTTGCTGTAGTCGAGTTGCTGCTGATGAGTGTAACCCTTTTGTTCCGATGGGCATCTACTTGAAGATATTCCAGAGCAGGCAAAGTGTGTGGAAGCATGATGATGAAACGGCATTGACTTGATGGGCCAGGGAGGAGTCGAAAATGATGCCAAGGTTATGTGCGTGGGGGCAGGGGCAGTTCCAAGGGCTGCTGGCCACCAGGAGTCATCCCAGGTGGCAGGTGTGGGGTCCAGGATGAGGATCTCTGTCTTGACTGAGTTGAGCTTGAGGCAGCTGTTTTTCATCCAGTTGGTGACTGTTCTCATTCCATTGTGGAAGTTGTTCTTGGCTGTGATGGTTCAAAAGTAAGGAATAGAATTAGCTGTGTGCCGTTGCAGTAGGAGATGATGTTGAGGCAGTAGTGTCTGATAATCTTGGCGAGCAGGGTCATGTAAATATTAAAGAGGGTGGGGCTCAGGGAGGAGCCCTTAGGGACTTCACAGCTGGTTTCTATTAGTTCCAAGATGAATGGTGGGAGTCTAACTCTCTCGGTTCTTCCAGTGAGGAAGGAGCAGATTCACTCCAAGGCCTTGCCACGGATGCCTTCATTGTGTAGTCTGGAGTATAAGGTGGTGTGGGTGACCTTGTCGAAGGCAGCAGAGAGGTCAAGGAGGTTGAGGACAGCTGTTTCTCTCTGGCCTGACTGGGCTGACTGATGGAAACTTTGAAATAGAATGTTGACACCGGTCTGACCAGCAGGAACAGTGCTACAAGCTATTACTCGGTTTCCCTAAAGGAGCTGAGTATCGTAGCACAGAGGGGGCTGATCAGCACCCTCAGAATGAGCACTGTCTGCAGAGCAGACAGTGCACATTCTGATGGTACTTGGCAGGGGGGCCCTGCACTGCCCATGCCATGGGCAGTGCAGGGGCCCTACTGTGGCCCCCTGAACTTGTTCTCCACTAGCCGTTTCATGGTGGGGAAACCACCATGAAAAGGCTAGTGGAGAACAAGGTTGTAATCAATCAGCAGGGCAGTGCTGAGTTCAGCATCACCCCGACTGATTACAACCAGGACCGTCATCACCCTATCGGTATCATGGATCCTGGCAGTGATGGCGGTCTGTTGGCGGCTCCACCTGTAAAACTTATAATGTGGCAGTCAGACCGCCACAGCCATGGCGGTCTGAGAGCCACCGTGAGGCTGGCAGTCTTGTGACCACCAACCTCGTAATGAGGCCTTTATACTCTCCTTCAAAGTTGCCTTCACCTCTCAACTTGAAGAATATAATAGAGGAAAAAAGAGCCACAAATCCTTTTCTTGTTGAAGCAAATGATTCTCTTTAGCATGCAAAAGAAAAATGGTCCTCTCATGAGCAACAAATCTCTGCTATTGAACAACGAGTCAATGATGTAGAGGATTCTATTCTTCTTGTGTCTCATTTGGCAACATAAATTGAACAACTTAAGAAACTTACATAGGATTTAGAGAATAGGAATCACAGAAATAACCTTAGGTATTATGGCATACCAGAGGATTCAGAAGGGTTTAACACGATTTTTTGTTGTTGCAAAAAGCCATTCACTCATTTGTTTACTTGCAAGACCCAATACCCACCAGCATTAATAGAGCACACTGTATTTCTACTAAATCTTTATTGTTCCCTGGCTCATGTCCTAGGGGGATCAATATTCTTTTTCTATAGTTCACTGACTTCAGGCAAGTATTGTAAGGAGCCAAACAACTTGGTACCTTCACTGGTCAGGAAATAGGGTTTTCTTTTCACAGGATGTTTCCAATGCAACACTGGAGATGTGTACTCAGCTGAAGTTTATGAACACTACATATGGCTTAGTACACTTGTGTTTCTTCAAAATTACATAAAAGACATATCATATACCTTTGAAGATCCAGACTGCTTGCAAGACATTCTACATCAACACAGTTCTGAAGACATTGAGATTGTTCCCAATACTAAATCCTGAACATGTTCTCATTTATCGTTGTTTAATTTTCTCTAAGAAGATGGTTTACTTCTTTTGGGTTGCACTTCTATGGATTTTCTAAATTATATTTTTGTCTTTTTTTCCCGTTTTGTTTTAGTGATGGACCATACGCCGGATTCCTTCTACTGTCCTTTTTACCCGACCCAGTCTTATCCATTATCAAATTATTGCTGTCACCTGTTGTAAGTCTATAGTCCTGTTACTCGTTTCGTATGGTTCTTTAATGCTAGTTTAGTTTTACCCCTTCATTTTTGTCCTCCCTGTTTGTTTTGTTGTCTATCTTTTTGTTCATTTGGAGCCTGGATTTGCACATCTTCATTAGAAGTCCATATCCCCTTTATTCTTTGGAATGTTCATATTAGCCTGTTTTATTTCAGTTGCAATTAGAGAATTATTTCCTGTATTGCCTTCTCTTGTTCCTAACTTCTTTCCTTCTGTGGTCTGATTTACACTACTCCCTCTCCTTCTGCTTTTCTCTCTCACTTATTTGTTATTTTCTTCTTTATTTTCTCCCTCACTCGCAAGTTTATACCTTCATATATGTTGCTATGGTTTTGTCATATCATCTTCAAGAGTGACTCCTAGAGTTATAGCATGGAACGTTAAGGGCTTGAAAACCCTAGTTAAATGCCAATGTGCATTGTCACATTTATCTAAAATAAAATGGCAAGTGGGATTACTTCCAGAAACTCATCTAACTGCAACAGAAATTAGCATATTAAAAAATGTTGGGTGGGTGAACTTTTCTGTCTTCGTCTGTTCTTTGCAAAAATAGCGGTTAGTCTCTGTCATAAACACCTACATATTTTAGCCCGGGAATGTGACATTGAACGACAATGGGTAAGGGTTAAGCTTAAGCTAGATAACACACTCACAATATTGAATGTATATAATCCCACACATCCGGATCCTGAGTTCTGGAGAAAGATTTCCTAGTAATAGCACAGAGCATTATTCTAAAAACATTATTTTAGGAGGAGACTGTAATCAGGTTTTGAACCAATTTTTAGATCATCATTCTTCTACAAAGATTTTCTCTCCTAAAGCCCATAAAGCTTTTGAACACACTATGGCCCTCACTAAAACCCTGGCGGGCGGGGTTAAAGAGGCAGTAATACCGTCAACAAGCCGGTGGTAAAAAACATGGGATCACGACCACGGCGGAAAGCGCCAAAACAGACAGCCACTTTAACACACCAACCACCACGGCGGTAGCAACAAACACCGCGGCGGTCACCACCAACAGACAGGCAGAAGACAATGTACCGCCCACTCCATCACAACCCACCAATCCACCAGATTTTCCGGGGCGGTACCAACGGCATCAAAAGCACGGTGGAAACAGTGTTTGGAAGGGAAACCACTCACCACTCGACACTCAACGACGGACCAGGACGCCATGGAGCCCAAGTTACAGGTCCTGCCCATGATGGTCTACCTCCTTATCTACAAGAATATGAAAGACAGCGGCGATGACTATGGTGAGTACTGCACCTAGTACACAGGGGAGGGGGGGAGGAAAATGAGAGTGATACACACACGCAACATGCAACACCCCACCCTCATCCACAACACCATACACACAAACACATGCAGCAACAGTACATTTACATCCCGTTACCCCCTGGAAGAACTCAAGGACAAAAGGAATAGAGTTAAATCAGTGTAATTTTAGAAATAGGCAGATCTACGTAACGATAATTAAAACAGTAACTACAAAAATATACAATATGTACATAAGGCCGTACATTGTCCCTTCCAAATGTCCGTGAGCCACTGGGCCAAAAATCAAGGGCCAAGCCCACACTTGACTCCTGCCTCAATACGGAGAGAACACTGCAGGGGCATCGGGTCGAAAACACACAGGCACCTCAGGGGGACGGGGAAGGGGGGGGCACCTCAGCCAGAAGATGGGACAACGCCACTGCTCCCCGAGAGGGCTCCATACCCACTGCTTGGTCCTGGGGGGTGCAAAGCCACAGTCTCTCAAGTGGGTGGTTTGCCCACTGCTTGGTCCTGGGGAGTGCAAAGCCACAGTCTCTCAAGTGGGTGGTCTGCCCACTGCTTGGTCTGGGGAGTACAAAGCCACAGTCTGTCAAGTGGATGCCTTTCTCCAGTGTTCTGGAGGCGTCCTTGTGCCCAGTCTGCTTCATCCTGCCAAGGATTGGGTGAGTGGATGCCTTTCTCCACTGGTTCTGGAGGAGGCCTTGTATCGAGTGATGCAGCACTTGGGTTTTGGCAGTTCACATTCCCTCACCTGGGTGTCTGAGGCACGGGATTTCCAGGGACCGTGCTGCATGATAGTCCATGGAGGCAGGGCTAGAATCCATGCTACGGTGGCTAAGGCTGGAAACTGGTGATGTTAGTGGTGCTTCCAGTGGTGGAGGTAGGCCCCAGTCCGTCTCCTGCAGCCTCGGAGGGCTGCCCACTGGGGATACTGCTGCTGGTAGTAGTCCCAAAGTCAGCGGCGCAGGTGGCGGTGCTTGCGGCAGTGCTTGCGGCGGGGATGCTGGTGGTGCAGGCCGTGGTGCAGGTGCTGGTGCTGCCATTGGTGGAGGTAGGCCCCAGCCCTTCTCCTGCAGCTTCGGACGTCTGTCCACTGGGGATACTGCTGCTGACAGTAGTGGTGGCATCGGCGGTGCAGGTGGCGGTGCTTGCGGTGGTGCCTGCGGCAGTGCCTGCGGTGGGGCTGCTGGCGGTGCTGCCGCGGTGCAGGTTCTGGGGCTGGCGGTTCTGCTGGTGGCCACCAGGCCTTCACTTGCAGCCTCCGACGGCAGACGTGCCTTGCATTGGGTTTTCTGCTCCTACCGCTCCTTGGCAGATGCTGTTGTGTCCTTGGCTCTGGCAGCTGGAGTTTTGGAGGAGGCTTTGCTGGGTGGGTCGGGCACCTTGCCCTTGCTGCATGTTGTCCCCTTCTTCACCTTGGCAGGTGGCGGAATGGTTTGGTCCTTTGCAGGGGTTGGTGGCACACTAGCTGGCCTGACGGGTGTCCCAATTGAGCTTCTGAGAATTGGAGGTACCACTGCAGATGCTGATTTGGTGGCTGAGGTGCTAGCCTGGGTTCGGGACACCCTGGCCTGAGGGGAAGGATGGGGGAGGGGTAGGGAACAGGTCAATGTTTGCCAAGAAAAGCTGTTTAGACACACTGGGGAGGGAAGAGGGAGAGGGTTTGGGAGGGGAGGAAGAAGTAGTGGCGGTAGGAGGTGTCTGTTTGCTGAGTTTGAGTGAAGGTGCATGTGCTGGATACTATTGTGAGGTGGATGGCTGTTGGGTGGGTGGGTGCTTGCATTTGTGTACTTTGGGAGGAGGGGACACAGACACACCGGGAGAGGACAAAGGAGATGTGCGCATGGTAGTGGGGGTGGTGATTGCATGTGAGCGGTGTGTGGTGATGGGCGTGCTGGTGATGGAGGTATTTGATGAGGATGTAGTGCATGCAGGTCTGAGTGGAGACAATACTGGGATGGAGGTGGACGAGGGGGGGGACAGTGGAGGCAGTGGATGTTGGTGTATCGGAATGGGTATGGTGCTTGTGTGAGTGCCTGTGGGATGATGTGTGGTGCTTGTGTTTGCCTGAACCACTTCTGTGTGTTGATTTGGGTGAATGCTGGTCTGAAGGTGTGCTTGGGATAGGCTGGGGTTGAGGAGATTGGGACTGGGTAGAGGAAGTTGGAGGGGGGAGGCTAGACACAGGGACAAGGGCTTCCATCAGTGCGGAGGCCAGAGCCTGAAATGCTCTCTGTTGGGCCGCCAAGGCAGAGTGAATTCCCTCCAGGTATGCATTTGTTTGTTGCAAATGCCTCTCGACACACTGGATGGCATTCAGAATAATTCACTGCCCAAAAGTGAGGGATCTCAGGAGGTCAATAGCCTCCTCACTGAGGGTAGCAGGGCTGACTGGGGCAGGGTATGTGGTGCCTGAGGCGAAGGAGATGCCAACCCTCCTGGGTGAGCAGGTACGAGAAACACGCTGAGGGGCTGCTGGGAGGGCAGTGCAGGTAGGGGGATGGCAGCTGTACCTGTTGTTGGGGTGGGCACAGAGGTGTCCGCCACCGCCAGGGAGCTTCCATCGGAGGAGGAGTCGCTGTCTGTAGTCTCCCCTCCTGTCCCCGTCGTGGTGCTCCCCTTGCCCTCCGTCCTACTGGTTCCCTCCGCCTCGGTGGATTCGGCCTCCAAACCCATGTGGGATGCAGCTCCCTCTGTCGCCGGTGCATCTGGCCCTCCGCCAGATGATGCTAATGCACACATTTTCAACCTGGCATAGGGGCACCCATATCCCGCATCCCCCACCCAGGTACCTCTTAACACGCGCAAAGTCACGAGTCAGTATCTGTACTCACCCCCTTGTGGCTGCTGTGATGCCTTCAAGCGCCCATCCAAATTCGGATAGGCCACCGACAGGATGCAGAACACCAGGGGGGTCATGGTGCGACGGGCCCACCTATATTGTTGGGAGGCCAGGCCCAGCTGGGCCTCCGCCATCTTCTTTGCCCAGTGGCACAGGTCCTCCCACCTCTTGCGACAGTGGGTGCTCTGCCTGTCAAAGACCACCAGGATCTGTACCTCCTTGGTGATAGCACACCAAATACCCTTCTTCTGGTGGGTGCTGACCTGCAGGGAGAAGACAGCAGATAATGGAAATAGTCAACCGTCCGAACCGTCAGAGTCATGGCCCACCAGATCTCTCCCATCCCCTGATGCACATACATTGTCCACCTTACATGCTGCACTCTGGCCAGGATGCCTCTGCCCCCCTACATGTGGGTTACATACACAGCACTCCATCCATTCATGGCCCACACCTCATGCTCACAGTGTACTCACCTGTTTGTCTGGAGGACGGTAGAGTAATGTGTACTGGGGTAGGACCCCATCCACCAGTTTCTCCAACTCCTCTGCAGTGAAGGCAGGGGCCCCTTCCCCAGACATATGAGCCATTGTCGCTTCCAGACACAGGTCACGGCAGCACTTGCAGTGTAGGTCCTCTCCTGTTGAAGGTCAGGTAGCAAGTGAGTGGATAGATAGAAAATGTTGGTGACGTCTGTGGTGCCATTGGCGCCTGGAACCCATAGGGCCCAATGATAACTAATGTGAAGTTGCGCCACAGTCTTCGACCACCTACCGCGACAGCGCACAACTCCAGCGCAATTACCTCATCTCCACTCATTCCTCCTCACAGGTCAGGCATCCGCCATTTCAGGGGGGCACAGGGCATGGCACCTAACTGCGTCACAGCAGACATTGGCACGGCAACTGACAGTCGGGTTCAAATTTTGGTTCTGTAAAGTAAACAAATCATAATTAGTGCAATAGATGTGAGAATATGACCCTCTGCTCACAGTTCTCTTCCATAGGCTTCAACCGCTGAGGCTGAATATGAGATGGCAGCTTCCCTCGGTCTACAGACCCCTGGTGGACCTTGCAACAATGGAGGACAGACACATTATCATTACATACAGACTTGATCGGGTCACCATCCAAGAACTGTGTGCCAAATTGGAGCCAGACTTGATGTCAGCTATCCGCCAGCTCACAGGTATCCCCCTCTAGTGCAGGTCCTGTCAGTGCTCCATTTCCGGGCAAGTGGTTCCTTCCAAACAACAGTGGCCATGGCATCAGGGATGTCTCAGCCATTGTTCTCTAACGTGTTGACCAGAGTGTTGTCTGCCTTGCTGAAACACACGCTACATCGTGTTCCCCCAGGTGGAGGGTTTGGCCACAGTGACAGCTGACTTTAATGCCCTGGGTTATATCACCAATATCATTGGTGCCATTGATGGTACACATGTGGCATTTGACCCCCCCCCGGAGAAATGAACACGTTTTCAGGAATAGAAAAAGCTATCACTCCATGAATGTGCAGATGTGTGTTTGGTGGACCAGTACATCTCCCATGTGAATGCCAAATATCCTGGCTCTGTGCATGATGCCTTTATCTTGAGGAATAGCAGCATCCCATATGTGATGGACCAACTCCAGAGGCACCGTGTGTGGCTAATAGGTGAGCCAAAGGTCCCCACACACTATGAGTAGCTTTCTGGGTATGGGGTTGTTCCTAAGGGTTAATGTGTGTCTAACAGTTGTCCCTCGATATTTGCAGGTGACTCTGGTTACCCCAGCCTCTTGTGGCTACTGACCCCAGAGAGGAATGCCAGGACAAGGGCAGAGAAGCGTTTCAATGAGGCCCATGGGCATACAAGGAGGGTTATTGAAAGGACCTTCGGCCTCCTGAAGGCCAGGTTCCAGTGCCTCCATCTGACAGGTGGCTCCCTGTACTACTCACCGAAGAAGGTGTGCCAGATCATCATTGCAAGTTACTTTTTGCACAACCTGGCCTTGAGACGCCAGGTGCCTTTTCTGCAGGAGGATGTGTCTGGAGATGGTCTTGTGGCAGCGGTGGACCCTGTGGACAGTGAGGAAGAGGAGGCAGATGAAGAAGATGTTGACAATAGAATCAATCTTATTCAGCAATACTTCCAGTGACACACAGGTAAGACACTGTAGGTTCACTTTACATTTATTTTTTCTGTTTGACATTGTACATGGCAGCCTGATTTCCCTATCTGTATGGCCACTGACTGTACCCTTTGGCATCTCTATTTTCAAATCTCTATGCCCCACTCTGGCTCCTGCTATGTGTACTGCTGCCCACCAAAGGTCATTCAAAGTATATTTCACTGTACATTTGAGTTGCAATGCTTTGATAATGTTGTACTAATACATTTGTGAATCATTTGACAGACTCCAGATTAGTATTTGTACAAGGGTGTTTATTTAAGTGCTCAGAAGTAGAGGGGGATGTACAATGGGCTTGGGTGATGGTGGAGGAAAGTCCATGGTAGAGTACAGTCTCTTGGTATCACAGGTGCATTTTCCAATGGGGCATAGGAAGGGGAGTAATGGCAGTTCAAGGTGGACAGGGTGACAAAGTGTGACACAAGGGTGACAATGAGGAGAGTCTTATTTCATGGCGGGGGTCTTGGCAATGTTCTCTGGCTTCTGCCTGGGTTGTAGGGTTCTTTTGCGGGGTGGTTCTCCTTCTGCAGGGGGCAGGGTGCTGGTAGCCTGTTGGTCCTGTGGCGGGGCCTCTTGTCCACTAGCGCCGGCGGAGGTGGAAGGCTGTTCATCGGTTTGGATAGTGTCAGATGCCCGTTGGTGTGCCACTGCCTCCCTCATGGTATTGGCCATGTCAGCCAGCACCCCTGCAATGGTGACCAGGATGGTGTAGATGTTAGTTAGATCATCCCTGATCCCCATGGACTGTCCCATCTGCAGCCGCTGGGTCTCCTGCAACTTGGTCAGTATCTGGCCCATGGTCTCCTGGGAATGGTGGTATGCTCTCAGGATATTGGAGAATGCCTTGTGGAGAGTGGGTTCCCTGGGCCTGTCCTCCCCCTGTTGCACAGCAGTCTTACCAGCTTCCCTGTTGTCCTGTGCCTCTGTCCCCTGAACCGTGTGCCCACTGACACTGATCCCAGGTCCCTGATCGTCATGTGCTTGTGGGGTTGCCTGGGGTCCCTGTAGTGGTGGAGACACTGCTGATTGATGTATCCTGGGGACAGTGGCATGGGCCTGCTGGGTGGGTGCTGTGCTGGTGTTTCCTGAGGGGGGAGGCTCTGTGGTGGGTTGGGACTGTGGCAGGGTACCTGACTGTCCAGAGGTCCCTGATGCGTCAGGTTGGTCATCCTGATCCAGGTGTGTAGAACTTCTGTCATCAGTATGGGCCTCTTCAGGGTGGAACTGGATGTAGCTGGCTCCTCCTCTCCGGTGACGTTGAGTAGGGGTCCTGTGGGGATGAAAATGCAGTGTTATTGTGTCTGTGTGTGCCATCTTGTGCATGGATGTGTTTCCCTGTATGGTTGTGATTTCCCTGTCAGCTTTGCCTTGTGTGAGTGGTGATTTTGTGGGCTGGGTGAGTCTCTCTACTGGGCATGCTGTGGTGATGGGTGTCCATGCAGGTCTTTGTTGGGGGTCCATGCTTTGATGTTGCATGCAGTTCTTGGTATTGGGATTGGTGGATTGTGATAGTCCAGTATATGTCATGTGGTGGAGTGATGGGGGTAAGGGTAGGGGTAGGAGTTTGTGATGGCATGCAGGTAGGGGGAATAAAGTTGTAAAGATGTGACTTACCAGAGTCCAGTCCTCCTGCGTCTCCTACGAAGCACTCAGGATGCATAATTGCCAAGACTTGTTCCTCCCATGTTGTTAGTTGTGGGGGAGGAGGTGGGGGTCCGCCGCCAGTCCTCTGTGCTGCTACCTGGTGTCTTGCAACCACGGAACACACATTCCCCCGTAGGTCGTTCCACCTCTTCCTGATGTCATCCTTTGTTCTGGGGTGCTGTCCCACGGCATTGACCCTGTCCACGATTCTCCGCCATAGCTCCATCTTCTTTGCAATGGACGTAGGCTGGACCTGTGATCCGAATAGCTATGGCTCTTCCCGGATGATTTCCTCCACCATGACCCTTAGCTCCTCTTCAGAAAAGTTGGGGTGTCTTTGGGATGCCATGGATGTGGTGTGTGTGATATGTGTGAGGATGTGTGGGGTGATGTGTTGGGATGTATGCTGGGATGTGAATGGATGGTGTATGGTTGATGTTGTCCTGTGACTCTGATTTAGTGGGTGCTCCTGGCTTGTGTCTCTCTGTGTAGGCAATCTTTTTTTTTCGTTGAAAGGGTTGTGGGTAATGTGGGTGTGTGTTTTATAGTGGTGTGAGTGGGTGGGTGTGGGTGTGGTTGTGGTATGTGTATGTGTGTCAGGTGTGTGTATTTTGAATTGTCCAATGTGGTGGTGTTTTGTAAATGTGTGTGTATTTTGATCGCGGCGGTATGTACCGTCAATGGTTTACCGCGATTGAAAGACCGCTGTGATGATTCGTGCGTCATGATACTGTGGGTGTATTCCTGTTGGCGTAATGGTGTGTATTTGGCTATCGCCAGTTTATCACTGCAGGTGCTGCTGTGACCTCAGTCTGGAAGAGACAATGGCTCATGTGTCTGGGGAAAGGGCCCCTGCCTTCACCACGGAGGAGTTGGAGAAACTAGTGGATGGGGTCCTCCCCCAGTACACGCTACTCTACGGTCCTCCAGACAAACAGGTGAGTACACTGTGAGCATGTTGTGTGGGCAATGTCTTTTTGGAGTGGTGTGGATGGAAGATGGGGGGGAGAATGAGGCGTGCATGAAACAACGGTGAGTGCATGTGCGTCATGGCAAGGGTAGGGATGTGGACCAATGACTTTGACGGTGCAGACGGTTATATCTTCTCCATTTCCCCTGTACCATTCCTGTAGGTCAGCGCCCACCAGAAGAAGAATATTTTGCTTGCCATCGCCAAGGAAGTCCGGACCCTGGGGGTCTACCACAGACGGAGTACCCACTGCCGGAAAAGATGGGAGGACATTTGCCGCTGGAGCAAGAAGACGGCAGTGGCCCAGCTGGAGATGGCCTCCCAACGTGGGAGGGGTGCCCGTCACACCATGACCCCCCTGATGTTCCGGATCCTGGCGGTGTTGGATGGGCGCTTGAGGGCATCACAGCAGCCACTAGGGGGTGAGTACACTCTCATTCAGCTGATTCGGCGCGCATTGTAGGTGTCTGGGTGGGGGAGGTGGGCTGTGGTTTTCCCTAGGCCAGGGCGAGTTTAGTAGGCAAGGTCCCATCTTAGGGCAGGCCCTGTGGCACCCCACCCCACCTGTGACCAGAGCAAACTACACCTAGTCAGGCTCCAGTGACATCCATGTGTGCAGCAATCGGGCGTAGCCTTGTTACCCATGTCCCTGTGATTGCTTAGGGAACTCCAAGTGCACGCCGTAGTGCAGGGGGCTTCTGTGTCTGTAGTGTCCGCCAACGGTGGGGGTATTGCATGCACTGAACATGTCTTTCTTCTGTCTTCCCCCCCTTTTTGTGGTCTCCCTGTTCTTGTGAGCATTAGCATCTTCAGGCGGAGGAGCAGTGTCACCGGAGCAGGAGGGAGCTGCATCCCACATGGCCCTGGAGGGCGACACAACGGAGTCTGAATTCACCAGTGGGACGGAGGGCGAGGGGAGCTCCACGGCAGGGACAGGAGCTGAGACCAGCGATACGGACTCCTCCTCTGATGGGAGCTCCCTTGTGGTGGCGGGCCCATCTGCGGCCCCCGCATCCATGGGTACAGCCACCCCCCCCTATCAGCACTGCCCTCCCAGCAGCCCCTCAGCGTTTGCCCCGTGGCTGCTCACCCAGGAGGGTGGGCATCTCCTTCGCCCTAGGCACCTCAGGCCCTGCCCCTGTCACCCTTGCTACCCTCAGTGAGGAGGCCATTGACCTCCTCAGGTCCCTCATTGTTGACCAGTCTACCATTTTGAGTGCCATCCAGGGTGTAGAGAGGCAGTTGCAACAAACCAATGCATACCTGGAGGGCATTCATTCTGGTCAGGCAGCCCATCAGAGAGCTTTTCAGACTCTGGCCTCAGCACTAATGGCAGCCATTGTCCCTGTTTCTAGCCTCCCCCCTCCAACTTCCTCCACCCAGGCGCAAACCCCTGTACCTCAGCCTATCCCAAGCACACCATCAGACCAGCATGCACACACGTCAATGCACAAGGGAAGCTCAGGCAAACATAAGCACCACACATCCCACAGGCACTCACGCAAGCATCATACACATGCAGACATACCAACAGCCACTGCCTCCACTGTGTCCCCCTCCTCCTCGTCTCCCTCCTCCCTCCCTGTCTCGTCTTCACTCACACCTGCATGCACTACATCGTCAGCCACTACCTCCATCACCAGCACACTCACCACCACACCCTGCTTACGTGCACTCACCACCCCCACTACCATTCACACATCCCGTGTCCTCTACCAGTGTGTCTGTGAGCCCACCTCCCAAGGTAAACAAACGCAGCCACACACCCACCCAACATCCACCTCACGACAGCCTCCAGCCCATGCACCTTCACCCAAAGTCAGCAAACGCACACCTCCTACAACCACTACCTCTTCCTCCACTCCCAAACCCCCTCCATGTACCCATCCCAGTGTGTCCCAAAAACTTTTCCTGTCCCACCTTGACCTCTTTCCCTCACCTCCCCCAACCCTTCAGTCTCCTAGGGCCCGCCTCTCCAGGTCCCAACCCAGCGCCTCAGCCACAACATCTGTAGGAACAGTGGTGCCAGTAGTAACGGACTTCTGGAGTGCGCCAGGCAGCAGGGCAGCAGGTGTGCCAATGAGCCAGAGCACGGACAGTTCCCCACCTCAAAAGCACAAAAAGTTGGCTCGTGCCCGGCAGGAGAGAGGAAAAAAATCTGCCACCAAAACCGCTCCCAGGGGTACAGTTGGGAGTGTGGAGACGGCTGCACCACCATCCAAGGTGGGCAAGTGGCACAGTAAAACAGGCAAGTCTGGGAAAAACCTGCATGGTGGACAAGACTGCCACCAGCACCGCTGAACAGGACACCGCCACCACCAGCACCGCTGCCAAGGACACCACCGTCACAAGTACCACTGAACAGGACACCGCCACCACCAGCACCGCTGCCACGGGCAAGACCGCCACCAGCACTGCTGAACAGGACACCGCCACCACCAGCACCGCTGCCAAGGACACCACCGCCACAAGCACCGCTGAACAGGAAACCGCCGCCACAAGCACCACTGCCAAGGACACCACCGCCACAAGCACCGCTGAACAGGACACCACCACCACTAGCCCCGCTGCCAAGGACAACACCTCAACAAGCACCGCTGAACAGGACACCACCGCCACAAGTACCGCTGAACAGGTCACCACCGCCACAAGCACCGCTGAACTGGACACCGCGGCCACAAGCACCGCAGGCCAGTGAGCGCCAAAGATTCCGGCGCTACTGAGGCCGCCACGAGCAGGATGAAACACTCTGGGCACAAAGCCCCATCCAGAACCAGTGGAGAATAACATCCACTACCTCAGTCCTTGGAAGGATTAGGCACTCTGGGCACAAAGCCCCCTCCAGAACCAGTGGAGACTGTTATCCACTTGAGAGACTGTGGCTTTGGACTCCCCATGATAAATCAGTGGGTAACCCACCCACTGGAGAGACTTGAGAGACTGTGGCTTTGCACTCCCCAGGATAAATCAGTGGGCAAACCACCCACTGGAGAGACTTGAGAGACTGTGGCTTTACACTCCCCAGGATAAATCAGTGGGCAAACCACCCACTGGAGAGACTTGAGAGACTGTGGCTTTGCACTCCCCAGGATACAGCAGTGGGCAAACCACCCACTAGAGAGACTTGAGGGACTGTGGCTTTGCACTCCCCAGGATACAGCAGTGGGCAAACCACCCACTAGAGAGACTTGAGAGACTGTGGCTTTGCACTCCCCAGGATAAATCAGTCGGCAAACCACCCACTGGAGAGACTTGAGAGACTGTGGCTTTGCACTCCCCAGGATACAGCAGTAGGCAAACCACCCACTGGAGAGACTTGAGAGACTGTGGCTTTGCACTCCCCAGGATAAATCAGTGGGCAAACCACCCACTGGAGACACTTGAGAGACTGTGGCTTTGTACTCCCCAGGATAAATCAGTGGGCATGGACCCCCTCGTGGATCTGACGTCGTGCACTCATCCGGCTGAGGTGCCCCCCCTTCCCCCTGAGGTGCCTGTTTTATTTCTGTCTGATGCCCCAGCACTGTTCTCTCCGTCTTGTTCGGGTATTGAGTGTGGGCCTCGCCCATGCATTTTGGGCCCAGTGGTCCACGGACTATGATGGTGGACTCCCTTGGACTTGTATTCTTGGTGTGTATATTTGTTTATAGTGTGAATATCTTTATATATGTATATATCTTTGATTCATGTATTTGAATATATTACAATCATTCTACTCATTCCCTTTTGTCCTTGCATTCTTCCAGGGGTGTTTGGGGGGTCTAACTGTAATGTATCATGATGTATTAGTGTGTGTGTTGTCATGGGTGAGGGTGGGGGTGTTGCGTGTTGCGTGTATGTGTCACTCTCTTTTCCCTCCCCCATCCCCTGTGTCATAGGTGCAGTACTCACTGTGGTCTTCGCAGCCGGCGTTCGTGCTCCTGGTAGAGGAGCAGGAAGGTAAAGGCTGGAAGAATTTGGAGCTCAGGTTCTATGGCATCTTGATTCCTCGTGGGGTGTGTAGAGGTGAGCGTTTTCCCTTCCAAGTCCTGTTTCCGCCGTGTTTTTGTTCGCAGTGAATCCACCCCGGAAAAGGTGGTGGATTGGCCTGATGTAATACTGTGGGCGGTACATTGTCCTCCACCTGTCTGTTGGCGGTTACCACTGCGGTGTTTGTTTGTACCGCCTTGGCGGTCGGAGTGTTAAAGTGGCTGTCTATGTTGGCGGTTTCCGCCACAGTTGTGATTCCATTTTTTTTCCGCCGGCCTGTTGGCGGTTTTACTGCCGCTTTAACACCGACCGCCAGGGTTGTAATGAGGGCCAATGTTTTTCAAGTTTTATATTTAACTATGGGCCTGATTTAGAGTTTGGCAGAGGGAGTTACTCCATCACAAATGTGACGGATATCCCGTCAACCGTATTATGATCCCATAATAACCTATGGAGATTATAATATGGCAGGTGGGATATCTTTCAAGTTTGTGACGGAGTACCCAATCGGCTAAACTCTAAATCAGGACCTATGTCTCCTCTAGAAGGAAACTTGGGGAAAAGTATCTGCTGCCATTTTAACTAACATCAAACATATTAAACACACTTATTATAAATCTAAAAATAATAAACCAGATTTAGAAGCACTCATTGCAGCCAAGGTACATTTCATTAAGTTCTCTTTTGAAAGGGCTTGTGGCACTCTCCTTAAAGGTATGCTAGATTCTATGGTGGAAAACATAAATAAAGCAGGTGCTGTGCTGACCAATTATTTAAAACATGGATAGGAATAAAATAACTGATAAATACATTAATACTTTAGGAACCAAATTGTTCCATGATGCAGATATAACAGCTTGTTCTGCAGTCAATTATCAACGACTATACACCCGTGAAACCACTCCCGTTGAAGACCTTATAGACTCTTGCTTCTCATAACCTATAGCGTGGAATTTCACTACCATCAATACCTCTCCTCGTGAATCTGCCTTCACCATGGATGAACCACAATCCGCAGTCGAATGTCGCCAAAGGATAAGGCACCTGGACCTGACGGCTTCATTGTCTAATAATATCTTCAGTTTTCTCATTTACTCTTCCCTGAACTATTTAAACTAATCAATTATTTTTCTAAACAACTTCTTTGGGTCCTTTTTGGAGGTGATGATATGTGTCATTTGGAAAAAAAGATTGTGACTTGACCCTTATAGAAATTATCATCCTACCTCTCTCATAAACACAGATTGCAAGATTTTTAGAATGGGACATTGCCCTTTGATTAACTGAACTTATTCCTGATCTTATTGTATCTGAACAATCTGGTTTTGTGACACATAGGAACATAGTAGATAACTCACATATCTTTCTGAATATTATCAGTGAAGCTAATGAATTCACTTCTTCTGTTCCTGTGCTCACCCTTGATGCGGAGAAAGCTTTCAGTATAGTCAACTGGCAGTTTCTCATGAGGACTCTGAAATGGCATGATTTTGGCCCCGGATTTTTACAACTATTTCCTTACTTTATTCATCGCCTCATTCCACTGTCACGGTAAAACAAAATGCAATCCTGTTACCTTCCTATCAACAGAGGCACTAGGCAATGCTTCCCCTTATCTCTGTTATTGTTTATCCTGGTATTAGAACCCTTTCTACATTAGTTAAGAACTTCAGATACCCTTTCTGATTATAGCATTAAAAACACACATATTACCGCCCTCATTGCTCATGACTGAACAGTTCTGTCATGAGCACGGGTGGTTGTGTGCTATGGCGTAATTGTTATATCCTCTGCTCACGACCATCAAATCCCTCTCCTGTTTATGGCAGAAGGATTTGATTTTTCTACAAACAGCTTCAGGAGCTGGGAAAGAGCTCTCCCAGCTTCCGAGGCTATGTGTACTTTTCATTGAATTGTTGAGCAGCATGCAAGGTGCGCAGATGTAATTTCAGTGAAAACTAAAGTGAAATGAACCGATTGGCTCATTTCACTATCTCTTTCTCTGGGCTCAGGACTCTCTCTCAGCCCACCAAGCACTGAGGCAGAAAGGAAAGTAATTGTTGAAAGGGGAGAATCTTCCCTTTCAAATGGTACCCTTCCCTAGTGGATCTCTGCTTGATCCCCAAGCAGGGAACCACCCACTACACACTAGGGAGTGAGGAGTGGCCCCTTGGGCACATGCTTTTGCCTCCCCCCCCCCCCCAACAGTTGTAAAAAAATACCCTGGGGGGGCAAAAAGTCCACTAGGCACCAAGGATGCTTTTTTTTGTTTAGGAAAGGATGGGAGCTGTCCATAATAGGCACAGCAACTGAGCTGTGTATTAAAAAACTGCTCTTTTATACCTGCTTTGGTTCCCCCTCAATTTCTACACATTTTATCCATTCCCCGTCACAGGCACTTGACCCACCTACATAAGTGAGGTATCATTACTATTGGGACACTGAGGGGAATGCTGGGTGGTAGAAAAAGTGTGCTGGTATGGTGATACCACACAGAAATGTAAGGAACATGTGACATTTTTAGCTAAGGTTGGGTTTTGCAGGGGATTCTGGGCACGAAAACCTTGGGGGCTTCACACAATCCACACCTTCTTGGACTCCCTGAGGTGTCTAGTTTTCAAAAATGTCTGGGTTTGTGAGGTTTCCCTAGATGGTCACTGAGCCCAGGACCATGTTGCGTTTTGGGCCATTTCCTGTCTCGAGCACTAGGCCTACCCAAACAAGTGAGGTACCATTTTTATCATGGGACTTGGAGGAATGCTGGGTGGAAGGAAGTCTGTGGCTTCCCTCAGATCCCAAAACTTTCTATCAGAGACATATGAGAAAAATGTGTTTTAGAGACATTTTGAGGTTGGCTAGGGATTCTCTGTAATAGAACCTGGTCAGATCCACGCAAGTCACCCCATCCTGGATTTCCTTGGGGGTTTCGTTTTCAAAAATGTACAGCTTTGCTAGGTTTCCCTAGGTGCTGGCTGAGGTAAAGACACAAATATATAACTAGGCACATTGCAAAAAAAGTGTCAGTTGTCAGTAGAAAAATGTGATGTGTCAACATTGTATTTTGAGACGCTTCCTGTCATGGGCACTAGGCCTACTCACACAAGTGGGGTTCCATTTTTATTAGGAAACTTAGGGAAAAACAGAATAGTAGAACAAGTGTTATTACCAACTGTCTTTCTCTGCATTTGCACCTTCCAAATGTAAGACAGTGTGTAAGAAAGAAGTCATTTTGAGAAATGCCCTCTAATTGATATGCTAGTATAGGTAGCCACAAATTCAGAGATGTACAAATAACCACTGCTTCTAAATTCCACCTCTTGTTTCCATTTCAGAAATACATGGGTTTCCTTTGTACCTAATTTTCACTCTTTATATTTTACCAAATGAATTTCTGTATACCTTGTACGCAAAGAAAAACCATTGTAAGGTGCAGTTCTGTTATAGGCTCTGCATACCTATGGTTACTGGTGAACCTATAAGCCCTAGATATCCCCGTAACCAGAGGGGTCCAGCAGATGTAAAAGTGTATTGCTTTCAAATATCTGCCAGAGTTTTAAGAATTTACAGATGAAAATGTAGACAAAATGGCTGTTTTTTTCATTTTAATTCTATATTTTTTTATTTTAACTGTTGATTTCTATAGGAAAGCCTTGAAGGATCTACTCAAAATACCCCTTGCTGAATTCAGACTTTTGTCTACATTTCAGAAATGTATAGCTTGCCAGGATCCACTTTTGGTTTGCACCCGTTTGTACCACTAAGTGAACCAAGGTTGAAAGCACAACAAATTGAAAAAAGTGACTATCTCCTAGTAAAATGCCAAAACTGTGTTTAAAAAATTGTTTTTCTGATTTACGTCTGCCTGTTCCTGAAAGCTAGGAAAATGGTGATGTTGGCACCATAAACCCTTTGTTGATGCCATCATTTAGGGAAAAAACAGAGACGTCTTCATATGCAGCACTTTTCCCCCATTTTTCCCCAAAAAACCCCATTTAGCTTTATTTTGGCTAGTATCTTGGTCACCGCCAGGGGAATCTGCAAACCTGGGTGCTTTTGGAATTCCCAGAATGTAGGGAAGAAGACACAAACTTGGCATGGATACCTTATGTGGATGAAACGTTATTGGGACCTAAGAGTGAACTACCCCAAATAGCCAAGAAAAGTCTTAGCACTGGGGAGAAAAAGGCATAGGAACAAAGGGGTTAAATACACTACATACGCTGAAGATATTTTCCTGCCATAATCTGACTCCTCACACATCACCTTTTATGATGAATTGCATTTGTATTCTGAAGTGTCAGGCTATAAGCATAATATATGATTTTGTTCAATCCAGCCATTCCTTTTGAATCCCCCACTCATTTCTACAAATTGCTAGCTACATTCTTCAGACAGTATACATTACTGAAAGATCTTCTAAATGCACTTGAACTCTTCTTGCATTCTTTTGGTCTAACCAATTAGTAGCTTTCTACTCCTTTCTCATCCACTATAATATCCATAGCCTCACTCGTTTAGAAAAACTCATTACACTCATTCCTGACTGAGGTAAGTCCAAGCATTAATCATTGTGGGAATCCGATTTGCAATGAAGTTGGCCTCTATTTTTATGGGAAAAACTTTGGACCAAAATCCATTTCACTGGTCATACGGCCAACTTAACACAAATACTATACTTCTTTTACTATAGACTAGACAATTTTACACGGTAGCTCACTTGTTTAACCTCTAACTTCTCCAACATGATACTAGTTCAAGTTGTAATTGTCATTCCAGCTCCTATGTTCATACGTTTTTTCTGTGCCTAACTGTTTCTACTTTCTGGGTTAAGATATAGGCTCGAATTGTAGCTATTATGATATATCTGTACCATTTTCTTTAGATAAAATATTCCTTAGTGGGCTACATTCATTATGGTGAATTAACAGACTGATTAGTAAATTAGTGGATCTTTCATTAGCAATTGGTTTACAGGTGTTCGTGTTCAGCTAGAAATTTACAAATAATACCAACATTCATCAGTGGTGGAATTTCGTATGCCACAATCATAGGCTGGATAAACATAATCTACATTCCTTTTAGTTGTCTGTTAAACAAGATATTGAATGGCCACCTTTCACTACTTATATCTCTAACAATGTGCTTCCTTTCACTCCTTGGCCTCCTCTAACAATACTTCCGTCTGATTTACTACAATATAACTACTGTTTTTGTGGTTTTTCTTACTAATGTAATCACCTAATGGAACTTGATAGGCAATATTACATGATGATTATTCTTACAACTCATTCCCCTTTTCTTCTTTCTCGCTCTGTCTTTTTTTTCCTCGCTTCTTTTTATATATGTTTTTAGGTGCATTTCCAGCATTTGAATCATCAAAAAGTTTGCATATTTATTAGTATGATTTGTACCTAATATTTCTATTCAAACAGTACCTTTTTGTGGGTTGGCATGATTATCAAATGTACACTTGCATGTTCAAATAACAATATTAAGCTTAAAAAGGTGATAGAACAGGAGAGTAGTCCAGCAGGAGGAGTCTGTGTTGCATTTTCGGCTTGAACCTGATTACTGCAGTTAAAATAATGAAAAATGTACTTTCAAGCAAATTAGCCTGCATAATAAAATGTACTTATTGGAAAGTGGATTATTAGTAGGTGCTGGTAGGTGCCTACAGCTAGTCAAACATAAGGTCCAGTCTATTTCACCTATTTCCAAAGGGAGAGGGTGTAACACCCTCTCTCAGAAGAAATTCTTTGCTCTGCCTTCCTGGGACCAGGCTGACCAGACCCCAGGAGGGCAGAACCCTGTCTGTGGGGTGGCAGGTGCAGTAGCTGCAGAAACAAAACCCAGAGAGCTGGTTTGGCAGTACCCGGGGTCCATAGTGGAGCCCCAGGGAGGCATGGGATTGGCACCCCAGTACCAGATTTGGCATGCGGGGACAATTCCATGATATTAGACATGTTACATGGCCATATTTGGAGTTACCATTATGAAGCTACATATAGGTATTGACCTATATGTAGTGCACACATGTAATGGTGTCCCTGCACTCACAAAGTCCGGGGAAATAGCCCTGAACTATGTGGGGGCACCTTTGCTAGTGCAAGGGTGCCCTCAGACCTACTAACTTTGCATCTAACCTTCAGCAAGTGAAGGTTAGACATATAGGTGACTTATAAGTTTCTTAAGTGCAGTAAAAATGGCTGTGAAATAACGTGTGCGTTATTTTACTCAGGTTGCAGTGGCAATCCTGTGTAAAGGTTTGTCTGAGCTCCCTATGGGTCGCAAAAGAAATGCTGCAGCCCATAGGAATCTCTAGGAACCCCAATACCCTGGTTACCAAGGTACCATATACTAGGGAATTATAGGGGTGCTCCAGTGTGCCAATTGAAACTGGTAAAAGTGGTCACCAGCCTATAGTGACAAATATAAAGGCAGAGAGAGCTAAGCACTGAGGTTCTGATTAGCAGAGCCTCAGTGACACAGTTAGGCACTGCACAGGTATACACATTCAGGGCACAAACTATGAGCACTGGGGTCACGGCTAGCAGGATCCCAGTGAGACAGATAAAACACACTGACAAATAGGATTTTCACTATGAGCACTCGGGTCCTGGCTAGCAGGATCCCAGTGAGACAGTAAAAACACACTGATATATACCTACAAACAGGCCAAAAGTGGGGGTAACAATGCTAGAAAGAGGCTACTTTCTCACAAGGGCTGCCTGTGAGCTGTTGTGTACTGTGCTTGTCATAGGGAGCATTATCATAGAACACTCATATTTAGGAAAATATGGAGCTCATTTGTGGCTCTCAGCTTGGGAGCAAAATGTATTGCACCATCTGGGCTTCAGTTCTCTCATTATTTGTTGATTATGTCCCTAAACCAGTACCCCAGTGGCATCAAAACTGTACTGTTGGTGGTACCTAAGGCAGTAGAATTTCTACTTTCAAATGTGATTAATAAAAGGGGTGGTACGCCTCTGTCAAAAGTCTGACTTTTTATTGTGCTTAAATGCAAACACAGGCATTCACAAATGGTATTTGCATGTATTAGAACACTGAAGCCAAACTATTGGCTTCATCGATGCTTATTAGTTTGACTTAATAGAGCTTGCACCATGCATGCAAATTTCTTGCATATTTTTTCCCAAAAATTAGCTGGGAACTTGGTAGTAAGAAATGGAAGCTTTGCATTTTGTTAAGAAAGAGTGGTATGTCTCAGCCCTTACTCAGTTATAGTACTTAAATATCATACCTTATTATTACAGTATTTGTTTTTTTCATTGGTATAGCATTGACCATAGTAGAATAAAATAATATTTTGTACGTTTGCTTAGAGGTCCTGCAAGGTGCCACTAGCTGATGCTGACACATCATTATTTTTATACTGCTGCTCATCCTCACCCTAGTTTTATTCTCAATACTGATTAACATGCGGTCTGAAAAAGAGTATGATAAAAAAAAAAAAATGGTACATTATTTTGTTCTGTTTGAAAACAAAGACCACTATTTATCAATAATTCATGCAACCCAACTCAGCAAGCCATGTTTGTGTGTTGCACTGCATGAAAGGGAAAGGACAGGAATGTGCCGTGTTTGGCATTATATGGCACATGCTTGTCCTTTCCTAGGGTTGGCGCACTTTTGGCTCCTGGTGCCAATTCAGGCACCCGTGTATCATGTTTCAATGGTGTCTGCATTGCAGGCGAAAAACTAAATTGTACAGGAAGGGACACTTTCCTGCACAAAAACAATCTTCAGAGACATTTTTCTCTTTTTAAGTGTGCTGCAGAATATATGCAGAGAGCAGCACACTTAGAAAGAGTTAATAACGAGGGGAAACAAAGATATTTCTCCTTGAAAACTTGGGTGGGGAGGCATACAATTCTGATGCATTCTCAGGCCTACCGATGTTGGTAAATCTGGCAATGTGTTAGAATTAGATGGGTGGATGAGTGGGAACACCCACCCTCCACCCATGCAATGCCTCCCTGACTCAGATTAATTCAAGGCAGCAATTTGGCTGCCTGGGTTACTCTAGATTTAGCAAGCCATGCAGGCCCAGGCAAGGTGGCCTTGCGTGGCTTGCTAGGTCACATTTAGGTTTCTCTTCACCCTTGCATCCCATTGTGTGGTGCAATGGTGACGCAATACCTTGATAACCTTGACCCGCTGCCTGGGTTACTCTAGATTTTGCAAGCCATGCAGGCCCACGCGAGGTGGCCTTGGCGTGGCTTGATAAATCACATTTAGGTTTCTCTTCACCCTTGCATCCCATTGCGTGGTGCAATGGTGACGCAATACCTTGATAACCTTGACCCCCTGCCTGGGTTACTCTAGATTTTGCAAGCCATGCAGGCCCAGGCAAGGTGGCCTTGCGTGGCTTGATAAATCACATTTAGGTTTCTCTATACCCTTGCATCCCATTGCATGGTGCAATGGTGACGCAACAGCTTGATAAATATGCCTCAAAGCTCCAATTCATCCACATATTCTGGAGTCATCATAAACAACACAACAAGCCGCAACTCACCAACACATGTATTGCGACTTGGACAATCTAAACATAATTTCTCCAGGGCAACATTACATGCTGCAATAATTCTCCAATCGAAATACACATCAAACACAAAAACACATCAAAGGACAAATGAGAGAAAGCATAACAAAATGTAAAAAACCAAGTTAATCATTTGTTAAAGTCCAAGAATATGAAATTTAGGACACAATTATTTTAATACACAATGATTGTTAAATATGTAATTCACTGCCTATATTTAAAATAAAACCTTCATTTTATCCAGAATTGACCTCACGCATTGTGCAGTGCAGTCAATTAAATATTATATAAAATCAAACATTAATTAATCATTATCAGACTATACCTCGAAAAACGTCCGGCCAATAAATAATTAAGTCAATTATAACATATGCCCTTGTATTTATTTAGTGTCTAGACGTTCGGTTTCAGCCCTAAAGTTTAGGTTGAAAATGCCAGGAAACATGTGTTGGCTAGTTGTGGTTTGTTGCTTTATGATAATGGCAGCATAATAGCAGGTTATATTGATTGATGTGAGCATTCTTGTCCCAAAACAATTTAATCTGGCTGCACTAGGAAAGGGTAGCGTTTTGGGAGGTTGGAAGTCATCGATCACTCGTGAGAGGGCCATTCTTCCATAGTGATTGTCATGTCAAATATTCATAACATCGGAATATATTGTCAGCAAAAAAAGCAGAAGCCAAGGAGAATAAAGAGGATCTGCACACTACTAACGATGCTTAGCTTACAACGATCAGCCACTGTGCCATCCTAAGGGCAGTGTATTTGGTATAGGCCTGGGTGGGCATATAATTCCACTTGTGGAGTTCCTGTGAAGTTCCACCGTCTGATGCGCAGCAGAGTTATATTGCTGTCCATGCATGCGAGGCTCAGTAAATGCACGCTTATGAGTGCAAAGAAAATGTGCAATCAGCATGATTTCCAGCCACCATGGAACCTTCGGGCGCCATTTTGAGATGCCGGCAATTGCGAGCGGCCTTGGCTGATTTTCAAATAGAGTTTCTGTTCAAGAAGCAGCTAAATCAACTCAAGAATACCTCTTTGAGTGGATATTCTTTGGTATTCTACTCAAACAGTTGTTTTAGTGCATTTTTTTATTTCAATTTTGTTTTTCCACCCATAGCAAATGCCCCAACTTCCTCTTCATGTCCCGAAGGTTCCTCACAATGCTTTGTCCATCTACTCATCAATTTTCATTTGGATTTCAAGGTGAAAGGATCACTTTCTTTGTCTACAATTCCTGCTGCATGTATACTATTCGATTTTAAGGACTGTGTTTTTGGGACATCACAAGTAAGTTAAAAAACCTTTGAATAACAGTGCTGTGTTATAGTGGGCATGCACCAGAATTTTTGTTTTTACTTTTATTCAATTTTTAAATTTGATTGTGGTTGTGGTGGATGGCCTGGAGTTGCAGTAGAGGCCTACTATTATTTTCATGTAATTAATTTATCTTTTATGAGGGAGAAAGGTTGCACAGTTAAGTACATTTTCTCCACGTTTGTTAAATTTGCTGTGTTAATTTATTTTACCATGTGGCTTAGTTTGCCTATGGGCCATTCAGCCAGTACTAGTTATTCGGTATATGAAACAACTGTTTCCGTGCTATATGTTGTTTTAAAACATATATGATTTATGTCAGGGATGTCATTGGATTAAATGAAAAATGTGGGGGTGGGAGTTGTATTTAACTTTTTTCTTCAGTGAAAAGTGTATTTTGGTGGGGTAATAAATCATGCCTTGAGAGGATGTTTGTTGTAAAGATTTTCATAGCTGACACTTTTTTATTTTTAGCATTGCTGAATTAGTGGCAGTGGTTTCTTCATTTTTTACCATGCCTCCTTTTTCTGGCTAGTGTGTGTGTTTGCCACAGGCCACCATTTTGTCTTTGTTCTCCATGCCATGTGGCCAGCAGCCATTTTGTGGAGTCAGTGTCCATAGGCTTGCATGTGTTCTTTGTTGTCCATGCTTCCTTGCTAGTTGTTGTTTGACCCTTTGGCCATTTTGTGCAGCCAATAGGTATGATTTTGCCATTGGCCTGCATGTGTTCTTTGTTGTCCATGCCTCCTTGCTTGTTGCTGTTTGACCATGTGGCTGGTGGCCATTTTGTGTAGCCAGTCGGTGTGCTTTAGCCATAGGCCTGCATGTGTTCTTTGTTGTCCAGTCATCCTTGCTTGCTGTTGTTACTGTTTGACCATGTGACTGGTGGTGATTTTGTGTAGCTAGTCAGTGTCCTTTGTAATAGGCCTGTGTGTGCTCTTTGTTTTCCAGGCCTCCTTGCTTGTTGCTGTTTGACCATGTGGCTGGTGGCCATTTTGTGTAGCCAGTCGGTGTGCTTTAGCCATAGGCCTGCATGTGTTCTTTGTTGTCCAATCATCCTTGCTTGCTGTTGTTACTGTTTGACTATGTGACTGGTGGCGATTTTGTGTAGCTAGTCAGTGTCCTTTGTAATAGGCCTGTGTGTGCTCTTTGCTGTCCAGGCCTCTTTGCTTGCTGTCGTTGTTGTTTGGTCATGTGGCCGGTTGTCATTTTGTGTGTGCAGTCAGTGTGCTTTTGTCATAGGCCTGTATATGTTCTTTATTGTCCAAACCTCCTTGCTTGCCATGGTTTGACCATGTGGCTGTCGGCCATTTTGTGTGGACAGTCAGTGTGATTTTGCCATAGGCCTGCATGTGCTTTTAGTTATCCAGTCCTCCTTGCTTTCCTTTTTTGTTTTTTGAAGATGTGGCCTGTGGCCATTTTGTGTAGCCAGTCATTGTGCTTTAGCTATGTGTTCTTTGGTGTCTAGGCCACCTTGTTTGCTATTATTGTTATTTGACCATGTGACAGGTGGCCATTTTCAGTCAGCCATCTAGTGTTTATTAATTCTTTTATTCAGTTTTCAGGCCATTTTCTAGGGACATTGACAGAAGAGCAACAATATAGGCTACTGTTACTGCCATGTTTATACAGGAAGGGCCCTAGGAACGCAACCACCCAATGGCACGTTTGACTATGTAAATTGGCTGAAATGTTAGCGCTGGACGTCTCCCCTTTCTCTTTTGTGGAAGGAGTGGGAGTTTTAGAACTAATGGTGGCCATCTGCCAGAAATGCAAGCTTCCCAGTCAGACCTATTTTGCCAGAGTTGCTGTTCTAGCTCTCAATCAGGATGTGCTGCAATTGGTTGACAAGCTTTGCAGCAGACTCCTGTGTTTGGCAGATTGCATCAACCTGTTTGTGCAGGACTTTGTAAAAAAAGAAGACATAGGCCCTCATTATGACCCTGGCTGTAAATCCTGCCTACCGCTACGCTGACGGCCGCCAACTTACCGCGGCAGCGGCGGATATCCGTTCACCATATTAGGACACACACACACCAATCTGACAGAATACTGCCACAGACACAAATCCACCAGCCCAAAGGTTAGTGCTAAAGTGGTGGTATCAAAACCCACACCATTACACCAACAGAACAACGCCCATCACATTGTGACCCACGAATCACAACGGCAGACATTCAATGGCGGTAACCCATTGGCGGTACATACTGCCAGGCTCACAATGGACACCCGCAGACAAAACAACACCACATTGGCCACACTCACACACCCACACCATTATAAAACACACACCCAAATTACCCACAGTCTCTTTCAACTACAAATCATTGGCATAAGACTGACACCAAGACCACTGCAACAACTACACACACACATACTCCACATACACCCATACATCCCTTACGCACCCCACTACACACACCCCAACACATTACCCAACACACCCTCACCAATGCACATCACATAACACCCATGGCACCACAAAGACACCCAAGTTTCACTGACGAGGAGTTAAGGGTCATGGTGGAGGAAATCGTCAGGTTAGAGCCACAGCTCTTTGGAGCACAGGTGCAGCAAATATCAATAGCAAGGAAGATGGAGCAATGTCAGAGAATCGTGGACAGGGTCAATGCCATGGGACAGCACCCCAGAACAAGGGATGACATCAGGAAGAGGTGGAATGACCTACGGGGGAAGGTATGTTCCATTGCTGCAAGACACCAGCTCGCTATCCAGAGGACTGGCGGTGGACACCCACCTGCTCCCCCACAACTCACAGCATGTGACGAGCAAGTCTTGGCAATACTGCATCCTGAGGGCCTGGCCGGAGTTGGAGGAGAACTGGACTCTGTTAAGTCAACTTTCAACAATTATCACCCCCCATAAGTGCATGCCATCACATACCCTCACCCTCACTCCCATCACTCCACTCCATCCCACACACTCCTCCATCACATCACACTAATCCCAATGTCTAGCCCTGCATGCTGTACCAATGCATGGACACCTCTCTCAGCCCTACATGGACACTCATCACTAAAGCACGCACAGCATAGGGAAACTAACAATCCCACCATACACCAACATACACAAGTAAAAGCTGGCAGGGCAACACCAACCATAGAGGGGATACCAGGGATGTACAATATGTCATACACATAAAGCATTACACATCATTTACATCCCCACAGGTACCCCAGCCAATGTCACTGGAGAGGAGGTGCCAGCACTATCCAGTCCCCCAACATAAGAGGCCCACAGTGATGACAGTAACTCTGGTCTTCAGGATCTGGATAATCTACCTGGCCCATCAGGCACCACTGGACAGCCGGTTACCCAAGCCCAGTCACAGACCACCACAGAGCCTCCCCCATCAGGAAACAACACCACAGCACACACCCAGTGTACCCAAACCTCTGTCCCCAGGACATGTCAATCAGCAGTGTGCCCACCTGTACAGGGGCCACAGGCCACACCTCGCCCCCAAGACAATCAGGGACCTGGGGTCAGTGGCAGTGGCACAGCATTCAGGGGACAGAGGCACAGGCCAACGGGGACACTGGGAGGGCTGCTGTGCACCAGGGGGAGGTCAGGACCAGGGAACCGACTCTCCGGGAGCCGCTCTCTGACATCCTGGGAGACTATCAGCATTCCCAGGACATGTTGGGCCAGATCCTGGACACCATGCAGGAAAACAGCTTGCTGCAGGAGGGACAGTATCAGGGGATCAGGGAGGACTTGCAGGCCATCAAAAACACCCTGATCTCCATTGCAGGGGTGCTGGCAGACATGGCCAACATTATGAGGGAGGCAGGTCACACCAGGGGTCCCATGCCACTAGCCGGTCATCTGAACAGCCTTCCACTTCCACAGCCGCTGGAGGCCAGGAGGCCCCGCCAGAGGACCCACAGGCCACTAGCACCCCTCCCCCTGCAGAAGGTGAACCACCCCACAAATGTTCCCTCAAACCCAGACAGAAGCCAGAGACACTTGCCAAGACCCCCGCCAGGAATTGAGACCGTCCTGATCGTCCCCCTTGTGTCCCACACAGTCACCTTGTCCACCTTGTCCACCTTGAAATGCCATTGGTCCCCTTCCTATGTCCCCTTGGACACTGCACCTGTGCTACAAACAGACTGGAACCATACCCTGGACTGTCCTCCATCATCACCCCATCCCATTGCAATTTCCCCTCTTAATATTAGTACTACAATAAACACCTTTTGATATAAATCAATTTCTAGTGTGTCATCTATTTCAACTATGTATTGATGGTGATTGTGATCACACCAGGGGTACTTGTTAAATCACCAACATCTGCAAAATGAAAAGCCAGAGGTAACAGTAAGTGGGCATAGAAGTGGGAAATACCAGCATGCCAATGCCACACAGAATACAACCAAAGTAATTGAAATGTAAAGTTGCACGGTCTCACCTGTGTGTCATTGGAAGTACTGATGGATCACAGATGTTCAGTTGTCCACATCCTCATCCTCTGCCTTCTCATCCTCACTGTCCACAGGGTCCACTGCTGCCACAGGGGCATCTGCAGTGTTCACCTCCTGCAGAAAAGATACATGGTGTCTGAGGGCCAGGTTGTGCAGCATGTAGCATGCCACAACTATCTGTCAGACCTTCTTGGATGAGTAGCACAGTGATCCACCTGTCAGATGAAGGCACCGGAATTAGGCCTTCAGGAGGCCAAAGGTCCTTTCAATGATCCTTCTGGTTCGCCCATGTGCCTCATTATAACTATCTTCTGCCCCTGTCCTGGCATTCCTCACAGGGGTCAGCAGCCATGATAGGTTTGGGTTACCAGAGTCACCTGCAAATATTTAGGGACAACATTTAGCCACACACTATCCTCTATGGCCCACACCATAGGCATCCACCAACATTTATTGGGTGTGAACCAGAGCTCACCTATTAGCCACACCCTGTGCCTCTGTAGTTGGGCCATCACATTTGGGATGCTGCTATTCCTCAGGACAAAGGCATCATGCACTGACCCAGGATACTTAGCATTGACTTGGGAGATGTACTGGTCCGCCAAGCACACCATCTGCACATTCATTGAGTGGAAACTCTTACTATTCCTGAACACCTGTTCATTCTGGTGGGGGGGGGGGACAAATGCAATATGTGTTCCGTCAATCGCCCCAATTATATTGGGGATATATCCCATTGCATAAAACCCTGCTTTCACAGTGGCCAAATCCTCAACCTGGGCGAATGCAATGTAGCTGCACAAGTGTTTTATTAGGGCAGACAACACTCTTGTCAGCACTATTGAGAACATTTGCTGAGACATTCCTGCTGCAAGTCCATTGTTATCAAGTCCACCAGGGGCCTGTACACGGGAGTATGTCTCCATCTCCTATTCATCCGCAGCAGTAGGCATCTAAGGGACAAAAGAGTGAGGAGGCTGTCACAAACTTAACAATGGAGCCACAACAGAAGTCCGCAATCTGTAAACATGTTATGGGACAGTTTACTTAGTAAAGTATGTGCCTATTTATCCTGTGATGTAGCATTATTCCATAGGCCTGTTCCCCCCCTGAAATGGCATCTGCCTGTCCCGGTGGAGGGACAGGTGGGAGTAGAGTAATGCAGCTGATGTTGTGCGCCATGGCAGTAGGTGGTTGGGAAATGCCGTGCAAATCCTCATTGGTTATTATTAGGCCCTACGGGGTACAGTGGCCAATGGTGATCTACGCCAGAGGTGACGGTATGCCCAGCCGCGGACGTGACCACCATTTTGTATCTGATTCCTCACTTTTTTCCTGACCTTGCATAGGAGAGGACCTACACTGTGAGTGCTGCTGTGACCTGAGTCTGGAACCTACCATGGCCCATGTGACCGGGGAAAGGGCCCCAGCCTTCACTTCTGAGGAATTTGAGAGACTGGTGGATGGGGTACTACCCCAGTACAAATTGCTGTATGGGCCTCCAGACCAACAGGTGAGTACACTGTGGAGACAATGCATGTGGCATGAATGCATGGTGTTGTGTGTGAGGCATCGTGTAAGTGGGAGATGTACTCTTGGCGGTATACATGTTGTGTGCTGGGCTATGTGTGTGCCAATGGGGATGGAAACGGGTATGGTGGGCCATATGTGTTACTGGCTGGACTGTTTGTCTAATGGTGTTCTCCTGTCTCGATTGCCTCTGCAGGACAGCACCCATCGAAAGAAGGGTATTTGGCGTGCCATTGCCAAGGAGGTGTGGTCCATGGGGGTCAATGGCAGACAGAGCACCCACTGTCGGAAACAGACCCGAGACGCTGGGCACGGAAGACGTGGAGGCCCAACTGGGGATGGACTCCCAATGAGGAAGGGGTGCCCATCGTACCCTGACCCCCCTGATGGCCTGCCACAAGGGGGTGAGTACAGCGGCCATCATTGAAGCTCACTGCTGGAGGGGTGGTATCCGGTGGTGGTTGTGTGTCAGTGGGTGCCCCTAGGCCAGGCCAGACATAGCTGCATAGGTCCTCTGGTGGCTAAGAGTCTGAAGGGGAAATACTGCCTACCTAGCGTGTTAGCATTGACTACTGGTCAGGGCTGCATGGGTCTCAGGTGTGCTGCAGTTGGCGGTATGTGCTCCTCCTCATGCCTTGGTGGCTAGCAATATCACTGGTAGTGCAATGCATCCCATGACCACCACCACAGTGCAGCCATCACCGCCAGTGGACCCCATTTAGTCCAGCCTCCATGGGCTGCTGTACGGTCTGCCCCCAGCAGAACCAGTGGTCAAATCACCTACTCCAGAGACTGTGGCCTTGCACTCCCCAGGACCAAGCACAGAGCATGTTGCCCCCTGTAGTACCAGTGGGGAAAACACCCACTCTAGAGACTGTGGCCTTGCACTCCCCAGGACCAAGTAAGAGCATGTTGTCCCCTTCAGAACCAGTGGGGAAGACACCCACTCCAGAGACTGTGGCTTTGCACCCACTAGGACAAAGCACAGGGCATGCTGCCCCCTCCATAATCAGTGGGGAGTACACCCACCTGAGACACTATGGCCTTGCACTCCAGAGGACCAAGCACAGGGCATGTTGCCCCCTCCAGAACCAGTAGTCAAGAAACCCACTCGAGAGACTGTGGCCTTGTACTCCATAGGACCAAGCACAGGGCATGTTGCCCCCTCCAGATCCAGTGGGGAAGAACCCACTCCTGAGACTGTGGCCTTGCACTCCCCAGGAACAAGCACAGGGCATGTTGCCCCCTCCATAACCAGTGGTCAAGACACCCACTCCAGAGACTGTGGCCTTGCACTCCCCAGGACAAAGCAGTGGGCATGTTGCCCCCACCAGAACCAGTGGTCAAGACACCCACCTGAGAGACCGTGGCCTCGCACTCACCAGAACCAAGCCCAGGGCATATGGCCCCCTTCATAACCAGTGGTCAAGACACTCACTCCAGACACTGTGGCCTTGCACTCACCAGGACCAAGCACAGGGCATGTTGCCCCCTCCAGAAACAGTGGGGAAGACACCCTCCTGAGAGACTGTGGCCTTGCACTCCCCAGGACCAAGCAAAGGGCATGTTGCCCCCCTCCAGAACCAGTAGTCAAGAAACCCACTCGAGAGACTGTGGCCTTGCACTACCCAGGACCAAGCACAGGGCATGTTGCCCCCTCCAGAACCAGTGGTCAAGACACCCACTCCAGAGACTGTAGCCTCGCACTCACCAGAACCAAGCCCAGGGCATGCTGCCACCTTCATAACCAGTGGTCAAGACACTCACTCCAGACACTGTGGCCTTGCTCTCCCCAGGACAAAGCAGTGGGTATGTTGCCCCCTCCAGAACCAGTGGTCAAGACACCCACCTGAGAGACTGTGGCCTTGCACTCCCCAGGACAAACCAATGGGCATGTTGCCCCCTCCAATACCAGTGGTCAAGACAACCATGTGAGAGACTGTGGACTTGCACTCCCCAGGACAATGCAATGGGCATGTTGCCCCCTACAGAACCAGTGGTCTTGTTTCTGCATCTGACTGAGGTGCGCCCCTCCCCTTGAGGTGTCTGCCTATTTGCCAACTGAGGCCCCTGCAGTGGTCTCTCCATATTGGTGCAGGAATCGAGTGGGGCCTTGGACTTTGCCCTGAGGGCATGTGGCCCCTGTGAACTATGGACTTTGCAGTGTCCCTTTTTTGTACATTTGTACATTTCTGTTGCATTGCGACATCAACTTATTATTTTGATGCTGATCTTACGACAATCACTTTAGTCAATTCCTGTTGTCCTTGCATCATTCAGCCGATTATCAGGGACAAATTGTTTTCTTGTGCAGCTGGTTGTGTGTGTGTATGTGTGGGGTGTGTGTTGAGTGTGTGTCGCTCTCATTTTCCTCCCCCCCTCTCTTGTGTGCTAGGTGGCTGTACTCACTGTCGTCTTCGCTGGCGTTGGTTTTCGTGGTGGGGCATGACGTAGAAGATCATCGGGAAGACTTGCAGTTCAGGTTCCATGGCAGTGTGGTTCTTCCCTGTGTCTCCAATGGTAAGTCCTTTGACTTCTGTGCTCTGTTACCGCCAGGCCTTTGATGGTGTTGGTATCACCCCCGGAAAAGGTGGCGGATTGTGTTGTCATAATATGGTGGGCAGAGCTTTGTCTTCTGCCTGGCTGTAGGCAGCTAACGCCATGGTGACTGTTTTTTCTGCCCTGGCAGTCAGTGTGGTAAATTGGCTGTCTTTCGGAGAGATCACCGCCATGGTCATAAGTTGGCAGTAGTTACCACAAGCCGGTTGGCGGTATTACTGCCACTTTATCACCAACCACCAGGGTCGTAATGAGGGCATAGTCAGCAACATAATGGCTACCTGCAGAGGAATCTTTTAAAGCATGGAAGCAGTTAAGGATCATTCAGCCTGCTAATAGTTAATCAGTTAAAGCCCTCATGCTGGAGGTGCCAACACATTGCAACTTTACCTACTACATGTTGTAACATCTCTTTGATCAGCACAGATCAATCAGTGACTATCTGTGTCAAAGAGGAGGGGATGCAACTGGCAAAAGCATTACCAAGGAGATGGACAAATGGACCCTGGTCAAATGCCTGACACAAATGCTTCTTCCTTTTGAGGTTTTCACATGGGAGGTCAGCAAGGAGGATAGTATGGTGAACAATCTTGTTGTTGCATCTGCTACAGGACTGGTTAAAAAAGGAGTTGCAAAGGTTCTCCAGTGTAAAAATACTTTTCTCCTAATTGAGAGATAGGGATTGGGAGGGTTCAGGAATAAGGGAAGGGCATAGAGTAAGGCTAGTCTATACTTCTATGGATGAATGAGGCATAGAAAGGAATGCAAAAGACATATGGTATTGGGGGGCCATGATCAGAATGACCACCCTGCCCCTGCTGCTGCCCCTGTGCTTTTCGACTGTTTGTTTGATCAAGAAAACAACCAACATGTTTAGTGGTTAGAAAACTACTTGGGCTTGGCGGTGCAATCCTCTTTACTTTACCAAAAATCTTTTCCCCTCTTGGTACTACACCACAGTAATAAGACATGTGATTGTAACAGAGGGGACAGGGGAAGATTAAGAAAAAAGAGCAAAGAAAGGTACAGAAAGGAAAAACTCAGCTGCGGAAACAGGAAATATAGAAAAACACAGGGAAATGCAGATAACAAACAACCAACATGAAAAAATAATACTTATAGAGAAGGACATAATTGTAGCAGTGGGGAATAAAAATAACTTACAGGGGGCAGCAGAAGCATTGGCCGTGTCTGTGGCGTTTTTGGTGGGGGTGGTATTTACAACACCCGCCGCGGAACTGGTGGTACCCTGAACTGAAGAAATGCCCACTTGCTCTTGGGTACTTAAGAAAGAAGATAAAGAAATGACTGGTGGTTAAACACATTTTTTTTGACAGGCACACCATTGTGCTTTTCCAATCAGATAGCCTATCACTAGTTTCGTAATCCTAAACCCAAGACAATAGTAGTATGAATTATTCATACATTCTAAAACAATGATCTTTGCTTTTCTGCCCCCTTTTTTTAGCCAAATCTGTTCCACTTCGTGATCTGCACATCTGGGAGACTGGGACTATGAGCTGTCTGAACAGATAAAGCAACAGGTAAGAACACGGTTAGTTTTAAATATTTGGTATGAGGCTGCAAACAATACCACCACTATTAATCAAGGCAATTCACTTGCTGCTTTGAGGTTGAGGCAGTAGGTTGTATCTCAAACTCAAGAGAAAGGACATTGGCATGAAACTTTTCTTACTATCTTGGACGTTGTCACAGTTAAAGCCCCAGTCAACTATCCTTAGACTGATCACTCGGGGTGTCAACAATGATGACTTAAAAACTTCCTCTGAAGCCCTCCAAAAGAAGCTAAATTAAAGAAGTTAGGACCTGGTCCGAAATGGCTATGGAGTCCATGTGACAAGTTTCAAACAAGCTACTTCAGCCACAAATTAATACCCTGACAATGTATTAAAATGCACTGATTAATAATCTTTGGATGATGACCTGCTGAATGTAGAGAAACCAACATTAAATGAAAATCTCCAACTGCCCTATAGTATTCTGCTGATTTAACTAGTGCTAAAAGGCAGTGTAGAGACACTGAGCAGAGATGGAGATAAGATTACAACCCTGAGATTAAGTATCCCAGTATTGCTGAATTGAAGAAATATAAAAAACTTTACAATATTGCAAAGAAAGGTTCTTTTTCAGAAAAAGCTTTAGCACAGACTAAATTTCCTAGAGAACATTTTGAAATAATTAATTATTGTTTTCAGCCCACAGGCAATAAAAATCAGACCAAAAGTTCCCTAGATCTTGATGAGTCCATTTAACAATATTTTTGTGAAAAATAACAAGTTACTGACCTTCGGTAATGCTTTATCTAGAAGAGACTCTATCTAGCTGCAGATTCCTTACCTTTGATTTTCCCAGGCATCAGGCTGGATCCGGAAACATTTGCTGAGCAATACCCCTTGCACGTGCCATCGGAGGGTTCCATCTGGCTCTGCATGGTGTCATTGGAGTCATTGGTGCCGGAAGTGACGCTGCAATCACCTATATAGGCCAAGGCACGCAGGCATCAGTTACTTTTATCATAACTTTCCATGTCAGAAGCACAGAGCCATGACAAGAACTGGTGCAATGTGTGTCAAAACTAGGGCCCAGAAAAAGGGATCACCTTAACCCTAGTAGCAAGTCCACTGAGTGGGTAGGCACAGGTGGGTGTGAGGAAACTGCAGCTAGATAGAGTCTCCATCAGATAATGCGTTACAAAATGCAGGTAACTTTTTCATGTGATAGAGACTTTTAGCTGCAGATTCTTTACTTTTGATTAGACACCCAAGCCATTTCCTTCTGACGGAGGCCTGCAGACAATGTTTTCAGACTATGAAATCCTGCGAGACCTAACTAGCAAAATGCTCATCCCTTTAGATTTGACTATCCAGGCAGTAGTATTTTGCAGACGTGTTCAATGACGCCCACGTTGCTGCTTGGCAGATGTCCAGGACTAGGACTCCATGTCGTTGAACCATGGTCGGAGCTTTTCCCCTGGTGGAATGAGCCCTTAAGCTCTCAAGAGACTGCTTTTTAGCCAGGGCATAGCAGATCTTAATAAAGACAACAACCCAGTGCAAAATGTTCTGCTTCTGTACTGCCTGATCCTTCTTTGCTCCCACATATCCTACAAAGAGTTGGTTTTCCACCTGGAACTCTTCTCAACAATTATCTTTTTGGGTCCAGCCGGTGGAGTCTCTCCTCCTCCTTAGAGGGATGTAGGGGAGCAAAGAAGGTGGGCAAGGAGACAGTTTGACCCAGATGGAATGGGGTCACCACCTAAGGAAGGAAAGAGGCACAGGTGCTTAACACAACCTCTTCAGGAAACACATTGAGATATGGCAGCTTAGATGACAATATCTATTTCTCATTCACCCTCCTGGCAGATGTTATTGTCACTAAGAAGGCTGTCTTGATGGTGAGCAGCCCTAGGGGACAATTGTGCAAAGGCTCAAAAGAAATATATTAGAGGTGTGTGAGAATCAGATTGAGATCCCACTGAGGCATAACAAAGGGTGTACGGCGAAACCTATTTACAATGGGGGACTTAAAAAGAGAGAGTTAATCAGGCAGCCGCAAAAAGGCTGATAGAGAAGAGAGCCTTTCTGTGTCCCCAGAGATTAATTCTGCTGGGCATTGGAAAGAATGAAGAGAATAATACCAGAGAGAAGCAGAGAGAGGATCTATAGGCTTCTCTGTACAATCTCTTACAAATCTTTGCCAACAGCAGGTGTATACCATTTTTGTGGACGAATGCCTGGCTGCCAAGAAAACATTACAGACTTCAGGAGGAAGGTTGAAGGTTGCCAACTGCCGTCGCTCAATCTAACACATGAAGGTGCAGAGTTGACAGGTTCCGGTGTAGGACCCTCCCCTGTTGCTGCCATAGAAAATTCTATTGAAGGGGCTGCCTGGTTGGAGGATCAATAATCATTTTCAGAAGCTCAGAACACCTAACTCCCCGTACTGGGGCCACAAAGATGACTTGAGTCCGGTCATTCTTGATCTTCTTGAGAACTATGGGCAAGAGTGGTATGGGCGGAAAGGCATACAGGAGGCCTGAGCTCCACTCGCAATTAAATGTGTCACCAAGTGAAAGCAAATTAGGCCTGGTTAAGCCACATTAGCATCATAAAAAAATTACACTAATGTGGCACAAGGAGGCCCTAGGCCTTCTTAAATCAGGGTCTAACTGTTTGATATTCTTAACTAAGTCTGTCTCTCGACTAGACTCTTGACCTTTCTTTTGTCTGCACAAGGCTGCCCACTGACTTGTGCAAGTTGTTAACAGACACCACGTTGTCTCTCTGGAATTTGCCACTGTTCTGGATAGTTGGAAAGAAGCATTTATTTTTCCATTGTTGAAAAAGCCCTTCACTAACCTGCCACAGGGACATGTTCCTGCACATAAACAATAATTACCTGCAATGCAGGCACCCTTGCACTCTGGTGCAAGGGTGCTTGCGTTGACTAGGCAGCTAATTTTAGCACCAGCGAAAGGGGAAGCACAAGGGTGCGCCACATTTTTATGAATATGGTGCATCTGTGCATTTCTGATGTGACGCAGCACAGCACTGCCAATTCTGGAGCCGGGCTGCACCACTTTCTTGTAAATTAAGCCCTCAGTTTCCTTACAAGGTAGTGGAGAGACCTAAACTATAGGACATGCTGTTTTATAGGTAAATCAAGCTTTATTAGGAAGCTTTTGCATTGTGATGAACACTGATGCGATGTGACTGAAGAGTTTGTTTCCAGGGTCTAATGAGCAGTGGCATGCAGGACCACTTTCAGAGGAGTGAGGCGAGGAGATCAGGATAGGATGGGGTAGCTAAATAAAAACATTTGTGTTGAAATACAAATACAATTCCTATATCCTGAATACTAGTCTTTTGGATTTAGGCGTAGCGATAATGTGACAGCAGAAATATAATTTTTGGCCATTATCTCTGTACCTAAATACAACTTTTACAATTGAATCTGCACAGAATGGTGAATAATCATGCAGATCTATTTTTCTGGGGGAAAATCTGAATGATAGTCCCTAATCTATATACTTAGAGCAGGAAGTAAGTGGGAGCATGTTTAGTGTCAAGTACAGAGTAGGAGGTTGAGTGTTGGAGTGTGCACTGGGCAGGGGAGGCTTTGGGATGTCAAGATAGAACTTTACATGCTCTCCCTACTGTAGAAAGAGTTTGGGGTGGGCAGGGGCCTAGGCTGGGCTTACAGCCCAATCCTTCTTCAGTTTTACTGGCTAGAGTTTTCATCTGGTCATATTTAGTCCAGTGTTCCCACTCCTGAGAAATCCAAATAACTGGCCAGTCACAGTCAGAACAAGAAGTATCCCACCTGAGGATAGCCCTCTACCTGAATAGTAATAAGACCCTCGTGGTCAGTATGCAAAACATGAAAGGTGTGAAAGGATGTGTTTCTTCTTTAAGAAATTCAATAAATTTTTATTGGAGTTATTTGCTTAATTTGTTAGGTTTACAATGGATCTAAGGGGAGGGCATACAGTAAGGCTAGTTTATGCTTCTATGGATGAATGAGGCGTAGAAGGGAATGTAAAAGATATATGGTATTGTGGGTCCATGACCATAATGACCACCCTACCCCGTCCCTATACTTTTTGACTGTTTGTTTGATCATGAAAACAACCAACATGTTTGGTGATGAGGGAGCTACATGGGCATAGGGGTGCGATCCTCTTTACTTTACCAAAAATCTTTTCCCCTCTTGGTACTACCCAATAATAATAAGACATGTGATTGTAACAGAGGGGACAGGGGAAGATTAAGAAAAAAGAGCAAAGAAAGGTACAAATAGGAGAAAGTCAGCTGCGGAAACAGGAAATATGGAAAAACACATAGAAATGCAGATAACAAAAAAAACAACATGAAAAAAATAGAGGTCTTCCTCCCTGCATAAGTGTGTGTGTTACTATCCTTGTAGGGACTTGGGTGTGATAATTCTCACAAGCTTTGGGGACTTGGTTGCTCTGTGGGGACCTGAACTCAGGTCCCCACCAGGCGAAGTCTTCTAAATGATATAAAATGACTTCAGGAACATCGGTGTCAATTTTTACAACTTTTTTTTTAAAATTGCATTGTGGGGACCTGTGTTTCATCAAGTGTGTTTATATTTTTGCTCAGCTCTGCCCCGGTGGACAGGAGGCTGTACTACAGACTTAAACACACTTTGCATTTAAACACACATTGCTCATCAGAAACACATGCTAGCAGCAGAAAGGACAGACATTCAAACGGCAAAGCTGCATAATCCTGTATTTATCTAAATACCTTTTATTAAGGTGAAATCTTATTTACATAAATTTACTGAATTTAGAATTTTCATATCTGAAATTTGTTAGTGGCTTTATAAACATTGATAAAAGCAATTTGGTTCAGTTTTTTAATCCAAGAATACTTCACTATTAAAGTTTGATCCTATTTGCAATTAAAGAAAGGTGGTGCACTGCACTGAGATACCATATACACCTATGTGATCTGTTCAAATAAACAGCAAAATAACTCTTGGATCCAAAATGGATGCAATTATGCATTTTGAGCTAAGAAGGTAGTGCAAAAAGCAACAGAACACAAACAGCAGCGTGAGCTGCCACTCACGTTTGCTGAATGTGCTCTTGGGATAGGATTTTCTTCCCCAAATTACTGATGCAGTCGTAAATGAGTAACTTTTGGTAACTCTGCATCAAAGAGTAACACAGAATTACCAAAATGACTTCAATAACTCCGGTGTTATTAAAATTACTCACAGGCCTAGTAAATATCACACTAAGTGCTGCAGCGATGTTAAGTTTACTGGCAGCCATTATCAATATTGGATGTGCTAAATATTGATAAAGACAAATAACTAACATTAACAGTTCTACCATTGCTCAGCTCCATGATTCCACTTGAGTCTATCAGGGACATTAATCAACCTGAAATTAACTTTTGGTGATCTATTTTGGAGCCATCAATCTTCCATGAGCAAAACTCATGCAAAATTGTGGTTTATGTGAAAACAGGAAAGTTCACAAATTCACATAACACAAAAATTAGGAATTTTGGTGGACTACATGAGCAGAATGAAACTCAAACTTGGGCCTACTCTCAAATAGTATGTATGTATATCTTGTGGTATTCTGTCTAGTAAACCCAGGAAGCAAGCGACAGTGCTAAAAGTATACAACTGCACCTGTTGCTTGTGGGTAGACTCTATATAGGACTTGCTTATTGGTTAATTTGCATGTACAATGTGTTGGACCTCTGTTGTTCTTGGGGTTTACTCCATATTTCGTGATGGCTTCTCAGCACAATCAATTGGGTGAATCCTCTATTTCCCTGAGTGAACTCCATGTAGCATTTCTGTGCTGGCTTACAATGCCTTCAATGAAATTGTTCATTTGATGCTACTTGGTACACATCAAAACCCTGTTTGTCCTAACTAATATCTATCAAAGGTGGTCTCTAAATTTGAAAGTGCCAGTTTAAAGTTGGAGAGTACCTGCATGATTGACTGCATCCGTCCTCACACTCTCCCTTACACTCGATACTTATGTGCAGCTACATTAGGCACTCTGCGCTGCCGCCCTATTGTTTCAAACTTCACAAATATAAAAAATATTCCCCATTGGGCCAATCTACAAACAACATACTTTCAACCATTTACTTCTAAAGTTACAGAGAACACTAAAGTAAATCAGTATGCTTTGCAACCTTACCAGGGGTAGGAAGCGCTTTGTAAATAACAAAGTCAGAGCACTTTAGAATTGCCATGGGGTATGGAAAACGCTGTGTAAAACCCAACAATGTAATACACTTTGCTAAAGGAATACACCTCCGTTGTCCTTTTTCCAGTGAAGATCGAAAATCCTGACTTGGAATGACATTGCACAGTTGTTTCTTATTTTTTAGAAGCAATTCCTTTGATGGAAGGGTGATTCTATGTTTTATGTGATTTATTTTTTATTTTTACTGAAGTGTTTCTGCTGTGTGCTTTTTGCAAGCACTGGACACATGGTTGTATTTTCCTTAAAGGTCTGGTGGATCCTGGGTTTTCTGGTATGCTAGTGTTGTTTAAAATACTGAAAGGCATTTCTGTTGAAGCTTCTCCATGATATTGTACACCGCTTTCACATGTTCATGATGGCTTCCTGCGCTAGACTGTTTGCCATCAGACAAGCAAGTCTGCTTTGAATTACAGGAATAAAAAGTATTTTTCCTTCCTGTTTTAACTATTTTTATTACGCATGTAGGTTACATTTAGATCTCTCTGTGTAGTCAGAGTGGCAAGTATTATAGGTGACTGATTTATTGACAAAATAAAATACTATGTAACTTTTTTTTACTACGGGCTGTTAGTGACTTTGAGATCAAAGTAGAAGAGGATGTGTCTGTGTGCTCCTTACTGTAGAAAGTGATCAAACCATACTGAGTGCAGATGGATTATACACTGCAGGTTGATAAAATGGAGAACTACAGTGGGAGCGATCGCTGTCATATGGCCACGGATTTGGAAACATGGAATTTTTTTTTTCTTTATTTAGATGTTTGTTAACACTTTATTTACTGAACATTGATGGGGTAAACCAAGTACAACAGTAATAATGGAGGGGGACAAGGGACAAAGAAAGTCATAACAATATTGGGGTTCTGTGGCTCCCAGGGAAAAGACAAGGAAGAAAGAGAAAAAAAGTACTAGATAAGCTAACTGCTTAAGTGTACATTATACATTAAATGAAACCAGTGAATCCAAGGTAATGGGGAAGGGAGTAATATTGTTCCCAATGTCTGTTTTGCAGATTTATACAATATAAGGTTCATGATGTCCTTCTGGTGTTTCTCATTTCGCAAGTCAGTTCCTTCCTCTCCATTTGACGACAGCTCCTGTAGGCCTCTGAGCCTCCCAGTTCTGGCATTTTGGCCTGTAGCAAGTGAGAGAATGAGTCTCGAGCAGCCGTGTGCTTGCTAAACAACAGTCAAATCACCCCTAACTTGCAAATCATCCTGCATCAATGTCTCTTCTCTCTTCCTCCACTGTGGAGTCTGACATTCTGTGCATTTCAGCCATTATTATTAAATCTGGGACATGTTGGGACATTCTCATTTATGCCTATTATATGTGTTTTAAATGTCTACCAAATTTTCTTCCACGTGTGGCATCCTATCCAGAATAATAGCTAATAACTTCTGCATCACCAAAGTGTGCCATATTTGGGACTGCCAATTCGCTATTGGGAGTGAGGCTTCCTGCTTCCAGAATTGGGCCAACTGTAATCCCCCTTTCAAATAAATTTGATAATAATTTGGCCAGAGGGTATGTTTGGTTTATGTGCTATCTTCACAGGAAGATCCATGAGTCTGAAGGCTTGTGACAATAACAATTCAAGAGGAGCTAGGCCTTTACCGTGCTATATGCATTTTTCTCTTGAACCCATCCAGTGTAGAGTTTGCATTAGTTTGTATGTATCCGTCTACAGCAATTAGTATTACCTTTCAATCACCATTCTACTGTCGCGTGGGCTCTCATTATCCTAAATGAGACTACTGGATTTCTAGGCAGCAGGATCGTTCACAGTGTGGGGGACCGAGTCTGACCCATGTGGAAGGAACTCCGTCACCCTAAATCCGGTTTTGCTCCGGCTAACTAGCAGTGCCTCATTTCTCCCAAAGGAAAGAGATGATTGGGCAGCCGAGCGCATGAAATCTTTGGAACTTCTCAGGGAAGTCGTGGTCACTCAGATCCAAACCAACTCTCTCATTTACAGTATGATCTCATATACAAATGACAAAGGCAGTACAAGTTTTATATAATGTTTTAATAAAACTACTGCATTTTAGATAATAAGGCGTGAGCCGCAATAACCAGAACCATACAACACAGTAGGATTGAAATAGTCACCAGGAGAGTAAAACATAAGAACAAAGCTATCATCGTGTCTAATAGTTTCTACTCTCCCTCTGCTTGTTCTATTTCGAGCACAGCATGTTAAGCTTCTAACTTGCCTTTCTGAATCACTGGGGAGACATCAGCCCTCATACCTGAGCAAAGGCCTGTGATCTTGGTTCAGCATCTGCAACGAGGCAGTCAGCGTCTAGTTGTGGTTTCCTGGTCGGAATCTCCCTCTTGCATGTATCGGGACAAGGAAGTGTCTTTATAACTAACATGTCAGCGTGATCACAAAATGTCCCTACGCAGGAATGCCAAAGACTAAACTCCTACCACGTCTATCGGCAATGTACCAGACCGTATCCTTGACTGAAGCACAGAGTGAACAAGAATGTGTTATGGAGAACTCCAGTGCTGAAGTAGGCTAAACAGTGTGATATGAATATAAAACAAGACCGTAGAACTGGCTATTTGAAAAATAACAGTACGAAGCCTACTAAAAAGCATTTAGAGCAAAGTGCACAGAGGCTCTAAGCTGCAAGCAAATGAATAAAATACATCCAGGGCAAAGTGCACAAAGGCCTAAAGCCTGAAGCTAATGCGCAAAGGATACGTAAAACTAACCACACTACACTACGAGTTCCCCTACTTGAAACCTTTTAGCTTTTCTGGGGCAGGTTGCTCTAATTGATAAATTATGGGTCATTAAATCCCAGAATAAAATTGAGGTTGAATTTAGTGGAGTTAATGGGGATAGGAAAGTCATCACTTTTTTGCTTTGTACTAGTTTAATCCAATGATTAAGGATAATCATTGTAGCCGGAAGAATACTACCATAATTCACTCTTTAACATGGAGCTTGGCACCATAAGTGTCTTAGGAAGATCTAGGTCTATCTTTCTGAGGTTATCAGCTATGCTTCCAGTCTTCATTCACGATTCACCCATCTAGTCCAGGGCTGAGCAAATTTGGGCCGCTTCTAAATTTCTAGACATTTTTGGAAGTCCTAGTCCTCTCTCTAGGGTGTGTTTTTAATAATGTGATTCTACCACTCTATGTAGCCTAGTTTCCCAGACTAAAATTAATATACATTTCCATACATCTTAGTGGGAGAGTTTGAGCCATGTAGAGGATCACAGGAGGAAGTTCATCTTTATGGAATTAATCCTGCTGAACCATGACTTGTCCCAGCGACCTTCAAAATGATATGCAGCAGGGAGCACCTGCCTGAATCACTGTGATGATTTGAAATAATGATGCTCATGTAGAAAAAATAGCCTTCAGCATACTTGATTATAAATCATTGAAGGTGGGACTGGGATGGGTCTACATGATAAAGGCAACATAGGACCAGATTTAAGAAATGTGGTGCTGCCCCCAGTGCAGCACCACTTTTCGTCCGCCCCCTTAGTGCCCCCTAAGGCCACCATGTGTGCGCTTTATTTAAGATACGGTGCAGCAAGGCAGTAGTTAAGGAACTAGTGTCAACATTTTTTATGCTAGCTTGGAGCTTTGCAGGATTAGCGTCAACATTTTGACACTAATCCTGCAAAGCCCATTGAGGTTAATTTTGAATAATGGTGTGCCTCCTTTTAATGCCTGTTCTTAACTAGCTTTAAAAGTGCCACAAAAAAAGAAGCAAAGAAATCTGCACAATTATTTCACCCCCCAAATGGGAGAACGCTCTACATTATGCATGGCGCATGCATGATGCAGCGCAAAGGGTTACAAAGTGGCACAATGCATGCATTGCACCACTTTGTAAATATGGTGTGGCGTTTTTGGCCATCTAATGCCACATTAGCGTAAAAATAAATGATGCTAATGTGTTGTTAGATGGCACAAGGGGCTTTTAAATCTGTCCATTGACTATCTTTTGGAGGTTTAGAATTGTGTATCCCCATTGACAAGCTAATTGGGGAGTAGTCCGTCAAGATTCTTACACCTAATGTAGCATCTAGGACCAGGTCAAAGGTCGCTCTATTCACAAGACAAATGTGTTTCAAGTGTGAGATCTGGAGCAGGATATATAGGGCCAGATTTTTCAAGCTCCCGGTTTGCATTTCTTAAATAGCAAACTTTAACAAATCTAAGAAATGTAATTTAAGAAAAGCAAAATGGGTTGTATCAAAATTGCAAGTTGGTAATAGCGATTTCTTAAAATTTGCAAATGCAATATGCAAGTTTCAAATACCAAATCGCAAAAAAAATTGCGAAACGGTATTTGAAAATCGCAAATTGCGAAAAAGGCAAACCGGAACCGGCTGATGACATCACAACCAGGAAGTGAGTCAGCCCATGCTGTTTCCAGGAGCCACACCCACAGGAGCAGGCAGAGAAACACAGCCCAACACCAGGGAGGTAGCCTTGTGAGTCAGCCAGGACCAGCAACATGGCCACTGATGGGAATGTGAAGGAGAAAGGTTACAGGAAGCGCAAGCTCAAATTCTGTGAGCAGGACTTGGAGGTGCTCACTGAGGAGGTGGTTAGGAACCACAACAAACTTTTTGGGAAGAACTCACTCCAGGTACCTGAAAGTGAGAAGAGGAAACTGTGGTCAGATATCCAGACCAAAATATGCGCAGTGGGTGTTGCGCAGCGCTCTGATGAGGAGATACCAAGCAATGGTACGACTTGCGTTCCCGTGCCAAAGAGAGGGTAGCCAGCAGACTAAAGGAGGCAGCGAGCACTGGAGGAGGACCACCCACCCAGACACCGTCCACACCAATGGGAGACATTATGAACTCCACACTGCTTCCTGAAGCTGTCAGTGGTGTCACTGACATTGACACCTCAGGGACACCGAGCACCAGGAAAGGTAAGAGCAGTAGTGTTGTGTATCCTCATATGCGCTTGTACAAATGCCCCTAGAAAAAAGCTATAGGCTTGATGCAGTGTGATAAGTAGTCCATGCCACATCTTACATAGAACGCAAGAATGCCTTATGGGAGTAGTAGTACACACCCCTAAAGTGAGAATACTACATAAATAGCAAGATAGTGTTCAACCTCCTAGAGAAACAACACATACGACTCATAGTGATACAATGTTAGTGTACATTTAATACTATTATGCAACATTTTGTGAAATATTCAAAAATGACATGCTGCACATTGTCATTGTAGATATCCCTGGCTCTGACGCAGCAGAAGGTGGAAATGTGGGGGATAGCGAAACACAGCCACAGTCCAACTCAAACACCAGTGAGTCCTTCATTATTGCACCAACTAGACACAGGGCAAGGGTGTTACCTCTCCCAGGGTATAACCTGGACTCAGATGAAATGCCAGATGAAGTACCCAGAACACCCCCAGAGGCTAGATTCACTGGAATACAGCAGTCCATGCCCCAGCATCAGTCCACTCCCCTCAGGAGGCGTCACGATGCAGGCAGACAGTGCACTGATGAAGGAGAGGGCCCATCACTCTTTGGCGGCCTTGAAGCTTGCTAAAAGTGCAGCACCTGCAATGCAAACACATGAGGTCAATGCAGAGGCAGTTGGAGTCTCTGAATGAAAACATGTGCAAGCTGCATGAGGGACAGCAAACAACAGCAGAACACACAAAGGAGATGACAAAATTCACTGTGATTCAGCAGGAGCATGTCAGCTACTGTAGGCGCCATCACCAATTTGTGGGCAGGTTGGATGGGTTCTGCAGATCGGTCAATCAGCTCGCTACCTCAACTGCCTTGATATCACAACGTGCTGTGGGCATATAGGTGGCGATGGCACATTGCAGTCAGGACGTTGCACTGGGATTGGTGCAAATCACCAATGTTCTGGATACAATTCAGACAGCACGGAGTGCTACAAACAGCGAACTGGGTGGTGGAGATAGTGAGGTGCTCTCTAGCCTCAGCAGTCTCACAGACCCTGTGAGGAATCCTAGGCATCGCAGTACCAAGCACAGTACTGTCTTTGAACCCGCTACAAGAGGTGCCAGCGAGGCCACTGAGCACTCAAGTGGAGTGCATGGACGTAGGAAGTGATGATGAGGGATACAGGTGACTAGCTTAACATGTAGCATTACAGTTTTACTATGATGCTAATAGTGTGACAATGTTACTCACACCTGTTTGTCTATAGTGCATAGCTATGTCCTATTCACACATATGTTACCTGAAGTCAAGGTAATAAAGATGCTACCTTCAGCAATACATATAATAGACATAGTATTGTCATTACTTACATCAGAAATGGTTGTACTTGATGGCAGCACGTCTTTGTCTGCCCTCTGCTGCACTGCTCCTGTCTAATGGGTGAAGGGGTGGTAAGGGATCATCATCCTCACCTGAGTCCGGCTCGGTGGGTTCCACAGGTATGACCCTTGTTGTTGCAATGTTGTGCAACATAGCACATGTAGCCACGATTTTGCAGGTTATTTCAGGACTGTATGGTAGTGCACCACCACTCTTGTGGATTCATCTGAAGCGGTTCTTCAGCAGCTCGAAGGTCCTCCCCACAACACTGCGGGTTGTCCTGTGAGCAGCATTGTACCTCCTCTCAGCTGGCACTGCAGGACTCAGATAGGGCTTCAGTATGAAGGACTGCACGGCGTAGACACTGTCTCCTGGAATGACATGAGAGTAAAATGAGTACCTGTTATATGTTATGTCACATTTACATCAGTGCAACATTGTCAACTATAACATTACGCAGTAGATATCCTTTGCTAAACTCCCCAGCTAGTAGTCTTGTGTAAATTCCACTGTGGTGAAAGATGTAGGAGTCATGTGTTCTACCTGGATGTCTGGTCACGAGATTGGTTATGATGTTGGAGGCATTGCTAATTACTTGTATGTTCATGGAATGTGAATTTTTACAGTTCCAATAAACATACTCTGTGGCTGATGGTGGACAAATAGCTACATGTGCCTCATCAATGGCACCTATGACATGTGAGAATCTGGCAATCTGGTAGAAATCAAATTTTATCTGTAATAATTTCTGTGGGGTGTTGGGGAATCTTATGTGCTGTTGAATTTTGCTCAGCATGGCATTGAGAAATGCATTGAAAAATCATCAGAGGGCACTCTGTGAGACCACTCCTGCTGCTGATATAGCCCCTTGATAGCTCCCTGAGGCAAATAGGTGCAGGGAGCATAATACCTGCACATGGTTGAGTATACTATTAGTCCTGTGTGGGGTGCACTGCAAAATGGGTTGTAGATCAGCTATCAGGTTAAGTATCATGGCTGAGCTTAACCTGTACTTCTCATATATCTCCTCCTCTGTCTGGTCAAAAAGGATTATGCGCACTCTAAAAATGCGCTCCTGTCTCCTCCTCCCTCTCCTCAAACCCACCAGGATCCCCATCCTCCTCGCCATGACGTAGCGTACAGCCATTCTGGAAAAGGGGTTGAGTCATTCTGGGCCTCTTTATATAGGTTGCACCTGATTACCACCTGATTTCATTTTGTGGTAAATTGCATGTGCAAAAGGCCATTCTGTGAATATTCACTATTTGTGATTTTTTGATGCATAGTATTGCAAGACGGAATTTGAGTCACAAATATTGACATGAATTTATGGATCGCTATCTGCGAATCACCCATCTATGTCGCAATTTGCGTTACGCAGATAGCAATTCGCTAAATCATGTCGCTGTTTACGATATGCAGATTGTGACACACAGATTCATATCACAGTCACAAGGAATCGCTATTTTAGTGATTCCTTTATTTTGCACGCCTAATGCCTTTCATAAATCGTGAAAGGCATTTTTGCATTCGCAAACAGCTGAATTTTGCAATTCCCACCGTTTGCGAATGCAAAAAAGTTTGATATATTTGGCCCATAGTCCCTTTTCTGGGGGTGTTGTAGCTATCAAACATTGTGTAGGCCCTGGTCCTCAATCCTACCTTCTAGTGATTTGGGACTTTGGAATAATCCCTATCTGTGGATTGACCTGTTTTTAGTAGAATTTACTATTGTATTACAGTTGCCCCGATGACTAGTAGGTCTTCTGTTACAGTGGTGATTGTGGAGAACTGGGAGGTAAATAATTGTTTTTTATCCTCACTAGGGCCATAGATACAGAAGACTGTTATGTTGCGAATGATTATTCTTCCTGTGTGTCCCGCCATCCTATTTGCCGTGTCTATAGTTGCTGATCTGACTTATAAATATCTTTGTAGGAAGACTGACACCACCTTTGCCTTTGAGGTTGCATTGTGTAAAACTGGCTAGGGAACTAATGAATGGAGCCTTTGTATCTTTATCTTGTAGGCAAGATTATCTGAGCAATTCTCACAGCAAGGGTATTTCAACACATTTCGGCCCTCATTATGACATTGACAGTAAATCCCACTTACCGCCATGCTGACTGCCACCAACATACCGCCGCCGTGGCGGATATCCGCTAACCATATTATGACACACACACACCAATCCGTCACTATACACCCACACACAAAAAGGTCAGTGATAAACTGGCAGTATTAAAACCCAAACTGTTATGCCAACAGAACTACGCCCACAACATTATGATCCATGTATCACCATGGCAGACATTCAGTGGTGGTTAACCGTGGGTGGTACATACCTCTGCGCTAAAAATATACACACACAAATAAAACAACACCACATTGGACAATTCAAACTACACACACCTGACAAACATACACACACCACACCCACACACACACCACTATAAAACACACAGCCACATTACCCACAACCCTTTACGAATACAAACAGTTGCCACCAGAGAGAGACAGCAAGACCACAGACAAGACCAGAGACACACACCACTATCACCTATACACCACCCATGCACCTTACATCACATACCCCAACACATCACCCTACACACCCTCACCCACACCACTCACACTACACCCATGGCACCACAACTACACCCCAGATTCTCTGAGGAGGAGCTAAGGGTCATGGTGAAGGAAATCATCCAGGTAGAGCCACAGCTATTTGGATCACAGGTGCAGCACATATCCATTGCTAGGAAGATGGAGATATGGAGGAGAATCATGGACAGGGTCAACGCCGTTGGACAGCACCCCAAAACAAGGGATGACGTCAGGAAGAGGTGGAACGACCTTCAGGGGAAGGTGTGTTCCATTGCAGCGAGACACCAGCTTGCAATACAGAGGACTGGCGGTGGACCCCCACCTCCTCCCCCACAACTAACAACATGGGAGGAGCAAGTCTTGGCAATCATGCATCCTGAGGGCCTGGCAGGAGTAGCAGGAGGACTGGACTCTGGTAAGTCAACTCTATTACTATCACCCCCCCACCTGCATGCCATCACATACTCCTACCCTCACCCTCACTCCCATCACTCCCTCACTTCCCACACACCCCACCATCACAACCCACTCATCCCAACGCAAAGCCCTGCATGCCACCCCAATGCATGGAGACTACTCACAGCCCTGCATGGATACCTATCACTACAGCATGCACACTAGAGAGAATCAGCTAGCCCACCACATACCAAGCTACACAAGTTAAAGATGCCAGGACAAATACAAACAAATAGGGCAACCCACTGAGGCACAATATGTCACACACAGAAACAATAGCACTGCATTTACATCCCCACAGGTACCCCAGCCAATGTCACCGGAGAAGATGTGCCAGCAACATCCAGTCCTCCCACAGAAGAGTTCCACAGTGATAACAGCAGCTCTGTTTGCCTATATCTGGATGACCAACCTGGCCCATCAGGGACCTCTGGACAGTTGGTTACCCAGGCACAGTCTCACACCACCACAGAGCCTCCCCCCTCAGGAAACACCACCACAGCACCCACCCAGCGGGCCCATAGCTCTGTCCCCAGGACACATCAATCAGCAGTGTGTCCACCACTACAGGGACCCCAGGGCACAGCACAAACCCAAGACAATCAGGGACCTGGGGTCAGTGGCAGTGGGCACACAGTTCAGGGGACAGAGGCACAGGACAACAGGGACACTGGGATGACTGCTGTGTGCCAGGGGGAGGACAGGCCCAAGAAAACGACTCTCCAGGAGGCACTCACCGCGGGAGCTTACCAACATTTCCAGGATACGCTGGGCCAGATCCTGGACAAGATGCAGGAGAACATGCGACTGCAGGTGGGTTCAGGGAGGTCTTGAAGTCCATTAACACCACCCTGGTCTCCATTGCAGGGGTGTTGGCAGACATAGCCAACAGTATGAGGGAGGCAGTGGCACAGCAGCGGGCCCTTGCCACTAGCCAGACTACTGAACAGCCCTCCACCTCCACTGCCACTAGTGGACAGGAGGCCCTGCCACAGGACTAACAGGTCACCAGCACCCCTCCCCCTGCAGAAGGAGAACCACCCTGCAAATGTTCCCTGCGATCCAGGCAGAAGCCAGAGACTATTGCCAAGACCCCCGCCAGGAAATAGGACTCTCCTTATTGTCACCCTTGTATCCCACTCTGTCACCCTGTCCACCTTGAACTGTCATTGTTCCCCTTCCTATGCCCCCTTGGACAACGCACCTGTGCTACAAATAGACTGGACTCCAACCTGGACTTTCCTCCATCATCACCCCAGCCCATTGCACTTCCCTCTTTTCATCAGAGCACTGCAATAAACACAATTTGAAAAAATACAAGTATGGAGTATATGTCCAATGATTTAAATATGTATTCATTTAACAAGGTTTAAACATTGCAATTCAACTTTACAGTACTGTTTACATAGGAAAGACCTGTAGTTGGCTGCAGTGAACACACCAGGAGCAATAGTGGGGCACCAACATCTGGAAAAAGAGCTGCCAAAGGGAACAGTGAGTGGGCAAAGAAGTAGGAATTCACAGCCTGTCAGTGATAATGTCAAACATCAAACTGTCAATGAAATGTGAAATAACACTGTCTTACATGTGTGTCATTGGAAGTATTGACGAATAACTGCACTTCTGTTGTCCTCATCCTCTGCCTCCTCATCTTCACTGTCCACAGGGTCCACTGCTGCCACATGGCCATCTCCAGCCCCCTCCTCCTACAGAAAAGGCACATGGAGTTTCAAGGCAAGGTTGTGCAACATACAGCCTGCCACGATGATCTGGCAGACCTTCTTGGGTGAGTAGCACATGGATCCACTTGTTAGATGGAGGTACCGCAACCTGGCCTTCAGGAGGCCAAAGGTACCTTCAATGATCCTTCTTGTTCACCCATGTGCCTCATTGTAACATTCCTCAGCCCTTGTCCAGGGATTCCTCACAGGGCTCAGGAGCCATGATAGTTTTGGGTAACCTGACTCTACTGCAAATATCGAGGGACAACTGTTAGCCACACACTAACCCTTATGGCCCACACCATACCCATACACCAACATCCACTGGGTGGGAACCAGGGCTCACCTATTAGTCACATCCTGTGCCTCTGTAGTTGGCCCATCACATTTGGGATGCTGCTATTCCTCAGGATAAAAGCATCATGCACTGACCCAGGATACTTAGCACTGACATGGGAGATGTACTGGTCTGCCAAGCACACCATCTGCACATTCATCGACTGATAACTTTTTCGATTTCTGAAGACCTGTTTTTGCAGGGGGGGGGGGACAAATGCAATATGTGTCCCATCAGTCGCACCAATGATGTTGGGGATCTGTCCCATTGCAAAGAAATCAGCCTTCACTGTGGCCAGAACCTCCAACTGCAATCCATCTCTTTTGGGCAGTCAATCATCGTGAATGCCATCCAGTGGCTGGTAGCCCAAATGCAACAGTCCAATGCATTTCTGGAGGGCATTCACACTGGCTTGGCGGCCCAACAGGGATCAATCCAGACTCTGGCTTCCTCTCTGATGGCAGTCATTGTCCCTGTTTCCACCCTCCCCCTCCCCCTCCAACTTCCTCTTCCCAGTCTCATTCCCCTCAACCCCAACCTATCCCAAGCACACAGGCAGATGAGCATGCACACAGGAAAACACACAAGAGTGTTCTCTCTGTGTTGTTGCAGGAGTCAAGCTCGGCTTTGGACTTTGTAATGTGGCCCTGTGGACCACAAACATTGAGGACTGGGAAGTGTCCCTTCATTTGTAAATATGTCTATACATTTTGACTTGGATGCACAGATTGCTACTATATTTATCTTATTACACTAATTTTTATGTATTGGAGTTGTCCTTGCATTATTTCTGAGGGGTAGGAGGTCAATATGTTATGTTGCTGCATCTGCTTGTGTGTATGGTGTTAGGGGAGGGGGTGTTGCGTGTGTGTGTCACTCTCTTTTTCCTCCCTCCCCTGTGTGCTAGGCAGCTGTACTCAACGTGGTCGTGTTTACCGTCGTTGGTGTTTGTGGTGGAGCAGTACGTAGAAGATTATGGGGAAGACATGCAGCTCGGGCTCCATGGTGGCGTGGTTCTTCCCTGAGTCTCCGCAGGTGAGTCCTTTGACTTCTGAGATCTGTTTCTGCCGATCTTTTGATGTCGTTGGTACCACCCCAGAAAAAGTGGCAGATTGGACTGTCATTATACGGTGGGCGGAACATTGGCTTCCACCTGGCTGTAGGCGGTTACCGCCGTGGCACCTGTTGATTCCGCCCTGGTGGTCGTTGTATTAAAGTGACTGTCTGTCTGAGCTCTTTCCGCCATGGTCACAATTTGGTGGTATTTACCACCAGCCTGTTGGCGGTATTACCCACACTATATCACCAACCGCCAGGGTTGTAATGAGGGCCTTCATCTTTTTACCAGGGTGCTTAGGCCATGGACATTTATTGACACTATTAAGAAGTCTATTTTCTTGGGAATTGTAAGTTGGATCAATATTTGGGGTGATTTTTTGAAGAGTAAATATGTAGTGAGAACCCATAATTTGCTAAAGATATTACCCATGCTACTTAACTTGCTGCTCGCCAGGAGCTCCCTTTTTACCTGGGAACACTACTGCTAACTGGCTTCTTATCATGCATGAAGTGACCACAGTAAACATATAAAAATCCAAAATGTAGGGTTAACTTGTTCTTGTTATTGTACTTAAGTGTTCAGGCTACTTTGGTGCACTAGAGGAGGCCCGGCCACACCAGGGCAAATTGTCCACCACATATGTTGTGTTGGAAAGTCGACATGAAAAGATTTCAATTGTCTATGTTTCTTTGGATGATCCACAGCTAGAGATCTCTCGGAGTGTCAGGAGAGATGTTCATTGTTGGTTTAACCTGAATCCTTCCAGGATCATCTTCTTTGTCTTCCAGCTTTTTTAATATGCTTTTGAAATGTTTCTCCAATGATGTTACCCTTTCTTCCAATTCACCTTGTTCACGTGTTTTGGCAATGAAAGTTTCAACCTGCTCAAGTCTTTTATCAGCTTTGTGGAGGCTGTGATCTAAATCTGATGTTGCTTTCTCAAGGTCCTAGCATAGGAATATAAATAGGAATAAAATTCTGCTTTAAATTATCTTATTAACAACTGTTGCCCTTCGTTGACGGAGACTGGGCTTATACTGAGTATAAATACTGAGTCTAAAACATTTTCTGAATTTTCTGATTAATGAGTGTTTTGGCAGCTCATGCCTGGTGTTTCTTTGCAGGGTCAGTGCCTCCTTGAAGGACTGGGTTTTAGGCTGTTTATTCCTTGAGGACACTAGATCCCTCATGCACCACTACCTTAATTCTCAGTTTATATGAAGTGGGCCCACATCCTTTGGAAACCCATGCCAAAGGATTGTTTATCTTATGTGCTGTTGTTGCTGTGTAGCTGGTGGTCACATGCACGTTTTCCACACCCACAGGGAATCATTTTTGAGTCCCCTGATACATATAGTGCTATGAATGACTCTAATCTCCTACAAGACAAAATCAGGCCCTCCATCAGGCAGACTCAAGGATTTAGTTTCATCCGTAGCTTCTCAATCTAATAAGGCCATACTTGAACAATCTACGAGCCAGTTGTCATCTAAAATCATGATGGCTCGAATCTTTGATACTTGCAGCATACACTCATCATAAGGCTGCACAGCATAGGCATCCCAGGAGCTGCTCTCAGAAGAATCACCTTTTTCCTCACTGGAACAGATCAAACATTATGCCTTCCCCCTTTATATCCGCACCCAAGGAAATCATCTGTGGAGTTCCCCAAGGACCCTTGCTCAGCAAAACCCTCTTCATCCCTCTGCTCAGTATCGTGAAAACCCATGGACTCAACATCATATCTTACATCAACAACAGCCAACTCTTCCTCTCCGAGGACACTACCAACTTCCACAACTGCATGACAGATGTTGCCAACTGGATGAAGGACAACTGCATGAACCTCAACACCAACAAGACATAGGTTCTGATTTTCTGAAAAAAAGCTCCCCATGGAATGTATTCTGGTGGCCCTCAGAGCTTGGACCAACTTCAACCTGCATTGACCACATTAGGACCCTAGGCATCATTCTGGACAACAAGCCATCCATGCCAATGCAGGTCAACACCATCTTCGCCTCCTGCTTCATCATCCTCTGCATGCTTCAAAAGAGATTCAAATGGCTACCCCTCAGCTCAAGATGCACCGTCACCCAGGCTTTCATCTACTGCAATGCACTATATGAAGGGATCACAGCTCACCTCCTTGGACGACTACAGCCATGCACAATGTCACAGTCAGACTTCCCTGGCTCTCCCTAGATGAACCTACATCACCCCCTACCTCAGGGAATTCCACTGGCTCCTTGTACAGAAAAGATGCCATGTATACAAGGCCCTACACAGCTATAGACCCACCTACTTGAACCACTATCTGAACTTCCATCAGCCCACCAGACACCTATGCTCTGTGTCCCTTTCTCTAACCCTCACCGCCTGCATCTGACGTAGCAGATGTGGAGTCGCTCCTTCTTCTACCTAGCAGCGAAGACATCTCTTCCAGAGTCCCAAAAGTCCCTGAGGACCTGGCTATTTGACAAGTCAACTGGTCTCTGCCAGCACCTGGATACTCTCACTGGTAGAAAGTAGCACTCTACAAATCTGATTGATTCTTATCTCTTGGAATATAGCTGGTGCCTATACCAAAGTATAAAACACATTTGATTGACATTCATTAGTGCCCTTTATATATCTATTGCCAAGACACCTGGATGACTGAAAAAGTCCATAGTGAAGGATTTTATTCCTTTTATTATAATTTGTATTTGAGCAGGATACAACACATCATTAACTTTATACAGTTACTAATAAACTATTATCATCAACAAATAATGTAGCAACAATATCTAGTATACAAAAATAAATAGCAGCATTGATATTTTAAAGTGCAATAGTAAAGTGACAGCATAAAAAAGGTTCCTTGTGCAAATACAGATAGTAGCAGACAAGTGAAAGCCAGTTCTGTATTCCATTGCAGCAGATAAGAGTGTAAAAATGTAACATCATAAATGACGAATCAGTGCAATCCAATAGAGAAAGAGAATCAGCAAAACCAATTCCTAATTAAAAACACACATAGCAACAAATATTAAATGGCAAAAAAAACTTAGAATCAGTGGAATACAGTCCAATTAATTTCCCGACATACACTCAAATACAACCAGTTAAAGTGGAAGTCATTGCATCCTTTGTAAACTATTGTTAGCAGCCATGGTCAGGGAAATAGTAAGCTATGAGTCTTCAGGGGATAAACACATCAACTCGTGGGGACTCTTAGCAAATTCTAAAATTCAAACACTAAGGCCCAACGGGCAACACCATCCTCAGGCTGTATTATACGGTGTTTAAAGGGAACCCAAGTTGCATTAAATGTCTGTAAAGCCTTCATCCGGTTGGCACGAATCCTAACCAATTTGTTATATCATTGGGAATATAATGGGACCACATCATTTATCCAGTTTTGGAGAATCAATGATGATATTTTTGCAAATGACCTACCTCACAAGATGAATCAAACAACACCAACCAAGGTGATGAGGATACTATAGTGTGTAAACAGTGACTAATTGCATGAAAAATTCCACCCCAAAAGGGTTGAAGCATTGGGCAGTCAGAAAATATATGATCCCATGCCCCCCATCATTTTCTTTACATCTAAAACACTGGCCTGTATAGTATGGAAACATCTTATGTAGCCTATCGGCCATACAATAGGCTGTCCATGTTGATAAAAATGCCATGTGCATAATGTTTGCACCTCTAAGTGGTGTATCACCTATCTCAGAAAGGTGCTGCCATTCCTTAATATTCTACCTACAATTGGTTGTCGGAAAAACTTTATGGAGGAGCTTAGATAATACATTTTAGGTGGCTTGTTGTCATAATATCTGATAGCAGGTTCCAGCTCCCACCTGACGAGTTAAAAATATACAAAAAATATTTTGGCGTATCCCCTCTTCCATCACAACATAATTCATTGTTAAAATGCTAATTATCTTAGTAAAACCAAACCAAAATGAAACATTCTGGTTGTCAAATCGTAGAATAAATGCATCCCATGAAATAAGATTTGGGACGTTATAAAAATCCCCCAACATCTCAAAGCCTAAAACTTGCCATGATTGTAACATCATTTTTGACAATCCCAGTCCCCAAACCTCAGAATCCTGCAGTGGACTATAGGCATGACATGCTGGAAATTGCCAACATTTTTAGAGATCCTGAATACATGAGGCTAAGGTCTCTAAGAACTTATACCTTGTTTTTTTCCAGAAATGTAGCAGTATGAAAAGAAACAGGTAAATGTATTTAGTTTTTCTGGATGATGTGTTCAAACAAGAAATTATCATAAACTGTATTGCCTGATGTTGACTGGTCCAAAACATCAATTAGGGCAGCCTGATAATATGCCCTAAAATGTGGCAGTGCTAGACCTCCCTATATTGTATCAAGCTGTAAAATTGATATTTTAACCTGGGGTTGCTTTTTTGCCCAAACAAAACCTCTAATAACCGTGTCTACTCCTTTAAAATAAATAATCACCGGGTATATTTGAAGTGAGATTAAGGAAAATAAATTTAAAAAAATGAAGAACAGACATGTTGACCAGAGCAACTCTACCTACCAAAGAAAAAGCCAAAAAAAGACCATTTATCCAATTGACTTTTGGTTTTAGCGAGAGTTTCTCCGTAGTTTAAATGAAATGGTTGAGAAAAAATGATGGTAAATCCCTAAATACTTAACAGGATGTTGTGGGACCATCTACAAAACATCAGGGAGTTTGGAACAAGAAGAATTAAACAATAGTAACTTGTGTTTAGCTGGATTAACTTTATAACCCACAATTCATATGGAGTCGTCAATTTCCATCATGGCGTTCTGGACATTAGAATTATTGGTCTTTAAATATAAAATCATCAACTAATAATTTTGTTCTTGCCATTCTCTCAATAGGTGGTAAAATAGTTCGATTTGTATGAATCCTAGAAGCTAAGGGTTCAATAAAACAAAAGTAATGAGAAGCAGGAAAAAGGGGACAAGCCTGACAAGTACCATGCTTAATTGTTACTAACCCTGCTTCAAAAGAAATAATAATGATCTTCTCCTCAGCCCCCTGACATAACTTTTTTTAGCATATCTACAATTGCTACTGGGATACCAAATCTCACCAAAATAAAGAAAAGGGCATGCCAGTTGACCAAGTCAAACGCCTTTTCTGCATCCATCAAAAAAATTGCCGCCTTTTCTTTAGTGACAGTACCATAATCAACAACTTGTATCAGTAGATGAATATTAGATGTCATTGATCTTTTGGGCAGAAAGCCATTTTGATCAAAATGGATCAGTGACTGCTCACAAGGCACAAGCCTGACAACCCAAATTTTCATATTTAATTTGTAATCCACTTTTAATAAACAAATAGGTCGATATGAATTTGGATTTGTAGGGTCTTTATCTTTCTTGACAAAGCTAACTATGACCGACTATTCAAAGTCATGCTTTTTAGAGGAGCAGCCTACGCAGCCCACATGACCTGCTGCTAGCACCCACTATGTGCGTGACACCTCCCTCTTACACTCACACCTGTGCATGATTCTGCTGGTAGTGGCTAATGCACTAACCAAATGTGCCGGATGTTGGTTTGGCAAGGGCAGCTTAGATTTGGCTTTGCATTGGGTGCCACAGAATCCTTGGAGAGTCCCTGTGGATCCTCAGCAGCTTCATTGGTGGCAAAGTTGGTAACAGCGTGGCAGAGGAGGTGACTCGAGAGGAGGAGAGCAGCTGCTCTGATGAGGGGGTCAACTCGGACAGAGAATTTGCTCTCAGGCGATCCAGCAGCCCAGGAGTGGAAATACTGAATCAGCCATCAATGGTAAGCTAACATCGCTTCACAGCCCCTGAGGCCCTGTGGCAAGGGGTTGGCTGGCTCGAGGAGTCGGGGCAGAGTACCCTGCTTAAGGGATTTCAGAGGCTGTGTGTAGATGGTTGCAGGGGTATTCCTGTGTGGCTGTGTCTATTATGAGTCAAGTTCATACTGAACTGTCAGTTGTGACTTACTTTGCTCACAGCACTCCCACAGCCCAAAAATTAAAGCAACAGGCACCGCAAAGTGGTTTGTCTGCCACGGCTTGCAGAATTGCAAGGTGCCCTGATGGTCTGAAAATGGAAGAGAAATGCTTGCTTCCCAATATAGAGATAATTCAAGACCAATCTGACCAGTTAGCGCAGTTTGACCTTAATATGGCAACAAACTCTTCTGTGATAAGCTCATCCAGTGCAGTTCAGCCGAATGGCACACAGGATGATGTTCAGAGGGGTGTCCAGAATGAAGTGGGGTTGGTGCCAGGCCAGATAAAGGAAGATGGCAAGTACAGCCCAGACACTGTCCCTAGCTTACATCAGTCTAGTAAGGTTTAAGACTATCCAGTATTAAAAAAATCAGTAACCAGCCAGGATGATAATAGGATGAAAATCTATGGCCAGCCTAAGAAAGGGGATCCACTCAGTAAATCCAATGGAAAGAAAGGAGATAGCTGCCAAGCGGGGGACCCAGCCTCTTGGATGTTAGGTTTCTGAGCTCAGAAGCCATCAGGCCAATCGAACAGCTGTAGATGTGCAAAAGCCTGTGGACAGTATAGGCCAAGGTCATTGTTTTCCTCTTGATATGATCGCTCGTCCTGAGGGTGCCAGTTATCCTAAAATAGACTGTAATTCCTCTGACATGCAGCCAGAGATGCTAAAAGGTCTGTTTGAAGCAATACTGATAGAAATAAGGGAGCTTAAGTAGCAACAAACCCATAAGATTGAGGAAAGAAAACAAAGATTGACTAAGATTGAGCAACACCTTGAACGAGTCCTGCAAAGACTGCAGGAAGCTGAGCAAAGAATTTCAGATCTGGAAGACAGGGTGGTATCATTCAACAAAATAGTTTTGATTGAGTAGAAAAAGATTTGAGGAACAAGTGTGTAATAGCAGTAGTGTAAGATATAAAAATTTGTGATAATGATTATGCCAGAAATAGTTTAAAATAATGGAGCAACAGATCAAAATAATTACCTGTAATGTCGATGGGTTGTTCAATAGGCGGAAGAGTGGGCCTTTGTTGAAATGGCAAACCTCTTTTAATCCAGACGTTATTTTTCTTCAGGAATCCCACTTTGAAAGTATTATGCCCAAAATTAATGTCCCAGGAAAATACTCATTGGCGTTGTATGCCTCTGCCAGTGCAGCAATATGAGGTGTGGCTATATTGTTTTTTAGCTCTGTAACTTTCCAAATTAAGACAGTTTTGAAGGACAATAAGGATAGATGGATTTGACTGAAAGTTAGGATGGCTAATCAGGTTTTGATTTTTTTTATTTATATGGCCCTCTAGCAGATGATATGGAGGCTCTTGAACCAATCTTTAATTTGGCAATACAGACAGAGTGATCTTTAGTAATTGGGGGATTTCAATTTTATTCAAGATTTAAGGTATGATATATCTAATAGATATAGGAGGCATTTAAAGCCAAGAACCGCCAAACTACTCAATATGTTTAAACAGGATTTAGCTTTGGTGGATCCCTGGCAATTAATCCGTGCTTATGTTTTCCCAATTTACTTAATATTACCTGAGATTCCAGTCAAACTCTCGCTTAGACTTCTTTCTTCTGACACAGTCATTAATAAGTGTCACTGCTGAGATCACAGCTAATCCTTTTTGGATCACTCATTAGTATCCATGCTGATAATTTTAGAAAAAAAGTCAAGGTGGCAATTTGAGAAGGTCCTGCTGTCGGCCAAGCTTGGGTCAGTGACACTAAACAGTTTATTCATGAGTTCTTTGAAATAAACAATAATTTGGCCCCTATCTTTAAGGTTTGGGAAGATGTATGGCCACTATTAGAGGAAAGGCAATTTCATATGAAGCAAAACTGAGCAATGCCTGGGCAGAGCCTACAGGCAGTGTTAGATAAAGCCCTTAGCCAGCTTATGATTTTTTTGGAGGCTCTGTTTCTGCAGTTTGATGGCACACATGGCAAAGTGGGGGTGCCAGAGTTCCTACCCCATCCAACTTTCCCAACATCCCAGCACAAGGCATTTCCTTTCCAGTGCTGGTTTTGGGAAGGTGTAGGGGTATTTTGGGTATTACATCCACTCAACAGTCCAGCTGAGATGGTGTAGTGCTCACTTCAGCGCCTAAAAGGTTTCACAGCTCCCAATTCTGGTACAGCACATAAAGGAATTAAAAACGTTTTCAGACCTTAGATCAATTTTGAGTCATGAGTCTAACAAAACATGCCTTAAACTAGAGTTTCAAAATCCAATGTCACTCGATTTAAAGTGTATCAAAATGTTGGGAAATCACTGATGTTTATTTGAGCTTGGAGAAAAACATGTGGAAAGTCAATCCTCGATTTTGAGTTCAAAGAAAAATGGCTGCAAGTTTCTGAATTGTTCCACGCTGGAGGGTCTAATCAGTGACAGCCTCTTAATGTTTCAGCCAAACACTAACTGCCAACCAGGGTCATGGCTTAGCCACACTTCCTACTGCTTTCCTGTACAGAGGCATCCCCGGTCTGGGAGAACAATCTACTTCAGGGAGGGAGAGTTAATTGGGCAAGGCCTGTTGGAACATAGCATCATGCTATGCACCCCCCACTTCAATTAAGGGTACACTCCAAGCCCTGGCTGTAGCGCTACTGAATTACCCAGCAGGGCACACTATTGTGGGAGGTGCCTTCCAATCTATTAAGTTGCCCGGCTTAGATACAAACAGTGTACAACCTCACAAATCCATGGTGATGGGCAAATGGGCACAAACGTTAGCCCTTGCAGATGCATGTTGCCTGCTCCACTTGACATCTAAGGAATATATGTTCTATTCACACTCTCATAGATCCTTCTCTAGACTTTACTATTCTATTATGCCCTCCAGTGACACACAAGCTGGTGGATGCACACATCCTCCCCCAAGCCCTTAATGACCATGACCCGATATGGATAAAGTTAATTCTGGTGGGTGCTTGACAGCGAGGACAGTGGTGCATAACTGTGTCACCAATCAAACTCTGGGATGCCCATAAAAAGGTCCTAAAAGGTAGGGCGATCTCCTACTAATGTGCGGCCAAATAGCAGCATTACAAAGAAATGGCAGCCCTACAAGCACAGATAAACATGGCTGAAAATGTCTTAGCCAGCCACATAGACTTGAGAAGTTGCGGATATTACTCCAACATTAGCCTGTAGACTCAGCGTCCTTGTTCTGTACAGTGACTCTGCAGTTACACATGTTGCACTTGCTATTTGTTTAACAGCTGTTCCTTGTGTTAAGGAGGCTTACACTATTCCTGCTCATGACATTGCTGTCCCATTCTTTCGTGAAACCTGTTAACGCTTTTCATTAAACTAGGCCAAACCAATCAATATTTTTCATTTTGTCCACATATCTCTATTTTTAGCACTGCATTTCAGTCTAACTGGTTGAGTAAAACACTCAACTCAACAGGTTTCAAGTTCATTTTCTCAGCACAGACATTTAGTCATTATGGGTGAATGAAATGAATATCCAACTAGAATCATACAAATCACATACCCAAATGTTCCATTTACAGTGCTTATGATTAAAGCACTGGATCTATGTTTTTAATAACAAAAATGGTTGTTTCTCCCAACCATGAAAGTGTGATGCATTGGTTTCCTGGTCTTACATATTTAAAAGATTTAAGCATTAGGTTATTTAAATAAACAACCAGAAGACAATCACCTATTTGAACACCTGAATATGGTAATCAAACAGTAAAGCACAAAGGACCTTGTCCACGCAGTTCATTGCTTCAAAAATGCATCTGTCCTACAATGCCCTTCTCCTGAATAGAGGGGCTTTGGCCGTTGGGGTTGAAACATCCTTTAAGGCCACATTAAAAGTGAATATCATAGAATGCAATGACACTTTAAAATGCTGTAACCAAGCATAGAAGAAACACAGCTATAAAGGCAGCCACTGTCCTGCATTCTCCACGTAATGTTTACTTTTAATGAGATGAAAAAAGAAACAGCATCAGGATAAATGAATTAACCATTTAAGCCATGGGTACTCACAAACTTTTTCTCGGGGGCCAAAATTGCAGTATGGTTTGCGGCCGAGGGCCGCACTGAAGTGACAGCGGGGGGCGGGGCTTAGAGGGGGCGGGGCTTAGAGGGGGAACAACCACCCCACCCCCTTTTTCAAAACAATGCCCCTACCCCAGTAACACACACAGCGCGCACACATACAGCGCCATCTGCTCTCACCCCTACCCCAGTAACACACACAGCGCGCACACATACAGCGCCATCTGCTCTCACCCCTACCCCAGTAACACACACAGCGCGCACACACACAGCGCCATCTGCTCTCACCCCTACCCCAGTAACACACACAGCACCATCTGCTCCCACCCCTACCCCAGTAACACACACTGCGCCATCTGCACACAGCGCCATCTGCTCCCACCCCTACCCCAGTAACACACACAGCGCCATCTGCTCTCACCCCTACCCCAGTAACACACACTGCGCCATCTGCACACAGCGCCATCTGCTCTCACCCCTACCCCAGTAACACACACAGCGCGCGCACACACAGCGCCATCTGCTCCCACCCCTAACCCAGTAACACACACAGCGTCATCTGCACACAGCGCCATCTGCTCTCACCCCTACCCCAGTAACACACACAGCGCCATCTGCTCTCACCCCTACCCCAGTAACACACACTGCGCCATCTGCACACAGCGCCATCTGCTCCCACCCCTACCCCAGTAACACACACAGCACCATCTGCACACAGCGCCATCTGCTCTCACCCCTACCCCAGTAACACACACAGCGCCATCTGCTCTCACCCCTACCCCAGTAACACACACAGCGCGCACACACACAGCGCCATCTGCTCTCACACCTACCCCAGTAACACACACAGTGCGCACACACACAGCACCATCTGCTCTCACCCCTACCCCAGTAACACACACATACAGCGCACACACACAGCGCCATCTGCTCTCACCCCTACCCCAGTAACACACACTGCGCCATCTGCACACAGTGCCATCTGCTCCCACCCCTACCCCAGTAACACACACAGCGCCATCTGCTCTCACCCCTACCCCAGTAACACACACAGCGCCATCTGCTCTCACCCCTACCCCAGTAACACACACTGCGCCATCTGCACACAGCGCCATCTGCTCCCACCCCTACCCCAGTAACACACACAGCGCCATCTGCACACAGCGCCATCTGCTCTCACCCCTACCCCAGTAACACACACAGCGCCATCTGCTCTCACCCCTACCCCAGTAACACACACTGCACCATCTGCACACAGCGCCATCTGCTCTCACCCCTACCCCAGTAACACACACTGCGCCATCTGCACACAGCGCCATCTGCTCTCACCCCTACCCCAGTAACACACACTGCGCCATCTGCACACAGCGCCATCTGCTCCCACCCCTACCCCAGTAACACACACAGCGCCATCTGCTTTCACCCCTACCCCAGTAACACACACAGCGCCATCTGCTCTCACCCCTACCCCAGTAACACACACAGCGCCATCTGCTCTCACCCCTACCCCAGTAACACACACTGCGTTATCTGCACACAGCGCCATCTGCTCTCACCCCACCCCAGTAACACACACACACAGCGCACACACACAGCGCCATCTGCTCTCACCCCTACCCCAGTAACACACACAGCGCGCACACACACAGCGCCATCTGCTCTCACCCCTACCCCAGTAACACACATGGTGCGCACACACAAGCGCCATCTGCTCTCACCCCTACCCCAGTAACACACACACACAGCGCACACACACAGCGCAATCTGCTCTCACGCCTACCCCAGTAACACACACTACATTAAAAACAAATAAATAAATAACCAAAGAGCCTTACCTGACTCAAAGCACTGTAAAGATGCCACAAATGTGGAACAGCAGGCAGGCAGGTGGGCAGCAGACGTGGAGCCGGTGACAGGAAGCAGACGACCAAAGCCCCATAAAAGTTAGCCGCAAGCGCTGACTTTTATGGGGCTTTGGCTTCCAGGATCGTCAGGGCAACGCCATAAACAATGGCCGCCATATGTAAACATAGAGGAGGGCTGCGGGAGCATGCTCCCGCGGCCCTCTTCTATGTTTACATACTGCTGCCATTATGATGTGGTGTTTGGTGTGCGTCTCGCGGGCCGCCAAGCTAGGTCCGTGGGGCCGCTGGCGGCCCGCGGGCCGTACTTTGAGTACCGTTGATTTAAGCCATAATAAAACCGGGAATATTTATTTTAGTTTAAAAAGAAATTTAATTACTGCACATGAAAATGCTAAATGGCTACTGAACTTGTACCTTGCAGGTCTGTGCATTGCATCATCCTGAACCTCTGTGACCTCATTGACTGGTAAATGTATTGTATTGCACCTTCTCCCAGTCATCGCAGTGGCCGAGGAAGAGGTGCGAATGTGTGCTCTCTCAGGCAGCTTTGAATGACAAAGGACCTAGACACTCGCAGCTCCAACTGAGTACCTTTGACCCCCTGGCACTAGTGTCAAACTGTGCTCACTTTAGAAACTCTTAAAGTCGCACCGCACGCAAGCTTAAAAGTACAGCATATTTAGGGTAACCACCTGGCATGGAGGCAAATTCTGGATAGGACTATACAAAATTCAGGACAAACGGTCAAATTAAGGACATAAATGTGGGACAAAGGGTCAAAATTCAGGACAAAAAATTAAACAACAAATGTCAGTTTTACCGACACATCCAAAACGGGCCATACTCCATTAAGTGATCAGTGCATTTACTCTTTTTTTTACATAGCACTGTTTATTTACTGTGGTACGCTACCTTCAGGTGTCACATTACGTTCTTGTTCAGTAGTAAATGAATAAATGCCCTTCAGCACTGTATCAAGGCCATCATTCCTACATAAATCAACCCAATTTTTCTTGGAGAGAAAGTAACAGCAACATTGTGATTATGTTGCTAAACATATTAAAACACATGGCAAACTATTTGGGAAACATTAGGTTAAGTAACCTTATGCTTCTTTGAACAAGTTGAACAAAAACATCTGCCTCACCTCAATCTCTAATGGACTTTCAACCTAAAAAATAATAATGAAGCAGAGCAGATGGTGTGGGCAACAGTCTCACACTTAATGTCAGGATGGAGGTACCCACAACTTGCCTGTAATCTTGCAGCACTAGAGTGTACGTCCGGGACTCTACATTTATCTCAGAGCTGGGAGCCCGGACTACCAATCAAAGATAATAAAAGAGGAGGATTAAATCAAGATCAGATGGGAGATCCACAGCAACTGATTCAAAGGGTTGTTGCTAAGAACTGGATAAATAAGGAAGAGAAGAACAAGGTGGGACAGTTCCTAAAATCAGACAAAATGTGTCCACCAAGAGTATCGATAGGTATTGCATACCTGGGGAGTTGTCTCTGCAGATAGGAGGGAAACAGATGAGGCACTGTCAAGTGGTTGAACAAGCAGTACCTACCCACCCTGGCAAACTCTTCTGGTGCAATGGTCCACTGTTCGTGCTTGTGAAGGATGCACAGGGGCCAGACCACTTGCAAGCTTGTGCAAGGCAATTATCAACTCTCTCCATTTCTTAAAATGGTTTTGCAGTTGAGCAAAAGCCAAACCAGTGATCTAGCTTATCTCTAAGTGTCAAAGTACACATAGAAACTACAAAATATTTGGGATATAAATTGCACAAACAAAATGTGAGAACATGAGGAAGATTTTAAAAATGTAATTAGTGTGTATTTAACATATCGTACTGGTTTCCCTTTGATATACAGTTAGACCCCAGATTGAACTGGTAACCAGTTATCCTTTGATACCTAGGGATTAATATCTTCCATTTCCCCATTGATTTGCAGGATGGCAATCTGGACAGAACAACATGGTCCCTCCGAGCCCAGTTTGCTTTTTAGGTTGAGCGTTAGCATTCGGCCTGCTGTATACTAAAGTATACAATAGGGTGAGTTCCAGCATTTTGATTTGTTAGTTGCAGTGTCCTTCAAAAATCCTTGCTTGCTAGTGCTAAGTTCTGCCTCTTTGTCCTGCCTTTTTCACTTTGGGAGGAGCACAAAGTACTGTGTAATTGCACTATGTCCTGTTTATCTCTTCTGTAATGGACTTTTTTTTGGCATTTGTCTGTTTCACCTCAACAGTGTGTATGCTTCTTCAGTCCCTCCTCCCCAACAGGATTCCGTTTCAAACGCCGAGTTAGGCTTTCTGGGAACTAGCAGTACAACCAGTGCTCGGTAAATAAGTAGAGAAATGTAAACAAAAAAACACTTGTTCGTGCCTTGCATTAATTTTTTAGGATTAAATTGGCAAACAAGCAGTGTTTTATCTTAATGAGCTTAATGCACCATTCTTTCAAAAGCGTTCTGCCATTTAAAGACAATAAATGAAAGTGCTTTAGTTACACGCAGGGCCACTGTAAATATGTGGCAGGAAAACACAAAAGTATGAGGCAGGGTTGACCAATTTATGTGGCAAGAAAAGTCCAGTTAAGAATCTTCAACGTTAATAGCTCTAACTCAAACTGATGTGAGACCTATTGCATTGCAAATGCTTGTTGGTCTTATCTTCTGCTTTCCGTAGTGGAGATGTGTTATCCTGATTATTGTATTATTTTGCAAACCTTCCCCTGCTCATCCCTCATTCCTTCTTTAGACACCTCGTACATGAGATTTGGTTGCTGGGATTGTCGTTGGGATGCTCTTTCCTCTATAAAGCTACCCGTGACTGCGGATGGACTAGGCCTTCTGGATTTAGAATGCTATTATTTAGCTGCACAGATCCACTGGGTGTCTTGCTGGCTCCCTGCCCGCCCCCTTCATGAGATGGGATTTTTCCATAGAGACTTTAAGAAGGGCTTAGTGTACTACTCATTGTTTCCTACTGACCATTCTTTATAACACCATCTGGGGATATCCTGCACAGCTTTCACTTGCCTTGTGCAACCTGTAAACTCACTGACATGAAGAAACCCTGTGCTCCTGCACTACCTTTTCTAGGCCACAGACACAGGATGGCTGCTCTCATCAACTCCGTCAGTGGCATGATGCAGGCGTCTTAAAAAAGGGGGATTTGTATCTGGACGGTGACCTACTAGATTTCCAAACCCTTGTGTCAGACTACCATTTTCACCCGGATCAACTCCTTACTTACAAACATCTTAATCAATCATTACATGCCCTATTTCATGTCTGCCACCTAGCACTAACCCCACATGAGGTGTGCCACAAGCTCTACACCAAAGGGACTGGCCAAACTGATAAGATGGGTGTACAGACCATTCCTGCAACATGGAGACCACTCCAGGGCTTCTTGTCATACTAACTGGGAGACTGATGTGGACAAACCTCTGCAAGATACGGACTGGGCTAAAATGCTGGACTTTCCCCACAAAGTATCCTGTGGCTGCTACATTAAGGACCGTATTTATACTTTTTGACGCTAAACTGCGCTAACGCAGTTTAGCGTCAAAAAGTTTAGCGCCGGCTAACGCCATTCTGAAGCGCCATGCGGGCGCCGTATTTATTGAATGGCGTTAGCCGGCGCTGCCTGGTGTGCGAGGAAAAAAACCACGTACACCAGGCAGCGCCGGGGAAAATGGCGTTAGGGCGTCTTAAAAATGGTGCAAGTCAGGTTGACGCTAAAAAATCGCCTCCACCCGATTTGCGCCATTTTTAACGACGCCCAGACGCCATTTACATGACTCCTGTCTTAGTAAAGACAGGAGTCATGCCCCCTTGCCCAATGGCCATGCCCAGGGGACTTATGTCCCCTGGGCATGGTCATTGGGCATTGAGGCATGTAGGGGGGCACAAATCAGGCCCCCCTATGCCAAAAAAATATATAAAAAAAAAAAAAATGTATACTTACCTGAACTTACCTGAATGTCCCTGGGATGGGTCCCTCCATCCTTGGGTGTCCTCCTGGGGTGGGCAAGGGTGGCAGGGGGGGTCCCTGGGGGCATGGGAGGGCAGCTGTGGGCTCATTTTGAGCCCACAGGTCCCTTAACGCCTGCCCTGACCCAGGCGTTAAAAAGAGGCGCAAATGCAGGTTTTTTTGCCCCGCCTACTCCCGGGCGTGATTTTTGCCCGGGAGTATAAATACGACGCATTTGTGTTGCAGTCATTTTTTTGGACGGGAACGCCTACCTTGCATCTCATTAACGCAAGGAAGGCGTTCACGCAAAAAAATGACGCTGTTTCCTCATACTTTGGCGCTAGACCCGTCTAACGCCAAAGTATAAATATGGCATTAGTTTTGCGCCGAATTTGCGTCGAAAAAAACGACGCTAATTCGGCGCAAACGGAGTATAAATATGCCCCTAAGTACATTCACAGAGCTTCACTTGGAAACGATTCCACCCTTTGCTTGCCATTGGCTTGTGGTTTGTAACTCACATTTAATTGCTTTCAATTTGCTGACTTTATTTGTTTTAGGCTGTCCAACTTGAGTTTGTCCTTGCCGTTAGCCAAACCTTTTTCACAGTATCCTTCACAGTGCTCCCTTTCTGTAAACAGGCCTGTAAATCTTGTTCTTATCTCATCACACTTGCTATGCATTAAAAGAACAATGGAAAATGTCAGTGTGCAAGGATTTCATAATATATCAGAATTTGAAACACCAATGAAGCACATTTTTGTTAATTCTGAACTGTGCTGGAAATAAATATGTTAATATGATAAAAACAAATCATTACACTAGGGGCCACATGTACGTATGTCAGGATAAGGAACTAATATTTTCAGATTCCTTTCCATAGGCAATTTCACCTACCCTTCCGACATGTATCCCCGAGGGTATCCTTTATGAGCTCTATCCTGATACTGGGGATGGGCGACATTATTTAACGAGTAGAACTAAGTAAGTGACTATCTACCTTTTTCACACATTGATGATTATTTGAGTTGAGATTTTGGAGTAGATTTTTCTTTGGTCCTGAAGAAGCGTCATTGGATCCGGCTGGACCACTTAGACGCGAAACATGTAGACCAGTTACAGAGAGGTACCATATTTTGCTCTATCCTCCTTTTTAGTGAGAGTAGGTGATCATTAATTATCACCCGTCTGTTTTTAACCTTGGTCCCCATCACACAAAAACTGATTAAATTATGATTGATATTTGCTGATGGTGAACCAATTTTAATATCCTATTCTCTCCACCTGTGCTTGGGTACTTACAATTTGGCATCAGATAGAAACAAATTGTTTTGTTTGTGCTACTGTCTGAGCACCTCAGATATTTATTATGTACTGTGTAGTACATACCAATGTCATAAATACGTGCCACTGCATAACCATGTGAAACCATGCTCATATCTGCTGTTTTGTTACACAGGTGACAGTGCATATGCTCTGAGGCCATGGATACTCACCCCATACCTAACACCTGCCAATAAGAATGAGAGGAGCTACAACATTGGATATCGGCACACCAGAACCGTCATTAAAAGGACCTTTGGCATGTTGAAGTCACGTTTTAGATGCCTGTACAAAAGTGGAGGTGCACTCCAGTATGCCCCAGAGACTGCACGCAAGATTGTGGCTACATGTGCCATCCTACACAGCATAGCAACCTGACGGAGGCTCCATCTCACCCTAGATGACACAGATTCATAGGATGAGGAGCAGGAGCCATCACAATGACAGCCTGGGGATGGTAGCATGGCAATGGAGGGCAGACAGAGACGGGATCACATAGCAACTCATTACTTTGGCAGGTAAGTGGCAACTGTAACAGCGCTAACAAAAGTAAGACACACATAGACAGGTTGTGCAAAACATAAATATCCCTTAATGTCAGGAGTGCATAATGTAAATGGTGGTGTATAGCAAACAGTAAACAAGACTTATGTAACAAAACCAAACACATTCCACTCATGTGCCTTAGGCTGAACCTATGGAGAAAACATAACACCCTCCCATGGCTATGACCACCATGGCCTGTGCTTGGTTGGTCCACAGATGTCTGGTGGGCACTGCTACTATGTAGGATGCGGGTATCTGAGGCAGAAACGCTGCCTACACTTGATAAGTCCTCACTGTCATGAGGGGTGTCACCAGTACCTCTTGCTGACTGGGAGGTATAAATAAGGTCCACAGCAGCAGTAATGCGCCCTAGTCCCCTTGCCACATCTCCAGCAAAATACCCTAGTTCAACCTGGAGCGTGACAGTGCATCTTGACAGGCATGTAGTTGTGGTGGCTAGGCGGCCAATGGACTGACTGAGCCGGTCCAAGCGTTTAGCTGTGTTGCACTCTTTGCACCTTACATGGGTCCGATCTGCCACCATTTCCCTACATAGGTCAGTGATGGCAGTGGTGAGGTTGACCGTGTTGGTGTTCATGATGGATAATTGCGTTTCAACATTCCCAAATCCGTGTGTGAGGGTCTGTTGCATTCGGTGTAGATTCCTGTACATCAACCGCATGTGTTTGTTTTGCAGGCAGTGACTGCTGAGTAGGGATGCCTCCAGTCCAAGGAATTGTTGTGTACTGGCATCCTCCTCACCTGCATCATGTGTCAGACGAGGCCTTCTGCGCCCAGACCCTGCTGTTCTCATTGTCCGACACTCACCCATCTGTGGCCCGGGAGTCAGGTATACTGCCTCATTGTCCACATCTGTGTTCTCTTTTGTTTCATGTGCATGGGGAACAATTGGTGTTGTGCTGCACTCCTCTGCAGAAATGCTGACTGCCTCATCTGGGGTCATCAGTGGATACCTGAGGGAGACCTGTGGGACACAGGGGATAAACTGTCAGTGCCTCTCAGATGTGTGGCTTATCAAAATAAATATTCCTCAAATATTGGACTACCCATAATGCACTGAACTTGAGGTGGGCATTTAGGCATGGAACTGTTTGGATGATGCATGCTTTTGTGAACTGTGGTTGTGTGCATGGTACCTTTGAGATTTGCTACTTACTTTTGGAGGTTCCAGGTGCTGAACTGTCCAGGTCCCCAATTCCAGCAACAGCCTCTGGCGCCAGCGTGGTCTCCACCATGCTCTATGTTGCTGTGGGTGGTGGTACTGTGGATGGTCCCCCACCTGTTCCATTTACCTCCTTCATCCGCTCTGCAACCTTTTCCTTAGTGCTTGACCTGAGGTCATACCATCTTTTGCGCATCTCCTCGATGGAGCGGTGACTGACTCCAATGGCATTGATCTTACTTTGTATGTTGAGCCAGATTTTCATTTTTTGTGAGTCAGGGACACTCATTGTTGCCTTCTCAAACAGGACCTCATGGTGTAGGCAGCACTCCTCTGTGAGGACCTCCAGCTCTTTGCCAGAGAATTTAAGCTTTCTCTTCCTCCCTGCAGTGTTTGCCTCCTTAGTTTGGCTTGCCATGGTTGCTGTTGCTCCTCTCAGCTGGGTGTGCCTCTGCTGTCTGTCCTGGCTAGACTCCTCCCACTTCCATGGGAGGTACTTCCTGGTTCTGAGGTCATCATCCAGCACCAGGAAGTGTAATTTCTCTTTTCTTTTGCACCCGTTTGCTAATTGCGACTCAGTCGCAATTTGCAATTCCGGGTCGCAAATTCTGATTCAGAGACACCCCCATGTGCAATTTAGGCAATTGCAATTTGCGATTTTGCAAATTGCGATGCGACTCGGCACCGAATCGCAAAGTTGATATGCTATTTTTGCACACTTTCAGATTTGCGAGTTGGAAATTCCGATTCCCATGGAATTGCAATTTCCAACTCGCACATTTTTAGCTTCGTACATCTGGCCCCTGGTGATGCAATTTCCACACTTAGTCTGTGCACTGTATAGTTTTATTAGAAAAACTGTATGTCTGTGCAAATTTAGTGGTCATTCCAATCAAAAATATGTTGTCTGTCATGTCAATGTGCTACCACACCATTCATACTCCAATCCACTTCACTCTGCACCACTTCACAACACTGCACCCTACTCTGCACCACTCGATGTTGCACCACTCCATGCCACTGCATTCTGGAACACTGCACTTTACTCCACTCTATGCCACTGCACTCGATGCCACTTCACGCTACACCTCTCTACTCTACTCTGTACTACTCTACTCTATGCCAATGCACTTTACGCCTCTCTACACCACTGCATTCTGTGCCTCTGTACACTACACTACTCCAGTCTAGGCCACACAAATCTACTCTGCACAACTCTGCTCTATGCCACTCTGCAGCAATGCAGTGTGCGCCACTGCACTCTATGTAAATACACTCTATGCTAGTGCACACTTTACTCTGTAACACTCAACTCTATACCCCTACACTGTATACCAATACAGTGTACGTCACTTTAATCTACTCTGCAACACTGCAGTCTATGCTATTACACTCTATGCCACTCCATACAACTGCACTCTACCCAACACCTCTCAACTTCCCTCTACTGTGAAACAATCTACTTTCTGCCATTGCACCCGCACCCTTTGCCACTGCACTCTATTCTGCACCTCTCCACTCTATGCACCTGCAGTCTACTCTGAAACAATCTACTCTACGTGTTACAACTCTGTCGTCCCATTTCTAGGGGGCGCGGTAAGGGGACTGTCGGAAGCCTGGGAATCACCTTAAACACTTATCTAGAGTCCCTTGATGACTCCTGTTTGTTTCTCTTTTCTCCATGGTACACTTGTGTAGTACTACATTTGCTTCATGGGACTGCAAATCCCATAATGCACAGCCTGGTAGTCAGGAAAGCCCGGATTCTGTTTCCCATTGTTTTCTATGGGAGAAGTATAGTTGCTCCTTTTCACTGGATCCTCTCCTACAGGACTTGCAAGTGTCTGAAACAACACACACCTGAGACCTCTCCTGTCAGCCCAGCTTGGAACTGCTTATAAGCAGCCAATTCATCAAGATCCCTGTCGTGCATTGGAGTTCGATTCCTTTGTGTTACAGACCTTTTGTCGGATGGTGTTCCTGTTCTGATCCAGCTTGATCCTGTTTCCTGTTTCTCTGCCCTGCTCCTGATTGTTCCAGCCAGAGTCTGCTCCCTATCTCTTAGCCTTGTACCTGTCTGTTTCTTCCAGAGCCTGCTTCCTGTTTCTCTGCCCTGCTCCTGCCTTGTTTCAGCCTGAACCTTTTCTCTGTTTCCCAGTCCTGTTTACTGCTCATTTGCTACTCCATGTATTCCAGCCCTGTCCTTGCCTGTTCCAGCCAGAGCCTGCTCTCAGTTTCCCAGTCCTGTCACTGTTTGTTCCAGCCAGAAGTTTGCGCCCTGTTTTCAAGTCCTAGTCCCGCCTTTGCTTCAGCCTGAGCCTGTTCCTAGTTCTTGCCGCTGCCTCTTAGTTTGTTCCCTTCTGTTTCTGATTCTTCATGGTTATTTGTGTCTGGTAAGTGTTCTATCAGTCTTCACCAGTCTATAAGTGTCCTCCTTTGTTCTGGGGTTGGCTCCTGGTTTCCAGGAGGCAATTCCAGCCCCCATCCTTGTCCAGTGTTATACGTTGTCTTTCGTGCCTAACAGTGAAAGTGTGCTATTGCTGTTTTCTCAGGAATCACCACTGTGTTTCCAGCTGCACCCACAAGACTGTGTCTTGTGTATGTAAGTACTTTCCTTGTCTGTGCTCTAGGGTCCAGAAACAGAATCACTTCTGCTGCCTCCTTTCTATGGGGCTGGCAGGGTGACTATCTGTAAGAGCACACTGCACAGAGGCATTGACATTCCCTGTCACTGTGGGAGGTTCTGCGCCTTACTCTGTGTACAACCCCAGCGTTTTTGTCCATTAGTAATCTGTTTCCTGTTTGTTAACACAAGGGTTGCTCTGCTTTTACTTTCCTGTGCCTGTTCATAGCTGTCCTTTCCGTGTATGCCTTTAGCTGCTCTTCTGCCCCAGCACACTACCTTTTTAGGATATTCGGTGACCTCAAGGGGTGTCCCAACCAGAGTCCTGATCAGACCCGCCCGAAACCATGACACTACGTCAGTGCACTCTACGCCACTCTGCCCCACTGCACTTTAATCCTCTGCCCTCTACTTCAATGCACTCTATGCCAATGCACTCTCATCAATTGCACTATACATGACTGCACTCTACTCTGAAGCACTGCACTCTACTCCACTGCTCTCTATGCCACCCTACTCCACAATACACAACTGCACTCTGTCTCTCTACTCTGCAACACTGCACTCTCCACCACTGCCTTCTACACCACTCAACTCTGTACTACTGCATTAAACACTCTATGCCACTGTACTCTGCATAACTCCACTCTATGCCACAGCACTGTACAGCACTATACTCTACTCTGCACAGCTCTACATTACTCTAACTTGCACCACTCTACACCACTGCACTCTATGCCACTACTCTGAACTGCACACTTCTGCACTATATACCACTCTACACTACTGCACTCTCTGCCATTCTAGTGTGTGCTGCTATACTCCACTGCACTCTATGCGACTCTACTCTGCCCCACTCCACTCTAGAGCACTGCACTCTAAACCACTGCACTCTACACCAATGCACTCTAAACAACTGCACTGTACGCCACTGCACTCTACTCTGCACCACTGTATTCTATGCGACTGCTATACTGCACTTTACACCACTGCAATCTAACACTCTACTCTGCAACACTGCATTCTCCGCCACTGTACTCCACACCATTCTACTTTATACTGCTGCACTCTACGCTACTGCACTCAACACCACTGCACTCTATGCCACTCTAGTCTGCATCACTCCACTCTACACCACTGCACTCTACATCACTATAATCTACTCTTCACCATTCTACGTTATTCTACTCTGCACCACTCTTCGCCACTACACTCTATGTCACTCACATCTACTCAGCACTCTATGCCACTACATTATTCACAACTCTACACTACTGCACACTCTGCCACTATGTTGTACACCACTCTACTCTATGGCACTGCACTCTATGCCACTTTACTGTGCACCACTCTACTTTGCGCCACTGTACTCTACTATGCCCTGCTCTAATCTATACCTCTGCATTCTGTGACACTGCATTGTATGCCACTGAATTCCATGCTGCTGCATTCAATGCCACTTCACTCTACTTCACTATATTCTGCAACACTCTATGCCAATGCACTCTATTCCAGTCACCTCTACTGCATACCACCCCACTATATGCCACTCCATGCAACTCCACAGTATGCCACTCCTAAACACGACACACTCTGCCACTCCACAACACTCTTCACCATTCCACTCTGTGCCACTCCTCACCACTCTCCTATATGCCACTACATTTTAACAATGCTGAACAGCAGCCTGGTGTATAGCATGGTTAAATCACAGTGGCATAACCAATAACTCTTACACACAGCATGATATAGGCTGCCACAACATGCACAAATAAATTTAGGTTAAATTAAAAAAAAAAAGCCCTTCTAAAATACAGATTTCAATAATAGAGAATAATACCTAGTGCAAACATTTTTTATAACTGTCCACTAAAACCACACACTCCACAGCTCAGTTTGGAAAACCCTTACAGTACCTCTCTGAAAGAACATATCTTTGCCATCAGAAAGCTTCAAGTGACTCTTTCCATTAAAGTCAAAACAGGTTTATAAGCCCTTTTACATTTGCAAATTTACCAGCTGTGTACATTTGCATTTCTTTTGGGAAGGAGGCACCCTTGCAATAACGCCGGATTCTTATCTGTCTGCCCCTCCCTCAGGTTCAGAACACTGGAGACGTCCTGCCTTTCAATACAGCTGGGGAAACTGAATTTTCCTTATTGCATTACAACGGACGGCAGGGTGAAATTACGGGCAGTCCACGAAAATTGGACGGGTGGCCACCCTAGGTATATCTTGCATTGAAAAATAAACATTATAAATCAACACAGTTCCAGTTTACTGTTTCACAGACTGCATAGGGTGACCAGACGTCCCGCATTTCCTCGGACAGTCACGATTTTCAGACGACTGTCCCGGTATCCTAATGCTTTCCATAATTTTAAATACATGTACCGTTTTTTTGGACGTAGGTCACATTATTGTGCAAAGAAGAATTAAAGATATACTCCTGTTAAATAACTTATCTGTTATAGGCATGACAGGTTGAAGTAGATGGTAAGCAGAGGGGCTCAGGGTAGAGGATATATATATATATATACATGCATATATGTATATATACATATATATGTGTATATATAAATTATTTTTTTACAGGGCTACACAAAAATCGGAACTAGCCCGACATCTAAAGTTAAAGGCTTTAGTCCTGCTTTTATGTCTGGCCTGTCCTGGTTTTTGCTTCTTAAATTCTTGGCACCTGAAGACTGCACGAAATATTACAATGGCTATAGTCTTATTTTTAGTAGTTACAATACCGACCATCAAGTGTGTGCTAAACAAAGCTGCCCCACTAAAATAGGTAAAATGGGCTCATGATATCTCTAGCTGGTTGACAAACTATTTAACGTTCTTTAACTTATGTGAAAAGGCCATTCCACAGAAGCAAATGCATTTACATTGCAATTCGATGTAATAACGTTTTTTTCCAGACCCATAAAGAAAACCTATAGCTCTGACTTAAATATACATTTAAGTCCAAAAGTTGATTGCATGCTAATTGTCTGTATGTTTTTAAAAGCAGGTCCCTTACAGTCTAATGGTCTTCTTTTTCCTTGTAACATACCCTACCCTTTATAAGATCACTGCATGCGCAGCATTTCTTTTAGTTAAAAGCAGATCTACTGGAACAATGCAATGGTGTAGCCGTGGCAGTTTCCACTTAATTATATATATGCTTCATTTGCTACATAATCCATCCACTGCGCACAATCTGCTAATTTAAATTTTAAAAAAATTCTAGCACAATCAGTTCAAAAGTTACTAAAAACGCAGCACCACGTGCAGCCCCGTAATGAAAGGCCCTTTGAAAAGGTTGATTAGTCACCTTTCTGTTGCTAATTGCTATATTTGAGTGTTAAACTAATGCCCAGGCAGTGTTAACAACATTTTAATGTCAAAATAATGAAGTGATACTATCACAAAATGTGTTGCATCATGCAGCATAATTTGCCTATCCGTGGCGCATCACATACTCAAACCTGCCTCAAAATCTGGTACTCTCTTGCCGCATAATTACAGTGGGCCAGGTTAAAAGTCTTTCAGTGTACTGATCTCTCCACTTCCCATGTTTTTCTTCTTCACAGTCAATGACATATAATTGTACATTAGTAGGCAGTATCCTGCCCTTCAAAAAACAGATTGCATGGCTATGTCTGGTAGCACCAACTCTCATCTTTACCTTTTGACATAATTTTTAGGCCTGGTTGAAATTTAAATTAAGTCACATAATTTGTGTAATTTTGAGGATTTTACGCTATACTTGTTATGCAGAATTCTGAAACTGTGCCACTTCACATAACTATGTGCCATTTGTGATAAAAGTTATTTGTACTTCAAAACTCTTTCCTGGGATCAGTTTGCCTTTGATACTCAGGGGCAGATTAAAGAGCACCTACTGCCTACTTCCGCCACATTAGTGTCGTTTTTTTTACGCTAATGTGGCCCAACAAGGCCACAATTGCTGCCCAAATTTACAAACTGGCGCAATGCATACACTGCATCACTTTATAATCCTTTGTGCTACATTATGCCTGCGCCAGATATAACGTATGCAAGGGGGGTTTCTTTGTGTCATTTTTTTGCGGCACTTTTCATACCTGCTCAGAGCAGGCGTTAAAAGGAGGCACACCATTGTTTACAATGGACCTCAATAGGCTTTGCAGGATTAGCGTGAACATTTTTTACAGTAATCCTGCAAAGCTCTGAACTAGAGTAAAAAATTCTGACGCTAGTTCCCTAACTACCTAACTTCCGCCATGGTGCGCTAGACTTAGATACACTGCACACATGGTGGTGTTAGGTGGGAGCTAGGGGGTAAAAGAAAAGTGGTGCTGCACTACGTGCCGTGCCACTTTTCATAAATCTGACCCTCAGTCTTCTGGGACCTGGAGGTAGGCTGCACTGGGTCCTTCACACCCATACGCCCTGATGTGATGCCATGCTAGCTGCGTTCCCATGTTGGGAGCTATTTGCAGAGGGCTCCTCAAACATCTGATCCCCGGTGCCATTGAACCAGCTCAGTCCCTATCTCTAGCGTTTCAGAGCTCTTCTCTCAGTGGAACAGAGTTTAAGAAAGGTGGTGATTGGGCATTGCATTTAGATCAGTCACCATTGGATAACCATTGAATGATTGCATGGCAAATTCTAGGGTAGCTTCACTAATTTTTAATTATTTTCATAGTAACTGCCTATACTGTCATAAATGTCCCAATTAAATGTGGGGTGTGCAAATGTTGTGTAATTGGCTTTCGTGTAACTATGCAAAATTTCACAAAAATCTAGAGAATTACACATAATGTCACAAAACGCAAATCCAGCATTTAGCATTATATTTTACAGTGAAATGCTTCTTCGCACAAAAAAATTAAAGTTCTGAGAACAACAGCTGCTTGCGCTCTGGTTGTTTGCCATGTTCCCATATTCCCGTAATATAATTTTGGTACAAATGGCACATAATTTCATGATATGTTTTTATGGAGTTATTTTAGAAACACATTTCACGTAATAAGTATTAGTAGAAATTCCCCCAAAATACATTAAATTAAGCTGGCGTGTTGAAAATTTCACCCGGGCCTAGAGTAAACTAAAAGATGACATGTAATAGAAAGACATCAGTAAGGTTTTCTTATGCCAAGATTCATGGGCTGGTGAAAGATGATGAGCAGGAATGCGAGGTTAGTTTGCAGCCCTGCATCACAGACTGTGACTTCCTAGGTAGTACTACAAGGAATGAAGACTCATCTCTCAGTTCTTTGACCAAGATGTAAATTCAGGGCCACATAGATTAATAATTATTTTACAATTAAGCAATAAATGTGCACTATAGTTATATTTTTATCATTTGAATACATTTTTATATGTTTGTAACTATTTTAAATGAAATAATTTATTTTTTAACATCATTTTCTAAGTATTTTTATTTTGACTCCCTACCTCTGTTTTCAACAGTAGGTTGGTGGGTGTATTCCTTGACCTCCTGCAAAATTATAGGTTACTACAAAAGTGCAGTTTGCAAATACATAAAAGTACTAACCTTACACAAAGAAGTAAACTCACTCAAAAGTGTAGTTTGTGTATTAGGCATTCAAAGGAGATGCAAGCATTTCAGAGATTACTGGTATCTCTTCTCTTTTTTCCTTGAGAAATCACAAGCAGTTTTGGACTATATTTCTTTATTATTAACCATCATATTACAAGTGTTAGGTCCTAATTATGAGTTTGGATGTCTGAGGACCACAGCATTCCTGGCAGTCGAACCACCAGATTACATCCCTAGCAGTTGGACCGCCAGGGGACCCCTGCAACTGCCAGGATCATGGACCCCAACGGGGTGGCAGTAGTGGGAGCTGTGGTCAGCCACATCAGAAATAAGCACTGCTGTACTAATCAGAAGTGGTCTTTCCATCCGCCTTTTCATTGTGGGGCCCCCACCATGAAAAGGCTGGTGGGAAGCCAGTGCTGGGGGCCACAGAGGTCAAACAGGGGGGCACTGCACTGCCTATACCCAAGGCATGGACAGTGCAGGGGGCTCCTCTGGCAACACTCTTGGAATGAGCACTGCCTGCATTGCAGACAGTGTGCAATCTGAGGGTGCGGTTGTGCTACGGCATTGGCCTCGGTTTCCTTAAAGTAGTCAAGGCCAATGCCGTGACACTGTTTCTGCCAGGCTGACCGGCGAAAACATAATACGGTGTTTCCGCCCGTCAACCTGATGGAAACATTGTAATATGACTGGGGTGGAGGCCACCAGAATGATGGCAGCCTCCTCCCCGCTGGTTTGGTGGTCGGCTTGTCCAACTGCCAAAGTTGTAATGAGTCCCTTAGTCTTATCTGAGTCTTGTCTGAGGTTTCACACCAGTGCTTAATTTGTGCTTATGGTTTCCGGTGCAGAGCACCAGCACTTATTTTTGAGGGCTGGCACTTTTTTTTCTGCCTCAAGCATTTACTGCGGGCAAAAGACACATATGGGAAAGACGGAGGAAGAGAAAAACAAAAAACTTCACAATGGGAGAATTGAAAAAGCTGCAAGAGTGAGCTGAAGGGACAGGAAGTGTCTGTAAATGGATTGAAGAGGCCCGAGATGGCTTCAGTATTATGCTTCCTCATTATTCCATGTTAGCACATTTAATTGCAGCAGCCGCATTTTAGGAGGAGAGCTTTGGGCACCAGCACAATTTTATTTATAAATTAAGTACTGCTTCTCACAGTATATCAGTCCAAATGGATGCAATAGCACAACTTTAAAGGCTAATGCAGCATCTGCAGCACTACCGTCCCTCTTCAATGTGCAAACTGAACTAAATCCTAATCGCCCACTTGAGTGCACCAAGTCATTGGCAGTCAAGAGTCTCTGCAAGGCCTTCAGACTATCTGGCAATCACAGCAAAGATGCACCCATTGAATCTATCTACAAAAGCAATCCAGATTGTCACCTAAGTATTGCACAGAGGTGCACAGTAACCAAGACATGTATAAAAAAGCAGAACAAAAAGACCAATGATGTGGATATTTAAAAAAAGCCATTAATAGACATCAAAAAGGCAAGATCAGCAACTAAACTACCTCCCATCAAGTCAGAGAGGGCCATGGCCTTTCACACCATCCTATCTGGTTGGAAAATTGAAAGACATGGGCATTCAGCAACAATAAAACATGTTGAATCCCTCCTTCTCGAACCTTCCACATTCAGGGTCTATGAAACAAGCTTTCTCTTGTAGTGCAACAAGGCTCTGGAACTCCCTGTCACAAGCACTTCACACAACTCCTGGTCAGATTAAGTTTAAAAGACTCTCACAATACTCTTATTTGGGATACACTTTGAAGAAAGTGAGAATTATCACATCACTATTTGACTCTGGTTTTTATCTTAGCTCTATGGTTCTTTTATTTTAATTGATTTCTGAAGAGCTTCTTATTTGGAACTGTTCATTCACAGATATGACACCCCTATTCCTTTTCTTGCTAGTAGCAAATTAGCTGCTTCCAGATGTATGCTATGTGGAATACTTCCTGCTATCTTGTAAAGCACTCCAATGCTTTTGGACCAAGTTTGTGTTATAGAGAATCATAAATGAATAAATAGAGGGCCCCAGCTTAATTTTCACATACTGTGGTTTGTAATCTGGAACATCCAGTAGAGAATATTGAGATATCAGAATATCATAGTCAAAATATTGAGAACCAAAATATCAAGGAGGTAACTGCATATAGGCCAGTAAAGATTTACTATTCTTAACTCCAGATCTACATATCTTGAAGATGTATCATCCATATAAATATATGTGGATTTAAGTACAGTAAACCTATATTTACCTATATATACTCGACTATCAATATTTTGGTCCTCAAAATGTTGGCAACAATATTCTTATAACTTGATATTTCCCTATTGACCATTTCATACCTTCAGCATTACTCTATGGGCCATTTCCTAAATAACGAATTTTAAGAAATCGCTATTTGATAAATGCAAAATGGTATGTAAGAAAATAGCGATTTCCTAATAGAGATTTCACCAACAGTTTTGACTTCTGTATATTTGAGAAAGTCTTCTCCAACACACTCAGAATCAAAACATTAAAGGCATCAGCAATGACAGATCTCTCATACATGATGTAGAATGAGTACATATAGCATAGATAGCAGCAGAGTTATTATCTTGTGTCACACACAGATATTGTGTGGTCATCAAAGATGACACACACAGAACAGGTTCAACATAAGAAACATATTCACAGAGAGGGTCATTATAGGCAACAGAAGTGCATGCTTCAAAGATGACTGGCTGAGAGGAGCAGTGACAGCCTAATATCTCAGACTTTATACTGGTACTCCTCCACACAATTATGGGATGAGCTATGTTCCTGCATTGGCTGAGTTCAGAACAAAAACATTCTGTGCGTCAAAGACCACCAACCATGATGACATAAGTTAGGGTGACATAGCAGGAAGGGAGTGGCCCATACTTGCAAAGATTCACACAAACTAGCTTTGTGAGAAAGCCTAGCAGCAAATAAAACCAGATGCAGACAAGGGAAATATTTCATGATAATCCAAGCCATATGACAAAGTCTTCACATAATTGCATATTTTACACAGCTTCCTTTTGGCCAAATGCATTGAAATTTCCACTCAATGATGTATGTTGAATACAAAGTCCATACAAGTTCATACAAAACACTGCTGAGTCACCCATAATGTCTTGTGAATTGATCAGTAGAACTCTAAAATCAATTTTTTTTGTATGGACATAGCTGATAGCATCATCTACACAACTGCATGGGACAGCTCAGCCGCTCTGGTAGAGGAGCAGCTGCAAACTTTTTACAATAGAAACGTAATAAACTATGTTTATTGCATTTTTACTGCAAAAGGGGTGGGGTCACTGGCGTGTCAGGGACTGAGGGGGAGTGCACAGCATCCCTCCTCGGTGGGCTCCCCTCGGTGTGCATTTATGTTTGGCTGACCATCTCTGGCACACCAAACATATATGCACAATAGGCTCTGTCCAACCTGGCACCGCAGTGCCAGATTGGAGCAGGCAGAGGCTCCCACTCTACCTCGGAGCGCCCAGCCAGGGTCCTCCATCCAATCCTACTACTGTTTTCATGGACGGAGGGCAGGCTGGGAGCCTGAGCCTGTCCCTGCAGATGAGGAGCTGGCAGTGGTTTGGAGGTGGCACTGTGAATAAGGTAAGTTTTTTTAAAATTTCCTTCATATTTTTTTTTGTGCTCCCCTGACCACCCACGCTGCGCCGCCCCGCCTCTTCTCCCTCCCACGAGCCACAACTGCTGCTGCATATCTTTTTTACCATTTGCATAATAAGGTGCTGCAAATTTTCACAGTTCCCAATTTTTGTCAATCTGGGTCAAAGTGAATAGGAATTACATGGTTAATAAGTTACGTTTGGTTTATTTAAGAACAATTACAAAACAGACAGTTTTATCTAAAATGACATTGCATTTATGGTCCAATTTAGAGTTTGGCAGATAGGATTTTACTCTATCAGAGAGTTGGAGTAAAGTACTCCATCACCCTGATGGAGTCCCCAACTGCCAAATATTGAGGTGGCCACCAGCCCAGAAGACACCTCCAGCACTGTCAGGAACCGCCATCACAGCAAGTCCTGTCAATGCATTGTAAGTTTGATGGACGGCTACATCAACATGGTGGAATCACACAGCAAACTTACATTTTTTTTATTTTCCCCAGACAAAAACCCAAATTGGGATTTTTTTGGGGAAAATAAAGAATGCAATGCCCCCCTCAACATGCAAGTTTTCTCCCATAACAAGGGGGGCATTTTGCAGTTTCATTGCCCCACAAACAATATAACAGTGGATTGACAAGTAATGACAAGAAATAATGGCTGGTCCAAAACATAGCATTCATATAAATGAGGAAGAGGTTCTTATATGATTGAGTAAACATTTTTGCACTATGCTTTAATACTGGCTTTTGGTTTATCAAGAGTAGAATGCCAAAATAGATTTCATAATGGTCAATGCAAGAGAATCAGTATTTTTCAGAGACAATTGCTAAATTTATTTTCCCATATAATCAGGTTGCAAAAAAGACATCTAAAGAATATCACTCATGTCTCTATGTGCCAGATATAGCACACCTTTTCTCAGTTGCTAAAATGGCCCTATTTACAGAATTGGGCCATTTACAACCACCTGTGCTTTTGGTATGTCCAAACCACAAATTGTGATTCAGTAACATGTTTCACAATTGCAGTTTGAGTTTGTGACCAAAATGTGGAACATCCCTTCCAAACACCGATTCACAGATGTGCCTATTAATGTTTTGCAACCAAACATTCATCTAAACAGACTAAAAACATGTAGGGGTAAGGCATTTAAAAACGTTTAAAAAAATATTTTTTAGGTGTAGGCCCTGGTTTCATAGCAAAATGTGACCAGTATTTTGCAACCACTGCGCCATACATCTGGCCCTCATGGCCAAATGCATAAAGAATAAGTCATTGCAAATTGTGCACTAACTTTTCCATTCCATTCTTTCTGTTTTTGCAAACTGATCTTTGTACTAGTAGGCCAGTTTGCAAAAAACAGATCCTCAGTAGGTCACAAATCGACCTACCTCATGAGTATTGATAAGGTATGTTGCAAATTGCAACCCACTATGATTCATTGCCATCACAGAGATGGTGGCCTGCTGTAATTGCTTTTAAATACTGCAATCTCTTTGTACATGAAAACCATTTAGTCTAGTCTTAAAAAACGTTTTTCTCAACATTCACAAAGGGGACCCCTTCTGGTTTGCAAATGGCTTACCACTGTATGTTTGTGGTGGGTAAAGTACCAATGTTTGCAACTGGATTTCTGGAGCTAAATTTACAAGTGTAAGTTATTACAGCTAAAGAGAGGAGTAGTAAGTCCAGCACCATGCCTGGCCAACCACTGATAATGCAATACGCTTAAAGGAAGCTATATTAAAATGAGATATTGCCCCTCATTATGAGTTTGGCAGACGGCCTCAGCCACCCGCCATACTCGTCCTGCCACCTGCCCACCAGTGGGGGCAGAACACCACCAGCCCTATTACAGCTTCACCCAAGGGCAAGCGGGCAGAAACCAGGTTTCTGCCGACCGGCCCTGCGGTGAACAGGGCCTTCACTTTGCAGCCGGCCCATAATTGAGGCAGTGGAATGTGCTACGGGGCTGTGCTTTGGGGCCCCTGCACTGCCCATGCACCTGGGGCCCCCTGATGCCCCTATTCTGCCAGCCTTTCAATGGTGTATCCGCCATGGAAAATCTGGCAGTATGAGGACTCGTAATTCCCAGGGCAGGGCTGCAGGCAGCGCTGCCCTGGCGGATTACAACTGCTGGTACCGCCTGGACCACCGGGACAGCAGGGACTGCCAGGCTGCCGGCAGCCTGACGGTCCGACCGTGGCGACTCCACCATGGCTGTGGCCGTGATATGGCAGTCCTCACCGCCAGCCCGTTGACGGTAGGGCAGCCACCATGAGCCTGGCAGTCAGTAGACCACCAGACTTGTAATGGGACCCATAGTCTGCACAGAGTCCAGGGCTTCCCCAGAGGCTTAACAGAGGTTAAAGTAGATAATAATAATGCTCTCTTTTGTGGTAGTGTGGTCGAGCAGTTGAGCTTATCAGAGGGTAGTGCAAAGCATTTGTTGTACACACACAGACCATATAAGCACACACTCTTTTTATATAGCAAAAATACCTTTTCTTAATTTATTTCTAGAACCACAAGATTCAAGTTGCAGGGATGTACATTAGGAGATAAGTATGTCACATATGAATCAACATGACTTTGTTTGGAATCAGTAAATTGTACAGTTTAAGGATAAATGGCAATAATCTGTTTTAAAAGATGATACACTGTAATTTTCAGAAACAGTTCCTGGGGGGCGAAACGTTAGTACAATTTACAGGTAAGTACTTGACTTCCACTTCCAGTCTCCGGGGGTTGGGAAGTACACAGGAAGGTGTTCAAGCTAACCCCACACACGCACCACCAGCAGCAAGGGGCCAGCAGGGTGCAGAGGTCAAAGTTGAGGCAAATTTAACATGGGCTCCTATGGAAACTGAGAGCACTTGGTTTCAGATCTGCTGGTAGGTAAGTACCTCTGTCTTGTGAGGGCAGACCTGGGGGTTTTAGAGGAGCACAGGGTGCCACAATTAAGAACCAAACACAGACCGAGTGCACTGTGCAAATAGAGCATCGGGCTCCCACTGCTTTCCTATGAGGGGACCCGGGGTTCACTTAGATGCTGCAGGCTGGGTCCTGGCGGGGTCGGTTTGGGAAAACCACAGGCTGGACAAGTAGGAGGGCTGTCTGCTGAAAGTTGCTGTACTGGTGGTCGGGTTCTCCAAAGCGTGGTGCTGTGGCTGCAGTGTACCTTTAGGCGTCGGATATCTTCGCCCAGAGCTTTCGCGGTCAGGGGGGTCATCTGGTTTCACGCTTCAGGTATCGTGGTGAGGGGCAGTAGAGGTTAACCCAGAGTAAGCACTTTTAGAATCGCCTGGGGATCCTCTATAGCTGCTTGGGTCACCTGGACAGAAGCTGTGGGCGTCGGGTGCGGAGTGGTCAGAACTCACGGATCCAGGGAGGCTCTTGAGTCCTTTGGTGTAGTTTCTTTTTGGACAGGACAGCTGTTCTCAGGAGTTCTTGGTCCTTTGGGCTATAGAACAGTCCTCTGGAGCTGGGCAGCGGTCACTGGTCCCACAGGAAGCATCGCTGGGCTTGAGCAGGTTCTTTGAAGCAGGAGACAGGCCAGAAGGGCTTGGGCCAAGTCAGTTTGTGTCTTCCTTCTTCTCTGCTGGTGGTTCAGCTTATCAGTCCTTCTTCCGTCTTGTCTTGTAGCCAGGAATCTGATGAACTAGGTTCAGGGAAGCCCTTAAATACTAGATTTAAGGACATTACAGGGGCCAGAGGGCAGAAGCCGATGGCCACTGTCCCTGAGGGTGCCCACTCTCTTTGGGGAGGGGGGCACATTCCTAACCCTATTGGTCCCTCTCCTCCAACCCAAGATGGAGGATTCTGCAGGGAGAGGTTCACTTCAACTCTGGACACCTTAGGGTGCATTCCTGTAGGGGGGAGATGTAAAGCACCTTCACCCTGAGCAGGCTTTGTTTCTGGCCTCAGAGAGAACAAAGGCCCTCAACCCATGGGGTCAGAAACCTGTCTGCTGGTGGCAGGCTGGCAAAGACCAGTCAGCCCTACACTAAAGGACTGGGTAAAATACAGGGGTCATCTTTAAGATGCCTTCTGCTTGCTTTTTAGAATAATTCCAACACTGGCATCAGTGTGGGTTTTTGTGCTGAGATGTTTGATACCAAACCTCCCACTATTCAGTGAGGCCATTATGGAGCGGTGGAGTTCATAATGACAGACTCCCACACCATATACTTAATATGGCCACACTGCACTTAAAATGTCTAAGAATGGACTTAGACACTGGAGTGGCATATTGCTCATGCAGCTATGCCCTCACATGTGGTATAGTTCACCCTGCCTTAGGGATGTAACGCCTGCTTGAGGAGTGACTTATCTGTTCCACAGGCAGTGTGTTGTGGGCATGACACCCTGAGAGGGATGTCATATCGACTTTGCCTTTTTATCCCCACCAACACACACAATCTGCAATGGCAGTGTGCATGTGTTTGGTGAGGGGTCACTTAGGGTGGCACAACACATGCTGCAGCCCTTTAGTACCTACCTGGCCACAGGGACCTTGGTACCACTGGTACCTTTTACAAGGGACTTATCTGTGCGCCAATTGTGGAAACAATGGTACAGGTTTAGGGAAAGAACACTGGTGCTGGGGCCTGGTTAGCCGGATCCCAGCACACTCTCATTTGAGGCACCATGAGGTTTAACCATATCAAGCAAAAGTTGTTGGGGGGTGGTAACTACAACAAGGGCCAGTTTTCTTCACAGCTTCCATAGAAAATAAAGAAGGCAGGATATTAAAACAGCCCCCCTTACAGAATAGTGTTAAATTATATTAATTTATTTTGTCTTTTTAAATATATATATCAGATAAACTAAATGTTGAAAATGTAAATACAATTACCAAAAGAAATATTATTTTTCAATATTGATAAATATTGAATTTTCTGTGCAGTAGATGCAGCACTATATTCATAATATAATTTGACATACATTATAGTAAACTAAGTACATAGTTGAGCTTTGTCATAAGACTAAACCATTAGTAGTGCCATTGAACCGTAAGAAAAAAAAACAAAAAATAAACCAAACTGTGAGCCTGACCCCATGCAGTATTCACAAGCAACTAGATTATGATGCAGCAGTGCCTGTTTGACCCTGTGTCCCAGGGCTGCGCATGTGTGGCTGTTCAGTCACAATATGGGTGACTGTTAGCATCTTCTAACAGGAATGCCAAGAGTAGATCATTCCAAGTTCATGCAAGCTTTCTCAGCCCAATCGCTTCCTCTCCACAGAGTGCAGTAGATTCTGCCAAGGCCTAGGGGAGTAGCATGCTTTGCCACCTCTCCATGCTAAGTAGTGCTGAGGCTTTGCAATGCATTACAAATTGCCCTCCCAGCTATCTGCAAGGCTAGGTTAATGAAATAGTTGGTGGCTCTCCCTTTCTCATAGTACCTATATAGGCCAGGAGGCAGCAGGCATACCAGAATATATGTGCAAGCTGAGTGTTCCAAAACATATGTATCTTGGCTGCCATACAAGTATGACATTAGGGTTAGTTAGGGGATATTGTGGGGTACATTTTATGCAGTTTGGCAGTTGAGAGGTATGCTCTATGTAGCATATTATGTTGTATATACTGAAATTGAGTTGTGAGAGACTTTACATGGTTAGGCTGTCACACTATTCTATTCTTTAAGAGATAGTGGATGGCCAAAACAACTTTCTGCCATCTGCCTAAGTGGTGTTGATGAATCCTGCTTTTTGTATGAGATGACTTTGGCAAGCGAGGAGATGAACCCTTGCCCAGTACCCATTGTTTAAAGTGTTTGTATCGGGGATGAGTAACCAGTTCCAAGGTTGTCACTCCCCACAGCTGTTTTATTCATGCTAGAAGGCTTCAGTATATTACAAATGCCTGCTGGCTGGCCTGACTGTTTAATGAGAAGGTCAAATGAGATGAATACCTCCCTCTTGAAATAAATCTCCAAGAGTCTAAAAGTTTGACGCCATCATGGCTTGCCACCAGTTTGAAGGTGCTTTTGGAACACAGAGGGATCTCCAGAGTGTATTGTTAAGCATCAGGAGATGCTTGTAGCCCCCTTCAGTGACTTGTATATGCAGCCCAGAGCAGCCTTTGCATGGTACACGGAAGTGCCATTCCTAGTAGAAACAGTTCTCTTACAGTGCTCTGGGCGCCATCTCCCCCATGTCCTCACAGGGGGCTAGCCAGCGGCAGGCCTTTGGAGTCGAGCCACAAGGTAATAATGTTTAGACACCAGGGCCCTCAGTCCCCCTTGCTCCTTTTGAAGTTGAAGTTTGGATATATTTATTTTTTAAAGTCAAAATATACTAATTTATTTTGACATATCCTATTGCATTCAATTTTATGTATTTAACATCATTATTTTCTATGAAAGAGTATTGCAGTACCAGTGGTTGGCCTCGTGTGGTGCTGGACCTAATATTTACTGAGCTGGACTCCACATATTACTGTTTTGATCCTTTTTGGATTTAGTAACTTTAGAAGTGTAGCTTGTGAAAAACAGTAGGCTTATTCTTTTGTGTGTGGGTATCTGTCCCTCCCTAAACTGCTCATAGTACTACCTAAACCCCTTCCACATTCTTCTCTAAACCAGTCCCATTTAGTAGTGAGTATTCCTTTTTTTCAGTTGCTTCCTAGGCCCCTCCCCCATTCACTACGAAGTAGAAAACTTACAAGTGTGAAGATCTTCCAATAGAAAAGACAGGAGAGGTGGCAGTGACTATTTGCAATTATATGTTTATGAATTGCTTTTGAACAATATGGAGTTTGTGAATCTGGACCATTATCTTTGGACACTGTATTAGGGTAACTTGAACACGATTATTTTCACACACTATCTGTGTCCCTATAAGCATACATTATCCCACTATATCTGTGGGGACTTGACAGTTGCTGTACATATACACTATCTTTGTGGGGGCTTGAACATGACTACCTACACACACATTTTTAGTAGAGACTTTAACATTCCCATAATCAAATACTATATGTGTGGGGACTTGAACATCCCTATCAACATAGGCTATCTCTGTAGAAGTTCAACATCACAATAATCACACACTATCTCTGTGAGGACTTGAACATCAATATAGTCACATATTATCTCTGTTGGGACTTGAGCATCCTTAAAACCACACACTATCTCTGTGGGGACTTGAACATCCCTACAGCCATACACTATCCGCGTGAAGACTTTAATGTCACTATAGCGCATTCACTGTCTTTATGGGGACGTGCACATTATTACCTTAATACACCCCCTCTGTTGGAACTGGATTGCTCCTATAATCCTACACTATCTCAATTTTCACTTGAACATCCTTATCTTCATACTCTATCTGTTTAGAGTTTTGAACATTATCTTTACACACTACTTCAAAACTTCTATAATCATACACTATCTCTGTGGGAAATTGAACATCATTATCTTCACCTGCTGTCTTCGTACAATCACAAGCTATCTCTCCTGGGGTTTGACCACCACAACAAACACTCATTATCTATTAGGAGGGTTAAACATGCTAATATAGACACACTGTTTCTGATTTCACGTGAACATCATTATCTTTGCATAGTATCTTAGTGGGTCCTGAACATGATTATCCTCACAGGTAGTCTTAGAGGGACTTGGACATCAATATAACTACAGAATATCTCTGTGGGGATTTGGACATCACTATAATTACATACTATCTTTGTGGGCACTTGAGCATCCCTATAAGCACACACTATCTCTAGGGGGACTTGAACATCCTTATAACCACACACTATCCCTGTGGGGACTTGAGCATGCCTATAACCACACAATATCTCTATGGGAACTTGGTCATCACTATAGTCACATACTTTCTTTGTGGGGACTTAAACATGCTTACCTTCACCCTTCACCTCTTTGATTTGAATGTTCCTATAATTATATACTATCACTGTTTTATCTTGAGCATCCTTATCTGCACACTCTATCTGTGTGGAGATTTGAACATTGTTTTTAAACATTATTTCAGTGAGGACTCAAACAAGAAGATTGTCTTCACTCACTATCTCCATAGCGACTATAATCACAATAACCACACACTAGCTCTGTAGTGGCTTGAAAATCATTATTTGCACACTCTTTGGGTAAGATGACTCATACCTTATCTGTACACCCAACACATTGGCCATCATTATGCGTCTGGCGGTCACATGACCACCAGACTTGCGGTGGCAGTCCCACCACCAATAGGCTGGCGGTGGGACCGCCACATTATGACCATGGTGGAGCTGCCACAGTCGGACCACCGACACGGTCCCGGAGACTTTAATCTGCCAGGCAGGGCTGCTTGCAGCACCACCCTGGGGATTTCGAGCCCTCATACCACCAGCCTTTCCAAGGTGGTTTACACCATGGAAAGGCTGGTGGAATGGGGGCTGCCCATGTACTTGGCATGGGCAGTGCAGGGGCCCCCATGTACAGCCCAGTTGTTCATTCCACTGCCCGAGTTACGGGCAGTGGAACGCATGATGGGTGCTGCTGCACCCGCCGCACACCCACATTGGCGCTGTCAACATTAGGAGCTGATGTCAATGTTAAGGCCCTGTCCACCGCAGGGCCTGTGGGTGGAAATTCTGTTCCCACCTGCCAGCCCTGTGGTGAACTCCTCATAGAGTCGGCAAGGTTCAGGCCCCAAAAGTGGCCTAAAGGTGGAAAGAGTTTGGCTGACGGCCTCCGCTGCCCGCCTTACTCATAATGAGGGCCATTGTCTCTGGGGGACGTGGACATCACTATGACAACACACTATCTCTCTGGGAAGTTGAGCATCCCTATAATAACACATTATCTTTGTGGGGACTTGAACATCACAATCTTAACACATTACCATTGTGGAGACTTGAACATCACAATAACCGCACAACATCTCGCTGGGCACACACAAGAACATCGATATAATAAAACACTAAGGTCCTCATTACAACATTGGCGGTAAATCCCGCTTACCGCCGTGCAGAAGACTGCCAACACACTGATGCGGCAGTGGAATACCGCTACAACTATTACGACCCACAGCCCGGAATCCGCCAAAATCCAGACACCCACACAAGTCCGCCACACCAAAGGTCAGTGATAAACCGGCGATAACAAAACCAACACCGTCACACCAACAGGAATACGCCCACACTATCATGACCCACAAATCAACGTGGGGGTCTTTGAACCCCGGTAAACCATTGGCAGTACACACCATCGCGCTCTAAATACACACACATTTACAAAACACAACCACATTGGACAAATCGAAATGCACACACCTGATACACATACACACACCAAATCCAAAATAAAACACACACCCACATCACCCACAAACCCCTACTACCAAAAATTCTGAAAGAAGGCCAGAGAGAGACACCACCAGCGACAACACTAGCATCCACAGGCACACAACACCATCACTCACACAACATCCACGCACCTCAGACAACACACACAAACACATCCCCTCACACATCACAACCGACACCACCTCACACATCACCTACACCACATCATGGCACCTCAAAGACACCCCAGGTTCTCTGAGGAGGAGCTCAGGGTCATGGTGGAGGAAATCGTCCGGGTAGAGCCACAGCTATTTGGATCACAGGTGCAGCACACCTCCATTGCTAGGAAGATGGAGCTATGGCGCAGAATCGTAGACAGGGTCAACGCAGTGGGACAGCATCCAGGAACATGGGATGACATCAAGAAGAGGTAGAACGACCTACGGGGAAAGGTGCATTCCGTGGTCTCAAGACACCAGATTGAAGTACAGAGGACTGGCAGCGGAACCCCACCTCCTCCCCCACAACTAACAACATGGGAGGTGCAAGTCTTGGCTATACTGCATCTTGAGGGCCTCGCAGGAGTAGCAGGAGGGATGGACTCTGGTAAGTCAAAGCTTTACTATTACATCCCCCACCCTACCTGCATGCTGTCACATACCCCACCCTCACCCTCACCCCATCACTCCAACACCTCACAAATGTCCCACTATAATAACCCACCCATCCCAACACCAAGCCCTGCATGTAACACCAAAGCATGGACACCCATCACCAATCCATGTCCACTAAAGATACCCACACAGACCCCAAATGAACACACATGAGTACAGGGTCACCAACCATTGCACACATTGGCACACACAGATGCAATAATCATGTCTTTACACCCCTGCAGGACCCCTACCCAATGTCACCGGACAGGAGGTTCCAGACATGTCCACTCCCCCCACAGAAGAGGTCCACAGTGATGACAGCAGCTCTGTCCAACTGGATCAAGATGACCAGTCTGGCCCATCAGGGACCTCGGGACAATCGGTTCCCCTGACACTGGCACATGCCACTACTGAGCCTCCCCCCCTCAGGAAACACCAGCACAGCACCCACCCAGTGGGCCCATCCCTCTATCCCCAGGACACGTCAAGCAGCAGTGTGTCCACCACTACAGGGAACCCAGGCAAACCCACCACCCCAAGAAAATCAGGGACCTGGGGCAGCAGCAGTGGGCACACCATTCAGGGGACAGAGGCACAGAAAAACAGGGGAACTGGGAGGACTGCTGTGCGACAGGGGGAGGATAGGCCCAGGGAACCCACTCTTCACGAGGCCCTCTCCAACATCATGGGAGTGTACAATCATTCCCAAGAGACAATGGCAACGGTACTGGCCAAGTTTCAGGAGACCCAGCGGATGCAGGATGAACAGTATCTGGGGATCAGGGAGGAACTCAAGTCCATCAACACCGCCCTGGTCACCATTGTAGGGGTGCTGAAGGACCTTGTGAACACCAGGAGGGACACTGTGGCACGACAAGGAGCCCCTGACACTAGCCTGGATGATGAACAGCCCACCACCTTCGCTGGCGCTAGTGGACAGGAGGCACCGCAACAGGACCACGACACCAGCACCCCACCCCCTGCAGATGGAGAACCACCCTGCAAACGGTCCCTGAGATCCAGGACAAAGACAGAGAACAATGCAGAGACCCCCACCAGGAAATGAGACCCCCCCTGAATGTCATCCTTCTGTCCTGCTTCGTCATCCTGTCATCCATCAACTGTCCTAGCTCCACTTCATATGCCCCTTTGGACAATGCACCTGTGAAACAAGTAGACTGGACTCTGCCATGGACAATCCTCCATCATCACCCCTGCCCATTTTACAACCCCCTCCACTAATTTGCACTGAAATAAACACCCTTGAATCACAAAACAATCTGGAGTCAGTCTGTGCTTTCACAAATGTGTATTTGCAATAACTCTGGAAAATAGCAATGTCGATTGTATTGTCAACATACCGATGTAACACAGCTCTAGTCCATGAGGTAATATAGCAGAGGTCACACAGTGGGACCCACATCTGTGAAATGGAAAGGCAAAGTGACAAGTCAGGGTCCATACACTGGGTGAAAGTGACAGACATATGATAGGTCTAACAATTGTATGAGATGTGTAAGGCAGTGACATCTTCTTACCTGTGTCTCACTGGACACAGGAAGTATTGCAGGATAACGTTGTTTCTGTTGTCCATATCCTCTTCTTCTGCCTCATCTTCTTCACTGTCCACAGGCTCCACAGCTGCCACAAGACCTCCTTCTGGACCATCCTCCTGCAGAAAAGGCACCTGCTGTCGCAAAGCCAGGTTGTGCAGCATACAGCAGGCCACAATGATCTGGCACACCTTCTTTGGTGAGTAGAATAGGGAACCACCCGTCAGATGGAGGCACTGGAATCTGGCCTTCAGTAGGCCGAAGGTGCGTTGGATCACCGTCCTAGTTCACCCATGTGCCTCATTGTGGCGTTCCTCTGCCCTTGTCCTGGGATTCCTCACTGGGTTCAGTAGGCATGACAGGTTGGGGTAACCAGAGTCACCTGCAAATATCGAGGGACAACTGTTAGACACACACTAACCCTTAGGGACAACCCCATACCCAGACACCTATTCACACTGTATTGGGTCCTTGGCCTCACCTATTAGCCACACACGGTGCGTCTGGAGTTGCCCCATCACATAAGGGATGCTGCTATTCCTCAAAATGTAAGCGTCATGCACTGAGCCAGGAAACTTGGCATTCACATGGGAGATGTACTGGTCTGCCAAACACACCATCTGCACATTCATCGAATGGTAGCTCTTCCGGTTTCTGTACACCTGTTCACTCCTGCGTGGGGGTACTAATGCCACATGTGTCCCTTCAATGGCACCAATGATGCTGGGGATATGTCCCATGGCATAGAAGTAACCTTTCACTGAGGACAAATCCTCCACCAGAGGGAACACGATGTAGCTGCGCATGTGTTTCAGCAGGGCAGACAACATTCTGGACAACACGTTAGAGAATATTGGCTGGGACATCCCTGATGCAATGGCCACTGTTGTTTGAAAGGAACCACTTGCCAGGAAATGGAGTACTGACAGGACCTGCACTAGAGGGGGTATCCCTGTGGGATGGCGGATAGCTGACATCAGGTCTGGCTCCAACTGGGCACACAGTTCCTGGATTTTTGCACAATCAAGTCTGTATGTGACTATTATGTGTCTCTCTTCCATTGTCGACAGGTCCACCAAGGGTTCGTACACCGGATGATGCCGCCATCTCATCACCTGCCCCAGCAGACGTGCCCTATGGAGGAGAACAGCGAGCAGAGAGTCAACCAACACTGAGGTATCACAAATTGTTATTTGCTGAAAATGTATTAATCCGCAATGTGCTTGTAACTGTGTGTATTCCAGGCCTAGATAGGTGTGACGCAGTTATTATTAATGCCATGTGGCCCCCTGAAATGGCGGCTGCCTGACCTGTAAGGTGGGACAAGGGGATATGAGGTCACTGCGCTGGCATTGTACACTGTTGCGGTGGGCGATTAAAGACTGCGGCGCAATTCAGTATTGGTTAACATTGGGCCCTATGGGTCCCAGAGCCAATGACTATGTACGTCGGCGGTGACTGTTCACAACGGCGCAGCCGTGACCACCATTTTTGTCTGTTCACTCACTTGATACCTGACCTTCAACAGGAGAGGACCTACCTTGCAAGTGCTGCTGTGACCTGTGTCTGGAAGCGACAATGGCTCAAGTGTCTGGGGAAATGGCCCCTGCCTTCACTTCAGAGGAGTTGGAGAAAGTAGTGGATGGGGTCCTCCCCCAGTACACTCAACTGTACGGTCTTCCAGACAAACAGATGAGTACACTGTGAGCCTGCCAAATGGGCAAAGCCTGATTTGAGTGGTGTGGCTGGAAGAAACATGGGGGGGGCTGAGGCCTACATGTGCGGATGCTGAGTGTTTGTGCATCATGGCATGGGTGGGAACTGGTAGACAATGAGTATGACAGTCTGACCGGGTGAGTAATGTCCTTTCCCCCTGTACCATTCCTCTACGTCAGCGCCCACCAGAAGAAGGCTATTTGGCGTGCCATCGTCAAGGACATCCGGACCCTGGGGGTCTACCACAGACAGAGTACCCACTGCTGTAAAAGATGGGAGGACCTGTGCCGCTGGAGAAAGGAGACGGCGGAGGCCCAGTTGGTGATGGCATCCCAACGTGGAAGGGGTGCCCGTCACACCATGACCCCCCTGATGTTCCGGATCCTGGCGGTGGCTTATCTGGAGTTGGATGGACGCTTGAGGGCATCACAGTAGCCACAAGGGGGTGAGTACACTCTCATTCAGCTGACTCTACGTTCATTACAAGGTGTCTGGACGGGGGGAGGTGGGCTGTGGGTTCCCCTAGGCCAGGGCGATCTTGGTAGGCAAGGTCTCTTGTGAGGCAGGATATGTGGCACCCCAACCCCACTAGTGGTAAGAGCCATCTACACTTAGTCAGGCTCCTGTGACTTCCAGGTGTGCAGCAATTGGGCTTAGGCCTCATATCCCATGGTCATGTGAAAAATCTAGGAACTGTAAGTGCATGGCGTAGTGCAGAGGGCTGCTCACTGTCTGTTGTGTCCGCCAACGGTAGTAGTGTTGCATGCACTGAGCATGTCTTTCTTCTGTCACCACCCCCCACATTTTGTTGTCTCCTTGTTCTTGTCTGCAAAGCATCATCAGGTGGAAGAGCATTGTAATGCATCCCACTTGGCCCTGGAGGGTGAAGCAACAGAGTCTGAAGCCACCAGTGGGATGGAGGGCGAGGGGAGCTCCATGACAGGGACAGGAGCAGAGACCAGCTACATCGACCCCTCCTCTGATGGGAGCTCCCTTGCGGTGGCAGGCCCCTCTATGCCCACCGCATTAACAGGTACAGCCGCCACCCCCCATACCAGCACCGCCCTCCCAGCAGCCCCTCAGCGTGTGTCCCGTGCCTGCTCACCCAGGAGGGTGGGCATCTCCTTTGCCCCAGGCACCTCAGGCCCTGCCCCAGTCAGCCCTTCTTCCCTCAGTGAGGAGGCTATTGACCTCCCGCAATCCCTCGCTGTTGGGCAGTCTACCATTGTGAATGCCATCCAGTGTGTTGAGAGGTATTTGCAACAAACTAATGCATACCTGAAGGGCATTCATTCTGGCTAGGCAGCCCAACAGAGAGCATTTCAGGCTCGGGCCTCAGCACTGATGTCAGCCATTGTCCCTGTGTCCAGCCTTCCCCCTCCAACCTCCTCCACCCAGACCCAATCCCCTGTACCTCAGCCTATCCCAAGCACACCATCAGACCAGCATGCACACACATCAACACACAAGAGTTGCTCAGGCAAACATAAGCACCACACATCCCAGAGGCACTCACACAAGCACCATCCCCATGCAGATACACCAACATCCACTGTGTCCCCATCCTTCACGTCCTCCTCCTCCCTCCCTGTCTCGTCTCTACTCACACCTGCATGCACTACATCCTCAGCCACTACCTACATCACCAGCATGCCCATCACCACACACCGCTCACGTGCAATCACCACCCCCACTACCATTCACACATCTCCTGTGTCCTCTCCCAGTGTGTCTGTGAGTCCTCCTCCCAAAGTACACAAACGCAGGCACACACCCACCCAACAGCCATCGACCTCACAACAGCCTGCAGCCCATGCACCTTCACCCAAATTCTGCAAACATACACCTCCTACAACCACTACCTCTTCCTCCACTCCCAGCCCCCTCCATCTACCTGTCCCAGTGTGTCTAAAAAACTTTTCCTGGCTAACATTGACTTCTTCCCTACACCTCCGCCCCGTCCTTCCCCTAGGACCAGGCTTTCCAGGTCCCAACCCAGCACCTCAGCCACCATATCACCAGGCACAGTGGTGCCAGCAACTGCGGGCTATTGGAGTCCACCAACCAACAGGGCTGCGAGTGTGCGACGGAGCGAGGGCAAGGACATTCCACCACCTGCCAAAGTCAAAAGGTTGCCCACATCCCGGAGGGAAAAGTAGAAAACAGCTGCCACCAAGGGCTCAGGGAAAATGAAAGGGGATGGTGGCAAGACAGCTACGCCACCATCCAAGGTGGGGAAGGGCCAGAAAATAAAGGGCATGGTGGCACTATCAATTGGACCAGTGTCAAAACTTCAGTCCACGCCGATGCCAAACTGTACGTCCGAGAAGACCTGCACAGCTGTCATTGAGGCCGCCACCAGCACCGCAGTCCCTGAGCCTGCCACCAGCACTGCAGTCACTGAGCCCACCACCACCACAGCAGTCACTGAGCCCACCACCAGCACCGCAGTCACTGACCCCACCACCAGCACCGATGCCACAGAGGCCGCTGCCAGCACTGATACCACAGAGGCCGCCGCAAGCACCACCGCCAGCACCAATGCCACAGAGGCTGCCGCCAGCACTGATGCCACAGAGCCCGACACCGCCAGCACCGCAGCGGATGACCCCGCCGCAAGCACCGCCAGCACCACCAGCGGCCCAGCATCATCCTGAGCCTGTGGCACCACCGCAGACATGGCTGCCATCCCCAGTGGTCAGTCGTCCGAAGCTGGTGGTCAGTTCCAGGAACCTGGGCAGCTTCCATGATGCACTACTTTCTGTGGAGAAAGGCATCCACTACCTCTGTCCTTGGCACGATGAAGCACTCTGGGCACAAAGCCCCCTCCAGAACCAGTGGAGAATCACATCCACTACCTCTGTCCTTGGCAGGATGAAGCACTCTGGGCACAAAGCCCCCTCCAGAACCAGTGGAGAATCACACCCACTACCTCTGTCCTTGGCAGGATAAAGCACTCTGGGCACAAAGTCCCCTCCAGAACCAGTGGAGAAAGGCATCCACTACCTCTGTCCTTGGCAGGATGAAGCACTCTGGGCAAAAAGCCACCCCCAGAACCAGTGGAGAAAGGCATCCACCTGAGAGAGACTGTGGCTTTACACTCGCCAGGATACAGCAGGGGGCCAACCACCCACTGTAAAGACTTGAGAGACTGTGGCTTTGCACTCCCCAGGATAAGTCAGGGGGCAAACCACCCACTGTAAAGACGTGAGAGACTGTGGCTTTGAACTCCCCAGGATAAGTCAGTGGGCAAACCACCCACTGTAAAGACTTGAGAGACTGTGGCTTTGCACTCCCCAGCATGCAGCAGTGGGCAAACCACCCACTGGAGAGACTTGAGAGACTGTGGCTTTGCACTCCCCAGGATACAGCAGTGGGCATGGAGCCCCCTCGTGGATCAGTGGCGTCATGCACTCATCTGGCTGAGGTTCCCCCCCTTCCCTTCCCCCTGAGGGGCCTGTTTCATTTCAATCTGATGCCCCTGCAGTGTTCTCTCCGTTTGGAGTCTTGTATCGAGTGTTGGCCTCGCCCATGCATTTTGGGCCCAGTGGTCCACGGACTATAATTGGTGCACTATCCGGACTTGTGTAGTTGGTGTACATAATTGTATATACTGTATTTCAAGTTTTGACTAATGGATTTTTATTTATTACAATCGTTCAACTCATTTCCTTTTGTCCTTGCGTTCTTCCAGGTGGGTTGGGGGGTGTAAATGTAATGGTGCAGCATGTATTTGTGTGTATGTTGTTGTGGGTGAGGGCGGGGGTGGGGGTTTTGCGTGTTGCGTGTGTGTCACTCTCTTTTCCATCCCCTCTTCCCTGTGTTGTAGGTGCAGTACTCACCGTGGTCATCGCCGCCATCTTTGGTGCTCCTGATAGAGGAGCAGGAATACCATCGTAGGGAGTTTTTGGAGTTCTGGTTCCATGGTGTCCTGGTTCCTCGTGGGGTGTGGAGTGGTGAGTTTTTTCCCTTCCAAGTCCTGTTTCTGCCGTGCTTTTGTTCGCGTTGGTTCCGCCCCAGAAAAGGTGACGGATTGGCCTCTCACAATAGTGTGGGCGGTACATTGTTTTCCGCCTGTCTGATGGCGTTGTCCGAAGCGCTGTTTGTTTGTACCACCGTGACGGTCGGAGTGTTAAAGTGGCTGTCTATCTTGGTGGTTTCTGCCACGGTCGTGATTCAATTTTTTTCCCGTGGCCTGTTGGCGGTATTACCGCCGCTTTAACACCGACCGCCAGGGTTGTAATGGAGCCTATGTGGCATATTTGTAAGCCACTTGCGCCACATTAGCATCATTTTATTATGCTAATATGGCATTGAGGGGGCATTTTCGTTGTGCCATATTTACAATATGGTGTAATGCATGCATTGCACCACTTTATAAACCCTTGCTCACTATTGGTGATTATGGATTAACTCCTCACAAGGATAGTAGCATCTGGTCAAGTCCTCACAAGGATGGCTCTGTACGTGTGATTAAGTAACAATATTTTCGCAAATTTGAAGCAGGGTCCTGTATCATGAATTTTTTCTTGACATTTTTCCGTTATTAGTATATTTATAAAATATTGGGAAAGGTTAGTCCCTACAAGGCAGGTATCCACACACAGGCCCTCATTATGAACTCAGGGGGATTTCCCACTGAGTTCTGAGATGGCGGTCTAAACACAGACCGACAGACCGTTGATGACCCCGCCAGCCCAATAAACTACATTCTGCTGGGCCTGGACATTGCCGACGGCACCACATGGAGCCGTCAGCAATGTAGCAGTGCGGCGGATGCAGCAGCACCCGTCGCGCATATCACTGCCCGTAAATCCGGCAGTGACATGCGCAACGGGACTGTGCATGGGGACCCATGCACTACCCATGCAAGGTGCATGGGCAGTGCAGAGGCCCCCAGGGAGGCCCTGGGGCACCCATTTCCCCAGCCTCTCCCTGGTGGGTGTAGGAAAGCCCCATCTTGCATGGCAGGTTACCCCTATTTTTTACTTGTGTGTCAGTTTGTTTTTGTCTGTCTCACTGGGATCCTGCTCGCCAGGACCCCAGTGCTCACAGTTGTGGCCTGAATGTGTTCCCTGTGTGGTGCCTAACTGTGTCACTGAAGCACTGCTAATCAGAACCTCAGTGCTTATGCTCTCTCTGCTTTTAAAATTGTCACTGCAGGCTAGGGACCATTTTTACCAATTCTCATTGGCACACTGGAACACCCTTATAATTCCCTAGTATATAGTACCTAGGTTCCCAGGGTATCCCTATGGGCTCCAGCCTTTCTTTTGCCACCCAAAGGGAGCTCAGACACTTCTTACACAGGACTGCCACTGCAGCCTGAGTGAAATAATGTCCACGTTTTTACACTGTTGCAGCCATTTTACACTGCACGTAAGTAACTTATAAGTCACCTATATCTAACCCTCACTTGGTGAAGGTTAGGTGCAAAGTTACTAAGTGTGAGGGCACCCTGGCACTAGCCAAGGTGGCCCCATATAGTTCAGGGCAATTTCCCCAGACTTTGTGAGCGCGGGGACACCATTACACGTGTGCACTACATATATGTCAATCCCTATATGTAGCTTCACAATGGTAACTCTGAATATGGCTATGTAACATGTCTAAGATCATGGAATTGTCCCCCATACTAAATCTGGTATTGGTGTGCCAATCCCATGCATCCCTGGGGCTCCATCATGGACCCCGGGTACTGACAAACCAGCTCTCTGGGGTTTTCACTGCAGCTACCGCTGCCACCAACCCACAGACAGGCTTCTGCCCTCCTGGGGCCTGGGCAGCCCAGTCCCAGGAAGGCAGAACAAAGGATTTCCTCTGAGAGAGCGTGTTACACCCTCTCCCTTTGGAAATAGGTGTTAAGGGCTGGGGAGGAGTAGCCTCCCCCAGCCTCTGGAAATGCTTTGAAGGGAACAGATGGTGCCCTCCTTGCATAAGCCAGTCTGCACCGGTTGAGGGATCCCCCAGCCCCTGCTATTGCGCGAAACTGGACAAAGGAAAGGGGAGTGAACACTCCCCTGTCCATCACCACCCCAGGGGTGGAGCCCAGAGCTCCTCCAGTGTGTCCCAGACCTCTGCCATCTTGAATGCAGAGGTGTGAGGGCACAATGGAAGCCTCTGAGTGGCCAGTGCCAGAAGTTGACGTCAGAGACCCCTGTGATAGGTGCTTACCTGACTAGGTGGCCAAACCTCCTCTGAGTGCTAATTAGGGTCTCTCCTGTGGGCTTCTCTTCAGATAAAGAATGCAATAGCTCACCAGAGTTCCTCTACATTTCCCTCTTTGACTTCTGCTAAGGATCGACCGCTGACTGCTCCAGGACGCCTGCAAAACTGCAACAAAGTAGCAAGAAGACTACCAGCGACATTGGAGCACCTAATCCTGCCAGCTTTCTCGACTGTTTCCTGGTGGTGCATGCTCTGGGGCTGTCTGCCTTCACCCTGCACTGGAAGCCAAGAAGAAATCTCCTGTGGGTCGACGGATTCTTCCCCCTGCTAATACAGGCACCAAACTTCTGCTTCACAGGTCCCCTGGGTCCCCTCTCATCATGACGAGCATGGTCCCTGGAACACAGGAGCTGGATCCATTGGACCCTGACAGTACAGTGGTCCATCTGTCCAAATTTGGTGGAGGTAAGTCCTTGCCTCCCCACGCCAGACAGTAATCCTGTGTGCTGCGTGAACTGCAACTGCTAGGGCTTCTGTGCACTTTTGCAAGGAATCTTTCATGCACTGCACAGCTGAGGTCCCCAGCACTCTGTCCTGCATTGCTCAACTCGCTGACTTGACCACTGGCTTCGTGGGACCCTCCTTTGTAGTGTTGAGATGACCACCATGCTCAGTTTTCTTGAACCCATGTTCAAGTACTTCTGTGGGTGATGCCTGCTTATGCATGGGCTCTCTGAATTGCTGAGCATCCCTTCTATCTCTTCCTCCAAGGGGCGACCTCCTGGTCCTTCCTGGGCCTGGGCAGCACCCATTTTCTTCATCCGTGACCTTTGCAGCTAGCAAGGCTTGTTTGCAGGGTCATGGTCAAGGCTTGTTTGTGTGGGACATCTTCTGTGCAAAGGAGAAGTTCCTGGCACCTTCTGTTGTTACATAATCTTCAGCTTCTTCCACCCAGAGGCAGCCATTTTGCACCTTCATCCTGCCCCCAGGACACTTTTGTGACTCTTGGACTTTGTCCCCTTCCTTTGCAGGTCCTCAGGTCCAGGAATCCATCTTCAGTGCTTTGCAGTCTGTTGTGGTCTTTGCAGAATCTCCTATCACAACCTTAGTGTGTTTCTGAGGAAGGAGGGTCAATTTACTCCCACATTTCAGGGTCTTGGGGTGGGGTATCTTGGACACCCTTAGTGTTTTCTAACACTCCCAGTGACCCTTACACACTACACTAGACCTTGTGTCCCTAAGTGGTTCGGATTCCACTTTCTTAGTATCTGGTTTATGTTGCCCCTAGGCCTTATGGCATCCTATTGTATTCTACAGTGTTTGCACTACTTTTCTAACTGTTTACTTACCTGATTTTGGTTTGTGTGTATATTTTGTGTATTTTACTTACCTCCTAAGGAAGTATATCCTCTGAGATATTTTTGGCACATTGTCACTAAAATAAAGTAGCTTTATTTTTAGTAACTCTGAGTACTGTGATTCTTATGATGTAGTGCTATATGATATAAGTGGTATAGTAGGAGCTTTGCATGGCTCTTAATTCAGCCTAAGCTGCTCTGCTATAGCTACCTCTATCAGCCTAAGCTGATAGAACACTACTAATCTACTAATAAGGGATAACTGGGCCTGGCACAAGGTGTAAGTACCATCAGGTCCCTACTATAAACCAGGCCAGCCTCCTACAGCGGGCTATACCACCAGGGAAAGGCTGGGGGAAATGCAGATTCATTATCCGGCGAGCAGAGCTGCTTGCAGCACTGCCCTGTCAGATAAGGAACTTCGCCTTTGTCAGGCTGCCTAGCGGCGGGAGCCTGGCAGTGGAGGAGTTCTGCCCGTGGCGGTCTCCATATGAACATTATATGGCGGTCCGGACCGCCGTGTTCATAATGAGGCATGGTAACACATTGTAGCCCTTCTTAAAAATGTTGTTGGACCTGGCCCTTTTTGCAGGGTGCTCTCCAAGCTTTTGCCTTTTTCCTCCTATTTTTTCTGACCTGTTTTTGTTGGCTTTAGGACTCTGAGCACTTTACCACTGCTAACCAGTGCTAAAGTGCATATGCTTTCTGTCTAAAATGTATTTGATTGGTTTATCCATGAATGGTATATTTGAATACCAGTAAGTCCCTAGTATAGTGTACCGTGTGAGCCAAGGGCCTGTAAGTCAAATGCTACTAGTCAGCCTGTAGCACTGATTGTGCCACCCACATGAGTAGCCCTGTAAATATGCCTCAGGCCTGTCATCGCAGTGTCTGTGTGTGCAGTTTTAACCAGTTCTGTGCCGAGGCCGTAATGGTTACGTCCTGCGACACAGTGCTGCTGTGCCCAGGACGTAACCATTACGTCCTGGGCACCCAGCCCAGAGGGAGTGCTAGCGCTCCCTCTGTGGGGTTCACCCCCACTTCCCCAAGTCAGGGATGGAAGGGGAAGCCCTTCCCCTTCCACCCTCACCCCTCCTGTGACGTCAGCGCGCGAGCGCGGGCTGATTGTCACAATGCCTCCTCCTTCGCGCTGGAAGATCAGCTTCCAGCGCGATGATCGGAAGAGAAATGCTTTGCATTCCTCTGATCACGTGGAGGATGCAGAGAGGCTTCAAAGGGAAGGAAATGTATTTCCTTCCCTTTGAAGTCTCTCTCTGCGTTTTGGCAGGCGGATTGTAAAGCAATCCGGCTGTCAAAACGCCCACTAGACACCAGGGATGTCTTTTTGAAAAATTAAACTGGCATAAGAGAGCGACCCCTTGGGCAAGGGTCGCTCCCAGGGGGGGCATTTTTTTTAAGGCCTTTTCTGCCCCCTCTGGGGATCTGCCCCTGGGGGGGCAGAAACCTCTAGGCACCAGGGATATATATTTTTTTTTTTTTTTAGTATTTGGTTTTTGAGGTGGGGAGCGACCCCTTACGCAAGGGTCGCTCCCCTAGGGGGCAAATTATATTACGGCCATTTCTGCCCCCCTTGGGGGCAGATTGGCCTATTTTTATGAGGCCGATCTGCCCCCGGCACCGGGGATTTTTGTTGTTGTTGTTGTTTTACAGATGGGGAGCGTCCCCTTAGGCAAGGGTCGCTCCCCTGAAGGGGCAAATTGTATTTAGGCCATTTCTGCCCGCTTTAGGGGCAGTCGGCCGAATTTAGGTCAATCTGCCCCCAAGGGGGGCAGAAAGCACAAGGCACCAGGGATTTTTTTTTGCGCTGTCACGCAAGGGGAGCGACCTTGTAGGCAAGGGTCGCTCCCCGGGGGTTGGGGGGGGCAAATTTATTTTAGGCCATTTCTGCCCCCCCAGGGGCAGATCGGCCTATTGTTATTAGGCCGATCTTCCCCCAGGGGGGACAGAAACCTCTAGGCGCCAGGGCAATTTTTCTTTTTTGTTTGTTTGTTTTTTTAGGGACGGGGAGTGACCCCTTAGGCAAGGGTCGCTCCCCTTGAGGGGCAAATTGTATTTAGGCCATTTCTGCCCGCTTTGGGGGCAGATCGGCCGATTTTAGGTCAATCTGCCCCCAAGGGGGGCAGAAACCACTAGGCACCAGGGATCTTTTTTTTGCGCCGTTACGCAAGGGGAGCGACCTTGTAGGCAAGGGTCGCTTCCCAGGGGTGTGGGAGGGCAAATTTATTTTAGGCCATTTCTGCCCCCCCTGGGGGCAGATCGGCCTATTGTTATTAGGCCAATCTGCCCCCAGGGGGGGCAGAAACCTCTAGGCGCCTGGGCAAAATTATTATTATTATTATTATTATTTTTTTTAGAGATGGGGAGCGACCCCTTAGGCAAGGGTCGCTCCCCTAGAGGGGCAAATTGTATTTAGGCCATTTCTGTCCGCTTTGGGGGCAGATTGGCAGATTTTAGGTCAATCTTCCCCAAGGGGGGCAGAAACCACTAGACACCAGGGATCTTTTTTTTTACGCCGTAACGCAAGGGGAGCGACCCCGGGGGGGTTAGGAATCAAATTTATTTTAGGCCATTTCTGCCCCCCCAAGGGCAGATCGGCCTATTGTTATTAGGCGATCTGCCCCCGGGGGGCAGAAACCTCTAGGCGCCAGGCCTAATTTTTTGTTTGTGTTTTTTGTTGTTGTTTTTTTTGTTTTTTTAGAGATGGGGAGCGACCCCTTAGGCAGGGGTCCCTCCCCTGGAGGGGCAAATTGTATTTAGACCATTTCTGCCTCCCTTGGGGGCAAATCGGCCGATTTTAGGTGAATCTGCCCCAAGGGGGGGTAGAAACCACTAGGCACTGGGGATCTTTTTTTTTTTGCGTTGTCACGCAAGGGGAGCGACCCCTTAGGCAAGGGTCGCTCCCCGGGGGGGTGGGGATCAAATTTAGGCCATTTCTGCCCACCCCTGGGGCCGGCTGAGCTAGAGGCCAAAATCCACAGGTAGGCACTTTGCAAAAAACACCTCTGTTTTCTGTGAAAAAATGTGATGTGTCCATGTTGTGTTTTGGGCCCTTTCCTTTGGTGGGCGCTAGGCCTACCTGCACAAGTGAGGTACCATTTTTATCGGGAGACTTGGGGGAACGGTGGGTGGAAAGGAAATTTGTGGCTCCTCTCAGATTCCAGAACTGTCTGTCACCGAAATGTGAGGAAAATGTGTTTTGTTAGCCAAATGTTGAGGTTTGCAAAGGATTCTGGGTAACAGAACCTGGTCAGAGCCCCACAAGTCACCCCATCTTGGATTACCCTAGGTGTCTAGTTTTCAGAAATGTGCTGGTTTGCTAGGTTTCCCTAGGTGCCGGCTGAGCTAGAGGCCAAAATCCACAGGTAGGCACTGTTTTCTGTGAAAAAATTTGATGTGTCCATGTTGAGTTTTGGGCCATTTCCTTTCGTGGGCGCTAGGCCTACCCGCACAAGTGAGGTACCATTTTTATCGGGAGACTTGGGGGAATGCTGGGTGGAAGGTAATTTGTGGGTCCTCTCAGATTCCAGAACTTTCTGTCACCAAAATGTGAGGAAAATGTGTTTATTTAGCCAAATTTTGAGGTTTGCAAATGGTTTCTGGGTAACAGAACCTGGTCAGAGCCCCACAAGTCACCCCATCTTGGATTCCCCTAGGTCTCTAGTTTTCAAAAATGCACAGGTTTGGTAGGTTTCCCTAGGTGCCGGCTGAGCTAGAGGCCAAAATCTACAGGTAGGCACTTTGCAAAAAACACCTCTGTTTTCTTTAAAAAAATGTGATGTGTCCACGTTGCATTTTGGGGCATTTCCTGTCGCGGGTGCTAGGCCTACCCGCACAAGTGAGGTATCATTTTTATCGGGAGACTTGGGGGAACACTGGGTAGAAGGAAATGTGTGCTCTTCTCTGATTCCAGAACTTTCTGTCACCAAAATGTGAGGAAAATGTGTTTTTTTAGCCAAGTTTTGAGGTTTGCAAAGGATTCTGGGTAACAGAACCTGGTCAGAGCCCCACAAGTCACCCAATCTTGGATTCCCCTAGGTCTCTAGTTTTCAGAAATGTACAGGTTTGGTAGGTTTCCCTAGGTGCTGGCTGAACTAGGGGCAAAAATCTACAGGTAGGCACTTGGCAAAAAACACCTCTGTTTTCTGTCAAAAAATGGGATGTGTCCACGTTGTGTTTTGGGGCATTTCCTGTCGCGGGCGCTAGGCCTACCCACACAAGTGAGGTATCATTTTTATCGGGAGACTTGGGGGAACCTAGAATAGCAAAACAAGTGTTATTGCCCCTTGTCTTTCTCTACATTTTTTCCTTCCAAATATAAGAGAGTGTGTAAAACAGACGTCTATTTGAGAAATGCCCTGTAATTAACATGCTAGTATGGGCAAACCGGAATTCAGAGATGTGCAAATAACCACTGCTTCTCAACACCTTATCTTGTGCCCATTTTGGAAATACAAAGGTTTTCTTGATAGCTATTTTTTACTCTTTATATTTCAGCAAATTAATTGCTGTATACCCGGTATAGAATGAAAACCCACTGCAGGGTGCAGGTCATTTATTGGCTCTGGGTACCTAGAGTTCTTGATGAACCTACAAGCCCTATATATCCCGCAACCAGAAGAGTCCAGCAGACGTAATGGTATATTGCTTTAAAAAATCTGACATTGCAGGAAAAAGTTACAGAGAAAAACGTAGAGAAAAATTGCAGATTTTTTCACCTCAATTTCCATTTTTTTTATTTTGTTGTTATTTTCTGTAGGAAACCCTTGTAGGATCTACACAAATTACCCCTTGCTGAATTCAGAATTGTGTCTACTTTTCAGAAATGTTGTGGTTTCTGGGATCCAGCATTGGTTTCATGCCCATTTCTGTCACTGACTGGAAGGAGGCTGAAAGCACAAAAAATCGTAAAAATGGGGTATGTCCCAGTAAAATGCCAAAATTGTGTTGAAAAATTGGGTTTTATGATTCAAGTCTGCCTGTTCCTGAAAGTTGGGAAGCTGGTGATTTTAGCACCGAAAACCCTTTGTTGATGCCGTTTTCAGGGAAAAAACAACAAGCCTTCTTCTGCAGCCCCTTTTTCAATTAAAAAAAAAAAAAATGAAATTTTCACTGTATCTTGGCATATTTCTTGGCCTCCTTCTGGGGAACCCACAAAGTCTGGGTACCTCTAGAATCCCTAGGATGTTGGAAAAAAAGGATGCAAATTTGGCGTGGGTAGCTTATGTGAACAAAATGTTATGAAGGCCTAAGTGCGAACTGCCCCAAATAGCCAAAAAAAGGATCAGCACAGGAGGGGGAAAAGGCCTGGCAGCGAAGGGGTTAAACTGCCATTTGACCTGGCAATTGCACCCACTTGCCATGCCCAAACCTTACCTTTTACTACATTTAAGTTACCCCTAAGGTAGGCCCCAGGCAGTTCCATGTTTAGGGTGCAGTGTATTTAAAAGGTAGGATATCTACTGGTACGTGTCACATGTGTTTTTCATAATAGCAAGGACCATCTCTCTGATACGGTAACATGGGGATTGGCTTGAAGTATCTTTTAATTGTAATTTCCCATTGGGAGCAGATAGAGATGTGGATCTTAGTGTTTCTGAACTCACAATTTAAAAATACAACTTTTGGAGAAGTTGTTTTTTGTATTGTAAGTTTGAAAATGCCACATTTAGAAATTGGGCATTTTCTTGTCTAACCATTCTGTGCCTCTGTCTGTCTGTGGAATACATATTTGGGTCAGGATGACAGTTGGGCTGTTTGTGCATTCAGTCTAGAAAGTCACACAAAGGGAGCTGAGATAGGCACTCCATATCCTGATGGCCCATCACCAGTCTGATGGGTCTTACTGAACTAGAATGGTGAGAGGATTGACACTTGCACCTCAATAGGGCCGTGCCTGTCCTCACACAAAGCAGCCTCCTTCCCCATGGATTGTGTCTGGGCCCAGTGCAGGGAAAGACAGGGTTTTGTGCACTACAAAGACTTCTCTTTGATGTTTACCTACTTCAAAGGCAGAAATGGGTATAAATACTAAACCTCTGACACCAAAGAGTTAGAATCCTTCTGGACTGAGGACATTCTACAAGGAAGAAGAGCTGAATGCTGTAGCAGGGACGGCAACTCTCCCTCTCACTGAGGCTTTATTGTGCTAGTCTGTGTCTTGCTGCTTCTGTCCTGGGAGTGAAAGGACTGGACTTTGATTTCTACACCCTGTATTGCTACATAGCGATGACAAGTCATTAAGTGATTGACTAATGGCTGCCTTTACAAAAGCTAAAGACAGGCATGCTGTTTTAAGTACACTTTGGCTGTGTTCTGCGTAATGTCTTCAGATACAGTAAGTATTAGGTCTGATATTTCTCCTTAAATATTACCACTTTATGAAGATTATATATTTTAAAAAATTGCATGGTACTACCTCTGGACTACTGAGGTACTTAAAATATATATTTTTTTAAAGTTCCAAAATTAAAAATACACTGTAATACACTATGGCCCTCATTATGACATTGACTGTAAAAACCGGCTACCGCTGCGGCGATGGCCGCCAAAAGACCATTGCGGTGGCTACCACCCATCCACCGTATTATGACTACAGCTGGATTTCTGCCAGAAGGATGGCAGAAATCTGGCTGTGGCCATGCCGGCGGATGGCCGTAAGGTGGCTCCTGCCAGCAGCAAGCAGCGCCATGCCAGTAGACCGACGCCAGCCTTATTATGACCCACAATATGGCCTGGTGGTGTTCTGCTGGCAGACGCTGCTGCTGGCAGCAGCACCCCATCCCGTCTGCTGCCGGAGGACCCCCTAAACACAGGTAAGTGGGTGATCTGTCAGTGGAGGGGGAGGGGGTGTTGTGTGTGTGTGGGGGGGTTGTGAATGTTTGTGCATGTGTGTATGCAGGTGTGTGTTGCATATTGAATGCGTGTGTGCATGTATTGAGGTGTGAGTGCATGTATGTTGTGTTCTGTGAATGCGTGTCTGCTTGTATGTATGAAAGTGTGTGTGGATGTGTGTGCGAATGATCATGAGTGGATGAATGTGGGATTGGTTGTGTGTATGTGGTTTGGCGTGTGTGAAGGGGACATGAATGTAGTGGGGGTTTGGAGAGAAAGGGGCGGGGTGTGGGGGACTTTGGGGAGGGGGGTGTGGGTGGGGAAGACCTCTATCAGTGACAGGGGAGGAATTCCCTGTCACTGATAGTGCTTACCGACACGGTTTTTGGGGTGGTACGAGAGCCACCAAAACGATGGCGATAGTCGGGTCATAATCCCGCAGGTGGTACAGTGACGGCCGCCGGCTGGAGATTGATATCTCCAGCCGGCTGCCATTACCTCTGTGGCGGTCAGTGTGGTACATTAGTGGTTTGGCTTCAGGCATACCGCAAATGTCATAATATGGTGGCAGTACTTTCCACCACATTACCGCCGACCGCCAGGGTTGTAATGAGGGCATATATTTTACAAATATAGGTGGTCATTATGACAATGACAGTGATTGTTAAAGTGGCGGTAACACGGACAACAGGCTGGCAGTAATTACCGCCAAATGATGACCATGGTGGTGATAACTCCCATACACAGCCAATGTACCACACCAACCGCCAGGGTGTTAACACCCCTGATCACGGCAGCAGCCATCAACAGCCAGGCAGAAGACAAGGTACCGCCCACCTTCTTATGACATAGCAAACCGCCATGATTTCCAGGGCGGTACCAAGCCATCAAAAGCGTGGCAGAAACAAAACACAGAAGATGATAGACTCACCATCAGAGACACAGAGAAGATCAATGCCGCCATGGAACCGAACTTCAAGTCTTCAGGATGCTCCTCTATGCCATGCTCCACCTGAAACACCAATGCCGATGAAGACAATGGCAGTGAGTACAGCCGCCTAGCACACAAGGGAGGGAGGGAGGAAAAGGATGCACAACACACACCATACACACAACCAGCTGCAGAGGAAAACCAATCTCACAGGACCCACGTCATAATAATGCAAGGACAACATTTAGCTATAACTGATATTGTAATTTGATGCCAACATCCACCATATTGTCCATGTGATAAGAGAAATTGGAGAAAATGTTTAGAAGGGGCCAATGGCCAGTCCAAAGTACAAAAGGCCCACATGGCCACAGGGCACAGTCCAAGCCCCACTTGTTCTCTGATGAAATTTGCACTACACTGTGCAGGGGCATCAATCATGTTGGAAATGCCCATGCACCTCAGGGAGAAGGGGGGATGGGGGCACTTCATCTGAAGTGATGAACTTACCCAATGGTTCTGGAGGGGGCTCCATGCCCATTATCCTTTGCTGGGGAGTGCAAGGTCACAGTCCCTGAGGTGGGGAACTTGCCCACTGCTTCTGGAGTGGGCTCCGTGCCAATTATCCTTTGCTGGTAACTGGGGAGTGCAAGGTCACAGTCTCTGAGGTGGGGAACTTGCCCACTGCTTCTGGAGGGGGCTCCATGCCCATTATCCTTTGCTGGGGAGTGCAAGGTCACAGTCTCTGAAGTGGGGAACATGCCCACTGCTTCTGGAGGGGGCTCCTTGTATAACAGTCCCTGGAGGGCAGTTACATGCCCTCTGCTGGAGGTGAGAGCCTCCATGTCCCAGCTGGAGGTGAGGGCTGCTGTGTCCCAGCTGGAGGTGAGGGCTGCTGTGTCCCAGCTGGAGGTGAGGGCTGCTGTGTTCCAGCTGGAGGTGAGGGCTGCTGTGTCCCAGCTGGAGGTGAGTGCTGATGTGTCCCAGCTGGAGATGAGGGCTCCTTGCCCATTGCTGTTGGAGGGGAAACCCTGTCATCCTCTACTGGAGGTGAGGGCTCCTTGTCCACTCCAGTTGGAGAGGAAACTCTGCCACCATCTGCTGGAGGTGAGGGCTCCTTGCCCACTGCTGTTGGCGGGGAACCCCTGCCAGCCTTTGCTGGAGGCGAGGGCTCCTTGCCCACTGCTGTTGGAAGGGAACCCCTGCCAGCCTCTGCTGCAGGTGAGGGCTCCTTGCCCACTGCTGTTGAAGGAGGCCTCTTGCCTCTCTTATTTGGTAGAGTGGGAACCTTCCCTTTCTTGAGTGGTGGAGTGGGATCCTTCCCTCTCTTGGGTAGTGGAGTGGGATCCTTCCCTTTCTTGGGTGGTAGAGTGGGATCCTTCCCTCTCTTGGATGGTGGAGTGGGATCCTTTCCTTTCTTGGGTGGTGCAGTAGGATCCTTCCCTTTCTTGGGTGGTGGAGTGGGATCCTTTCCTTTCTTGGGTGGTGGAGTGGGATCCTTCCCTTTCTTGCCTCCACAAGTGGGAGGTGCCTCCACTGTCCCCGTGGACTGTTTGGCTGAGGTGCTGAGCTGGATCATTGTGACCCTGCTCATACGGGCAGGACAGGGGTGAAGGGAGAGGGAAGAGGTCAAGTTGGGCAAGGAAAAGCTTCTTAGGGAAGGTGGGGTGGGATGAGGGAGGAGGAATGGTAGTGGAGGTTGAGGGAGTGGTTGTTGGGGGTGTATGTCTGCTGGACTTGGGTGCAGGTGCATGGGCAGTGTGCTGATGTGATCTGGATGGCTGTTGGGAGTCTGAGTTTGTGTGTTTGTGTCTCTTGGGAGGGGGGCCACACAGGGTGGGAGAGGACACAGGGGACACTTGGATGCATGTTGTGGAGGTGTCTGCAAGTGCGGTGTGTATGCTGCTTGTTGGGGCAAAGGTGGTGGTGGTTGTTGATGCAGTGCTTGCAGGTGTGGGTGCGGATGTGACTATGAAGGAGGAGGAGGAGGTTGAGGGGGAGACAGTGGAGGCAGTGGATGTTGTTGTGTGTGCAACTGTCTGGTGTTTGTGTGAGTGCTTGTGGCCTGAACTGTGCTGCCTGTGTTTGTCTGGGACACTCATGTGATGTTTTGAGTGGATGCTTGTCTGTTTGTGTGCATGAGATGGGTTGGGGTTGAGGAGACTCGGACTGGGAAGTGGTAGTTGGAGGGGGGACGGTAGGAACAGGGACAATGGTTGCCATCAGAGAGGAGGCCAGAGCCTGGAATGATCTCTCTTGGGCTGCCAATCCACAGTGAATGCCCTCCTGGAATGCATTGCATTGCTGCATCTGGGATGCCAGCCCCTGGATGGCATTCACAATGGTTAATTGCCCTACAGAGATGGAACTCAGGAGGTCAATAGCCTCCTCACTAAGGGCAGCAGGGCTGACTGGGGCAGGGCCTGAGGTGCCTGGGGCGAAGGAGATGTCCACCCTCCTGGGTGAGCGGGTACGGGCAACTCAGTGAGGGGCTTCTGGGAGTGTGGTGCTGGTATGGGGTGGCAGAAGTACCTGTACCTGGGGTGGGCCCAGAGGTGTCCGCCATGACCAGGGAGCTTCCATAAGTGGAAGAATCAGTGTCAGTGTTGTCACCTTCTGTCTCCACCCTGGTGCTCCCCTCAACCTCCGTCCCACTGGTTCCCTCAGTGTCGGAGGACTATTCCTCCAGGGTCCTGTGGGATGCAGCTCACTCTGTTGCCGGTACCCCTGCTCCTCCACCAGATGATGCTAATGCACTCATGGGCAGGATGACAGAAGGAAAAAAATGGAGAGAGAGAAAGGGAGCACTGGGTCCATTACAGCACCAACACCACAGATGGCATACACATTACCGTCACACACAGGGATCAGGATTGAGCACCATGCATCTGTCAAAGCCCAGCTCACCTGAGTCCTTGTTCAGTTCTGATGGAGGTTGAAGACAATCCGACCCCACCCTGAAACTGCTTGTTCCAGCACACTAGTTTTTAAAACAGTGCACTAAGAACAGAAGCTCAAGGGAAGGGGGGAAGTGGATAAAATAAAATAGAGAGACAACACCGTTCTTGCGTTTCCACTGTTGAAGTGCTGCACAAATCAGCGGCCCTTTCTGACTTCTGTAGAAACTGGTGCCTAATGAAACATAAACAAAGAACAGATAAGTACAACCTATTCCTAAATGGGTTCCTGACTATCCCTTTATTTATTAGAAATTCTCTTCTAAAAGTACATCTTGGATCCTGGTCTCTAGTTTCCAGGTTTGGAATGTGTTACTACTCTGGGATGTGCTTTCTATTGCTGTAAAGCTTCTAAAACATTAAACAAATACTGTTATCAGAATTACCAATATCTAACATTCATCTTAATATAACTAAAGCCTAAACTCCCAATAGCAGAATCACTTTTCCCATATTTCCAGAATCTATTATAAAACAAATACTGTACTTTTACATCAAAATACAGCATGTAATTTGTGCAAGTCCTTGATTTACTGTTTGACTTGCTGTTAATGGTTTCCACTGTTCAATTCTTAAAAGTTCCATAAAAAAAAAGAAATGTTTGCTTCACAAAGTTCCGCAAAGTATTCTTGTAACAAAGAGTTTGAATCACAAAGTTCGTGGAAGGTATCTTGTTTCAAATTGTCTATACACGAATCCAGAAATTGTTGTCAAAGTTCTTTCAGGTAATAAAAGGTTTTGCACTTACTTGTTGCTGGCAAGAGATACTGATCAGTCTAACCTTGTCTTCTTTCTCTTTTGCAGGTTGCTTGTAGGAGAGAGGCTGAGGCAAGGAGGAACCGGAAACCGGAGGAAGGAAGAGCCAGCAGCTGCACCCATTGAAGCCAATGAAAGTCTGTAGAGAGCAGGAGTGCCAGCGCCGAGGGATCTGGTCTCAGGTAAGCGGGAGGTAGACGAGCACAAGCACTGGGTGAGGCTCGGGGGCTGCCTTTTATAGACAGGGCTGGGTGTGGTTCGAAGAGCTGGGTGTGGTTTGAAGGGCTAGGTGTGGTCCTCACATGCTGCACATGTTCTTGAAAGGTGTGCAGAGCTGGGTGTGGTTTGAAGAGCTGGGTGTGGTCCTCACATAGGGCACATGTTCTTGAAAGGTGTGCAGAGTTTCAGTTATTATGCAAGTGAGTTGAATTAACACATGGCCTAGGGAGGAGTGTTTTAAAGAAGCCTTGGTAAGAGCAAGGCCCAATGTGTAAACAAAACAGCACATTAAACAACATACACAGAAGCCTAGGGGGGGGGAGGTGAAATAACAAGAAAGGCTTTCAATAGTAAGTTTAAAAGGGAGCTATTACAAAACCCACTAGTGCAGTGAGAGGGGACATGCTCTTTGCTGTGCACAAACCCTAACAGCATCACACTGGCATTCCATTGGCTAGGTACCACAGCAAGATCAGAGCTAGCCACCGCCAACTGCACCCCTCCTGGGACCCACTAAGGCCTCTCTGACATGAAATGCAACCTAGCTAGGTTACCAGGTTTTGAAACAGACCCATTACCATTGAGCTGGCTCACGCTGCAATGTCTGAGCTGGCATTAAGGGGTACCCACTAACTGACACCCACTACCAGGATCCCATGCCACCTACCAATTATAGTTGTAACGCCCACTGTACTCATCCCCTTGTGGCTGCTGTGATTCCCTCAAGCGTCCATCCAGCTTGGGGTAGGCCACCGCCAGTATGCGGGCATCAGGGGAGTCAGGTTCCAACAGGCACCCTGCCCTTGTTGAGAGGCCATCCCCAGCTGGGCCTCTGCGGTCTTCCGGGCCCAACATCTCAGGTCCCCCCACCTTTTCCTACAGTGGGTGCTCTGCCTGCTGCAGACCCCAGGGTCCGCACGTCATTAACGATGACAAGCCACAATCCCTTCTTCTGATGGGCACTGACCTGCAGAGGAAACACAGATAGGAGGACACCATTACACATACAATCCTGCCTGTCACACATCTGGCCCAGAAATCCCATTTCCTTCTCTATTGCCACAAACATCATCCAGTGCCCACCATGTACACTTCCACCAAACATACCACCCCCCCAAATGACATGATGCTTAAACACACATTTCCATGCAAACTTGTCACACGCATCACGCCCAAGGTGTACTCACCTGTTGGTCCGGAGGCCCATACAGCTGCCCATGCTGGGGGAAGACCACATCCACCAAGCACTCCAACTCCTCCGAAGTGAAGGCAGAGACCCTTTCCCCAGTCACAAGGGCCATGGCAGGATCCAGACAAGGTCACAGCAGCACATGCAGTGTAGGAGTGGTCCTGTGGAAAGTGAGGAATCAAGTGAGGATTTAGATAGAAAATGGCAGTCACGTCGCTGATCCCGATTGGCCACTGTACTCCATAAAGCCCCATATTAGCCAAAAAGGAATTGCTTGGCAGTGTAAGACCGCTTTCCGCCATGACGCCCAACGTTGGCAGAGTTATCTCACTTCTACCTGTCCCTAGATACAGGACAGACAGTCGTCATTTAATGGTGGTGGACTACCTTCAGATAATCCATAACTGTGTCATTGCTACAATTTGCACATACAATGACATTCCCTTTGTCCCATCACATCTGTGCTAAATGTACACTGTGGTGGTGGTTCCATTGTTCAAATTGTGACAGCCTACTCACTCTTGTGTACCTACCACTGCAGATGAATAGGAGGAGGAGACAAGCACCCATGTACAGACCCCTTGTGGACTTGGCTGCACTGGAGGACAGGCACATAATACTCACCTATAGACAGAACAGGGCCACAATTACAGAGCTGGGTGCCCAATAAGAGCCTAATCTGATATTAGCTATAAGTCATCCCACTGGGATCCCCCCTCTTGTGCAGGTTCTATCAGTGCTCCATTTCCTGGCAACTGGTTCTTTCCATGTGACAGTGGGCATGGCAGCAGGAATGTCACAGCCAATGTTCTCAATTGTGCTGGCAAGGGTTTTGTCTGCCTTGGTCAAACTCATGTGCAGCTACATTGCTTTCCCCAGGTCGAAGATTTGGCCACTGTGAAGGCAGGATTCTATGCAATTGGACATATACCCAATATTATTGGGGCAATTGACGGTATACATATTGCGTTTGTCCTCCCCCCACGCTAGAATGAACAGGTGTTCAGGAATCAGAAGAGTTTCCACTTACTCAATGTGCAAATGGTGTGCCTGGCGGACCAGTGCATCTCCCGCGTCACTGCCAAGTATCCTGGGTCGGTGTATGATGCCTTCATCCTGAGGATATCAGCATCCCAAATGTGATTGCACAGCTACAGAGGCACAGGGTGTGGCTAATTGGTGAGCCTAACTTCCCACCCAATTTATGTCAGTGTATGCCTTCTGGTGTTAACCCCATACCATTGTGTAAGGCTAATGTTTGTCCCTCAATACTTGCAGGTGACTCTGGCTACCTAAACCTTTTGTGGCTCCTGACCCTTGTGAGGAATGCCAGGACAGGGGCTGAGAATCGTTATAATGATGCACATGGGCAAACCAGGAGAATTATTGAAAGGACCTATGGGCTCCTGAAGGCCAGGTTAAGATGCCTCCATCTGACAGGTGGATCCCTGAGTGCCAGGAATAAGGCTGTGTGTGGTCCAGGACGCGCCCTGACCTCTGCTTTGCATCTTTGTGGCGCGTCATGGGCACCGCTTGTCATCCCCGCTTGCTCCATAAGTGGTCATCAGCATCGACTGCCCTGTGGTAAAGCTCATGTAGCTGCAGGGTCTGGACATTGGTGGACAAGATGCACTTATCAATGCCATTCTATGAATGGACTACAACTCCCAAGTTTTTAGAGGCAACGGCATCTTGGGGTGTGGCAGGCCTATAAAGCCCACCCACACCCAAGCACATTGCTCACTATTTTGAAGACTTTGGTGCAGTCGGACCTCGTGGGGAGTTCCTCTGAAGAAAGCGGATTTCCTGCATGGCAGAGTGGCAGCATGGCAGAGTATCCTTGTTTCCATGGTGAATTAAAAAACTAGTAGGTCGTATGTAACCGGGCGCCTCCGGACGCCGGTTCCTGGGCGGAGCGAACGACCGCCGGAGGATACCCCGGGGGCACCCAAGGAATTCCTGACGCGATGACGTCCAACGTCATCCGTCAGATAGAAGCCGGAAGGACGACCGAAGAAGGAGGAGCGCCGCGCGACCCAGAGGAAGCCGCCGACGTCAAGGGAAGCCGGAGAGAAGAACGCCGCGGACCACACAGAGAGAAGGCAAACCCCGCTGTGGAGAAGGAGCAACGCGCGGAGAGCAGAAACCCTTGGGCACCTCCCGCCCCTGCCGAGACAAAGTCGGGAGATCGCTTACAAGCCGGCCACGTCCCCGGAGGGGTGTGGCCAAGCCAGGTACGAGCGTACCGGGGCTGGGACTGGGGTTCTGGGTGGTTGGCTGGTTTTAAGGGGGTTAAGAAGGGAGGGCTGAGGTCGTGTAAGGAAGGGGAGCCTATTTAAACAGGACCACGGTTAAACTGAAGGATAACCCCACAAGGGCCATACCCAGACCAGTGAATGAAACTGTAAGGGGGTCACAAACAGGGCACGACGAAAGAAAGACACAAGAGGAGTGCAACCCCACATTCCTTCACCTCCACACAACCCCCCCCTCTCACACCTTACTAACCCCAATTAACCGTATATAAATAAATTTCCCCACTTACCTGTTCCTTTCTCCTTCTTTGTTTTGGGGAAATCCTGGGGCCATGAGAGCCGGCTGAACAAGACCTCTCCCTCCGGACCAGACCAGCCCATCCCGGGAGCATCAAGGAACCCTGAAAGAAAAGGGACTTTATATATTAGTTTTGTACTGGAATATCACACTTTGGCGGAAAAGCTAGGGCTACAATTCCAACGAACAAATAAATAAACGTACTACACCCTTCAGCGTCGCGTCTGTCGCCTTCTTCCAGCATCCCCTCGGCTCGGGATAAAAAGAACCCGCCACAGTGGTGTCAGAAGTGGGATGCTGGACTAGGAGACAGAGACTTCCCAACCATGGAGGAGAAGTGTACCCTATCCGATATGATGCAACAGTTGGCCTCCGGACAAAGACACCTACAATTAGTGTGGGAAGAGCAACAAAAAGAGGCCAAATTGGAAAGGGAGGCACTACAAAATGCCCTTAAGAGTCAGGCCACCATAATGGCCAACAACCAGTTGGTTCATGAAACCGCCATTAAGAATCTCACAGATACCATCGCTGCTACCCGTGTACACCCGAATGTGCCCAGTTCGGTCTTACAACGATATCAAGAAGGTGAAGACCCCAATGCCTTTTTCACCAATTTTGAACGGGTTGCTACTTCCGCTACTTGGCCTCAGGAGCGATGGGGCCAATATATCGCCCCCTTATTGACCGGGACTCTCCAAGGAGCCTATCAAGCGGTAAACCCCGGTGGAATAACCCCCTATAACGATATCAAAAAGAGCATCTTAGAACGAGTGGGGTTTGATTCTGAACATTATCGAGTCCGGTTTAGAAAAGCGAAGTGGGGACCCAACGAAAATCCCCGGGCCCTATATTTTAGGATCAAAGATCTGGGCCTCAAATGGTTGGGTCCCATAGGGACAAATCGGGAAGACATTATTGAGATCGTGCTCTTAGAGCAATACCTGGACGCTCTGCCCCCGTCTACACGCAACTGGATCAAACAACATCCAAACCCGGATACCAGTACTACCATTGAGTTGGCCTGTGCCTTTCATCGCTCCCTTGAATTCAAAGTAACCACCCCCCGATCAACACCTAGTCCCCTGCGTCTGGGTTCGGGAACGTCTTCGACGGTGGGACGAAGAATCAATGATGACATAGGGAAATCCCGGGGACTAGATAGGCCATATATACAACAACCTCAGTGTTTCAGTTGCGGGGAATGGGGCCACATAGCTCGAGGTTGCCCCCTGAAAACAGAAAAATCGGAACCCATGGAAATAGGGGTCACTAGGGGAAGAGTCTTTTATACAGGAAGAAGAGACACCCCTTATAAAAAGAGACTGATTATCAATGGGAAAAGCACAGTAGCCCTCATCGATTCAGGGTGTAGCCAATCTGTGGTCAGGGCCGGGTTGTTCGACGCACCTTACTACACTTCGGAATTCACGGTATCAATCTGTTGTATCCATGGAGAAACCAGAGAATATCCCCTAATCTGGACCACCCTCACCTGGGGAGGACAAGAAATACCCATAAGAGTGGGTTTAGTAGAGCAACTGGTTGAAGAAGCTATTATAGGAACTGACTTTTCGGAGTTCCCGCAACTCTTAGACAGCCTTAGACAGCTCGAAGAAACCAACAACTGGTGGAAGGACGCTCCTTTCTCCAATATGCCTCTATCACCTCCGAGGGTACGACCTAAACTCACCCGGAAGGAGAAAAGAATTATTAAGAAAGCCTATAACCAAGACCGCTCCAACAGGGTAATTACAAAGGTCCTCGCCCTCACTGCCCTTCCCAGCTTCCGGACTTCGCAAAGAGAAGACCCTAGTTTAATCCATGCATGGAAAAGTGCACGGCCACGGAACCCCCAGGATAAGGGTCCCTCGTTCACCATAGTTAAAGACCTATTATACCGAGTTACTTACAAAGACCAAGACGAAAAGAAACAGTTGATAGTTCCAGAACCTTATAGACAACAAGTTCTACACTTAGCACACAGCCAGCCCGGGGGTGGACACTATGGGAGGGAGAAAACAGAGGAATATTTGTTGAGGAAGTTTTACTGGACGGGGGTATTTTCCCAGATTAGGAAATTCTGTCAACAATGCCCAAAATGCCAATTGATTGACCCAGGCTCGCGGAGAAAGGCCCCTTTACAACCCCTCCCCATCATTGATGTCTCCTTCTCTAGAATAGGGATGGACCTCGTTGGCCCTCTTCTGCCCTCGTCGAGAGGCTATCGTTATATATTGGTACTAGTAGATTACGCCACGAGATACCCTGAGGCTATTCCCCTCTCTAGTATTAACACCAAAAGTGTTGCTCACGCCATGATAGGGTTCTTTTCCCGAATTGGGTTTCCTCGAGAAATCCTAACGGACCAAGGTACCCAATTTATGTCCAACCTGATGACGCAAATATGTCAGCTATTGGGGATTAAACAGTTACGGACGTCAGTCTACCATCCACAAACCGATGGTTTGGTGGAGAGATACAACCGTACTCTCAAAACACTACTAAAGAAAACTATCTCAGAGACTGGTAAGGACTGGGATAAGAAACTCCCTTTAGTATTATACGCAATCAGGACACACGAACAAGCCTCCACGGGCCATAGTCCGTTTGAGCTGTTGTTTGGGCGACAACCACGGACCCTACTAGATATGGCCGCTGAGATGTGGGAAGAAGAAGACGGGGAAAAAACCATTCTAAAGTATGTCCGTGAGTTAAAAACCCACCTGCATACAGTATGGGAAAGCGTAAGGGAACACATGGAGAGGGCCCAAAACAAACAGAAAAGGAATTATGATCGGAATACCCAATTGAGGTCCTTTTCCCTAGGAGATAAAGTGTTAGTTCTTCTTCCCAGTTCAGACAACAAATTGTTGGCCAAGTGGCAGGGACCCTACACCGTAACAGGACTAGTAACCCCCGTAACGTATAGAATTCAGCTTAACGACATTCCCCCTAGGTCACAGATCTTCCATGTTAACTTATTAAAAAGATGGGAAGAACCTCCGAACGACCCAAGGCACGGCTGCCTAGTCAATATCGTTAAGGAACTAGAGATAGGGTGGTGCCCCACTGATCCCCCTGGCGAGAGAGAGGTTCCTATCATTAATACAGAGATCTCGATTCAACAAAATAGACAATTGAAGGATCTCTTCGATAAAAACGGGCGGGTGTTCTCCTCGGTACCCGGTAGGACACAGTTGGTACATCATCAAATCCTCACACCACCTGGGAAAACCATGCGATTAAAACCTTATCGTATCCGTGAAGCTAGGAAAACCCTCGTAGAAAACGAAATTGAGAAGATGTTAGATCTAGACATCATAGAACCTTCCCAAAGCCCCTGGTGTTCGCCCGTGGTCTTGGTACCCAAACCTGATGGGTCTATACGTTTTTGTATCGACTTTAGACAGGTCAATTCCCTATCACAATTTGACACATATCCTCTTCCTAGGATAGACGAGCTCTTAGAAAGACTGGGGAAAGCGAAGTACATGTCTACCCTTGACTTGACCAAGGGATATTGGCAGATCCCGTTGGATCCCGAAGACAAGGAAAAGACGGCTTTCGCTACTCCCTCAGGATTGTATCACTTTAAGGTTCTCCCTTTTGGGTTCCATGGCGCACCCGCCACCTTCCAACGTCTCATTGACACCATATTACGACCTCATACCAGATATGCGGCGGCCTATCTGGATGACATCGTTATTTTCAGTGAGACCTGGGAAGACCATGTGGTCCACATAGACCACATCCTCTCGACTTTAGGGAAGGCTGGATTGACAGCCAACCCCGTCAAGAGCCGAATGGCTTTTAGTGAGATCTCCTACCTGGGTTATCACATTGGCAACGGTATACTGCGACCCCAAAAAAATAAAATCGAAGCCATTCTACACACCAGTGCTCCCACCACGAAGAAGGGAATTCGTTCCTTTTTAGGTCTAGTGGGGTACTATCGAAGGTTCATTCCCCAGTATTCCAGTTTGGCTGCCCCCCTAACCAATCTCTTAAGAAAAGGACAGCCCAACAATATCCCAGGACTAGACCCGACTCAACTTCATAGTTTTCATACCTTGCAAAGGTGTCTCACCACTCAACCGATATTGAAATGTCCTGAGTTTGACAAACCCTTTCATCTCCAAACGGATGCCTCCGACGTGGGGGTAGGGGCCGTTCTTTTTCAAAAGGATGAAGACGGAGTGAGCCATCCCGTCGTCTTTATTAGCCGTAAGCTATTTCCCAGGGAGCAAAGATACCCCATTATAGAGCGGGAATGTCTTGCCATTAAGTGGGCTATCGAAAGTCTCCAATACTATCTTTTGGGCAGACCTTTCCTACTATATACGGACCATGCACCCCTTACGTGGCTCTCAAGATATAAGAATACCAACAATCGTATATTGAGATGGTTCATGGAGCTCCAAACTTTCTCCTTCCAGGTTTGCCACCTCCCTGGTGACCTTATGGGTCAGGCTGACTATTTGTCCCGGGTTCCGGTTCTGATGGGGCTCGATCAGCCCCATTCATGTGAGGGGATGTGTAACCGGGCGCCTCCGGACGCCGGTTCCTGGGCGGAGCGAACGACCGCCGGAGGATACCCCGGGGGCACCCAAGGAATTCCTGACGCGATGACGTCCAACGTCATCCGTCAGATAGAAGCCGGAAGGACGACCGAAGAAGGAGGAGCGCCGCGCGACCCAGAGGAAGCCGCCGACGTCAAGGGAAGCCGGAGAGAAGAACGCCGCGGACCACACAGAGAGAAGGCAAACCCCGCTGTGGAGAAGGAGCAACGCGCGGACAGCAGAAACCCTTGGGCGCCTCCCACCCCTGCCGAGACAAAGTCGGGAGATCGCTTACAAGCCGGCCACGTCCCCGGAGGGGCGTGGCCAAGCCAGGTACGAGCGTACCGGGGCTAGGACTGGGGTTCTGGGTGGTTGGCTGGTTTTAAGGGGGTTAAGAAGGGAGGGCTGAGGTCGTGTAAGGAAGGGGAGCCTATTTAAACAGGACCACGGTTAAACTGAAGGATAACCCCACAAGGGCCATACCCAGACCAGTGAATGAAACTGTAAGGGGGTCACAAACAGGGCACAACGAAAGAAAGACACAAGAGGAGTGCAACCCCACATTCCTTCACCTCCACACAACCCCCCACTCTCACACCTTACTAACCCCAATTAACCGTATATAAATAAATTTCCCCACTTACCTGTTCCTTTCTCCTTCTTTGTTTTGGGGAAATCCTGGGGCCATGAGAGCCGGCTGAACAAGACCTCTCCCTCCGGACCAGACCAGCCCATCCCGGGAGCATCAAGGAACCCTGAAAGAAAAGGGACTTTATATATTAGTTTTGTACTGGAATATCACACTTTGGCGGAAAAGCTAGGGCTACAATTCCAACGAACAAATAAATAAACGTACTACACCCTTCAGCGTCGCGTCTGTCGCCTTCTTCCAGCATCCCCTCGGCTCGGGATAAAAAGAACCCGCCACATCGTACTCGTATCGGTAAGGTCTTGATGAGTCAAATCTTGAAGGGTGTTGTTTACTCCCCAAAGTAAAGCGCCCCTTAGCAAAACGAGCAAAAAGCTTTAGACCAAAAGTAAAGCACTCCTGGCACGACGATCAAAGTGCTTCAGGCCAAACGAATAAAGCATCCTTGGCACGACAATCAAAGCGCTTCAGGCCACATGAGTAAAGCACCCCTTAGCACAACAAGCAAAGCGCTTCAGGCTAAATGAGTAAAGCACCCTTGGCACGATAATCCAAGCGTTTCAAGTCACACGAGGAAAGCACCCTTGGCACAGCAATCAAAGCGCTTCAGGCCACACGAGTAAAGCGCCCTTGGCACAAAAATCAAAACACTTCAGGCCACACAAGGAAAGCGCCCTTGGCATGACAATCAAAGCATTTCAGGCCACACGAGTAAAGCGCCCTTGGCATGACAATCAAAGCGAATCAGGCCACATGAGTAAAGCACCCTTGACACGCCAATCAAAGCGCTTCAGGCAAAACAAGTAGAAGCGCCCCTGGCATAATGACTAAAGCGCTTCATGCATGACGATCAAAGCGCTTTAAGTTCAATTAGTAAAACTTTTGAGGCCTCAGTTGCAAATGTGAAAGCGCTTGAGAAAAGCAAGATGTAGTTTCATTGTTTTTTGGGAAGTACAATATGTGAGATACATATTTAAATCTTTGTGCATTTCTAACGTTTATGTTATGAAAGCATAATTGTTACATGGTTATGGAGTATGATCATAGTCTAAAGCTCCTGCCATCTTTAGGTACAGAGATTGTGGCTCGTTCTTGTTCCATGATTCAAAGAAGGGGCTGCGCCCAGTTCACAAAGCGTCTCAATCCGATATCATGGAGATGCCTTTGTTCCAGAGTCTCTTGGTGAGTTTATACTGTTATGAAAGAGTATATGCATGTTTGTCCTAACTATTTTCTTTTCAGATCTCTCTCCCTGCAGTTCCCTACCCTAGTTCCCTTTCCCCCGCCTGGCTTCATCAATACTCTGTGCTCTGATAGCTTTCTGAGTTGGTGACACCGGGAGGTGGGCCTTTTGGTCAGTAGCGTGCAGATCCCGAGGAAAGGGCACTGTGACAGAATAGTGAGCCCACAAGTTTATACTTTCCTCTTGGTCTGTACGTGAGCTGCGCAAAATGGCTACCTTAGACACACTTATGCCAGTAGTCACTCAAATGCAAAGGGATTTAACAGACTCAAAAAATGTTACAGCCAATTTAGTTAACAAAGTAACCCAGCTACAGAGTAAGGTGGATGGGTCAGAACCTGAGTCTTGTCCTACGCATTCCACACCTACTAACATAGCCGTGAACGTGCCAACACAAATTCCTCTGGCTGCACCAGAAAGGTTTTCTGGGGATCCCAATAAGGTTCAAGTTTTTCTCACACAGGTGGAACTACACTTTACGTGCCGTCCCAGTGCCTTTCTGCATTCACAATCTAGAATTGCATTCCTTATATCCTATCTGAATGGTGATGCAGCTACTTGGGCAGTGCCATTAGTCAGATTAGATAGGTCCCTTTTGTATAATTGGCATCGTTTTGTGGAGGAATTTGAAAAGGTAGTTGACAGGTGCTGAATTACCATGTCTGCAGACAGAGTTACGCCAAGGGAACAAAGACTTGATAACGTATTTGTCACACTTAAACTGGTTAGTAGTGGAAACCACTTGGCCAGAGAAAAAAAGGTCTGCAGTGTTTTATCAAGGACTAAAAGACGAACTGAAAGACGTTTTGGCCCAAATTGAACCACAAGCGAAAACTTGTACTGATTTAATAAATCTAACCCTGCGGCTAGACCATAGACTCACAGAAAGAAAAGGAGTAAGGAAAAAATAGGAAAGGCCCAACTAGCGAATGGAAAGGTTTAGACACCCTCAGTTGTCCTTAGACCCTAATATAGAACCAGTGGATATCGGAACTATTCGTCCACCTTTGACCAAAGAGGAGAAAGATATACGACGAAGAAATGGACAGTGTCTGTACTGTGGAAAAAAGGGTCAGTTTGTAAAGGAATGTCAAGTGAAAGCCAAAGGTAAACTTGATCCAACACTTGTGGCAAAGAAAAATATAGTGGTTGCTTTGGAAACTACACAGGAAAACTAAAGTGCCCAAGAAAAAACGAAGAGGACCTCTCGGGCAAATTAACGATCCCTTCAGTGTGTTCTTGTACAAATCGTTATGTCAAACATTTCCGAATTCTAGCACAACTAACTGTACAGGGAAAACGTCATACTGTACAAGTTCTAATTGATTCAGGGGCAACAGGAAATTTTGTGGACCAGCAAACTGCACTAGACTTGCAAATACCCAGTGTCAAGAAAAAGGTTCCTGAAGTTGTTTATGCAGTCAATGGTAGTGAATTGGCAGGAGGCCCCGTTACTATGCAAACTTCACGAATGCAAATGATTTGCAAAAATGATGGGAATCGGAACCCCTGTGAGAAAATTCGCTTTGATATAATCCAAACACCCCAATATGGTTTTATCTTAGGAATGTCGTGGTTAATGTCACACAATCCATGCATAGACTGGCGTATCCAGGTTTTGTGTTTTTCTTCTTCCTCTTGTTTAAACAAGTGTCTTCAACCAAGAGAAGACAAAGAAGGGAATCCTCAACACTCCATTGCTGTTGCAGCAGAGAAGGAAATTGATCTGCCACAACAGTATTCAGATTATATTGACATTTTCTGTGAAAAGAGAGCGAGCTCATTACCACCTCACAGGTCGTACGACTGCCAGATCGATTTTGTTCCCGTTGCCAATATACCAAATTGTAGAATCTATGCATTATTGGAGAAAGAAAACCAAGTCCTACGAGAATACCTTGATCAATGCTTAGCCAACGAGTTAATTAGGCCATCACGAGCTCCAGGAGCTTCTCTGCTGTTTTTCATACCCTAAGCCAATGGCAAATTGAGACCTTGTATTGACTTTAGAGCGATAAACAAGATTACTGTTAAAAATAAATACCCACTACCCTTCATACCAGTCTTATTAGATCAGGTAAAATCAGCAGTTATTTACACCAAACTTGATTACGAGGTGCTCATCACCTAGTTCGAATTCGAGAGGGAGATGAGTGGAAAACTGCGGGAAGCGCGGCATTGTGCAGGGAGGCGGCGGCAGCATCTCCAAAGGGGCAGGAGCCCTTTAATTTGATTTGAAGGGCAGGAGCCCTTTAAATTTGGACTACCGCGTTCCCGCCCTGCGGGAAGCGCGGCATTGTGCAGGGAGGCGGCGGCAGCATCTCCAAAGGGGCAGGAGCCCTTTAATTTGATTTGAAGGGCAGGAGCCCTTTAAATTTCGACTACCGCGTTCCCGCCCACGGGACGCGCCCGGGCGAAGCCCGGGCCAAGGGCGGGCCCGTCCTGCACCCGTCAGCGTCTGACAGAGGCTGGGCTGGGCCACCCCCCTGACATCCTTCTATTGGCCACTACTGATATTGGTTTCTTCAGGTCTATTAAGAGTCGCTTGAACTCAGACTTGCAGCCGGGTTTTTGGTGATGTGGCCAGAGTAGAAGCCCAAAATAACTCTTTTTGCACCGCTGCTTCGTGCTCACCAGAGCAGGAGAAGGCTGGGCTGGGCACTTCTTATTGTTTTTCTATTGTTATTTGTTTTTAGGAATTATATATACCCTGTCTACAACTAGCTAAGAGTGCTTTCCATAGTTAACCCCTCATTCATAATGGGGAAGAAAAGCAAAACCAAATAGGGAATGATATGAACACCACAACCCAGAGAAGTACTAATACAATTACTAATTACCTTACAGATGCCATGGGAAAAATAAATGAAGAAATCATTAATGCTGAAGCACGTCTAGTGCAACAAAAAATGTTTTACATGTGGCCATCGCCGATGTGAGCTCTGAGGCTGCAGGTCTAACTTCTTAGTTAAAAGCCTCAGAAGGAAAAACTATTGGGTCAGACTCTAGGTTCTCTTTAGGTCCCTTACTTCCTACAGTTATAATAGAGGAAAATGACTCACCAAATAGTACAGACGACCTGGGGCCAGATGTACAAAAAAAGCAATTTGCGACTTGCAAATTGCGAGTCCCTGCGACTCGCAAATTGCAAGTCGCAAATTGCTATGCAGTACGGTGTCTGAGACACCGACTGCAACTCGCAATGGGGTCGCAATGACCCACCTCATGAATATTCATGAGGTGGGTCGCAAATTGCGGCCCCATTGCGAGTATAGGCACTCGCTAACATGGAGGCCTGCTGACGTCAGCAGGCCTCCATGTTAGCGACCTGCCTTTTAAATAAAGCATTTTTTTTTTTTTTTAAGTGCAGCCCGTTTTCCGCACAGGAAAACGAGCTGCATTTCAAAAAAATCCGAAACCTTTAGTTTCTGATTTTTCAGGGCAGGGAGTGGTCCGTTGGACCACTCCCTGCCCTGAAAAATTAATATGGGGTCAAGTCACAAAGGGGAAGGGGTCCCATGGGGACCCCTTCCCGTTTGCGAGTGGGTTACCATCCACTTCAAGTGGATGGTAACTGCGACTCCATTTGCGACCGCGTACGCGGTCGCAAATGGAGTTGCATACCACTCCGACTCGCAAATAGGAAGGGAACACCCCTTCCTATTTGCGAGTCGCAAATGCATATTGCGAGTCGGTAATGACTCGCAATATGCATTTGTGCATTGCAAACCCACGTTTGCGAGTCGCAAACGGCGATTTTCGCCGTTTGCGACTCGCAAAAGGGTTGCTACATCTGGCCCCAAATCCTTTCACCACCCAAGAAAAAAAGAAATAGTCAGATTATCAAATCTAAATCCATGGTAGTACACTCACAGCTTCCTAAGAGTAACAAAAAAATTACACAAATGCATGGGGGTCAGGCAGTAGCACTACCATCAGAGAACGATGGTTCCCTTCAAAAACGCGTGAAACTCTTTTTAAAAAACTGCATGGCAAGCTAGATCATATAGAGACAAAAATATTGTCAGAATTTAAGGAGATAAAAGAACACATAACCAAGATAGAAGCAAGTGTTAACTCAATGACCAAACCAGAAACTCTATCTCCTAGCAGTGACCTTATATTAAATGAGAATCAAGAGGCTGCTGCCTTAAGGGATAGAGCAATGATAGGGGCTGTAGATCCCAACAAAAGGAGCATGAAATGTCGGCATCCCACACAGGAAGAAATCCCCCAGTACAAAGCACCTATGACCTATTGAACAGAGTCTATGGATAGAAACCAGAGACGTGAGTCCTTGATTAGGAATAGACCCATGAAAGAGGTGTTACAACTACCACCAGATGAAACCCCATATACAATTATTTTGAAAAATGTTCCCAAACTTGGCCCATATATTGTCGAGACCTGGCAGGATATACGTAACAAGGTAATACACTGGATGTCAGGGAACATATGTACTCCAGACACATTATTCCGAGAGATCTTATATGCAAGGAGAGTTGACGGGTGGGAAACTTGGAGGAAGAAGAGGGGGATTGTATTGTAGTAAATTTTCGTAATCCCCGTTTTGTGGGCCAACTACTAGCAGACCTGGATATAAGACATCGGAACTGTAAACACCTGAGGAGGGAAATTATGGCTGTTCCCCTAGGATACTTTTACAGAATGATGACCACCACAGGCATAATAGACAAAGGGGTGACAGAGAATACATCCAGTATTTTGAATAGGCATAATAAACAGGAGTATTCCAACCGTTTTGCCCCCCTGAGTAACATGGAAGACCTAGATTGACTGCAGGAGAACCTGAGTAGGAAAACAATTCCGATGCATAACAAAACACGATTTACCACTATAGTGCCCATATCCAAATCTCCAAATGGTAATGGCGACATTGAGCCAGATGGGGGACCTCTAGTAGGAGACCTAATTACACTCATGTCATGGAATATAGCTGGAGTAAAAACGAAAATAGCTGAGATGGAATGGCAGACTATAATAAATTCAGCACATATAATCTTCCTACAAGAGACATGGCACACGGGATCCTTCTCTATGGAGGGTTATGCCACATTCTCCTCACCAGCCTCGGGTTCAGTTAGGGGAAGGGCAAAGGGAGGTCTAACAATCCTTATTTCAACATTGGTACCCTACTTATTGGTGAAATCCTCCCTCGACTCCCCATACTACCAGTTTTTATACTTCCTGATAGATGGGACCTTAGGAATTGTATTAATAAACTATTACAACAACAAATTTGATGGCACTAATAGAGTAGTGGCATTGACTCTTCAAGATGACTTACAGGCTTTTGTAAACGATATAACTTCAAGTTACATAATAATATGGGCTGGAGATTTTAATATCGGGATATGCAAGAATACCATAGGGGAGACATGCGGATTCACCGACGAGGGGGGATGTACTCAATTGCACTTTTTACACAATAATTATGGAACTGCATTGAATGAAATATTATTTAGACATGATCTAGAATTGATGGAACAAGATGGGCACAAAGGAGAGAAGCTCCAATCGTTTGTAGGAAGAGGGCATTTCTCGACAATCGACCACATATTAATGTCAAAGAGCCATTTGGATATGGTTATTTCACTGAAGATTGAGCCCACTATATATAGCGACCACTACCCCGTGATACTGACTATGAGACTAGCTAAGCCCTTTAATATAGGTGAACGACTAGCAATGGATATAGGAATAAGAAGAGGAAAAGGATTTGCGATCAAATGGACTGGGATAAATTAAACAGACGTGATGAACAAAGTTGTGACACAACACCGCCAAGAAATCATCATATGTACAGAATATAATCAAAATTCACATATGATAAACATACAGTGAGGTCCCCCCTCGTATTTCTTTGTTAAATAACACATTTCACACAGTTAATCAGTTATAGCGATCAAACAGGTCAAAATTCAAGTGAGTAAGGTTCAAGTGAACGCAATCTTAAATATCACATCAGTCTTTATAAAGTCCAGTTTCATCCAGGATTTATTGGATCACATCTTCCAATAATCAATATGTTTCATGAAGATACATCTTGAGCCATACACATTGAGCCAACACGTGTTTCGTCTTGGGATAATCCTTTTGTCCCCAACGACTTCTTCAGGGCTCTAAATTATGAATACATATTTTATATTAGAAACCAAAATACTCAAACCATATGTTACTTGGTGTTAAATTTTGACATATGTCCTATAGAGAAGAAAAAGACAGTGTACACCAAAGGGTGTGAGAGGAAAAGATTTACCTAATTTACAAGCCTTATAACCCCATGCCTAATGACAAAAAAACAAAATATCATCACCTAATGCACCTTCACATTGGTGCTCTATCAATTTAACCTATAACAGTGATCACGGTGCTGACAAACACCAGGAAGTTAGATGCAATGTGATCAGTACGAAGTAAAGAATATAACCTAGTGATTTGTGTACACTCAAGTAAACATGACAAATAAACTTACTTACTCAAATAAACGTGAGTTACTTTAAAGTGTCCTTATTTTGACTATGCAACACATCCGATCGGTATATCTAATGGATCAAAATAACACCCAATACGACCAAATCAGTAAACCAATGCCCGAATTGAAGGTCCCAAATCAGTTCAGAAATTTAGTCCTACTAACCTCGAGTTATAGTAGTTTACGAGTAATTTGAGGTCCGTATATTCCAAGGCTACAAAGAGATATAAGTATTCATTTAATGTGATCCCTAAGAAATACACTTAAGTCAATGCTTATGATTAACACCTGAACAATCCAAATAAAGTCTCTGCAGAATCTTACCTCCTACAGTTCTGAACAGATCACAAGAGGTGTTCCCCTCGTATGGGTACGCTTTCAAGCGAGTGCGCGAGGACGCGTTCCGCTTTGACTGCCAAATAAATACCTTCCCGGCGTTCCTATTGCCGAACGACACAGGAACGTTGTAAAATGGAGTTAGATACGGAAACGAGTACGCGAATACGCGTCTCGTGTCCGCAGTCATGCGAGGTGTTTCCGGAGCGCGAGTTTAGCACGCAAGTAAAAATAGACGATGGACCACAAGCTAATGTTTGCAACTACGTAAATGACAATAGCGTAGTTAGCAAACGAGTAAACTCAACTATTTCACGTGTAACAAACTGCATCCAACAAAGATTGAGACAAAATCGCGGAGGCCAAAAAAAACACAAGTTTGTGCATCTGAAGATTAAAACTCAAAACATCATTTAGTTTACTCATAAAGTTGCACTGTTAGGTATATATCCAGGTTAATGAATGGAGCCTATTTTTAATTTTTAAATGCCAATCCATATATAAAGGGGAAGTAATAGAATTATTTTGAAGATGAAAGAGATCTAAGGAAAAGAAAAGAGAGTTACTACTTTGCCGAATTCACTTTGAACAGAGGTTCATCAATGTTTTCACACTATGTAGACATTGGTGCGAGGATTTTGGTTTGAAATGACATAATTAAACATATGAAAGTATTAAGACAGTGAAAAAAAACCAACAAGTTTTTTGTTTAACTCTTTGACAATATGATCCTAAAGTTTATCCAAATGTATCTATTAATGAGAAATGGTGTAGGGAACAAAGTTTATATTGTCAAATTAGACCAAATGGATCTAGAGCTATACACAAATCTCTGTATCTTACGTATCGTCCGTAGTTGGCATGTTCAGTTCTCAATGATCTCCCAAAAAGAACTCTAGCTCCCTGTCAGAGTTGAGGCCTATTTCAACAGCTTTAAGCTTCATTATCCACATTGCCTCTTTTCTACGTAACATTAGTTCACGATTACCTCCCCTAGGGTCACGGGGAACATGCTCAAGTCCAAAAAATTCGAAATTCTTATACAATGATTGTGAATTGCATGATAAGATATGTGCAACTAAAGGATATTTTACATCCCCGTTTTTTAGCGAACGGATATGTTCTCCAATCCTTGCCTTCAGTGGGCGTATTGTACTACCCACATAAATGCGAGCACATTTACATTGTATTACATAAATGACATGAGTAGTGTTACAGTTTATCATAGTACAAATTTTGTAGACTTTCCCTTCAAAGGAGAATTCTTTGATCTTATGGCGAGCCCATCTACAGACTCCACAGTTGCCGCATTTAAAGAAACCATTCATCTTTGCAGGTAGCCAGGTTTTAACAGGAGACGCAGTAGTAAAGCTGGGACTCAACATATTCCGTAAAGTGATACCTCTTCGGTAAGTGGTAGGCACCCTTGCTGGTACTAGTTTGCTAATTGATTCATCCTGAGTTAACAAGTGCCAGTGTTTAGCAACAATTTTTCCCATGATTAGAGATGCATCATTAAAATCTGTTATTAAACGTACATTGTTAGATTCCTCTACCAGTTTCTTAGGGTTTATGGTTTTTAGGGTGTCTTCCCTGTTGTTTTTTTTACTTCTTAATTGTGCCTTTTTGATCACTTTGTTGGAGTAACCCCGTGCTTTAAATCTTTTACCCATGTCATTTATCTGCATCAAAAATTCATTGTCAACACTACAATTTCGTCGTGCCCTTACCATTTCAGCATAAGGAATAGACGCGATTTGGTGTCGTGGGTGTGCGCTCCCGGCATGCAAAATTGCGTTACAAGCCGTAGTCTTTCTGTAAAGTCTACTTTGGATCTTTTTGTCTGTAATGAACACCTCAACGTCCAGGAAAACAATTCTTTCCGTACTGTACTGATATGTAAATTCCACATTCATGGCGTTTGAGTTTAGGAAAGCACAAAATTCCAATAACTTGTGCTCTCCTCCAGTCCAAATCAAGAAACAGTCATCTATAAATCTGCCCCAATAGAGAATATCTGTTTGCCAACCAATAGATTCAGAGCCCCAAACCCATTTGTGCTCAAACCACCCCATGAATAAATTAGCGTAGGAGGGAGAGAATTTGGAGCCCATAGCAACACCTCGTTTTTGCCTGTACCACCCATTATTAAATAGGAAAAAGTTGTTGTCAATAATCAAGTGAATCATTTCCAATACCATCACAGTGTGCTGCCAGAGTCTTGCTGATCTTTTGGTCAGAAAAAAACGAGTGGCTTCTAGTCCCAATTCATGTTCAATACAAGTGTAGAGGGAAACTACATCCAGTGTTACTAACAACATATTACTGTCCCATTCAATATCATTCAAGATGCTTAGGATGTGGGTAGTGTCTTTGATGAAAGATGGAAGATTGCACACTAATGGTTTTAAAAAACAATCAACAAATTCCGAAAGTCTTTCCGTTGGTCCTTGTATACCTGACACAATTGGTCTTCCAGGTGGAAAAGGCAGTCCTTTATGGACCTTCGGTAGTGTATATAGACATGGATATCTTGGATGCGTCACCTGTAAGTATAAGTATTCATCTCTACTTAGTAGCCCTTCCTGCTGCCATGTGTATAATTTGCTATTTATCACATCCACTAAGTGGGGAATCGGGTTACCTGTAACAATCTCATAGCATGCCAAGTCATTAAGTTGGGACAATATTTCATTGTCATAATCCACCTTATTCATCAGAACCACATTCCCACCCTTGTCAGCTTGTCTAATAATGATTTCTTTTTCTTGTCTAAGTCTTTCAAGTGAAACCAATTCATCAGGACTAAGGTTTTTTGAGAGGTGCCTGAATTTATTTTTTGCCATGTATTTGTCAAAGTCTTGACACACCAGGTCAAAAAATGTGTCAAAAATACCCATACCACATGATTTTGGAGTCCACCGGGATTTATTTTTCAAACCACTCGAAATGCTTTTATTGAAATCCACCTCTAGGTCATTTAATATCCTAGAAAAAATATCAGGATCATCATCCTGTTCTGCTAGGGAGAGTATAAGTGCTGTATCCTGTACTTCCTCAATTGACAGAGTACTAAGTGGAGAAGCTGTTTCCAACAGAGCTCTATTTTCCATTTGATTCATTTGGAAATACCTTTTGATTTTAAGTTTACGGATAAACCTGAACAGGTCAATTTTAGATTTACAAGGGTCCCCAAAGGATTTTGGGCAGAAGTTTAGTCCTTTAGCCAAAAGACTAATATCACTTGTTGTTAATTTCACTTTTGACAAATTGATGACATTAATGATTGAATCTGCCTCGCTTTCTAGTTCTTTTTGTCCCGAGATCTTGTTATGATCTCCCCCTGGTTCCTTGTTTTCACTTCCTGATCCTCGGTTGCCCCTTCTCGTCTTTTTATAGGAGGTGTTCCCTTGTTCTGGATGATTTTGCCCTGTTTCATTCTTATTAACTCTCGTAAAAAAGTTCTACCCTCAGCACAGTCACTATTAAGGGCCGATGTACTTGGACCGCTTTCCCCTTCACTTTCACTAGTGACCGAGGTGCTAATCGATGTTGAATCTGATATATTGGACGTGCTTGCCCTTCTTGGGGCTACATTGGTGTGTACTAGGTGATCATATTTACTTGAGAAGGTGAAGATTCTCCCTGTCAAGTAGTCCTTTTCATCCCGTTTCAGTTTCCGGGCTTTTCTCTGAGTAATCTCTTCCTGATACTTAAGTAAAATTTCCTCCAGGATTTTATAATTTTTTTCAGTTGCTTCTTTGAGATTTAAGTTAACAATTTCCTTTTCTAGAGTTACAATATCTCTTTGTAGCTGTGTCACTTTCCTCTCTGCATTAATGATTAAAATATCCATCAATTTCATTGAGCTAGTAGTCAGCTCATTATCCCACAGAGCTAGCAAATCCATATCCAGGTCATCATATGTGGGAAAGATCTGTGATCTTAAACCACGGGGGATGCGGTTCAATTTCTTATATTGTTTAAGTGTCGCCCCGTCCCACCATTTGGACAGTTCACTCTTTTTCAATCTCTCTAGCCTAATAAATTTGCTCCTTAAACCTTCATTAGATGTATTTAAGCTGCTTCGTGCTGAGCTTTGAACTGTACCCCCCTTGGCTAGGTTTTCAAAAAGTTCTTCAGCTAGTTTATCTCTATCCATGTTGTACAAATGTAATGAAGTCCAGGCCTCTATCCAAGCTGCCCCCCTCAAATTAATTGAGAAAAGAATTTGGGTGTATAGATAAGGGACTGATGGCGCTCAGGAAGCTAATTGGCCACAAATCTCATTAGGGGTTGCCTACACTAGGGAAAACACCCTTCCCTTAAAGGTTCAAAGAAACCCAAACAAATGATAAACATACAGTGAGGTCCCCCCTCGTATTTCTTTGTTAAATAACAAATTTCACACAGTTAATCAGTTATAGCGATCAAACAGGTCAAAATTCAAGTGAGTAAGGTTCAAGTGAACGCAATCTTAAATATCACATCAGTCTTTATAAAGTCCAGTTCCATCCAGGATTTATTGGATCACATCTTCCAATAATCAATATGTTTCATGAAGATACATCTTGAGCCATACACATTGAGCCAACACGTGTTTCGTCTTGGGATAATCCTTTTGTCCCCAACGACTTCTTCAGGGCTCTAAATTATGAATACATATTTTATATTAGAAACCAAAATACTCAAACCATATGTTACTTGGTGTTAAATTTTGACATATGTCCTATAGAGAAGAAAAAGACAGTGTACACCAAAGGGTGTGAGAGGAAAAGTGATTTACCTAATTTACAAGCCTTATAACCCCATGCCTAATGACAAAAAAACAAAATATCATCACCTAATGCACCTTCACATTGGTGCTCTATCAATTTAACCTATAACAGTGATCACGGTGCTGACAAACACCAGGAAGTTAGATGCAATGTGATCAGTACGAAGTAAAGAATATAACCTAGTGATTTGTGTACACTCAAGTAAACATGACAAATAAACTTACTTACTCAAATAAACGTGAGTTACTTTAAAGTGTCCTTATTTTGACTATGCAACACATCCGATCGGTATATCTAATGGATCAAAATAACACCCAATACGACCAAATCAGTAAACCAATGCCCGAATTGAAGGTCCCAAATCAGTTCAGAAATTTAGTCCTACTAACCTCGAGTTATAGTAGTTTACGAGTAATTTGAGGTCCGTATATTCCAAGGCTACAAAGAGATATAAGTATTCATTTAATGTGATCCCTAAGAAATACACTTAAGTCAATGCTTATGATTAACACCTGAACAATCCAAATAAAGTCTCTGCAGAATCTTACCTCCTACAGTTCTGAACAGATCACAAGAGGTGTTCCCCTCGTATGGGTACGCTTTCAAGCGAGTGCGCGAGGACGCGTTCCGCTTTGACTGCCAAATAAATACCTTCCCGGCGTTCCTATTGCCGAACGACACAGGAACGTTGTAAAATGGAGTTAGATACGGAAACGAGTACGCGAATACGCGTCTCGTGTCCGCAGTCATGCGAGGTGTTTCCGGAGTGCGAGTTTAGCACGCAAGTAAAAATAGACGATGGACCACAAGCTAATGTTTGCAACTACGTAAATGACAATAGCGTAGTTAGCAAACGAGTAAACTCAACTATTTCACGTGTAACAAACTGCATCCAACAAAGATTGAGACAAAATCGCGGAGGCCAAAAAAAACACAAGTTTGTGCATCTGAAGATTAAAACTCAAAACATCATTTAGTTTACTCATAAAGTTGCACTGTTAGGTATATATCCAGGTTAATGAATGGAGCCTATTTTTAATTTTTAAATGCCAATCCATATATAAAGGGGAAGTAATAGAATTATTTTGAAGATGAAAGAGATCTAAGGAAAAGAAAAGAGAGTTACTACTTTGCCGAATTCACTTTGAACAGAGGTTCATCAATGTTTTCACACTATGTAGACATTGGTGCGAGGATTTTGGTTTGAAATGACATAGTTAAACATATGAAAGTATTAAGACAGTGAAAAAAACCCAACAAGTTTTTTGTTTAACTCTTTGACAATATGATCCTAAAGTTTATCCAAATGTATCTATTAATGAGAAATGGTGTAGGGAACAAAGTTTATATTGTCAAATTAGACCAAATGGATCTAGAGCTATACACAAATCTCTGTATCTTACGTATCGTCCGTAGTTGGCATGTTCAGTTCTCAATGATCTCCCAAAAAGAACTCTAGCTCCCTGTCAGAGTTGAGGCCTATTTCAACAGCTTTAAGCTTCATTATCCACATTGCCTCTTTTCTACGTAACATTAGTTCACGATTACCTCCCCTAGGGTCACGGGGAACATGCTCAAGTCCAAAAAATTCGAAATTCTTATGCAATGATTGTGAATTGCATGATAAGATATGTGCAACTAAAGGATATTTTACATCCCCGTTTTTTAGCGAACGGATATGTTCTCCAATCCTTGCCTTCAGTGGGCGTATTGTACTACCCACATAAATGCGAGCACATTTACATTGTATTACATAAATGACATGAGTAGTGTTACAGTTTATCATAGTACAAATTTTGTAGACTTTCCCTTCAAAGGAGAATTCTTTGATCTTATGGCGAGCCCATCTACAGACTCCACAGTTGCCGCATTTAAAGAAACCATTCATCTTTGCAGGTAGCCAGGTTTTAACAGGAGACGCAGTAGTAAAGCTGGGACTCAACATATTCCGTAAAGTGATACCTCTTCGGTAAGTGGTAGGCACCCTTGCTGGTACTAGTTTGCTAATTGATTCATCCTGAGTTAACAAGTGCCAGTGTTTAGCAACAATTTTTCCCATGATTAGAGATGCATCATTAAAATCTGTTATTAAACGTACATTGTTAGATTCCTCTACCAGTTTCTTAGGGTTTATGGTTTTTAGGGTGTCTTCCCTGTTGATTTTTTTACTTCTTAATTGTGCCTTTTTGATCACTTTGTTGGAGTAACCCCGTGCTTTAAATCTTTTACCCATGTCATTTATCTGCATCAAAAATTCATTGTCAACACTACAATTTCGTCGTGCCCTTACCATTTCACCATAAGGAATAGACGCGATTTGGTGTCGTGGGTGTGCGCTCCCGGCATGCAAAATTGCGTTACAAGCCGTAGTCTTTCTGTAAAGTCTACTTTGGATCTTTTTGTCTGTAATGAACACCTCAACGTCCAGGAAAACAATTCTTTCCGTACTGTACTGATATGTAAATTCCACATTCATGGCGTTTGAGTTTAGGAAAGCACAAAATTCCAATAACTTGTGCTCTCCTCCAGTCCAAATCAAGAAACAGTCATCTATAAATCTGCCCCAATAGAGAATATCTGTTTGCCAACCAATAGATTCAGAGCCCCAAACCCATTTGTGCTCAAACCACCCCATGAATAAATTAGCGTAGGAGGGAGAGAATTTGGAGCCCATAGCAACACCTCGTTTTTGCCTGTACCACCCATTATTAAATAGGAAAAAGTTGTTGTCAATAATCAAGTGAATCATTTCCAATACCATCACAGTGTGCTGCCAGAGGCTTGCTGATCTTTTGGTCAGAAAAAAACGAGTGGCTTCTAGTCCCAATTCATGTTCAATACAAGTGTAGAGGGAAACTACATCCAGTGTTACTAACAACATATTACTGTCCCATTCAATATCATTCAAGATGCTTAGGATGTGGGTAGTGTCTTTGATGAAAGATGGAAGATTGCACACTAATGGTTTTAAAAAACAATCAACAAATTCCGAAAGTCTTTCCGTTGGTCCTTGTATACCTGACACAATTGGTCTTCCAGGTGGAAAAGGCAGTCCTTTATGGACCTTCGGTAGTGTATATAGACATGGATATCTTGGATGCGTCACCTGTAAGTATAAGTATTCATCTCTACTTAGTAGCCCTTCCTGCTGCCATGTGTATAATTTGCTATTTATCACATCCACTAAGTGGGGAATCAGGTTACCTGTAACAATCTCATAGCATGCCAAGTCATTAAGTTGGGACAATATTTCATTGTCATAATCCACCTTATTCATCAGAACCACATTCCCACCCTTGTCAGCTTGTCTAATAATGATTTCTTTTTCTTGTCTAAGTCTTTCAAGTGAAACCAATTCATCAGGACTAAGGTTTTTTGAGAGGTGCCTGAATTTATTTTTTGCCATGTATTTGTCAAAGTCTTGACACACCAGGTCAAAAAATGTGTCAAAAATACCCATACCACATGATTTTGGAGTCCACCGGGATTTATTTTTCAAACCACTCGAAATGCTTTTATTGAAATCCACCTCTAGGTCATTTAATATCCTAGAAAAAATATCAGGATCATCATCCTGTTCTGCTAGGGAGAGTATAAGTGCTGTATCCTGTACTTCCTCAATTGACAGAGTACTAAGTGGAGAAGCTGTTTCCAACAGAGCTCTATTTTCCATTTGATTCATTTGGAAATACCTTTTGATTTTAAGTTTAAGGATAAACCTGAACAGGTCAATTTTAGATTTACAAGGGTCCCCAAAGGATTTTGGGCAGAAGTTTAGTCCTTTAGCCAAAAGACTAATATCACTTGTTGTTAATTTCACTTTTGACAAATTGATGACATTAATGATTGAATCTGCCTCGCTTTCTAGTTCTTTTGTCCCGAGATCTTGTTATGATCCCCCCCTGGTTCCTTGTTTTCACTTCCTGATCCTCGGTTGCCCCTTCTCGTCTTTTTATAGGAGGTGTTCCCTTGTTCTGGATGATTTTGCCCTGTTTCATTCTTATTAACTCTCGTAAAAAAGTTCTACCCTCAGCACAGTCACTATTAAGGGCCGATGTACTTGGACCGCTTTCCCCTTCACTTTCACTAGTGACCGAGGTGCTAATCGATGTTGAATCTGATATATTGGACGTGCTTGCCCTTCTTGGGGCTACATTGTTGTGTACTAGGTGATCATATTTACTTGAGAAGGTGAAGATTCTCCCTGTCAAGTAGTCCTTTTCATCCCGTTTGAGTTTCCGGGCTTTTCTCTGAGTAATCTCTTCCTGATACTTAAGTAAAATTTCCTCCAGGATTTTATAATTTTTTTCAGTTGCTTCTTTGAGATTTAAGTTAACAATTTCCTTTTCTAGAGTTACAATATCTCTTTGTAGCTGTGTCACTTTCCTCTCTGCATTAATGATTAAAATATCCATCAATTTCATTGAGCTAGTAGTCAGCTCATTATCCCACAGAGCTAGCAAATCCATATCCAGGTCATCATATGTGGGAAAGATCTGTGATCTTAAACCACGGGGGATGCGGTTCAATTTCTTATATTGTTTAAGTGTCGCCCCGTCCCACCATTTGGACAGTTCACTCTTTTTCAATCTCTCTAGCCTAATAAATTTGCTCCTTAAACCTTCATTAGATGTATTTAAGCTGCTTCGTGCTGAGCTTTGAACTGTACCCCCCTTGGCTAGGTTTTCAAAAAGTTCTTCAGCTAGTTTATCTCTATCCATGTTGTACAAATGTAATGAAGTCCAGGCCTCTATCCAAGCTGCCCCCCTCAAATTAATTGAGAAAATAATTTGGGTGTATAGATAAGGGACTGATGGCGCTCAGGAAGCTAATTGGCCACAAATCTCATTAGGGGTTGCCTACACTAGGGAAAACACCCTTCCCTTAAAGGTTCAAAGAAACCCAAACAAATGATAAACATACAGTGAGGTCCCCCCTCGTATTTCTTTGTTAAATAACAAATTTCACACAGTTAATCAGTTATAGCGATCAAACAGGTCAAAATTCAAGTGAGTAAGGTTCAAGTGAACGCAATCTTAAATATCACATCAGTCTTTATAAAGTCCAGTTCCATCCAGGATTTATTGGATCACATCTTCCAATAATCAATATGTTTCATGAAGATACATCTTGAGCCATACACATTGAGCCAACACGTGTTTCGTCTTGGGATAATCCTTTTGTCCCCAACGACTTCTTCAGGGCTCTAAATTATGAATACATATTTTATATTAGAAACCAAAATACTCAAACCATATGTTACTTGGTGTTAAATTTTGACATATGTCCTATAGAGAAGAAAAAGACAGTGTACACCAAAGGGTGTGAGAGGAAAAGTGATTTACCTAATTTACAAGCCTTATAACCCCATGCCTAATGACAAAAAAACAAAATATCATCACCTAATGCACCTTCACATTGGTGCTCTATCAATTTAACCTATAACAGTGATCACGGTGCTGACAAACACCAGGAAGTTAGATGCAATGTGATCAGTACGAAGTAAAGAATATAACCTAGTGATTTGTGTACACTCAAGTAAACATGACAAATAAACTTACTTACTCAAATAAACGTGAGTTACTTTAAAGTGTCCTTATTTTGACTATGCAACACATCCGATCGGTATATCTAATGGATCAAAATAACACCCAATACGACCAAATCAGTAAACCAATGCCCGAATTGAAGGTCCCAAATCAGTTCAGAAATTTAGTCCTACTAACCTCGAGTTATAGTAGTTTACGAGTAATTTGAGGTCCGTATATTCCAAGGCTACAAAGAGATATAAGTATTCATTTAATGTGATCCCTAAGAAATACACTTAAGTCAATGCTTATGATTAACACCTGAACAATCCAAATAAAGTCTCTGCAGAATCTTACCTCCTACAGTTCTGAACAGATCACAAGAGGTGTTCCCCTCGTATGGGTACGCTTTCAAGCGAGTGCGCGAGGACGCGTTCCGCTTTGACTGCCAAATAAATACCTTCCCGGCGTTCCTATTGCCGAACGACACAGGAACGTTGTAAAATGGAGTTAGATACGGAAACGAGTACGCGAATACGCGTCTCGTGTCCGCAGTCATGCGAGGTGTTTCCGGAGCGCGAGTTTAGCACGCAAGTAAAAATAGACGATAGACCACAAGCTAATGTTTGCAACTACGTAAATGACAATAGCGTAGTTAGCAAACGAGTAAACTCAACTATTTCACGTGTAACAAACTGCATCCAACAAAGATTGAGACAAAATCGCGGAGGCCAAAAAAAACACAAGTTTGTGCATCTGAAGATTAAAATTCAAAACATCATTTAGTTTACTCATAAAGTTGCACTGTTAGGTATATATCCAGGTTAATGAATGGAGCCTATTTTTAATTTTTAAATGCCAATCCATATATAAAGGGGAAGTAATAGAATTATTTTGAAGATGAAAGAGATCTAAGGAAAAGAAAAGAGAGTTACTACTTTGCCGAATTCACTTTGAACAGAGGTTCATCAATGTTTTCACACTATGTAGACATTGGTGCGAGGATTTTGGTTTGAAATGACATAATTAAACATATGAAAGTATTAAGACAGTGAAAAAAAACCAACAAGTTTTTTGTTTAACTCTTTGACAATATGATCCTAAAGTTTATCCAAATGTATCTATTAATGAGAAATGGTGTAGGGAACAAAGTTTATATTGTCAAATTAGACCAAATGGATCTATAGCTATACACAAATCTCTGTATCTTACGTATCGTCCGTAGTTGGCATGTTCAGTTCTCAATGATCTCCCAAAAAGAACTCTAGCTCCCTGTCAGAGTTGAGGCCTATTTCAACAGCTTTAAGCTTCATTATCCACATTGCCTCTTTTCTACGTAACATTAGTTCACGATTACCTCCCCTAGGGTCACGGGGAACATGCTCAAGTCCAAAAAATTCGAAATTCTTATGCAATGATTGTGAATTGCATGATAAGATATGTGCAACTAAAGGATATTTTACATCCCCGTTTTTTAGCGAACGGATATGTTCTCCAATCCTTGCCTTCAGTGGGCGTATTGTACTACCCACATAAATGCGAGCACATTTACATTGTATTACATAAATGACATGAGTAGTGTTACAGTTTATCATAGTACAAATTTTGTAGACTTTCCCTTCAAAGGAGAATTCTTTGATCTTATGGCGAGCCCATCTACAGACTCCACAGTTGCCGCATTTAAAGAAACCATTCATCTTTGCAGGTAGCCAGGTTTTAACAGGAGACGCAGTAGTAAAGCTGGGACTCAACATATTCCGTAAAGTGATACCTCTTCGGTAAGTGGTAGGCACCCTTGCTGGTACTAGTTTGCTAATTGATTCATCCTGAGTTAACAAGTGCCAGTGTTTAGCAACAATTTTTCCCATGATTAGAGATGCATCATTAAAATCTGTTATTAAACGTACATTGTTAGATTCCTCTACCAGTTTCTTAGGGTTTATGGTTTTTAGGGTGTCTTCCCTGTTGATTTTTTTACTTCTTAATTGTGCCTTTTTGATCACTTTGTTGGAGTAACCCCGTGCTTTAAATCTTTTACCCATGTCATTTATCTGCATCAAAAATTCATTGTCAACACTACAATTTCGTCGTGCCCTTACCATTTCACCATAAGGAATAGACGCGATTTGGTGTCGTGGGTGTGCGCTCCCGGCATGCAAAATTGCGTTACAAGCCGTAGTCTTTCTGTAAAGTCTACTTTGGATCTTTTTGTCTGTAATGAACACCTCAACGTCCAGGAAAACAATTCTTTCCGTACTGTACTGATATGTAAATTCCACATTCATGGCGTTTGAGTTTAGGAAAGCACAAAATTCCAATAACTTGTGCTCTCCTCCAGTCCAAATCAAGAAACAGTCATCTATAAATCTGCCCCAATAGAGAATATCTGTTTGCCAACCAATAGATTCAGAGCCCCAAACCCATTTGTGCTCAAACCACCCCATGAATAAATTAGCGTAGGAGGGAGAGAATTTGGAGCCCATAGCAACACCTCGTTTTTGCCTGTACCACCCATTATTAAATAGGAAAAAGTTGTTGTCAATAATCAAGTGAATCATTTCCAATACCATCACAGTGTGCTGCCAGAGGCTTGCTGATCTTTTGGTCAGAAAAAAACGAGTGGCTTCTAGTCCCAATTCATGTTCAATACAAGTGTAGAGGGAAACTACATCCAGTGTTACTAACAACATATTACTGTCCCATTCAATATCATTCAAGATGCTTAGGATGTGGGTAGTGTCTTTGATGAAAGATGGAAGATTGCACACTAATGGTTTTAAAAAACAATCAACAAATTCCGAAAGTCTTTCCGTTGGTCCTTGTATACCTGACACAATTGGTCTTCCAGGTGGAAAAGGCAGTCCTTTATGGACCTTCGGTAGTGTATATAGACATGGATATCTTGGATGCGTCACCTGTAAGTATAAGTATTCATCTCTACTTAGTAGCCCTTCCTGCTGCCATGTGTATAATTTGCTATTTATCACATCCACTAAGTGGGGAATCGGGTTACCTGTAACAATCTCATAGCATGCCAAGTCATTAAGTTGGGACAATATTTCATTGTCATAATCCACCTTATTCATCAGAACCACATTCCCACCCTTGTCAGCTTGTCTAATAATGATTTCTTTTTCTTGTCTAAGTCTTTCAAGTGAAACCAATTCATCAGGACTAAGGTTTTTTGAGAGGTGCCTGAATTTATTTTTTGCCATGTATTTGTCAAAGTCTTGACACACCAGGTCAAAAAATGTGTCAAAAATACCCATACCACATGATTTTGGAGTCCACCGGGATTTATTTTTCAAACCACTCGAAATGCTTTTATTGAAATCCACCTCTAGGTCATTTAATATCCTAGAAAAAATATCAGGATCATCATCCTGTTCTGCTAGGGAGAGTATAAGTGCTGTATCCTGTACTTCCTCAATTGACAGAGTACTAAGTGGAAAAGCTGTTTCCAACAGAGCTCTATTTTCCATTTGATTCATTTGGAAATACCTTTTGATTTTAAGTTTACGGATAAACCTGAACAGGTCAATTTTAGATTTACAATCTTCATGAAACATATTGATTATTGGAAGATGTGATCCAATAAATCCTGGATGGAACTGGACTTTATAAAGACTGATGTGATATTTAAGATTGCGTTCACTTGAACCTTACTCACTTGAATTTTGACCTGTTTGATCGCTATAACTGATTAACTGTGTGAAATTTGTTATTTAACAAAGAAATACGAGGGGGGACCTCACTGTATGTTTATCATTTGTTTGGGTTTCTTTGAACCTTTAAGGGAAGGGTGTTTTCCCTAGTGTAGGCAACCCCTAATGAGATTTGTGGCCAATTAGCTTCCTGAGCGCCATCAGTCCCTTATCTATACACCCAAATTATTTTCTCAATTAATTTGAGGGGGGCAGCTTGGATAGAGGCCTGGACTTCATTACATTTGTACAACATGGATAGAGATAAACTAGCTGAAGAACTTTTTGAAAACCTAGCCAAGGGGGGTACAGTTCAAAGCTCAGCACGAAGCAGCTTAAATACATCTAATGAAGGTTTAAGGAGCAAATTTATTAGGCTAGAGAGATTGAAAAAGAGTGAACTGTCCAAATGGTGGGACGGGGCGACACTTAAACAATATAAGAAATTGAACCGCATCCCCCGTGGTTTAAGATCACAGATCTTTCCCACATATGATTTGCTAGCTCTGTGGGATAATGAGCTGACTACTAGCTCAATGAAATTGATGGATATTTTAATCATTAATGCAGAGAGGAAAGTGACACAGCTACAAAGAGATATTGTAACTCTAGAAAAGGAAATTGTTAACTTAAATCTCAAAGAAGCAACTGAAAAAAATTATAAAATCCTGGAGGAAATTTTACTTAAGTATCAGGAAGAGATTACTCAGAGAAAAGCCCGGAAACTCAAACGGGATGAAAAGGACTACTTGACAGGGAGAATCTTCACCTTCTCAAGTAAATATGATCACCTAGTACACACCAACGTAGCCCCAAGAAGGGCAAGCACGTCCAATATATCAGATTCAACATCGATTAGCACCTCGGTCACTAGTGAAAGTGAAGGGGAAAGCGGTCCAAGTACATCGGCCCTTAATAGTGACTGTGCTGAGGGTAGAACTTTTTTACGAGAGTTAATAAGAATGAAACAGGGCAAAATCATCCAGAACAAGGGAACACCTCCTATAAAAAGACGAGAAGGGGCAACCGAGGATCAGGAAGTGAAAACAAGGAACCAGGGGGGGATCATAACAAGATCTCGGGACAAAAAGAACTAGAAAGCGAGGCAGATTCAATCATTAATGTCATCAATTTGTCAAAAGTGAAATTAACAACAAGTGATATTAGTCTTTTGGCTAAAGGACTAAACTTCTGCCCAAAATCCTTTGGGGACCCTTGTAAATCTAAAATTGACCTGTTCAGGTTTATCCGTAAACTTAAAATCAAAAGGTATTTCCAAATGAATCAAATGGAAAATAGAGCTCTGTTGGAAACAGCTTCTCCACTTAGTACTCTGTCAATTGAGGAAGTACAGGATACAGCACTTATACTCTCCCTAGCAGAACAGGATGATGATCCTGATATTTTTTCTAGGATATTAAATGACCTAGAGGTGGATTTCAATAAAAGCATTTCGAGTGGTTTGAAAAATAAATCCCGGTGGACTCCAAAATCATGTGGTATGGGTATTTTTGACACATTTTTTGACCTGGTGTGTCAAGACTTTGACAAATACATGGCAAAAAATAAATTCAGGCACCTCTCAAAAAACCTTAGTCCTGATGAATTGGTTTCACTTGAAAGACTTAGACAAGAAAAAGAAATCATTATTAGACAAGCTGACAAGGGTGGGAATGTGGTTCTGATGAATAAGGTGGATTATGACAATGAAATATTGTCCCAACTTAATGACTTGGCATGCTATGAGATTGTTACAGGTAACCCGATTCCCCACTTAGTGGATGTGATAAATAGCAAATTATACACATGGCAGCAGGAAGGGCTATTAAGTAGAGATGAATACTTATACTTACAGGTGACGCATCCAAGATATCCATGTCTATATACACTACCGAAGGTCCATAAAGGACTGCCTTTTCCACCTGGAAGACCAATTGTGTCAGGTATACAAGGACCAACGGAAAGACTTTCGGAATTTGTTGATTGTTTTTTAAAACCATTAGTGTGCAATCTTCCATCTTTCATCAAAGACACTACCCACATCCTAAGCATCTTGAATGATATTGAATGGGACAGTAATATGTTGTTAGTAACACTGGATGTAGTTTCCCTCTACACTTGTATTGAACATGAATTGGGACTAGAAGCCACTCGTTTTTTTCTGACCAAAAGATCAGCAAGCCTCTGGCAGCACACTGTGATGGTATTGGAAATGATTCACTTGATTATTGACAACAACTTTTTCCTATTTAATAATGGGTGGTACAGGCAAAAACGAGGTGTTGCTATGGGCTCCAAATTCTCTCCCTCCTACGCTAATTTATTCATGGGGTGGTTTGAGCACAAATGGGTTTGGGGCTCTGAATCTATTGGTTGGCAAACAGATATTCTCTATTGGGGCAGATTTATAGATGACTGTTTCTTGATTTGGACTGGAGGAGAGCACAAGTTATTGGAATTTTGTGCTTTCCTAAACTCAAACGCCATGAATGTGGAATTTACATATCAGTACAGTACGGAAAGAATTGTTTTCCTGGACGTTGAGGTGTTCATTACAGACAAAAAGATCCAAAGTAGACTTTACAGAAAGACTACGGCTTGTAACGCAATTTTGCATGCCGGGAGCGCACACCCACGACACCAAATCGCGTCTATTCCTTATGGTGAAATGGTAAGGGCACGACGAAATTGTAGTGTTGACAATGAATTTTTGATGCAGATAAATGACATGGGTAAAAGATTTAAAGCACGGGGTTACTCCAACAAAGTGATCAAAAAGGCACAATTAAGAAGTAAAAAAATCAACAGGGAAGACACCCTAAAAACCATAAACCCTAAGAAACTGGTAGAGGAATCTAACAATGTACGTTTAATAACAGATTTTAATGATGCATCTCTAATCATGGGAAAAATTGTTGCTAAACACTGGCACTTGTTAACTCAGGATGAATCAATTAGCAAACTAGTACCAGCAAGGGTGCCTACCACTTACCGAAGAGGTATCACTTTACGGAATATGTTGAGTCCCAGCTTTACTACTGCATCTCCTGTTAAAACCTGGCTACCTGCAAAGATGAATGGTTTCTTTAATGCGGCAACTGTGGAGTCTGTAGATGGGCTCGCCATAAGATCAAAGAATTCTCCTTTGAAGGGAAAGTCTACAAAATTTGTACTATGATAAACTGTAACACTACTCATGTCATTTATGTAATACAATGTAAATGTGCTCGCATTTATGTGGGTAGTACAATACGCCCACTGAAGGCAAGGATTGGAGAACATATCCGTTCGCTAAAAAACGGGGATGTAAAATATCCTTTAGTTGCACATATCTTATCATGCAATTCACAATCATTGTATAAGAATTTCGAATTTTTTGGACTTGAGCATGTTCCCCGTGACCCTAGGGGAGGTAATCGTGAACTAATGTTACGTAGAAAAGAGGCAATGTGGATAATGAGCTTAAAGCTGTTGAAATAGGCCTCAACTCTGACAGGGAGCTAGAGTTCTTTTTGGGAGATCATTGAGAACTGAACATGCCAACTACGGACGATACGTAAGATACAGAGATTTGTGTATAGCTCTAGATCCATTTGGTCTAATTTGACAATATAAACTTTGTTCCCTACACCATTTCTCATTAATAGATACATTTGGATAAACTTTAGGATCATATTGTCAAAGAGTTAAACAAAAAACTTGTTGGTTTTTTTTCACTGTCTTAATACTTTCATATGTTTAATTATGTCATTTCAAACCAAAATCCTCGCACCAATGTCTACATAGTGTGAAAACATTGATGAACCTCTGTTCAAAGTGAATTCGGCAAAGTAGTAACTCTCTTTTCTTTTCCTTAGATCTCTTTCATCTTCAAAATAATTCTATTACTTCCCCTTTATATATGGATTGGCATTTAAAAATTAAAAATAGGCTCCATTCATTAACCTGGATATATACCTAACAGTGCAACTTTATGAGTAAACTAAATTATGTTTTGAGTTTTAATCTTCAGATGCACAAACTTGTGTTTTTTTTGGCCTCCGCGATTTTGTCTCAATCTTTGTTGGATGCAGTTTGTTACACGTGAAATAGTTGAGTTTACTCGTTTGCTAACTACGCTATTGTCATTTACGTAGTTGCAAACATTAGATTGTGGTCCATCGTCTATTTTTACTTGCGTGCTAAACTCGCGCTCCGGAAACACCTCGCATGACTGCGGACACGAGACGCGTATTCGCGTACTCGTTTCCGTATCTAACTCCATTTTACAACGTTCCTGTGTCGTTCGGCAATAGGAACGCCGGGAAGGTATTTATTTGGCAGTCAAAGCGGAACGCGTCCTCGCGCACTCGCTTGAAAGCGTACCCATACGAGGGGAACACCTCTTGTGATCTGTTCAGAACTGTAGGAGGTAAGATTCTGCAGAGACTTTATTTGGATTGTTCAGGTGTTAATCATAAGCATTGACTTAAGTGTATTTCTTAGGGATCACATTAAATGAATACTTATATCTCTTTGTAGCCTTGGAATATACGGACCTCAAATTACTCGTAAACTACTATAACTCGAGGTTAGTAGGACTAAATTTCTGAACTGATTTGGGACCTTCAATTCGGGCATTGGTTTACTGATTTGGTCGTATTGGGTGTTATTTTGATCCATTAGATATACCGATCGGATGTGTTGCATAGTCAAAATAAGGACACTTTAAAGTAACTCACGTTTATTTGAGTAAGTAAGTTTATTTGTCATGTTTACTTGAGTGTACACAAATCACTAGGTTATATTCTTTACTTCGTACTGATCACATTGCATCTAACGTCCTGGTGTTTGTCAGCACCGTGATCACTGTTATAGGTTAAATTGATAGAGCACCAATGTGAAGGTGCATTAGGTGATGATATTTTGGTTTTTTGTCATTAGGCATGGGGTTATAAGGCTTGTAAATTAGGTAAATCACTTTTCCTCTCACACCCTTTGGTGTACACTGTCTTTTTCTTCTCTATAGGACATATGTCAAAATTTAACACCAAGTAACATATGGTTTGAGTATTTTGGTTTCTAATATAAAATATGTATTCATAATTTAGAGCCCTGAAGAAGTCGTTGGGGACAAAAGGATTATCCCAAGACGAAACACGTGTTGGCTCAATGTGTATGGCTCAAGATGTATCTTCATGAAACATATTGATTATTGGAAGATGTGATCCAATAAATCCTGGATGGAACTGGACTTTATAAAGACTGATGTGATATTTAAGATTGCGTTCACTTGAACCTTACTCACTTGAATTTTGACCTGTTTGATCGCTATATCTGATTAACTGTGTGAAATTTGTTATTTAACAAAGAAATACGAGGGGGGACCTCACTGTATGTTTATCATTTGTTTGGGTTTCTTTGAACCTTTAAGGGAAGGGTGTTTTCCCTAGTGTAGGCAACCCCTAATGAGATTTGTGGCCAATTAGCTTTCTGAGCGCCATCAGTCCCTTATCTATACACCCAAATTCTTTTCTCAATTAATTTGAGGGGGGCAGCTTGGATAGAGGCCTGGACTTCATTACATTTGTACAACATGGATAGAGATAAACTAGCTGAAGAACTTTTTGAAAACCTAGCCAAGGGGGGTACAGTTCAAAGCTCAGCACGAAGCAGCTTAAATACATCTAATGAAGGTTTAAGGAGCAAATTTATTAGGCTAGAGAGATTGAAAAAGAGTGAACTGTCCAAATGGTGGGACGGGGCGACACTTAAACAATATAAGAAATTGAACCGCATCCCCCGTGGTTTAAGATCACAGATCTTTCCCACATATGATGACCTGGATATGGATTTGCTAGCTCTGTGGGATAATGAGCTGACTACTAGCTCAATGAAATTGATGGATATTTTAATCATTAATGCAGAGAGGAAAGTGACACAGCTACAAAGAGATATTGTAACTCTAGAAAAGGAAATTGTTAACTTAAATCTCAAAGAAGCAACTGAAAAAAATTATAAAATCCTGGAGGAAATTTTACTTAAGTATCAGGAAGAGATTACTCAGAGAAAAGCCCGGAAACTCAAACAGGATGAAAAGGACTACTTGACAGGGAGAATCTTCACCTTCTCAAGTAAATATGATCACCTAGTACACACCAATGTAGCCCCAAGAAGGGCAAGCACGTCCAATATATCAGATTCAACATCGATTAGCACCTCGGTCACTAGTGAAAGTGAAGGGGAAAGCGGTCCAAGTACATCGGCCCTTAATAGTGACTGTGCTGAGGGTAGAACTTTTTTACGAGAGTTAATAAGAATGAAACAGGGCAAAATCATCCAGAACAAGGGAACACCTCCTATAAAAAGACGAGAAGGGGCAACTGAGGATCAGGAAGTCAAAACAAGGAACCAGGGGGGGATCATAACAAGATCTCGGGACAAAAAGAACTAGAAAGCGAGGCAGATTCAATCATTAATGTCATCAATTTGTCAAAAGTGAAATTAACAACAAGTGATATTAGTCTTTTGGCTAAAGGACTAAACTTCTGCCCAAAATCCTTTGGGGACCCTTGTAAATCTAAAATTGACCTGTTCAGGTTTATCCGTAAACTTAAAATCAAAAGGTATTTCCAAATGAATCAAATGGAAAATAGAGCTCTGTTGGAAACAGCTTCTCCACTTAGTACTCTGTCAATTGAGGAAGTACAGGATACAGCACTTATACTCTCCCTAGCAGAACAGGATGATGATCCTGATATTTTTTCTAGGATATTAAATGACCTAGAGGTGGATTTCAATAAAAGCATTTCGAGTGGTTTGAAAAATAAATCCCGGTGGACTCCAAAATCATGTGGTATGGGTATTTTTGACACATTTTTTGACCTGGTGTGTCAAGACTTTGACAAATACATGGCAAAAAATAAATTCAGGCACCTCTCAAAAAACCTTAGTCCTGATGAATTGGTTTCACTTGAAAGACTTAGACAAGAAAAAGAAATCATTATTAGACAAGCTGACAAGGGTGGGAATGTGGTTCTGATGAATAAGGTGGATTATGACAATGAAATATTGTCCCAACTTAATGACTTGGCATGCTATGAGATTGTTACAGGTAACCCGATTCCCCACTTAGTGGATGTGATAAATAGCAAATTATACACATGGCAGCAGGAAGGGCTACTAAGTAGAGATGAATACTTATACTTACAGGTGACGCATCCAAGATATCCATGTCTATATACACTACCGAAGGTCCATAAAGGACTGCCTTTTCCACCTGGAAGACCAATTGTGTCAGGTATACAAGGACCAACGGAAAGACTTTCGGAATTTGTTGATTGTTTTTTAAAACCATTAGTGTGCAATCTTCCATCTTTCATCAAAGACACTACCCACATCCTAAGCATCTTGAATGATATTGAATGGGACAGTAATATGTTGTTAGTAACACTGGATGTAGTTTCCCTCTACACTTGTATTGAACATGAATTGGGACTAGAAGCCACTCGTTTTTTTCTGACCAAAAGATCAGCAAGCCTCTTGCAGCACACTGTGATGGTATTGGAAATGATTCACTTGATTATTGACAACAACTTTTTCCTATTTAATAATGGGTGGTACAGGCAAAAACGAGGTGTTGCTATGGGCTCCAAATTCTCTCCCTCCTACGCTAATTTATTCATGGGGTGGTTTGAGCACAAATGGGTTTGGGGCTCTGAATCTATTGGTTGGCAAACAGATATTCTCTATTGGGGCAGATTTATAGATGACTGTTTCTTGATTTGGACTGGAGGAGAGCACAAGTTATTGGAATTTTGTGCTTTGCTAAACTCAAACGCCATGAATGTGGAATTTACATATCAGTACAGTACGGAAAGAATTGTTTTCCTGGACGTTGAGGTGTTCATTACAGACAAAAAGATCCAAAGTAGACTTTACAGAAAGACTACGGCTTGTAACGCAATTTTGCATGCCGGGAGCGCACACCCACGACACCAAATCGCGTCTATTCCTTATGGTGAAATGGTAAGGGCACGACGAAATTGTAGTGTTGACAATGAATTTTTGATGCAGATAAATGACATGGGTAAAAGATTTAAAGCACGGGGTTACTCCAACAAAGTGATCAAAAAGGCACAATTAAGAAGTAAAAAAATCAACAGGGAAGACACCCTAAAAACCATAAACCCTAAGAAACTGGTAGAGGAATCTAACAATGTACGTTTAATAACAGATTTTAATGATGCATCTCTAATCATGGGAAAAATTGTTGCTAAACACTGGCACTTGTTAACTCAGGATGAATCAATTAGCAAACTAGTACCAGCAAGGCTGCCTACCACTTACCGAAGAGGTATCACTTTACGGAATATGTTGAGTCCCAGCTTTACTACTGCGTCTCCTGTTAAAACCTGGCTACCTGCAAAGATGAATGGTTTCTTTAAATGCGGCAACTGTGGAGTCTGTAGATGGGCTCGCCATAAGATCAAAGAATTCTCCTTTGAAGGGAAAGTCTACAAAATTTGTACTATGATAAACTGTAACACTACTCATGTCATTTATGTAATACAATGTAAATGTGCTCGCATTTATGTGGGTAGTACAATACGCCCACTGAAGGCAAGGATTGGAGAACATATCCGTTCGCTAAAAAACGGGGATGTAAAATATCCTTTAGTTGCACATATCTTATCATGCAATTCACAATCATTGTATAAGAATTTCGAATTTTTTGGACTTGAGCATGTTCCCCGTGACCCTAGGGGAGGTAATCGTGAACTAATGTTACGTAGAAAAGAGGCAATGTGGATAATGAAGCTTAAAGCTGTTGAAATAGGCCTCAACTCTGACAGGGAGCTAGAGTTCTTTTTGGGAGATCATTGAGAACTGAACATGCCAACTACGGACGATACGTAAGATACAGAGATTTGTGTATAGCTCTAGATCCATTTGGTCTAATTTGACAATATAAACTTTGTTCCCTACACCATTTCTCATTAATAGATACATTTGGATAAACTTTAGGATCATATTGTCAAAGAGTTAAACAAAAAACTTGTTGGGTTTTTTTCACTGTCTTAATACTTTCATATGTTTAATTATGTCATTTCAAACCAAAATCCTCGCACCAATGTCTACATAGTGTGAAAACATTGATGAACCTCTGTTCAAAGTGAATTCGGCAAAGTAGTAACTCTCTTTTCTTTTCCTTAGATCTCTTTCATCTTCAAAATAATTCTATTACTTCCCCTTTATATATGGATTGGCATTTAAAAATTAAAAATAGGCTCCATTCATTAACCTGGATATATACCTAACAGTGCAACTTTATGAGTAAACTAAATGATGTTTTGAGTTTTAATCTTCAGATGCACAAACTTGTGTTTTTTTTGGCCTCCGCGATTTTGTCTCAATCTTTGTTGGATGCAGTTTGTTACACGTGAAATAGTTGAGTTTACTCGTTTGCTAACTACGCTATTGTCATTTACGTAGTTGCAAACATTAGCTTGTGGTCCATCGTCTATTTTTACTTGCGTGCTAAACTCGCGCTCCGGAAACACCTCGCATGACTGCGGACACGAGACGCGTATTCGCGTACTCGTTTCCGTATCTAACTCCATTTTACAACGTTCCTGTGTCGTTCGGCAATAGGAACGCCGGGAAGGTATTTATTTGGCAGTCAAAGCGGAACGCGTCCTCGCGCACTCGCTTGAAAGCGTACCCATACGAGGGGAACACCTCTTGTGATCTGTTCAGAACTGTAGGAGGTAAGATTCTGCAGAGACTTTATTTGGATTGTTCAGGTGTTAATCATAAGCATTGACTTAAGTGTTTTTCTTAGGGATCACATTAAATGAATACTTATATCTCTTTGTAGCCTTGGAATATACGGACCTCAAATTACTCGTAAACTACTATAACTCGAGGTTAGTAGGACTAAATTTCTGAACTGATTTGGGACCTTCAATTCGGGCATTGGTTTACTGATTTGGTCGTATTGGGTGTTATTTTGATCCATTAGATATACCGATCGGATGTGTTGCATAGTCAAAATAAGGACACTTTAAAGTAACTCACGTTTATTTGAGTAAGTAAGTTTATTTGTCATGTTTACTTGAGTGTACACAAATCACTAGGTTATATTCTTTACTTCGTACTGATCACATTGCATCTAACTTCCTGGTGTTTGTCAGCACCGTGATCACTGTTATAGGTTAAATTGATAGAGCACCAATGTGAAGGTGCATTAGGTGATGATATTTTGGTTTTTTGTCATTAGGCATGGGGTTATAAGGCTTGTAAATTAGGTAAATCACTTTTCCTCTCACACCCTTTGGTGTACACTGTCTTTTTCTTCTCTATAGGACATATGTCAAAATTTAACACCAAGTAACATATGGTTTGAGTATTTTGGTTTCTAATATAAAATATGTATTCATAATTTAGAGCCCTGAAGAAGTCATTGGGGACAAAAGGATTATCCCAAGACGAAACACGTGTTGGCTCAATGTGTATGGCTCAAGATGTATCTTCATGAAACATATTGATTATTGGAAGATGTGATCCAATAAATCCTGGATGGAACTGGACTTTATAAAGACTGATGTGATATTTAAGATTGCGTTCACTTGAACCTTACTCACTTGAATTTTGACCTGTTTGATCGCTATAACTGATTAACTGTGTGAAATTTGTTATTTAACAAAGAAATACGAGGGGGGACCTCACTGTATGTTTATCATTTGTTTGGGTTTCTTCGAACCTTTAAGGGAAGGGTGTTTTCCCTAGTGTAGGCAACCCCTAATGAGATTTGTGGCCAATTAGCTTCCTGAGCGCCATCAGTCCCTTATCTATACACCCAAATTCTTTTCTCAAAATTCACATATGATCCTAGGGTCCTTTAATCAACTTAGAATTGCCATTGCAGGAAGTTTATTGAGATTTTCTGGGGGTAAAAAGAGTGGTAAAGTGGGGTGGTTTGATCACAATTGCTCATCAGCCAGTAAGGAATTAAAACAAGCCCTGCAGGCCCGACCAAGAAACAGAGAAAAAGTAATTATTAAACGTTCTAATTACAAACACGCATTAGAAACCAGGAAGGCACATCTGAGAGCTAGGGCATGGGCAAATCTTGAACAAGCAACAACACTAAGAGATAGTACCCTATTTTGGAAAACAATCAACCAACCTTTCCTAAAAGATAGTGATGCACCCGAAATAACAGTACATGTTCCTTTATTGGAATGGCTTTCTCACTTTGGATCAATATTTAACCCAGAGAATCTGACTATTCACCCGCCAAATAATGGGATAATTGAGATCAACCCACCCTTCTTGAAACCAGTCAGTCTAGAGGAAGTGAAATTTGCCATGGGAAGATGCCCGAAAGGGAAGGCGCCAGGTCCTGACGGGGTGCCAGTAGATGCCTATTTGACACACGTTGATTTATGGAGCCCTATCTTGACCCAAGTCTTTTTGTGTGTGACAAAGGGATATATTTTAACATCATGGAGTGAAAGTATAATTGTCCCTATTTTCAAAAAGGGGCATAGAGGCGACCCTAAATGTTATTGCCAATCTCACTTTTGGATACCTCTGTTAAACTGCTGGGAAGAGTACTTGTAGAAAGACTAGAAACTTGGGCAACAAACAATCATATACTTACAGAGGCTCAATTGGGGTTTAGGCCTGAGGTAGGCACCCTGGAACAATGTATAAATCTTAACTTAATAATAAGCAAGTATACAATAGCAAAGAAGGGTCATGCATTTCTCTGTTTTGCAGATCTTAGTAGTGCCTTAGATCTGGTGAATCATGCTAAGTTGTGGAAAGTATTAATAGATATGGGTGCGCCCTCTGATATAATAAGCTTCTTGGCACAACTATACAATAATCTAACAGCACGGGTGAGATATGGAAAAAATGGAGAATGCATGCCAGGCTTTAGGATAGGGAGAGGAATACGCCAAGGTTGTGTCTTAGCGCCGCTCTTATTCTCTCTTTATATAAATGGTGTAGATGCCCACTTAAAAAAACTTAAAAATTGATTGCCCTAAAATAGGAAATTGCTCTATCCCAATTCTTTTATATGCAGACGATGCAGTTTTGTTGTCACGAACCGCAAACGGGCTACAGCAACTAATGGAGGGCTTCACGGAATTTATGGAGGAAATAGATATGATGTTGAATATGAGTAAAACAGTGGTTATGACATGTGGACAGGGAAAGGCCAGGAAGAAAACTTATTTTATTAAGGGCCACAAATGCGAAGAGGTGAATGGATTTACATATTTGGGTATACAATTCTCTAATACGGGACACTGGAAACAACACTTAGGAATTACCAAAATTAAGTATATTAGGACAACGGAGGCAATCTTTAGATTCTCCAATAAAATTGGTAATAAACCCCTAAGGGAAATGCTGCAAATTTACAAAAGTAAATCAATCAGCAGCATTACATATGGCTCTGCCCTTTGGGGCTCGATACCCGAGATCCATTCATTACAAATGTTAGAGAATACATTTTTTAACAGACTACTTGCAGTCCCAAATACCACTTCCACATACATGGTACATAAGGAATTGGGTAGTCCCTACGTGGAGGATTCAATATATATAAATGCGTTGTCGGCTTGGCATGGTATTTGGTCAAAGGAAGGTACGCATCTTACCCGAAAGATTATTAAAGATTGCCTTACCTTAGAACACCGGGACAGAATCCCATGATTCATGCACATAAAAGATCTATTGAGAGGTATAAATCTAACACCTAACTTAGACAACCCAGGCATGGTTCTCCAATTTAGCAAGAAAGAACTGAAAAATCATTTAATGGCTTGGAGGGCTAGCAAAAGAGGAAACAGAGAATGCATGAAATCAACGGTAGCTCTTTACTTGATCGAAAACAATGAGGTTATACCAAATTATTTATTGACAGTTGTGAACACTCAGCATAGATTTTATTTGACCAGATTACGTTTAGAATGTTACATTTTTTAGTAACCTTCCCAAAAATGAGAATTTGGAGTAAAAGCCTACCGAAGTGCCCCTGTGTGGGACGATTTGCACAATCTACAACGCACTTTATTTTATCTTGTAAATTTTATCATGATATTAGGAAACAAATCTTAAAACCACTATTTATTATTAATAAGTTATTTTATTGCAGAGAAGCTTTTAACTATTTTTTTTAACTGGATACGAATGAGAAATGCGAAGCAGTGATAAAATTTATCTTACATGCAATTGAGCAGAGGAAAAAGTTGTCCTATTTATAAAAACTCCGATATGAGAATGAGTAATCGCATAACTTGTCACAAAAAAGTTTTTTACCCTCTTTATTAGTAATGTATTTGGATTTTTTTTTATTGTATATCCTTTTATTTTAAAGAGACTGTTCTTTTTTCTTCTTTTTCTCTTTTATGGAGTAAAATCAGAATAAAGATTGTTTTGAATTGAATTGAGTGGAAAACGTCTTTTAAAACTCGTTATGGTCTCGTTGAGTATCTAGTGATGCCGGTTGGTCTATGTAATGCCCCAGCAGCTTTTCAATATTTCCTAAACGACTTTCTGAGAGAATACCAAGACATCTTTGTCATCGTTTAAATTGACGATGTACTGATCTATTCAAACTCTGAAGAAATTCATGAAGAACATGTAACAAAGGTGTTACAAACTCTACAAAACCATAATTGGTTTTGAAAATTAAGGAAATGCGAATTTCATACCAAAGAAATAGAATTTATGGGAGTCATTTTAACACCTGATGGCATGCAAATGACTAAGAGAAAAATTCAGGCTGTAGCAGAATGGCCCACACCTAAATCAGTACGTGACATTCAATGTCTTTTAGGCTTTGCAAATATTTACCAACACTTCATCCATCACTTCTCCCAAAAGGTAGCACCAATCACCAAATTGCTTAGGAAAAAGGCCATCTTCAACTGGTCCCAAGAGACAGAGAAGGCATTTCAAGAGTTAAAAAAGGCTTTTACTTCAGCTCCCATTCTAGCTCATCCCAATGTGGAGGAACCATTCATTGTGAAACCGAAGCATCCGATGTCGCTGTTGGGGGCCATCATTTCCAAACATCACCTAGAAACTGGACAATTGCATCCCATAGCATATGTGTCACGAAAACTGAATGAAGCGGAACAGAATTACACCATTGCGGAAAAAGAATTACTAGCAATCTGCAATGCTTTCAAAGAGTGGCGACATTATCTGTTGGTAGCAAAGCACACCATAACTGTATACTCTGACCATATAAATGTACAATTTATGAGCTCTGCCAGACTACTAACTCCCAGGCAACTGAGATGGATGTTATTCTTTGCAGAATTTGATTTCATAGTGACTTTTAGACCAGGAGTAGATAACCGCAAGGCCGATGCATTATCTAGGCAAGATTCTTCAATCACACATACTGAACAAAAACCCATGCCTATTATGACGCCTTCAAAAGTGTTGTGTTAAATAGCGGCCGAAAAATTCTTTGATCTCATTCATAATCATTTTCATATCACCAAGTGTCAAGAATGGTTACAACAACACACCAAAAGGTCCATTCAACAAGGCCTACCTCTACACGAATCTTGAGTGTTTCTGCCTACTGAAGAGTTAAGAGAGGCAGATTTTCACTGGTTGCATACTCATCCTCTGGCAGGTCATCCAGGTCCTCAAAAGACACTAGGATTAATGAAAAGATAATTTTGGTGGCCTACATTTGTTTATGACTTAATGCAAATGTTGCAATCATGTGAAGTATGTGCAAGATGCAAAAGTGAACATAGCAAGCCTAAGGGTCTGTTGATACCTCTACCCGTTCCCAGTCATCCATGGGAACATATCCTCATGGATTTTATTACTGGTCTTCCCCCAGTAAGGCAATATTCAACCATTTTAGTGGTGGTAGATAGTCTTACCAAATATGCTCATTTCATTGCATGTAAAGGTCTCCCAACATCCGACACTTTAGCAACTATCATCTTAGAAAACATTGTTTGCCTTCATGGACTTCCAAGAGTCATCCTCTCTGATGGAGGAACACAATTTTCTGCACGTTTTCGGCAACAATGGTGCAAGGCTTTACGAATTGATTCAACCTTATCCACTAGTTATCATCCACAAACGGATGGTCAAACAGAGAGACTGAACCAGACTCTAAAACAATATTTACCATGTTATGCAACAAAGTCTCCAAAAACCTGGCTGGATCTCCTGTGGCTTGCAGAACTGGCTTATAACAACTCTCTTCACTCTTCAATAAACTCAACTCCTTTTATGGTTTTCATGAGCGTCATCCGCACATTTTGCCAGTTACGCTACCTGCTTCTACGCAAACCACCCAAGTAGTCATGGATGTGTTCAAATACATGAAAAGAATACATTCACAGCTACAAGCAAATCTACAACAGGCAAAGACAAAATATAAAATGCATTTGACAAAAAACACCAGTCTGGCCCTCAGTATACAGACAAAGATAGAGTTTGGTTATCCACGAAAAACTTTGTATTAAAAAATAAGAACATGTTTCATCCGAAATTCATAGGGCCCTATGAAGTTCTGCAACAAGTGAACCCTGCAACATGTCAACTAAAATTGCCATCGTCCTTGAAAATCCATCCAGTCTTTCATTCTTAAACCTGCTTTGCCATCAAGTTTCGCACAACCTGCTCCTCTACTAGTCCAAGGTCATTGGGAGTATGAGGTGCAAGCTATTTTAGACTCCCGATATCGTGGGTCTTCCCTTTGGTATTTAGTGTCCTGGAAGGGATACGGACCAGAAAACGACTCATCGGAACCTGCACGGCTTGTCTATGCAGCGCGTTTGGTGCAACGCTTTCATCTCCTACACCCTGATAAGCTGGGTCCTGGACTACTCTTGGGAGAGAGGTGTAATGTCAGGAATAAGGCTGTGCGCGGTCCAGGACCCGCCCTGACCTCTGCTTCGCATTTTTGCAGCGCATCATGCTCTCCGCTTGTCATCCCCACTTGCTCCAGAAGTGGTCATCAGAGTCGCCTGCCCTGTGGTAAAGCTCATGTAGCTGCAGGGTCAGGACATTGGTGGACAAGATGCACTTATCAATGCCATTCTATGAATGGACTACAACTTCCAAGTTTTTAGAGGCAGCTCCTGAAGAAACTGAACAGCTTACTACTGTCCAGTGGTCATTTTGGAGTTTGAGCCAGGTGCATTCTGGGAGTTGAAGTCCTAACCCTTAATGATCAACTCAGAGCTTCCGGAACCTTGGGGTGAACCTAAATGACCTTCCAGGACCTTCTGGAAGAATAGCCAGAAGTTTGTAGAACATTGGAGAACTTTGGTAAAAAGCTTCATAAAGGGATCAACCTGCTGTTGAGAGTCAATCCAGCTTATGTCGACCGTAACCAGACCTGACTTGCAGGTTCGTCCCACTGAAAAGCTCCAGAGCCCCAGACTTCCAGGATTTCACCAGCAGCTCCTGCAAGGGCAATCCGACGACGTGGACTCGAAATCGGCTTGCTGTGAAGGGTCGTCCGACGTCAGAGAGAAAAAAGTTCCAAAAAACTGACTAAGTCGAAGGTAAAAAGTAAAAAACAGGACTCGCCATGTAGCGTATCCAAGGAGGGCTCCAGGGACGTCGGATCAAGTCTCGGCTTTGGCATGGATGGAGTCCGGATGTAGAATTCTTCACCGAGTTTTCCTGCAACACGTATCTAAGGAAGGCTCCAGGGATGTTGAACCGGATTGGTGACCTCATCCCTCTGAGGAAGATGTTTAAGAAAAAGACTAAGGCCCTCATTGTGACATTGGTGGTAAATCCCACTTACCGCCATGGTGATGGCCGCCAACATACCGTCGCGGAGGCGAAGATCAGTTTGCCATATTATGACACACACACACTAAACCAACAGTATACAGCCACAAACACATACCTGCCAGACCAAAGGTCAGTGTTAAAGTGTCGGTACGAAAACCCATACCGTTACACCAACAAAACAAAGCCCACCACATTATGACCCTCGAGTCACCTGGCGGACATTCAACAGCGGAAAATCATTGGTGCTACACACCGGCACAGTCTGACTGGCCACCCAAATACTAACCAACACAACATTGGCCAAAACGACACTGATACACACCCACCCACAGCACTATAATACACACACCCACATTATCCACAACCCTTTGCCAACACTAAAAAAGACTGCAATAGCTAGCCATGCAAATCACAGAGACAACTACACACCAAAACCACCCATTCATCCGTCACGCACCCCACATCCCACACCCCACCACATTACTCAACACCCTCTGCACAACTCACACCACACAACACCCATGTCCCCACTAAGACACCCTTGTTTCACAGATGAGGAGCTGTGGATCATGGTGGAGAAAATAGTCAGGGTAGAGCCACAGCTCTTTGGAACACAGGTACAGCAAATCTCCATTGCCAGGAAGATGGAGCTATGGTGGAGAAGATGGATAGGGTGAATGCCGTGGGACAGCATCCAAGAACATTTGATGACATCAGAAGAGGTCGAACGACCTATGGGGGAAGGTATTGTCTGTGGCAGCCCAGCACCAGCTTGCCATTCAGAGGACTGATGGTGGACCCCCACCTCCTCCCCCACAGCTGACCGCATAGGAGGAGCAAGTCTCGGCAATCCTGCATGAGGGACTCACTGAGTAGCTGGAGGACTGGACACTGGTGAGTCAATATTTACTACTTCTCTCTCCCCATACCTGCATGCCATCTCACCCCTCACCCTGACTCTATCACTCCACTTCATCCCACACAGTGCACCTACACATGTGACTAACCCCAATGCCAAGCCCTATATGCTATACCAATGGACGGACAGCCCTCCCAGCCATGCATGTACATCCATCACCAAAGCATACACAGCATGGAGAACTAACAATCCCACAAAATATCATCATACACAAACAAAGGTGGCAGGGCAATAGCAACGATATAGGGGAAGCTAGGGATGTACAATATGTCACAGACATGAAGCATAATACATCACTTACATCCCCACAGGTGCCCCAGCATCCCCAGCAGCGAAGAGGTGACACGACTCTCCAGTCCCCCAACAGAAGATGCCCCCAGTGATGACGGTAACTCTCGACTTCTGGATCTGGATAAACTACCTGGCCCATCAGGAACCACTGGTCAGTCTGCCACCCCAACCCACTCACAGTCCACCACAGAGCCTCCCCCCTAATTATCCAACACTACAGCACCCACCCAACGTCTCCACACCTCTGTCGCCAAGACACGTCAATCAGCAGTATGCCCATCTGTACAGGTACCCCAGTCCACACCTCAAAGCCAAGACAATCAGGGTCCTGGGGTCAGTGGCAGTGGGAACACCGTTCAGGGGACACAGGCCCACAGGGACAGGGACACTCGGAGGACAGTTGTGCGCCAGGGGGAGGACAGGCCCAGGGAACCAACTCTCCAGGAGGCACTCACTAATGTCCTGAGGGCTTACCAACAATCCCAGGACCAGATGGGCCAGATTCTTAACAACATGCAGGAGAACAAGCGGCTGCAGGAGGTACACCATCAGGAGATCAGGGAAGATTTGAAGGCTCTGAACACCCCCATGGTCTCTATAGCAGGGGTGCTGGCTGATATGGCCAACATCATGAGGGAATGTACAGCACACCAGCTGGCCCCTTCCATTAGCCAGTCAACTGAACAGCCCACCACATCTGCTGTAGCTATTGGACAGGAGGCCCTGCCACAGGACCCACAGGCCACGGGCACCCCTCCCCCTGCAGAAGGTGAACCATCCCGCAAACATTCCCTGCAACCCAGATAGATGCCAGAGACACTTTCCAATACCACAGCCAGGAAATGAGACCCTCTGGAATGTCCCCCTTGTGTTCCACTGTCTCACCTTGTCCACTTTTAACTGCCATAGCTCCCTTTCCTATGGCCCCTTGGACACTGAACCTGTGCTACAGATTGGACCAATACCCATGGCTTACCTCTACCATCATCCAATTCCATTGCACTATTCCTTCTATTAATTGCACTACAATAAACACCCTTGGACACAACTTGAGTGATAGTGCTTTATGTGATGAAAATGTGCAATTATGTTAAAATTTACATCTTGTGCAATTGACATGAACTTAGGTATGGTATACAAATAATGAGCTGCAGCTGTCTGTAGTCATGACATCAGTGCACAGTTGTAATAACAACAACATCTGCAAATAGAGAAGGCATAAGTGACAGTCAGTTGAGATGCAAAGGAAGTGATTGCCATCCTGCTACAGCAACACTGAAAACATAAATAATTAGATGAATGGTCAGTTCCACTGTCTTTCCTGTGTGTCACTGGAAGTACTGCCGTATTACTGATGTTCTGTTGTCCACATCCTCATCCCCTGCCTCCTCATCCTCAATGTCCTCAGGGTCCACTGCTGCCACAGGAGCGTTTTTCCAATCTCCTCCTACAGATAAGGCACATGTTGTCTGAGGACCTGGTTGTGCAACATGCAGCATACTACAACTATCTGGCAGACCTTCTCAGTGGAGTAGCGCAGGGATCCACCTGTCAGATGGAGGCATCTGAACCTGCCCTTCAGGAGGCCGAAGGTACATTCTATGATCCGCCTGGTTCACCCATGTGTAAATTTATACCGATTCTCAGCCTCTGTCCTGGCATTCCTCACAGGGGTCAGGAGCCACAACAGGTTTGGGTAGCCAGAGTCACCTGCAAGAATTGAGGGACAAACATTAGCTTTACACAATGGTATTGGGGATGACTCCAGAATGCATACACTGACATATCTTGGGTGGGGACTCAGGCTCACCTATTAGCCACAACCTGTGCCTCTGTAATTGTGCCATCACATTTGGGATGCTGCTATTCCTCAGGTCAAAGGCATCGTGCACTGACCCAGGATACATGGAAGTGACGTGGGAGATGTACTGGTTCCCCAGGCACACTATTTGCACACTGGGGTTTTTCCTCTGGGACTCCTTCTGGAGGGTACGGTCTGCTTAGGCATTTTCTGCCAAGTGGCACTGTGGCTACTAGAAAGGGTCGCCCCTATCTGGGTTTATCCAGAACCAGCAGAAGACCAGGTGTCCTTTTAAATCCTGCATCCAGAGGTGAGAAGCCGTGTGCAGTCGGTGACAGATTGCAACGCCAAAAGATTCCGTGTTGCGAGGCAGCCATGGAAGGTCCACAGGGAGATGTGGCAGAAAATGCACAGGCCATGCTGCAGACAGTCCAACAACAAGCTTAAGAGTAACAGTATTTGCGGGCTGAAAACACTGCACTACGACAAGTCCTGTCTTCCCTGTCAATGGACATACCACTTGTATCTGCTGCTACTCCTCGACATTCAGGAGATCCTCAGAAGATAAGAGTTTCTGGATGCCCTAACGGTCTTCTTTGCTTTTCGTCCACTCCAATTTTCTTCCGATAAGGCTAAGGTGGGCTATCTGATCAGTGTCTTGTCTGGTCTTGCACTTGCTTAGGCAACTCCTCTGGTCTCTGCGGAAGATCCAGCCCTGACTAATTATCCTGCTTTCTTGAATCTCTTCAAACAGATTTTTGGAAGGCCTGAGGTGGAAGCAGCGGCTGAGGAGGCCTTATGTGACATACAGCAGGGCAATCAGGATGTTCTGCAATATATAACCCATTTTAAACAGTTGGCAGCCGAAACCTCTTGGGTGGAACGCACCTTTGTAACCTTGTTCCGCCGAGGTCTGTGTCAAGAAATCAAGGATGAATTAGTACATTCCACTCCAGCCCGTTCATTAAAGAAATTAATGGACCAAGTCATGAACATTGAATATAGACTATGAGAGCGCAAGATGGAAAGAAGAAGAACGCGAGTTCCTTATCAACCTTGTAATTATCGTACCAGCAGTCAGCGAACTGATGATGTCCTTTCTGAAGCTTCTCCATCTTCCACAAAAGAACTCATGCAGATTGATCTCATCCGTGGTCCGTTATCTGAGTCAGAAAAAGAGGACAGATGAAAGGGACTTTGGCCCTCATTACAACCATGGCGGTAAATCCCACTTACCGCCATGCAGAAGACCGCTAACATACCGCTGCGGCAGCGGAATTCCGCTACAGGTATTACGACCCACAGCTCGGAATCCGCCACACTACAGACACCCACACAAGTCCACCACATCAAAGGCCAGTGATAAACTGGCGATACCAAAACCGACACCGTCACGCCAACAAGAATACGTCCACACCATCACAAACCACAAATCAACGTGGCAGACTTTCAACCGCGGTAAGCCATTGGCGGTACACACTGCTGTGCTCAAAATACACACAAATTTACAAAACAGAACCACATTGGACAATTCGAAATACACACACCTGATACACATACACACACCACACCCACATCACTATAAAACACGCACCTACATTACCCACAAACCCTAACTACCAGAAATTTAAAGCAGGCCAGAGAGATACACTACCTTAAACAGCAGCATCCACAGACACACAACACCATCACTTACACTACATCCACGCACCTCAAACAACACACACCAATACATCCCTTCACACATCACAACAGACACAACCTCACACATCACCCACACACATCATGGCACCTCAATGACACCTCAGGTTCTCTGAGAAGGAGCTCAGGGTCATGGTGGAGGAAATCGTCCGGGTAGAGTCACAGCTATTGGGATCACAGGTGCAGCAGACATCCATTGCAAGGAAGATGGAGCTATGGCAGAGAATTGTCGACAGGGTCAACACAGTGGGACAGTATCCAAGAACACGGGACGGGAGGTGGAACGACCTATGGGGGAAGGTGCGTTCTGTGGTTGCAGGACACCAGATTTCAGTACAGAGGACTGGCGGTGGACCCCCACCTCCTCCCTCACAACTAACAATATGGGAGGAGCAAGTCTTGGCAATTCTGCATCCTGAGGGCCTCGCAGGACTAGCAGGAGGAATGGACTCTGGTAAGGCAAATCTTTACTGCTTTATCCCCCCACCCCACCTGCATGCCATTACATACCCCAGCCGTACCCTCACACCCATCACCCCAACAACCCACAGATACCCCACCAACACAACCCACACATCCCCAAAACAAGCCCTGCATGCAACACCAATGCATGGGCCCCCATCACCAAAACATGTCCAGTAAAGATACCCACAGAGACCCCAAACCAACTATCACACAAGGACCAAGCCAAGAATGCAAGCACTGGAGTAGAGGGTCACCACCCATTGCACACAATGGCACACACAGATACAATAATTATGCTTTTACACTCCAACAGGACCCCTACCCAACATCACCGGACAAGAGGTGCCAGACATATCCAGTCCCCCCACAGAAGAGACCCACAGTTTTGACAGCAGCTCTGCCTGCCTGGATCAAGATGACCAGCCCAGCCCATCAGAGACATAGGGACAGTCGGTTCCCCTGACACAGTCACAAGCCACCACAGAGCCTCCCCCCTCAGGAAACACCAGCACAGCACCCACCCAGCTGGCTCATCCCTCTGTTCCCAGGACACGTCAATCAGCAGTGTATCCACCACTACAGGGAACCCAGGCAAACCCACCAACTCAAGAAAATCAGGGACTTGGTGGCAGTGGCAATAGGCACACGGTTCAGGGGACAGAGGAACAGGACAACAGGGAAGCTGGGAGGACTGCTGTGCGACAGGGGGAGGACAGGCCCAGTGAACCCACTCTCCACGAGGCATTCTCCAACATCATGGGAGCTTACCATCATTCCCAAGAGACGATGGCAATGGTACTGGCCAAGTTTCAGGAGACCCAGCGGCTGCAGGAGGAACACTACCTTGGGATCAGGGAGGACTTGAAGTCCATTAACAACACCCTGGTCACCATTGCAGGGGTGCGGCAAGACCTTGTCAACACCAGGAGGGACACAGTGGCAAAACAAGGGGCCCCTGACACTAGCCTGGACGATAAACAGCCCTCCACCTCTGCCGGCGCTAGTGGACAGGAGGCACCGCCACAGGAACATGACACCAGCACCCCACCCCCTGCAGATGGAAAACCACCCCGCAAAAGGTCCCTGAGATCCAGGAACAAGACAGAGAACATTGCCAAGAACCCCGCCAGGAAATGAGACTCCCATGAATGTCAAACTTCTGTCCCACTTTGTCACCCTGTCCATCCTTGAACTGCCATTGCTCCACTTCTTATGCCCCATTGGACAATGCACCTGTGAAACAATTAGACTGGACTCTACTTTGGACATTCCTCCACCATCCCCCCAGCCCATTTTATAACCCCCTCCACTTATTTGCAAAGAAATAAACACACTTCAATCACAAAACAATCTCTGGTCAGTCTGTGCTTTCACAAATGTGTAATTGCAATAACCATGGAATATGGCTATGTCAATTTACTTGTGCACATACCAATGTAACACAGCTGTAGGCCGGGAGGAAACATAGCAGAGGGCACAAAGTGGGACCCAGATCTGTGAAATGGAAAGTCAAAGGGACAAGTCAGGGTCCATACACTGAGTGAAAATGACAGACTTATGCTAGCTCCAACAATTGTATGAGATGTGGGAGGCAGTGACATCTTCTTACCTGTGTCTCACTGGAAGTATTGCATAATTATGTTGTTTCGGTTGTCGATATCCTCTTCTTCTGTCTCCTCTTCTTCACTGTCCACAGGCTCCACAGCTGCCGCAAGACCACCATCTGGCCCATCCTCCTGCAGAAAAGGCACCTGCCGTCGCAAAGCCAGGTTGTGCAGCATACAGTAGGCCACAATGATCTGGCACACCTTCTTTGGTGAGTAGTATGGGGAACCACCTGTCAGATGGAGGCACCGGAATCTGGCCTTCAGTAGGCCGAAGGTGCGTTCGATCACCATCCCAGTTCACCCATGTGCCTCATTGTGGCGTTCCTCTGCCCTTGTCCTGGGATTCCTCACTGGGGTCAGTAGTCATGACAGGTTGGGGTAACCAGAGTCACCTGCAAATATCGAGGGACAACTGTTAGACACACACTAACCCTTAGGGACAACCCCATACCCAGACACCTATTCACACTGTATTGGGTCCTTGGCCTCACCTATTAGCCACACACGGTGCGTCTGGAGTTGAACCATCACATAAGGGATGCTGCTTTTCCTCTAAATGTAAGCGTCATGCACTGAGCCAGGAAACTTGGCATTCACATGGGAGATGTACTGGTCTGCCAAACGCACCATCTGCACATTCATCGAATGGTAGCTCTCCCGGTTTCTGTACACCTGTTCACTCCTGCGTGTTGTTACTAATGCCACATGTGTCCCATCAATGGCACCAATGATGCTGGGGATATGTCCCAGGGCATAGAAGTCACCTTTCACTGAGGACAAATCCTCCACCAGAGGGAACACGATGTAGCTGCGCATGTGTTTCAGCAGGGCAGACAACATTCTGGACAACACGTTAGAGTATATTGGCTGGGACATCCCTGATGCAATGGCCACTGTTGTTTGAAAGGAACCACTTGCCAGGAAATGGAGTACTGACAGGACCTGCACTAGAGGGGGTATCCCTGTGGGATGGCGGATAGCTGACATCAGGTCTGGCTCCAACTGGGCACACAGTTCCTGGATTGTTGCACAATCAAGTCTGATGTGACTATTATGTGTCTCTCTTCCACTGTTGACAGGTCCACTAGGGGTCCGTACACCGGATGATGCTGCCATCTCGTCACCTGCCCCAGCAGACGTGCCCTATGGAGGAGAACAGCGAGCAGAGAGTCAGCCAACACTGAGGTATCAAAAATTGTTATTTGCTGAAAATGTATTAATCCGCAATGTGCTTGTAACTGTGTGTATTCCAGGCCTAGATAGGTGTGACACAGTTATTATTAATGCCATGTGGCCCCCTGAAATGGCGGTTGCCTGACCTGTAAGGTGGGACAAGAGGATATGAGATAACTGCTCTGGCATTGCGCACTGTTGCGGTGGTCGATCAAAGACCGCGGCGCAATTCAGCATTGGTTAACATTGGGCCCTATGGGTCCCAGGAGCCAATGACGATGTACGTAGGTGGTGCTTGTACACACCGCCACGGCTGTGACTACCATTTTTGTCTGTTCATTCATTTGATACCTGACCATCAACAGGAGAGGACCTACACTGCAAGTGCTGCTGTGACCTGTGTAAAGAAGCGACAATAGCTCAAGTGTCTGGGGAAAGGGCCCCTGCCTTCATTTCGGAGGAGTTGGAGAAACTAGTGGATGGGGTCCTCCCCCAGTACACTCAACTGTACGGTCCTCCATACAAACAGATGAGTACACTGTGAGCATGCAGAATGGGCAATGCCTGCTTTGAGTGGTGTGGCTGGTAGAAACATGGGGGGGCTGAGGCCTACATGTGCGGATGCTGAGTGTATGTGCGTCATGGCATGGGTGGGAACTGGTGGGCAATGAGTATGATGGACTGGCCGGGTGAGTAATGTCCTTTCCCCCTGTACCATTCCTCTAGGTCAGTGCCCACCAGAAGAAGGCTATTTGGCGTGCCATCGCCAAGGACATCCGGACCCTGGTGGTCTACCACAGACGGAGTACCCACTGCCGTAAAAGATGGGAGGACCTGTGCCGCTGGAGCAAGGAGATGGCAGAGGCCCAGCTGGTGATGGCATCCCAACGTGGAAGGGGTGCCTGTCACACCATGACCCCCCGTGATGTTCCGGATCCTGGCGGTGGCCTATCCGGAGTTGGATGGGTGCTTGAGGGCATCACAGCAGCCACAAGGGGGTGAGTACACTCTCATTCAGCTGACTCTACGTTCATTACGAGGTGTCTGGGTGGGGGGAGGTGAGGTGGGCTGTGGTTCTAGGCCAGGGCGATCTTGGTAGGCAAGGTCTCTTGTGAGGCAGGATATGTGGCACCCCAACCCCACTAGTGGTAAGAGCCATCTACACCTAGTCAGGCTCCTGTGACTTCCAGGTGTGCAGCAATAGGGCTTAGGCCTCGTATCCCATGGTCATGTGAAAAATCTAGGAACTGTAAGTGCATGTCGTAGTGCAGAGGTCTGCTCACTGTCTGTTGTGTCCGCCAACAGTAGTGGTGTTGCATGCACTGAGCATGTCTTTCTTCTGTCTCCCCCACCCTTTTTGGGGTCTCCCTGTTCTTGTCTGCAATAGCATGATCAGACGGAGGAGCATTGTAATGCATCCCACTTGGCCCTGGAGGATGAAGCAACGGAGTCTGAAACGTGGGATGGAGGGTGAGGGGAGCTCCACGACGGGGACAGGAGCAGGGACCAGCGACAGCGACTCCTCCTCTGATGGGAGCTCCTTTGCGGTGGCAGTCCCCTCTGTGCCCACCGCATCAACAGGTACAGCCGCCACCCCCCCTACCAGCACCCTCCTCCCAGCAGCCCCTCAGCGTGTGTCCTGTGCCCGCTCACCCAGGAGGGTGGGCATCTCCTTTGCCCCAGGCACCTCAGGCCCTGCCCCAGTCAGCCCTGCTGCCCTCAGTGAGGAGGCTATTGACCTCCTGCAATCCCTCACTGTTGGACAGTCTACCATTGTGAATGCCATCTAGGGTGTTGAGAGGCATTTGCAACAAACAAATGCATACCTGGAGGGCATTCATTCTGGCCAGGCAGCCCAACAGAGAGCATTTCATGCTCGGGCCTCAGCACTGATGTCAGCCATTGTCCCTGTGTCCGGCCTTCCCCCTCCAACCTCCTCCACCCAGACCCAATCCCCTGTACCTCAGCCTATCCCAAGCACACCATCAGACCAGCATGCACACACATCAACACACAAGAGTGGCTCAGGCAAACATAAGCACCACACATCCCAGAGGCACTCACACAAGCACCATCCCCATGCAGACACACCAACATCCAATCTGTCCCCCTCCTCAACGTCCTCCTCCTCCCTCCCTGTCTCGTCTCCACTCACACCTGCATGCACTACATCCTCAGCCACTACCTACATCACCAGCACGCCCATCACCACACACCGCTCACGTGCAATCACCACCCCCACTACCATTCACACATCCCCAGTGTCCTCTTCCAGTGTGTCAGTGGGCCCTCCTGCCAAAGTACACAAACGCAGGCACACACCCACCCAACAGCCATCCACCTCACAACAACCTCCAGCCCATGCACCTTCACCCAAATTCAGCAGACGTACACCTCCTACAACCACTATCTCTTCCTCCACTCCCAAACCCCCTCCATCTACCCGTCCCAGTGTGTCTAAAAAATGTTTCCTGGCCCACATTGACCTCTTCCCTACACCTCCCCCCCATCCTTTATTTAGGGTCAGACTTTCCAGGTCCCAGCCCAGCACCTCAGCCACCACATCGGCAGGCACAGTGGTGCCAGCAACTGCAGGGTCATGGAGTGCGCCACCCATCAGGGCTGCCAGTGTGCCACGTAGCGAGGGCAAGGACATTCCTCCACCTGCCAAGGTGAAAAAGGTGCCCACATCCAGGAGGGAGAAGCTGAAACTACCAGCCACCAAGGGCTCAGTGAAAACAAAAGGGGATAGTGGCAAGACAACTGCAGCACATTCAAAGGTGGGGAAGGGCCAAAAACAGAAGGGCAGGTCAGGAGAGGGCATGGTGGCACCGACTGAGGGACCAGTGTCACACCTTCTGTCCACGTCCACGCCAACCTGGACGGTGTCGAAAACCTCCAGCTGCACCGCCACCTGCACCGCCTCCGGCATGTCTACAGCCGCTGCAACAGTCCCCAGCCTCTTCCCCAGTGGGCAGCCATCCGAGGCTGCAGGAGACATCCTGCTTTCTCCCTCAGCAGGTGCTGACCCATGCACCGCCGCCAGCCCCGCCGCCACAGACCACACCTTCAGCACCGCCGCCACAGACACAGCCGCAAGCACCGCCAGCGGCCCGTGATGTCCTCGGACAGTGGCACCACCGCTGACATGCCTACCGTCCCCAGTGGTCAGTCGTCCTAGGCTGGAGGAGAGTTCCAGGACCCTGGGCAGCTTCCATGAAGCATTACTGTCATCACTGTTGGCACCTGCAGGTGGAAGGCGAAGCCGCAGCAGTGTGGTGTATGTCGCTGCCTCCATGGCGTATCATGCTACCTGTACCTCGCCAATGTCGTGCCACGCACACCCAGGTGAGTGAATTGTACCGGCCACACTGCACGTGAAGCACTCTGGGCGCAAGGCCCCCTCCAGAACCAGTGGAGTATCACATCCACTACCTAAGTCCTTGGCAGGATGAAGCACTCTGGGCACAAGGCCCCCTCCAGAACCAGTGGAGTATCACATCCACTACCTCAGTCCTTGGCAGGATGAAGCACTCTGGGCACAAGGCCCCCTCCAGAACCAGTGGAGTATCACATCCACTACCTCAGCCTTTGCATTCTGGGCATAAGGCCCCCTCCAGAACCAGTGGAGACTGTTATCCACTTGAGAGACTGTGGCTTTGCACTCCCCAGGATAATGCAGTGGGCAACCCACCCACTGGAGAGACTTGAGAGACTGTGGCTTTGCACTCCCCATGATAAAGCAGTGGGCAACCCACCCACTGGAGAGACTTGAGAGACTGTGGCTTTGCACTCCCCAGGATAAAGCAGTGGGCAACCCACCCACTGGAGAAACTTGAGAGACTGTGGCTTTGCACTCCCCAGGATGCAGCAGTGGTCAAACCACCCACTGAAGAGAATTGAGAGACTATGGCTTGGCACTCCCCAGGATAAAGCAATGGGCAAACCACCCACTGGAGAGAATTGAGAGACTGTGGCTTTGCACTCCCCCGGATAATGCAGTGGGCAAACCACCCACTTGAGAGACTTGAGAGACTGTGGCTTTGCACTCCCCAGGATAAAACAGTGGGCAACTCACCCACTGGAGAGAATTGAGAGACTGTGGCCTTGCACTCCCCAGGATAAAGCAGTGGGCAACCCACCCACTGGAGAGACTTGAGAGACTGGCTTTGCACTCCCAGGATACAGCAATGGGCATGGAGCCCCCTCGTGCAGCAGTGGCATCATGCGTTCATCTGGCTGAGGTGCCCCCCTCCCCCTCCCCCTGAGGTGCCTGTTTCATTTCGATCTGATGCACCTGCAGTGTTCACTCCGTTTCCAGTCAGGTATCTAGTGTGGGCTTCGCCCATGCATTTAGGGCCCAGTGGTCCACGGACAATGATTGGTGCACTATCCGGACTTAGTTTGTGTACATAATTGTATATACTGGATTTTGAACTTTGATAATGAGATTTCACATGATTACATTCGTTCAAATCATTTCCTTTTGTCCTTGTGTTCTTCCAAGGAGTGGGGGGAGTGTATATGTAATGTTGCTGCATCTATTTCTGTGTATGGTGTTGTGGGTGAGGGTGGGGGTGGAGGTGTTGCATGTTGCGTGTGTGTGTCACTCTCTTTTCTCTCCCCACTCCCCCCTCCCCTGTGTTGTAGGTGCAGTACTCACAGTGGTCGTCGCCACCGTCTTTGGTGCTCCTGATAGAAGAAAAGGAAGACCAGCATCAGCAGTATCTGCAATTCGGGCTCCAAGGTGTCCTGGTTCCTCGTGGGGTGTGGAGAGGTGAGTGTTTTCTCTTCTCTGTACTGTTTCTGCTGTGTTTTTGTTCGCATTGGTTCCGCCCCGGAAAAGGTGGCGGATAGGCGTCTTGAAATACAGTGGGTGGTACTTTGTCTTCTGCCTGTCTGTTAGTGGTTACCGCTGCAGTGTTTGTTGCTACCGAAAGTGGCTGTCTATGTTGGTGGTTTCCGCCATGGTCGTGATTTCATTTTTTTTTCCACCTGACTGATTGCGGTATTACCGCCGCTTTAACACCGACCGCCAGCGTTGTAATGAGGGCCTTTGTCTTTATTGTGGCAAATCTGGCCATCTGATTTGTAGTTGCCCTGTTTGTCCCTTCAGACCTTCAGGAAACACCAACTCCCGTCACCTGTAAGGAGGAAGGAGACGGGAGGAGCTGAAGTACCATTGAAAGGTTCCTCCAGAGAAAGTATGTCCGCCTTGTTTATCCTTTTGGTCACGTTACAATGTTCACATGGTCAAGAAAAAAAACTCCTTGCGTATATAGACTGTGGAGCCAGTGGAATCTATGTGGACGAGACCTGGGCTAAGAATAAGGGAGTTCCCCGTTTTCCTAAAGAAAATCCTGAGAAGGTACACACGGTTGATGGCTCTCCTTTAACTTCAGGTCCTGTGGTGGCCTCTACTCCTAAACTTTGTTTGACTTTTGGAGGGCACCAAGAACATGTTGCCTTTGACCTTATAGCCTCACCAAATCACACAATGATTTTAGGAATACCCTGATTAACCCAGCACAACCCCTATATCAATTGGGAAACGAGAACCATGTCTCTAAGGACTCAGTTTTGTCAGCATAATTGTTATTCAACTAACTCCTATTTGTCTCCCAAAAAATCCTTTCAGTCAACTAAGGATATTAATAACACTATAAATATGATTCAAGGAGTTACAGACTGTTATCAGGAATACTTTGGGATCTTTCAGAAACCCAGTAATCCCATCCTACCTCCTCATCGAATTTATGACTGTGCTGTTCCATTGGTTACGAAGGAAGTAGTACCTTTTGGTCGAATGTATTCATTGATAGATCAAGAAAAGAAGATGCTCAAGGAATACCTAGATGACAACTGAAAGAATGGGTTAATTGCTCCTTCTACGTCTCCTGCTGGGGCTCCTCTTTTCTTTGTTCCCAAAAAGACAAAAGATCTGCGTCCATGTGTTGACTTTCGCGGACTCAATAAGATAACAATCAAGGATCGTTATCCCTTGCCCTTAATTCGGGATATATTGGATGCCATCCAAGGAGCCAAGATGTTCACCAAATTAGATCTAAGAGGTGCCTATCATCTTTCACAAATTAAAGAAGGAGATGAATGCAGCCTTCCGTACTCCTTTTGGACACTATGAGTATCGTGTTATGCCTTTTGGATTGACCAATACACCTTCTGTTTTCCAACGATTCATGGATTCAGTATTCTCTGACTTATTAAATCACTATGTAGTAATCTATCTGGATGACATCTTGATATATTCCCGTAATCCTGAGCAACATACTGAACATGTACTACAGGTCTTGGAAAGACTTAAAAGGAATCAGTTATATTTTAAACCAGAGAGGTGTGAATTTCACAAGACCCAAGTGAATTATTTGGGACTCAGCATCAATCAACAAGGAACATCCATGGACCCAGACAAAGTAAGAGCCATCCTAGACTGGCCTTCTCCATCTTCAGTAAAAGAAACTCAACGCTTTCTAGGGCTATCAAACTTCTATCGCCAATTTATTCAGGACTTTGCCTGCCAACAAAGTTTCATCACCCAAACTACCAAAAAAGAGAATTTGAAGAAGGGTTTTGTCTGGACCGAAAGTGCTGAACGGGCTTTTCAAGAGTTAAAGAAATCCTTCACTCAAGCACCCTTTCAGCGACATCCTGACACTACAAACAAATTTATAGTTGTGACTGATGCCTCTGACAGAGCCATAGGAGCAGTTCTACTTCAGAAACAAGACAACAATGGATTAGAACATCCTACATTCTATCTCTCTCACATTCTGACAGAAGCAGAACGCAATTATTTAGTACTGGAACGCGAATTACTTGCTCTCAAAGTAGCATGGAAGGAATGGAGGCATTTGTTGATGGGTACCAGAGAGCCTTTTGAAGCCAGGACTGACCACCACAACTTACAATGTCTCTGAAGTTTCCAGTGTCGCAACAGTCGTCAAGCAAGATGGACCTTCTTCTTTAGCCAGTATGATTTTGTGATAACCTACATATCTGGATCCCAGAACCTAGTGGTATAACAGCTTTATACTGTTGATATTCTGACGTCGCTAATGCCTCCTCTCTACACATTATTGAGTCCAGTAGAATCATAGGAGCTACTCAATCTTTTAAAGAACGCGTCAAATCTGAGTACCAGTTCCTTCTTATTGCAGAATGGAATAAAGTGACACCCTTCTTTCAAAAGGAAAATGAATTCTTCTATCATCAGAAGGCGCTTTTCTTACCTACTAAAAAGGTACAGACTGAGGCATTACAAATGTGTCATAATTCGGTAGCTGGACACCGAGGAATCAAGAAGACCAGGAGCTGCTGCAACGATCTTTTTGGTGGCCTTCCCTTAAGAAAGATACAGAATCCTATGTCTTAGCATGTCCAGTATGTTCCCAGACCAAAACACCCAGAACTAAACCAGCAGGTTTTAATGCTTTCACCTGTTCCCTCAGCTCCTTGGTGTACCCTTTCCATGGATTTCATTTGTTCCTTACCATTTTCTTCTGGTAACCATGTAATTATGGTAACAGTTGATTCCTTAACCAAGATGGCACACTTCACAGCCTTGGAAAACTTACTAACAGCTCTTGAAATTAGTCACATATTCATGCAAGATATTTTTCAACTCCATGGTTTTCCGCAAGAGGTCATTTCGGACAGAGGGCCACAACATGGGGGTCATTCTGACCTCGGCGGTAAAAGGCGCTTACCGCCGGTCAGAAGATCGCCATAACACCGCCGCGGGCGCGGGAAACCGCCGCGGTCATTCTGACCCACAACAGGCAAACCGCCAAAATACAGACATCCACAAAAGTCCGCCACACCAACGGCCAGCGAAAAACTGGCGATGACCAAACCTCCATCGTCACACCAACAGAAATACGCCCATCCCATTCCGACCCACGAATCCACGCGGCGGTCTTTCAACCGCGGTATTCCCTTGGCGGTACACACCGCCGCGGTCAAAATACACACACAGCTCTAAAACACTGCCACATTGGACATTTTGAAATACACACACCTGATACACATACAAATACCACTCCCACACACCCAACACAATATAAAACACACACCCACATCACCCACAAACCCCTACGACCACCATTTATTGACTAAGGCCAGAGAGAGACACCACCAGCTAGTACAGAGCATTCACAGGCACATAACACCATCACTCACACAACATCCACGTACAAAACACCACACACCACCACACTCACCACACTCATCACCACAAACACCACCCCACACCTCATCCACACCACCCCATGGCACCCCAAAGACACCCCAGGTTTTCAGACGCTGAACTCAGGGTCATGGTGGAGGAAATAGTTCGGGTAGAGCCCCAACTCTTCGGGACACAGGTGCAGAACACCACCATTGCCAGGAAGATGGAGCTATGGCAAAGAATAGTGGACAAGGTCAACGCTGTGGGTCAGCATCCACGAAATCGGGGCGACATTAGGAAGCGGTGGAATGACCTACGGGGGAAGGTGCGTTCCATGGTATCCAGACACAACATCGCGGTGCAGAAGACTGGCGGCGGACCCCCACCTCAACCCCCAGAATTTACAACATGGGAGGAACAGGTCTTGGCGATCCTGCATCCTGAGGGCCTCGCAGGAGTAAGCGGAGGAATGGACTCTGGTAAGTCTAATCTCAACTACTTCATCCCCCCCACCCACCGGCATGCCAAATCATACCCCCACCCTCCCCCCCACACCCATCACACATCCTCCTTGCTAATGTCTCACCATCACAACCCACACATCCCTACACCAAGCCCTGCATGCGACCACAAACCATGGACACCCATCACCTAAGCATGCCCACTGCACATACCCATCCCCCCCCAAACCACCGTCACAACAGCCCCCACAAGGGAATGCCAGCACTGGGGTACACGGGCACCCACCCATTGCACGCTATGGCACACACAGAAGCAATAACCATACTCTTATACCCCTGCAGGACCCGAACGCCACAACACCGCCCAGGAGGGTCCAGAAATGTCCATTCCCCCACCAGAAGAGGCCCACAGTGATGACAGCAGCTCTGTCTCCCTGGACCCAGATGACCAGCCCGGCCCATCGGGGACCTCGGGACATTCGGTTCCCCTCAGACAGCCACAGGCCACAGCAGACCTACCCCCCTCTGGGAACACCAGCACAGCATCCACCCAGCGGGCCCATGCCTCTGTCTCTAGGACACATCAAGCAGCGGTGTGTCCACCACTACAGGGCACCCAGGTTAACCCACCACCCCAACAACAACAGGGACCTGGGGGCAGTGGTAGTGGGCACACGGTCCAGGGGACAGAGGCCCAGGGAAACAGGGGAACTGGGAGGGCTACTGTGCAACAGGGGGGGGACAGGCCCAGGGAACCCACTCTCCACGAGGCCCTATCCTCCATCATGGGAGCATACCACCACTCCCAGGAGACGATGGCGGCGGTCCTGGCCAGGTTCCAGGAGATCCAGGTACTGCAGGAGGAACAGTTTATGGGTTCAGGGAAGAACTCAGAAACATCAGTTCCGCAATGGGCACCATCGTTGTGGCTCTCAATCAGATTGTAAGCACATTGAGGGACCATGTGGCACCACAAAGGGCCCCTGTCACTAGCATGGACCAAGAACAGGCTACCACCTCCGCCGGCACTAGTGGACAGGAGGCCCCGACACAAGAACAACAGGCCACCAGAACCCCACCCCCTACAGAAGGAGAACCACCCTGCAAGCGGGGCCTGAGATCTAGGAAGAAGACAGAGTAAGATGCCAAGACCCCCGCCAGGAAAGGATACCCCCTGATTGTCATCCCACTATCCCACATTGTCACCCTGTCCAACCTTAAACTGCCCCTGCTCCACCTTCCACAGGCATATGGACAATACACCTGTGAGACTGAAATCTGGACTCTGCCATGGACATTCCTCCAACATCACTCATCACCGAATTGCAACCATTACCCATAAAATTGAGCACTTTAATAAACACACTTATTGCACAAAAATAATCTGGAGTCTGCCTGTATTTTTGAACAAATGTATTACACAGAACCGTGCCAAAATGTCCAGTTACATTGTGATGACAATATACCACTGTCACACAGCAGTAGTCCATGGGGAAACAAAGCAGAGGTCACGGAGTGGGGCCCACATCTCTGAAATTGGAAGGGAAAGTCACAACTCAGTTAACATACACTGGGGGGAAGCTCAGACAGTAGAGAGGCAGGAGACTTTAAGTAAATGTAAAATGCCGGTGTTGATTCTTACCTGTATGTCATTGAAAATACTGCTGCATTACTGTGTCCCTGTTGTCTGTGTCGTCCTCTTCGTCTTCCTACTCTTCACTCTCCGCAGGCTCCACAGCTGCCACAACACCACCATCTGGACCATCCTCCTGCAGGAAAGGCACCTGGCGTCGCAAAGCCAGGTTGTGAAGCATACAGCAGGCCACAATGATATGGCACACCTTCTTTGGTGAGTACATTAGGGATCCACCTGTCATATGGAGGCACCTAAACCTGGCCTTCAGGAGGCCAAAGGTCCGCTCGATCACCCTCCTAGTACGCCCATGGCCCTCATTGTACCGTTCCTCTGCCCTTGTCCTGGGATTCCTCACTGGGGTCAGTAGCCATGACAGGTTCGGGTAACCAGAGTCACCAATTAGCCACACACGGTGTCTCTGAAGTAGTTCCATCACGTAAGGGATGCTGCTATTTCGCATGATGTACGCGTCATGCACTGACCCAGGGAACTTGGCATTTATATGGGAGATGTACTGGTCAGCCAAACAGACCACCTGGACATTCATGGAATGATAACTTTTTCTGTCCCTGTACACCTGTTCACTCCTGCTGGGGGGGACCAAAGCAACATGTGTCCCATCAATTGCACCAATGATGTTGGGAATATGTCCAAGTGCATAGAAATCACCCTTCACTGTAGCCAAATCACCCACCTCAGGGAAAACAATGTAGCTCCGCATGTATTTCAGCAGGGCAGACAACACTCTGGACAACACCTTGGAAAACATAGGCTGAGACATCCCTGATGAAATGGCCACTGTTGTTTGAAATGACCCACTTGCCAAAAAATGGAGTACTGACAGAAGCTGCACTAGAGGGGGGATCCCTGTGGGTTGGCGGATGGGTGACATCAGGTCTGGCTCCAGCTGGGCACACAGTTCCTGTATAGTGGCTCTGTCAAGCCTGTATGTCAGTATGACATGTCTTTCTTCCATTGTCGACAGGTCCTCCAGCGGTCTGTACACGGGAAGATTCCTCCATCTCCTCGCAAGTCCCAGCGGACGGTGCCTAGGAAGGACAACATGGAGCACAGAGTCAATCAACCCACAGGTACGTTCCCACAGCTTGCACAGTACACGATTCTCAATGCATTGAATGGCTTGTATGAGTGTTGATGCAAGGCCTAGGTATGTGTGACGCAGTAGAAATTAAGCTATGTGGGCCCTTGAAATGGCGGCTGCCTGACCTGTGAAGTGCGACAGTGGGATGTGAGGTCAATGCGCTGGCGTGGCACACCGTGGCGGTAGGCGGTCGAAGACCGCGGCGCAAAGCCGCATTGGTTAACATTGAACCCTATGGGTTTCAGGAGCCAATGATGATGTGCGCCGGCGGTCCCGGTACGCACCGCCGCAGTACGCACCGCCACGGGCGTGACCGCCATTTTCTATCTGCTTAATCACTCGATACCTGATCATCCACAGGAGAGGACCTATACTGCAAGTGCTGCTGTGACCTCGGTCTGGAAGAGACAATGGCTGCTGCGACTGGGGAAAGGGCCCCTGCCTTCACTTCTGAAGAATTGGAGAAACTTGTGGATGGGGTCCTCCCCCAGTATGCGCTACTCTACGGTCCTCCAGACCAACAGGTAAGTACACTGGGACCATGCTTTGTGGCCAATGCCTGGGTTGAGTGGGGTGAATGAAAGATGGTGGGGAGGGCAGCGAATGAGGCATGCATCAAACGACAGATGAGAGCATGTGCCACATGGCAAGGGTGGGGATGGGGGGCCACTCACATCGAGCATGCAGAAGGTGATGATTTTTTATTTTCTCCCCCTGTACATGTCACATAGGTCAGCGCCCATCAGAAAATCAACATTTGGCGTTCCATCGCCAAGGACGTCCGGACCCTGGGGGTCCACAACAGACGGGGCACCCACTGCCGGAAGAGGTGGGAGGACATCCGCTGCGGGAGCAGGAAGACCGCGGAGGCTCTGCTGGGGATGGCCTCCCAACGTAGGAGGGGTGCCAGTCGTCAATTGACCCCCCTGATGTCCCGGATCCTGGCGGTGGCCTACCCCGATTTGGATGGGCGGGTGAGGACATCACAGCAGACACAAGGGGGTGAGTACAAGCACATTCTGCTGATTTTGCGCGCAGTGAAAGTGTCTGGGTGGGGGAGGAGGGCTGTGGGTATCCCTAGGCCAGGGCGATTTCTGTAGGCTAGGCCCCTCCGTTAGGCATGGCCCTGTGCCCCCGCCCCCCACCACTGTAGGTTGCCTAGTACAGCTATTCATGGCCCTGTGTCACCTATGTGTGGAGTTGTCATCCATAGGCTTGTAGGCCATGTCCCACGGATTGAGTAGTGTACCCCAAGTGCGCGGCGTAGTGCAGGGGGCTTCTGTGTCTGTCCTCTCCGCCAACGGTGTCGCCAATGAATGCACTCAACATGTCTTTGTTTCTCCACCCCCCCCCCCCCCCCTTTTTTGGAGGTCTCCCTGTTCATGTGTGCATTAGCATCATCAGGCGGAGGAGAAGTGGCATCGGAGCACGGGGGAGCTGAATCTCACATGGCCATGGAGGGCCATGCAACTGACTCGGACTTCACCAGTGAGACGGAGGGCGAGGGGAGCTCCACAGCGGGGACACGTGGTGACACCAGCGACACAGACACGTCCTCGGAAGGGAGCTCCCTTGTGGTGGCGGCAACATCCATGCCCACCGCAACAACAGGTACAGCCGCCACCCAGCGCACCAGCTCCGCCCTCCCAGCAGCCCCTCAGCGTTCGCCCCGTGCCCGCTCACTCAGGAAGGTGGGCATCTCCTTCGCCCCAGGCACCTCAGGCCCTGCCCCAGTTACCCCTGCTGCCCTCAGTGAGGAGGTCATTGACCTCCTGAGGACGCTCATTGTTGGGCAGTCTACCCTTTTGAATGCCATCCAGGGTGTAGAAAGGGAGGTGCACCGGAGTAATGCATACCTGGAGGGCATTCATTCGGGTCAGGCTGCCCATCAGCGATCGTTCAACGCTCTGGCCTCAGCACTGACGGCAGCCATTGTCCCTGTCTCCTGCCTCCCTCCTGAAACTTCCTCCACCCAGTCCTACTCCCCTGTACCTCTGCCTATCCCAGACACACCTACAGACCAGCCTGCACACACCTCAACACCCAAGGGAAGCTCATCCAGACATAAGCACCACACATCACACAAGCATTCACCCAAGCAACATCCACATGCAGACATGCCAACAGCCACTGCCTCCTTTGTGTCCCCCTCCTCCTCGTCTCCCTCCTCCCTCCCTGTGACGTGTCCACTCACACTTGCATGCACAACATCTTCAGCTACTACGTCCATCACCAGCACACCCACCAGAACACTCCGCACACGTGCAGTCACCACCCCCACTACCATTTACACGTCCCCTGTGTCCTCTCCCAGTGTGTCTGTCACCCCCTCTTCCAAACCACACAAACGCAGGCAGTCACCCACCCAACAGCCATCCACCTCACGACAGCCTCCAGCACAAGCACCTGCACCCACAGACACCAGACTTGACTCTCCTACAACCACATCCTCTTCCTCCACTCCCATACCCACTACAACTACCCGTCCCTATCTTTCTAAATTGATTTTCCTTTCCAACCTTGACCTCTTTCCAACAACTGACCCACCCCCTCCATCTCATAAGACTCCAATCAGCACCTCAGCCACCACAAAACCTGGACCTACAAGGACAATAGTCCAAGGATTTTGGAGTCCGCCACCTTCAAGGCCAGCGACTTCGGCTAGCAGTAAAGAGACGGCCAGCCCATCCCTTAAAAAAAAAGCCAAGAAAGCCAGTGCCCGGCGCGAGAGGCCAAAGACAGCAGGCTCCAAAAGCACTACCCTGACACCGTCAGGAAGTGGGGTGCCACCTGGCACACCGCCAAAGGGAGGAAAGGGCCACAGACGAGCAGGGAAGGGTGGCAAGGGCAGCACGCCCGACAAGTCCGGCAGCAGGCGAGCTGCCCAGGAGGGCCCCACCAGCCCAATTCCAGGTGTGCAGGAGGACACCCACGGGCCCGGGACGGCAGCACAGGAGGGCCCCGCAAGCGAGAAGACAGATGTGCACGAAGGGCCCGGCAGCCACATGTCAGGTGGCGAGTGAAATCCATGTAATGGCCGGATCTGGTGACCTGGACCCACATGTCAAGCACCGCTGAACAGGGCCCTACAAGTCAAGCACCGCTGAACAGGGCCCTTCAAGTCAAGAACCGCTGAACAGGGCCCTTCAATTCAAGAACCGCTGAACAGGGCCCTTCAAGTCAAGCACCGCTGAACAGGGCCCTTCAAGTCAAGAACCACTGAACAGGGCCCTTCAAGTCAAGAACCACTGAACAGGGCACCGCCGTCTCAAGAACCGCTGAACAGGGCCCTTCAAGTCAAGCACCGCTGAACAGGGCCCTTCAAGTCAAGAACCGCTGAACAGGGCCCTTCAAGTCAAGAACCGCTGAACAGGGCACCGCCGTCTCAAGAACCGCTGAACAGGGCCCTTCAAGTCAAGCACCGCTGAACAGGGCCCTTCAAGTCAAGCACTGCTGAACAGGGCCCTTCAAGTCAAGAACTGCTGAACAGGGCCCTTCAAGTCAAGAACCGCTGAACAGGGCACCGCCGTTTTAAGAACCGCTGAACAGGGCCCTTCAAGTCAAGCACCGCTGAACAGGGCCCTTCAAGTCAAGCACTGCTGAACAGGGCCCTTCAAGTCAAGAACCGCTGAACAGGGCCTTTCAAGTCAAGAACCACTGAACAGGGCCCTTCAAGTCAAGAACCGCTGAACAGGGCTCCGCCGTCTCAAAAACCGCTGAACAGGGCCATTCAAGTCAAGCACTGCTGAACAGGGCCCTTCAAGACAAGCATTGCTGAACAGGGCCCTTCAAGTCAAGAACCGCTGAACAGGGCCCTTCAAGTCAAGAACCGCTGAACAGGGCACTGCCGTCTCAAGAACCGCTGAACAGGGCACCGCCGTCTCAAGAACCGATGAACAGGGCCCTTCAAGTCAAGCACCGCTGAACAGGGCCCTTCAAGTCAAGCACCGCTGAACAGGGCCCTTCAAGTCAAGAACCGCTGAACAGGGCCCTTCAAGTCAAGAACCGCTGAACAGGGCACCGCCGTCTCAAGAACCGCTGAACAGGGCCCTTCAAGTCAAGCACCGCTGAACAGGGCCCTTCAAGTCAAGCACCGCTGAACAGGGCCCTTCAAGTCAAGAACCGCTGAACAGGGCCCTTTAAGTCAAGAACCGCTGAACAGGGCACCACCATCTCAAGAACCGCTGAAGAGGGCACCGCCATCTCAAGAACCGCTGAACAGGGCACTGCCGTCTCAAGCACCGCTGAACAGGGCCCTTCAAGTCAAGCACCGCTGAACAGGGCCCTTCAAGTCAAGAACCGCTGAACAGGGCCCTTCAAGTCAAGCACCGCTGAACAGGGCCCTTCAAGTCAAGCACCGCTTGACAGGGCCCTTCAAGTCAAGAACCGCTGAACATGGCTCCGCTGGGCCCTTCATCTCAAGCACCACTCCGCTGGGCACCGCCGTCTCTGCACCGCTCCGCTGGGCCCTTCTTCTCAAGCACCGCTCCGCTGGGCACCGCTGTCTCTGCACCGCTCCGCTGGGCACCGCCGTCTCTGCACCGCTCCGCTGTGCCCTTCATCTCAAGCACCGCTCCGCTGGGCCCTTCTTCTCAAGCACCGCTCCGCTGGGCAACGCCGTCTCTGCACCGCTCCGCTGGGCACCGCCGTCTCAAGCACCGCTGGCCCATTGGCAGAGGGGGCAGGCCCGCATCTGTGTCGGGCAGGGCTGCACAAAGCACTCTGGGCACCATGCCTCCTCCAGAACCAGTGGAGTCTGTTATCCACTTGTGAGACTGTTGCTTTGCACTCCCCAGGATGGCACAGTGGGCAATCCACCCACTGTAGAGACTTGTGAGACTGTGGCTTTGCACTCCCCAGGATGGCACAGTGGGCAACCCACCCACTGTAGAGACTTGTGAGACTGTGGCTTTGCACTCCCCAGGATGGCACAGTGGGCAACCCACCCACTGTAGAGAATTGTGAGACTGTGGCTTTGCTCTCCCCAGGATGGCACAGTGGGCAACCCACCCACTGTAGAGACTTGTGAGACTGTGGCTTTGCACTCCCCAGGATGGCACAGTGGGCAATCCACCCACTGTAGAGACTTGAGAGACTGTGGCTTTGCACTCTCCAGGATTGAACAGTGGGAATGGAGGCCCCTCGTGGATCTGGCGTCGTGGACTCATCTGGCTGAGGTGCCCCCCCTTCCCCCTGAGGTGCCTGTAGTTTAGCTATCTGATGCCCCTGCAGTGTTCTCTCCATTGGACTCGGGTATCCTTAGTGGGCTTTGCCCATGTGTTTAGGCCCATTGGCTCACGAACAATGGCTGATACCCAATTTGGACAGGACAATTTACATATGTATATATAGTTATATATGTTTGATATATTTTTTTACTTAGCCGTACAATATACTTCACATTTCATGATCATTTTATTTTGTCTTTGCATTCTTCCAGGGGGTTTGGGGGTGTCACTCTGAGTTGTTGCTCTGCATTGATGTGTATGTAGTTGTGGGTGTGGGTGAGGGTGGGTGTGTCGCGTATGTGTGTCCCCGTAATTATTTGCCTCCCCCCTCCCCTGTGTCGTAGGTGCAGTACTCACCGTTGTCTTCTGCGCCGGCGTTCGTGCTCCTGGTAGAGGAGCAGGAAGACAATAGCTGGTAGGATGTGTAGTTCGGGTTCCATGCTGTCCAGATTCCTCGTGGAGTGTGTAGAGGTGAGCATTTTCCGTTCGTAATGGCTGTTTACGCCGTGTTTTTATCGGCGGGGCTACCGCCCCGGAAAAGGTGGCAGATTGGTGGGTTGTGATAGGGTGGGCGGTACATTGGCTCCCGCCTGTCTGTTGGCGGTGATCGCCGCGCTGTTTGTTTGTCCCGCCGTGGCGGTCGGAGTGTTAAAGTGGCGGTCTCTGTTGGCGGTTTCCGCCAGGGTCAGAATTCAATTTTTTTACCGCCTGCCTGTTGGCGGGTTGGCCGCCGTTTTAACACCGACCGCCAGGGTTGGAATGACCCCCTATGTGTCACGATTCTGGAGAGCTTTTTGTGCTTTGTTAAATATTGAGGTGAGGTGTCCTTGTCCTCTGGTTTCCATCCACAAACTAATGGTCAAACTAAACGAGTGAATCAGGAACCTCAACAATACCTGAGATGTTACTGCAATGCCACTCAAAGTAATTGATCGGCTTTTCTTGCCCTTGCCAAATTCTCCTACAACAACACAGTTCATAGTGTGACCAGTGCAACACCTTTTTATTGCACCTATGGTTTTCATCCTAGGGCCATGCCCACTGTTCCATGTAAAACTTCTCTTGTTCCTGCTGTCACTTCTTTTGCACAACGGATCCACCAAATCCAGGGCCTAATCCATACCACTCTCTTAGTTTCTAAACAAGCAATGAAACAAAAAGCAGATCAGACAGCACCTTCGTATCAAGTAGGACATGAAGTGTGGCTTTCCTCCAGATTTCTACCCTCTCTATTTTCCCTCAATAAATTCAAACCACATTTTTATGGACCCTTTCTGATTTTGAAAATCTTGAATCCTATTGCTATTCGACTGCAGTTGCCTCATACTAGTTGACTCATATCCTGTTTTTCATGTATCCCAGTTGAAACATTTCATTCCTGAACCATACCACCAACAATTCCAACGACCTCCTCCTCTTTCTGTGGATGGCCATCCTGAATATGAAGTACAGGAAGTTTGTGATTCCCGATTTCTTTGGAACAGACTGCAGTTTTTGATCCACTGGAAGGGTTACCCTTTCAATGACTACTCTTGGGAGGATGCCTCCTCCGTCCATGCCTCCGCTTGGTTCACCTTTTTTATGCCCGTCACCCTGACAAACCTGGGGCCTCGGGGAGGGGACCTACTGTGACGCCACTCCTCACCACAGCGTCTCTTTCCCCGACCGCGGTCGGATCGCGCCTCCGATTGTCGGAGCGCCACCCTCCTAATTTTTTCCCCATTTTGGCGACGCGTTCTAGGAAGCATGTTTTATGCTTCCGGTCGCGTCGCCCTTACCTATTTTGGCAGATCCTCTTTTTTCCTGTCGGTGGTGGTCTCTTTCTTGTCCTTTTTTTCCTTTTTTCTTTGGCCTCTGTGCACTTCGTTTTCTTTGTATTCCTGCTGGTTTTCATGTTGTCTTCTTCCTGTTTCTTTTCTATGGGCTTTTCCAAATTCAAGATGGTGTTGTTTTGCTTTCCTGTATTGTCACTTCCTGTTTTCCAGAATATAAGTCGCTCAGTCCTGATTTGCCTTGCATTGCACACACTTCCCTTTGGTGGTGATCTTCGCTTCTGTTCTTCGTTCCTGTTTCGCTGTTGGTGATTTTGCTTTTTGCCCTATTTTCAAGTCCTGTTTTTTCTTCCTTTTCAGGAGTTCCTGTTTTGAGTTTTGTTCCTTTGGAGTTTTTGCTTTGGGACACGTTCTGGACTGTACGGTCTGCTTAGGTGTTTTCTGTAAAGCGGCACCGTGGATACTAGAAAGGGTCGCCCCTATCTTGGTTTATCCAGAACCAACAGAAGCCCGGGTGTCCTTTCAAATCCTGCATCCAGAGGTGAGAAGCTGTGTGTAGTCCGTGACAAGATCAGGCTCCAATTGTGATTGTGACCCTGTCCAGTCTATAGGTCAGTATTATATGCCTCTCATCCAGTGTATCCAAGTCCACAAGAGGTCTGTACACTGGGGCTTGCCTCCTCCTCCTATTCTTCTGCAGTGGTAGGTGTGTAAGGGCACAAGAGTGAGAAGGGTGTCACAAACTGAACAATGGAACCATCACCCCAGTGCAACTGAGCATGTATGTAATCAGACAATGTGAATGGCAATGTATGAACAATTCACAGCAATGATGCAGTTTCCACTTTCTGATTGTTTTCCACCACCATGAAATAGCGGCCGCCTGTCCTGTAAGTAGGAACAGGTGGAAGTGATGTAACTACGCTGGCGCTGGTTGTCATGGCGGAAGGCGGTCTTAAACCACCATGCTATTCCTCATCGGCTAACATGGGGCTCTGTGGAGTACAGCCTCCCATGAGGATCACTGGCAGCGGTGACGGTGTACACCGCCGCGGACGTGACAGCCATTTTCTATCTATAACCTCACTTGATTCTTGACTTTCCACAGAACAATACCTACACTGAGTTTGCTGCACTGACCAGTGTCTGGATCCTGCCATCGCCCAGGTGACAGGTGGATAGGTCCTACCCTTGTATGGACAGCTGTATGGGCTTCCAGACGAATAGGTGAGTACACCATGGAGTTGCTGCATGCGACAAGGTGTGGGGTCTGTATGGTGGTAGGTCACATGCAGGGCTACGGGTGATGCATGTGCCAATGGAGATGGAAATGTAATTTGTGGGCCATATGTGTGACAGGCAGGATTGTATGGTTAATGGTGTCCTTCTGTCTGTATTACCTCTGCAGATCAGCGCCCATCAGAAGAAGGGATTGTGGCGTGCCATCGCCATGGAGGTGTGGAGCCACTGCAGGAAAAGGTGGGTGGACCTGAGACACTGGGCCCGGAAGACTGCGGAGGCCCAGCTGGGGATAGCCTCCCACCAAGGACGGGGTGCTCGTCAGAACCTGACCCCCCTGATGGCCCACATACTGGCAGTGGCCTACCCAGAGCTTGATGGGTGCTTGAGGGCAGCACAGCAGCCACAAGGGGGTGAGTACAGTGAACGTGACAACCATTTTTGTTTGCTGACATGGGATCCTGGTGGTGGGTTTCAGTTAGTGAGTACCTGTAGGAGGCTTGACTGGCTTGTAGTGAGTACCAAGGGGTACTTACACCTTGCACCAGGCCCAGGTATCCCTTATTAGTGTATAGGGGTGTCTAGCAGCTTAGGCTGATAGAAAATGGTAGCTTAGCAGAGCAGCTTAGGCTGAACTAGGAGACGAGTAAAGCTCCTACAGTACCACTAGTGTCACTTGCACAATATCACAAGAAAATACAATACACAGATATACTAAAAATAAAGGTACTTTATTTTTATGACAATATGCCAAAGTATCTCAGTGAGTACCCTCAGTATGAGGATAGCAAATATACACAAGATATATGTACACAATACCAAAATATGCAGCAATAGCAATAGAAAACAGTGCAAACAATGTATAATCACAATAGAATGCAATGGGGGCACATAGGGATAGGGGCAACACAAACCATATACTCTAGAAGTGGAATGCGAACTACGAATGGACCCCAAACCTATGTGACCTTGTAGAGGGTCGCTGGGACTGTAAGGAAACAGTGAGGGTTAGAAAAATAGCCCACCCCAAGACCCTGAAAACTGGGTGCAAAGTGCACCTAAGTTCCCCAAAGAGCACAGAAGTCGTGATAGGGGAATTCTGCAGGAAAGACCAACACCAGCAATGCAACAACAATGGATTTCCAGATGAGAGTACCTGTGGAACAAGGGGACCAAGTCCAAAAGTCACGATCAAGTCGAGAGTGGGCAGATGTCCAGGAAATGCCAGCTGTGGGTGCAAAGAAGCTGCCACTGGATGGTAGAAGCTGAGGATTCTGCAAGAATGACAATGGCTAGAATCTTCTCCTTTGGAGGATGGATGTCCCATGTCGTGAAGAGTTGTGCAGAAGTATTTTCCCACAGAAAGACTGCAAACAAGCCTTGCTAGCTACAAAGCTCACAGTTAGGGTTTTTGGATGCTGCTGTGGCCCAGGAGGGACCAGGATGTCACCAATTGTGTGAGGAGACAGAGGGGGTGTCTAGCAAGACAAATAGCTGACTAAAAATCAAGCAGCACCCGCAGAAGTGCCGGAAAAGGCACTACAAAGTGGAGTGAATTGGTGCTCACCCGAAGTTGCACAAGAGAGTCCCACAACGCCGGAGGACAACTCAGGAGGTTGTGCAATGCAGGTTAGAGTGCCGTGGACCCAGGCTTGGCTGTGCACAAAGGAAATCCTCGAAGAGTGCACAGGAGCCGGAGTAGTTGCAAAACACGCAGTTCCCATGAATGCAGTCTAGCGTGGGGAGGCAAGGACTTAGCTCCACCAAACTTGGACTGAAGAGTCACTGGACTGTGGGAGTCACTTGCACAGAGTTGCTGAGTTTGAGGGACCTCGCTCGTCATGCTGAGAGGAGACCCAGAGGACCGGTGATGCAGTTCTTTGGTGCCTGCGGTTGCAGGAGGAAGATTCCGTCGACCCACGGGAGATTTCTTCGGAGCTTCTAGTGCAGAGAGGAGGCAGACTACCCCCACAGCATGCACCACCAGGAAAACAGTTGAGAAGGCGGCAGGATCAGCGTTACAAAGTCGCAGTAGTCGTCTTTGCTACTTTGTTGCCGTTTTGCAGGCTTCCAGCGCGGTCAGCAGTCGATTCCTTGGCAGAAGGTGAAGAGAGAGATGCAGAGGAACTCTGATGAGCTCTTGCATTCGTTATCTAAAGAATTCCCCAAAGCAGAGACCCTAAATAGCCAGAAAAGAGGGTTTGGCTACTTAGGAGAAAGGCTAGGCTAGCAACACCTGAAGGAGCCTATCAGAAGGAGTCTCTGACGTCACCTGCTGGCACTGGCCACTCAGAGCAGTCCAGTGTGCCAGCAGCACCTCTGTTTCCAAGATGGCAGATGTCTGGAGCACACTGGAGGAGCTCTGGGAACCTCCCAGGGGAGGTGCAGGTCAGGGGAGTGGTCACTCCCCTTTCCTTTGTCCAGTTTCGCGCCAGAGCAGGGCTGAGGGATCCCTGAACCGGTGCAGACTGGCTTATGCAGAGATGGGCACCATCTGTGCCCATCAAAGCATTTCCAGAGGTTGGGGGAGGCTACTCCTCCCCTGCCTTAACACCTTTTTCCAAAGGGAGAGGGTGTAACACCCTCTCTCTGAGGAAGTCCTTTGTTCTGCCTTCCTGGGCCAGGCCTGGCTGGACCCCAGGAGGGCAGAAACCTGTCTGAGGGGTTGGCAGCAGCAGCAGCTGCAGTGAAACCCCAGGAAAGGCAGTTTTGGCAGTACCCGGGTCTGTGCTAGAGAACCGGGGAATCATGGGATTGTCTCCCCAATACCAGGATGGCATGGGGGGGTAATTCCATGATCTTAGACATGTTACATGGCCATGTTCGGAGTTACCATTGTGAAGCTACACATAGGTAGTGACCTATATGTAGTGCACGCGTGTAATGGTGTCTCCGCACTCACAAAGTCCGGGGAATTTGCCCTGAACAATGTGGGGACACCTTGGCTATTGCCAGGGTGCCCACACACTAAGTAACTTAGCACCCAACCTTTACTAAGTAAAGGTTAGACATATAGGTGACTTATAAGTTACTTAAGTGCAGTGGTAAATGGCTGTGAAATAACGTGGACGTTATTTCACTCAGGCTGCAGTGGCAGGCCTGTGTAAGAATTGTCAGAGCTCCCTATGGGTGGCAAAAGAAATGCTGCAGCCCATAGGGATCTCCTGGAACCCCAATACCCTGGTACCTCAGTACCATATACTAGGGAATTATAAGGGTGTTCCAGTATGCCAATGTAAATTGGTGAAATTGGTCACTAGCCTGTTAGTGACAATTTGGAAAGAAATGAGAGAGCATAACCACTGAGGTTCTGAATAGCAGAGCCTCAGTGAGCCAGTTAGTCATAACACAGGTAACACATACAGGGCACACTTATGAGCACTGGGGCCCTGGCTGCCAGGGCCCCAGTGGCACATACAACTAAAACAACATATATACAGTGAAATATGGGGGTAACATGCCAGGCAAGATGGTACTTTCCTACACAACCCCCCCCCCCCTTAACGAAGGACAATAAGACTAGCCATGACCTGATGAGTCTTCATTGTCTAAGTGGAAATATCTGGAGAGTCCATCTGCATTGGAGTGGGTACTCTCAGGTCCATGTTCCACTGTATAGTCCATTCCCTGTAGGGATATGGACCACCTCAACAATTTAGGATTTTCACCTTTCATTTGTTTTAGCCAAAGTAGAGGTTTGTGGTCTGTCTGAACAATGAAGTGAGTGCCAAACAGGTATGGCCTCAACTTCTTCAGTGCCCAGACCACAGCAAAGGCCTCCCTCTCTATGGCAGACCAACGCTTTTCTCTAGGGGTCAACCTCCTGCTGATAAAAGCAACAGGTTGATCCTGGCCCTCAGAATTAAGTTGTGATAAGACTGCCCCTACCCCTAATTCAGACGCATCAGTTTGGACAATGAATTTTTTGGAGTAACAGGGGCTTTTCAGGACAGGTGCAGAGCACATGGCCTGCTTCAGCTCCTCAAAAGCTTTCTGACAGTTTGCTGTCCATAATACCTTTTTAGGCATTTTCTTAGATGTGAGGTCATTAAGAGGGGCTGCAATGGAGCCATAGTTCTTTATGAACCTCCTGTAGTACCCAATGAGGCCCAAAAAGGCTCTCACCTGAGTCTGAGTTGTAGGGGGAACCCAATCTATAATAGTTTGGATTTTCCCCTGAAGTGGTGCAATCTGTTCTCCACCTACCAGGTGTCCCAGAGAAACCACTTTCCCCTGCCCTATCTGGCACTTTGAAGCCTTGATAGTGAGGCCTGTCTTTTGCAGGGCCTCCAAAACTTTCCATAGGTGGACCAGGTGATCATCCCAGCTGGAGCTAAAGACAGCTATATCATCTAGATATGCTGCACTAAAAGCTTCCAGCCATTGCAGGACTGTATTCACCAACCTTTGAAAAGTGGCAGGTGCATTTTTCAATCCAAAAGGCATTACTGTGAATTGGTAATGGCCTCCAATGGTTGAAAGTGCAGTTTTTGCTTTTGCATCTTCTGATAATTTGATCTGCCAATACCCTGCAGTCAAGTCAAAAGTGCTTAGATACTTGGCAGATGCCAGTGTATCTATTAGCTCATCTGCCCTGGGTATAGGGTGAGCATCAGTTTTGGTTACCTGGTTGAGACCTCTGTAGTCAACACAAAATCTCATTTCCCTTTTTCCATCTTTGGAATGAGGTTTTGGTACAAGTACCACAGGAGAGGCCCATGGACTTTCAGAGTGCTCAACCACTCCCAGTTCTAGCATTTTCTGCACCTCTTGCTTTATGCAGTCTCTGACATGGTCAGGCTGCCTATAGATCTTACTTTTGACAGGCAAGCTGTCTCCAGTATCTATAGTGTGCTCACACCAAGAAGTGGTGCCTGGCACAGTAGAGAAGAGTTCAGAAAACGGACCCAGGAGATTTATGCAGTGGCCTTTCTGCTCAGCAGTAAGACAATCTGCCAGTACTACACCTTCCACTGGAGCATCTTGTTCAGTGGAAGAGAAGAGATCAGGGAGAGGGTCACTCTCTTCTTCCTGTCCCTTATCTGTTGCCATGAGCAGGGTGAGATCAGCCCTGTCATAGTAGGGTTTCAGGCGATTGACATGGAGCACCCTAAGGGGACTCCTGGCAGTGCCTAAGTCAACTAAGTAGGTGACTTCACACTTCTTTTCAACAATTATGTGGGGTCCACTCCATTTGTCTTGGAGTGCTCTTGGGGCCACAGGCTCCAAGACCCACACTTTCTGCCCTGGTTGGTACTGAACCAAAACAGCCTTCTGGTCATGCCATTGCTTTTGGAGCTCTTGGCTGGCCTGAAGGTTTTTACTGGCCTTTTTCATGTACTCAGCCAATCTAGATCTTAGGCCAAGTACATAGTCCACTACGTCTTGTTTTGGATCTTTTAAAGGTTGTTCCCAATCCTCCTTAACAAGTCTTAGGGGACCTCTCACAGGGTATCCAAATAGGAGTTCAAAGGGGCTGAAGCCCACTCCTTTTTGTGGTACCTCCCTGTAAGCAAAAAGGAGGCAAGGTAACAGGATATCCCATCTCCTGCGGAGTTTTTCAGGGAGTCCCATTATCATACCTTTGAGAGTTTTGTTAAATCTCTCCACCAGTCCATTTGTCTGTGGATGGTAGGGTGTGGTGAACTTGTATGTCACACCACACTCCTTCCACATGGCCTTTAAGTAAGCAGACATGAAATTGCTTCCCCTGTCTGATACCACCTCTTTTGGGAAGCCCACCCTGGAAAAGATTCCCAGGAGGGCCTTTGCCACTGCAGGAGCTGTAGTGGTCCTTAGAGGAATAGCTTCAGGATATCTGGTGGCATGGTCCACTACCACCAAGATAAACCTATTGCCTGAAGCAGTAGGAGGGTCAAGGGGGCCAACTATGTCAACCCCTACCCTTTCAAAGGGAACCCCAACCACAGGCAGTGGAATAAGGGGTGCCTTTGGGGTGCCACCTGACTTGCCACTGGCTTGACAGGTTTCACAGGACTTACAAAATTCCTTTGTGTCCTCTGACATTCTAGGCCAATGAAACAAGGGAATAAGCCTGTCCCAAGTTTTCATTTGCCCCAAATGTCCAGCTAAGGGAATGTCGTGGGCTAGAGTTAGGAGAAACTTTCTGTACTCCTGAGGAATCACCAATCTCCTGGCAGCTCCAGGTTTTGGATCCCTTGCTTCAGTGTACAGAAGATTGTCCTCCCAGTAAACTCTGTGAGAGTCACTGACATCCCCATTTGCTTGTTTGACAGCTTGCTGCCTTAGACCCTCTAGTGTGGGACAGGTCTGCTGTGCCACACTCAGCTCCTCCCTGGCAGGCCCCCCTTCACCCAAAAGCTCAGCAGTGTCTGCTTCCAGCTCCTCTGGTGTAGGTTCACCACAGGGTGGACATTCTTCTTCCTCTGAAGTAGAATCCACTGTAGAGGGAGGGATAGTAGGTAGTGTTTTACCTTTACTAACCCTAGCTTTAGGGAGCACTTGGTCCATTCTTCCAGGATCCAAGTCACCCTGTCCTTTTTGCTTTTTGGCCTGAGCCCTTGTCAAAGCAAAAATATGCCCTGGAATGCCCAGCATTGCTGCATGAGCCTCCAACTCCACTTCTGCCCAAGCAGATGTCTCTAAATCATTCCCTAATAGACAGTCTACAGTTAAATCTGAGTCAACCACAACTTTCTTTGGGCCAGTAACACCCCCCCCCCCCAGTTGAGATTCACACCAGCCATGGGGTGGCTAAGGGTTTTGTTATGAGCATCGGTTACTTGGTACTGGTGACCAAGTAGGTGTAGTTCAGGGTGGACCAGTTTCTCTATTACCATTGTAACACTGGCACCTGTGTCCCTGTAGGCCTGAACCTCAACACCATTTATTAGGGGTAGTTGCTTGTACTTATCCATGTTAAGGGGACAAGCAACCAAGGTGGCTAAGTCAATAGCCCCCTCAGAGACTAACACAGCCTCTGTGGTCTCCCTAATCAGACCAACCCCAACTAAATTCCCAAAAGTGAGCCCAGCTACTCCCTTGGATTGGCTATTAGTAGGTTTGCTCCCACCACCACTGCTATTACTAGGGGCACTAGGTGTAGCAGCAGGGGTTGTAGTGGTAGGAGGCTTGGTGCTTTTCTTTGGACAACTGGGATCTGTTGTCCAATGGCCTTTTATTTTACATAAATAGCACCATGGTTTCTTTTCTTTGTTTTGATTTGAAGAGGATTTGGGCCCACCACCCCCACCAGAGTGTTTTTGTGGGCCTGATGAAGACTCATTTTTAGATTTGTCCCCACCCTTGTCAGAAGACTTACCATCCTTCTTCTTGCCATCTTTGTCACCCCCTGTATGAACTTTTCTGTTCACCCTTGTTCTGACCCATTTGCCTGCCTTCTTTCCCAATTCTTGGGGAGAGGTCAGATCAGAGTCTACCAGGTACTGGTGTAACAAATCAGACACACAATTATTAAGAATATGCTCTCTCAGGATTAAGTTATACAGGCTTTCATAGTCAGAAGCTTTACTGCCATGTAACCACCCCTCCAAGGCCTTCACTGAATGGTCAACAAAGTCTACCCAGTCTTGTGAAGACTCCTTTTTGGTTTCTCTGAACTTCATCCTGTACTGTTCAGTGGTTAAGCCATAACCATCTAGGAGTGCATTCTTAAGAACTGCAAAATTATTGGCATCACTTTCCTTCACAGTAAGGAGCCTATCCCTACCCTTTCCACTGAAATATACCAATAGGATAGCAGCCCACTGCCTTTGAGGGACCTCCTGTACAACACAGGCCCTCTCAAGTGCAGCACACCACTTGTTAATGTCATCCCCCTCCTTGTAAGGGGGAACTAGCTTGTGCAGATTCCTGGAATCATGCTCTCTTGCAGGATGACTATTTGGAATACTGCTGCTGCCACCATGGGTTTCTAACCCAATTGTCTGTCTTCCTCTTTCAATCTCTAAGGACTGCCTATCTAAATCCAGCTGTTGCTTCTTGAGCTTCAGCCTGGATTCTTCCACTCTCAATCTATTGAGCTCCCTTTCTAACACTCTGTCATCAGGGTGGGTGGGTGGGGCATGCCTTGAAACAGAAGTATGGTGAGAATGAACAGAAGGAGACCTGGCCCTAACAGATGGCACTCTAACAACCTGGCTAACAGAAACAGCACTTCTACTATGATGAGAAGGAACACTCTTACTGTGATGTGAGGCAACACTATTACTGTGGTGTGACTCTACATCAGTACCAGCTATGCTAGGTGGTCTGCTAATGGGCAGGTTGGGAATGTTCCCTTCTAAATCCTTTGCTAGGGGTGCCCCAGGGTCAGATTGGGAACCTAATTTCTCAACAGAAGTGCCAACTCTGGTCTTATCTTGTTCAATGAGCATATTAACCAACAGTTCTCTAGAGGGATTCTTCCCTACCCCTAAACCTCTTTCAATGCAGAGACTCCTTGCTCCTTTCCAGCTAAGGTGATCATAAGCAAGTTTGGACAGATCAACAGTTTGGCCTGTACCAGACATTTTAGAAAGTGTTTAAGGGATAGAAAAAAGTGAGAAAAAGTTTTTCAGAACTTGTTAGAGGACAGAATTTTTAAAAAAAAACTTTTAAAGAACTTTTTAGGAAGTTTAGAGGTACTTTTCAGCACTTAGCAAAGAAGTGAGAGGAGAAAAGCAAAACTTTTTGGTTTGGTGTACATACACTGAACTTGTTTGTCTCTTATGAAAAGTACAATATGACAAAGTGGTAAGTAGTTGCAAAGTACTTATCCCACCGCTGCACAACCAATGTAGGAGGCTGGACTGGCTTGTAGTGAGTATCAAGGGGTACTTACACCTTGCACCAGGCCCAGGTATCCCTTATTAGTGTATAGGGGTGTCTAGCAGCTTAGGCTGATAGAAAATGGTAGCTTAGCAGAGCAGCTTAGGCTGAACTAGGAGACGAGTGAAGCTCCTACAGTACCACTAGTGTCACTTGCACAATATTATAAGAAAACACAATACACAGATATACTAAAAATAAAGGTACTTTATTTTTATGACAATATGACAAAGTATCTCAGTGAGTACCCTCAGTATGAGGATAGCAAATATACACAAGATATATGTACACAATACCAAAATATGTAGTAATAGCAATAGAAAACAGTGCAAACAATGTATAGTCACAATAGAATGCAATGGGGGCACATAGGGATAGGGGCAACACAAACCATATACACTAGAAGTGGAATGCGAACCACGAATGGACCCCAAACCTATGTGACCTTGTAGAGGGTCGCTGGGACTGTAAGGAAACAGTGAGGGTTAGAAAAATAGCCCACCCCAAGACCCTGAAAAGTGGGTGCAAAGTGCACCTAAGTTCCCCAAAGAGCACAGAAGTCGTGATAGGGGAATTCTGCAGGAAAAACCAACACCAGCAATGCAACAACGATGGATTTCCAGATGAGAGTACCTGTGGACCAAGGGGACCAAGTCCAAAAGTCACGATCAAGTTGAGAGTGGGCAGATGCCCAGAAATGCCAGCTGTGGGTGCAAAGAAGCTGCCACTGGATGGTAAAAACTGAGGATTCTGCAAGAACGACAAGGGCTAGAATCTTCCCCTTTGGAGGATGGATGTCCCACGTCGTGATGAGTCGTGCAGAAGTGTTTTTCTGCAGAAAGACCGCAAACAGGCCTTGCTATCTGCAAAGCTTGCGGTTAGGGTTTTTGGATGCTGCTGTGGCCCAAGAGGGACCAGGATATCACCAATTGCGTGAGGAGACAGAGGGGGCCTCCAGCAAGACAAAGAGCCCACTCAGAAGCAAGCAGCACCTGCAGAAGTGCCGGAACAGGCACTACAAAGTGGAGTGAATCGGTGCTCACCCAAAGTTGCACAAGAGAGTCCCACGACGCCGGAGGACAACTCAGGAGGTTGTGCAATGCAGGTTAGAGTGCCGTGGACCCAGGCTTGGCTGTGTACAAAGGAAATCCTCGAAGAGTGCACAGGAGCCGGAGTAGTTGCAAAACACGCGGTTCCCAGCAATGCAGTCTAGCGTGGGGAGACAAGGACTTACCTCCACCAAACTTGGACTGAAGAGTCACTGGACTATGGGAGTCACTTGGACAGAGTTGCTGAGTTCAAGGGACCTCGCTCGTCGTGCTGAGAGGAGACCCAGAGGACCGGTGATGCAGTTCTTTGGTGCCTGCGGTTGCAGGGGGAAGATTCTGTCGACCCACAGGAGATTTCTTCGGAGCTTCTACTGCAGAGAGGAGGCAGACTACCCCCACAGCATGCACCACCAGGAAAATAGTCGAGAAGGCGGCAGGATCAGCGTTACAAGGTCGCAGTAGTCGTCTTTGCTACTTTGTTGCCGTTTTGCAGGCTTCCAGCGCGGTCAGCAGTCGATTCCTTGGCAGAAGGTGAAGAGAAAGATCCAGAGGAACTCTGATGAGCTCTTGCATTCGTTATCTAAAGAATTCCCCAAAGCAGCGACCCTAAATAGCCAGAAAAGAGGGTTTGGCTACGTAGGAGAGAGGATAGGCTAGCAACACCTGAAGGAGCCTATCAGAAGGAGTCTCTGACGTCACCTGCTGGCACTGGCCACTCAGAGCAGTCCAGTGTGCCAGCAGCACCTCTGTTTCCAAGATGGCAGAGGTCTGGAGCACACTGGAGGAGCTCTGGTCATTCCCCTTTCCTTTGTCCAGATTCACGCCAGAGCAGGGCTGAGGGATCCCTGAACCGGTGCAGACTGGCTTATGCAGAGATGGGCACCATCTGTGCCCATCAAAGCATTTCCAGAGGCTGGAGAGGCTACTCCTCCCCTGCCTTAACACCTTTTTCCAAAGGGAGAGGGTGTAACACCCTCTCTCTGAGGAAGTGCTTTGTTCTGCCTTCCTGGGCTAGGCCTGGCTGGACCCCAGGAGGGCAGAAACCTGTCTGAGGGGTTGGCAGCAGCAGCAGCTGCAGGGAAACCCCAGGAAAGGCAGTTTTGGCAGTACCCGGGTCTGTGCTAGAGACCCGGGGAATCATGGGATTGTCTCCCCAATACCAGGATGGCATTGGGGGGGGTAATTCCATGATCTTAGACATGTTACATGGCCATGTTCGGAGTTACCATTGTGAAGCTACACATAGGTAGTGACCTATATGTAGTGTACGCGTGTAATGGTGTCCCCGCACTCACAAAGTCCGGGGAATTCGCCCTGAACAATGTGGGGGAACCTTGGCTATTGCCAGGGTGCCCACACACTAAGTAACTTAGCACCCAACCTTTACTAAGTAAAGGTTAGACATATAGGTGACTTATAAGTTACTTAAGTGCAGTGGTAAATGGCTGTGAAATAACGTGGACGTTATTTCACTCAGGCTGCAGTAGCAGGCCTGTGTAAGAATTGTCAGAGCTCCCTATGGGTGGCAAAAGATATGCTGCAGCCCATAGGGATCTCCTGGAACCCCAATACCCTGGGTACCTCAGTACCATATACTAGGGAATTATAAGGGTGTTCTAGTATGCCAATGTAAATTGGTGAAATTGGTCACTAGCCTGTTAGTGACAATTTGGAAAGAAATGAGAGAGCATAACCACTGAGGTTCTGAATAGCAGAGCCTCAGTGAGACAGTTAGTCATAACACAGGTAACACATACAGGGCACACTTATGAGCACTGGGGCCCTGGCTGGCAGGGTCCCAGTGACACATACAACTAAAACAACATATATACAGTGAAATATGGGGGTAACATGCCAGGCAAGATTGTACTTTCCTACAGTACCCCTTAATGCCAGCTCAGATATTACGGCGTGGTACAACTCAAGGTAAATGAGTGTATTGCAAAATCTTGTAATCCAGCTAGGTGGCATTCCAGGTCAGACAGGCTTAGTGGGTACCAGGAGGGGTGCAGTTGGCGGTGTTTGGCTCTGATCTTGCTGTGGTAATTAGCCAAAGGAATGCCAGTGTGATGCATAGTGCTCAATCCTGATCCCTGTGTGTGATGGTAATGTGTATGCCATCTGTGTGTTGGTGCCGTAATTGACCCAGTGCTCATTTTCTCCCTCGCCCCCCTATTTTCTTCTGTCAGCCTCTGCAAGTGTGCGTTAGCATCATCTGGCAGATAAGCAGGGGCACCGGTGACTGAGGGAGCTGCATCTCCCAGGAGGCAGAGTCCACAGACACTGAGGGGACCAGTGGGACAGAGGGCAGAGGAGCACCACAGCTGAGACAGGAGGTGACAATACTGACTCTGATTCCTCATCCAATGGGAGCCCCCTGGTGGTCGCAGACACCTCTGGAACCACCCCAGCTACAGGTACAGCCGACACTCCCCGTACCAGCGCCCCCCCCCCAGTAGCCCCCCCACCCAGTTGCCAGTGCCCGCTCCCCCAGGAGGGTGCGCATCACCTTCACCCCAGGCACCTCAGGCCCTGCCCCAGTGAGTCCTGCTGCCCTCAGAGAGGAGGCTATTTACCTCCTGAGATCTATCTCTGGAGGGCAGTCAACCATAGTGAATCGAGGGGCCCTCACCTGCCCATAGGAGCAGGGTCCCAATGAGCCAGCACAGCATCTGAGCCAAACAGTCTGCCACTGCTCCCATCAAACCAACAGCTGCTGGCACAAAGGGGCCCCAGGGTGTGACGGCTGCCACTCTGACTGTGAGCACCCCTCAGCCTCAGAAAGGGAGGACTAGAGTGATAAAAACCATGGGACATGAGACGGGGACAGAGGAGCCACCTCCTAGTCCTGGAGGCAAGAAAGGGAAGGTTCCCACTCCACCACCCAAGAAAGGGAAGGATCCTGCTCCACTACCTAAGAAAGTGAAGGATCCCCCTCTACCACCCAAGAAAGGGAAGGATCCAACTCCACCATGCAAAAAAGGGAAGGTTCCCACTCCACCACCCCACAAAGGCAAGGTTCCTACCACCAAAGAGAGGCAAGGGGCCCCTTCCACCAGCAGTGGGCAAGGAGCCCTCACCTGCAGCAGAGGCAGCCAGGGTTACACCTCCACCAGCAGAGGGCATGGAGACCCCACCTCCAGCAGAGGCAGCCAGGGTAACACCTCCACCAACAGTGGGCCAGGAGCCCTCATGTCCAGCAGAGGCACCCAGGGTTACACATCCACCACCAGGGGGCAAGGAGATCCCACCTCCAGAAGAGGCAGCCACTGTAACACCTCCACAACCAGTGGGCAAGGAGCTCTCACCTCCAGCAGAGGCAGCCAGGGTTATACCTCCACTAGCAGAGGGCAAGGAGACCCCACCTCCAGCAGTGGCAGCCAGGGTAACACCTCCGCCAGCAGTGGGCAAGGAGCCCTCACCTCCAGCAGAGGTACACCATCACTCACCTCCAGCAGAAGGAGTTTAGGCTTCCCACCAGAGACAATTAGGCAAGGAGCCCCCTCTAGAAACAGTGGGCATTTTCCCCACATCGGAGACTGTGGCCTTCCACTCCCCACCAGGGACAATTGGGCAAGGATACCCCTCCAGAACCAGTGGGAATGTTCCCCACTTCAGAGACTGTGGCCTTACATTCCCCACCATGGACAATTGGTCCAGGATCCCCCTCCAGAACCAGTGAGCATGTTCCCCACTTCAGCTGAGGTACCCCCCCACCCACACCCTCTTCCCCCTGAGGTGCTTGCCCATTTCCAACATGATACCCCTGCACAATGGAGCCTGGATAATGTCAGGAGTCAAGTTGGGCCTTGGACTGTGCCCTGTGGCCATGTGGGCCTTTTGTACTTTGGACTGGCCATTGGCCCTTTCTGGACATTGACGCCTGCTTTTGTTTTTTCATGGACAACATAGTGGCTGTTGGCATCAAATTACAGTGTCACTTAAACCTCAATGTAGTCCTTGTTTTAATTAGACCTGGGTCCTGTGACATTGGTTTTACTCTGCAGCTGGTTGTGTGTATGGTATGTGTGTGTATGGTGTGTGTTGTGCATGTGTGTGTGTGTCACTCTCCTTTTCCTACCTCCCTCCTTCCCTCCTTTGTGTGCTAGGCGGCTGTACTCACAGTCATCTTCTTCATCAGCATTGGTGTTTTAGGAGGACAATGGTGTAGAAGAGCATCAGGAAGACTTGAAGTTCCGGTTCAATGGTGGCAACAGTCTCCTCTATGTCTCTGATGGTGAGTCTTTCATTTCCATTGCAGTGCTTCTGCAGGCTTTTGATGGCTTTGGTACTGCCCTGGAAATCGTGGCGGTTTGCTATGTCTTAATATGGTGGGCAGGACCTTGTCTTCCGCCTGGCTGTTGATGGCTACCGCCGTGGTAGTTGGTGTGGTACATTGGCTGTCTATGGGAGGTATCACCGTCAAGGTTATAATTTGGCAGTATTTACCACCAGCCTATTGGCGGTATTTCCACCACTTTAACAGTCACCACCAATGTCATAATGAGGGCCTAAGTCCAAAGTTAAACTTTTGACCGAGGCCTCCCGCTTGCTGTAGCCGAGCAGAGCTCCATCATGGTTGGCCTTAAACTTTGACTTTGACCCAGTCAAGGTGAGACCAGATGACCACATTGGCACTTTTAGTTTATCTTCGCTAAAAAACATTAATTATTTAAAGATTCATATCTCCGGTTCCCTTTATCCTATTTTATTTGTTTTAGTGTCAAAGTAAAGGTAAAATAATTCCTATGTTTATGAATTGGTTTTGGATTTTCAAACTGTTTCCTGTGTTTTATTTTATTACTGTTTTGTGATACTTAAATGCTTTACACACTTTGAGACTCATTATGAGTTTGGAGGGCGGCTTCTCTTTTGGTCAGAAGACCACTAGTTCAGTTTTTAGCCTGTTGGCCCTATTATAAGTTTCCCGCTGGCCCACCAGGAAAGTACCCACAACATTGACGCCAGCTCGTAAATGGACACCGGCTATCTATGTTGTGGTGATTCGGGTGCAACAGCACCTGTCGCGCTATTCACTGCCTGTAATTCAGGCAGTGAAAAGCGTGACGGGCTTCCCATGGGGGCCCCTGCACATGCCACAGGGGGAGGACAGGCCCAGGGAGCCCACTCTCCACGAGGCACTCTCCAAAATCATGGGATCATGCCACCATTCCCAGGAGACCATGGGCACGGTCCTGGCCAAGTTTCTGGAGACACAGCGGCTGCAGGAGGGACACTACATGGGGATCAGGGATGGCCTCACCAAAATATACACCATCTTGGTCCCCATAGCAGGGTTGCTGGCTGAGATGGGCAAGACCATGAGGGAGGCAGTGGCTCAACAAAGGGCCCCTGACACTACCCAAACCGAGGAACAGCCTTCCACCTCCACTGGCGCTAGTGGACAGGAGGCCCCACCACAGGACTAACAGGCCACCAGCACCCCACCCCCTGCAGTAGGAGAATCACCCTGCAAACGGTCCCTGCGATCCAGGCAGAAGACAGAGAACATTGCCAAGACCCCGCCAGGAAATATGACCCTCCTGGTTGTCACCGTTCTGTCCCACTATGCCACCCTGTCCACCTTGAACTCCCATTGCTCCCTTTCCTATGCCCCATTGGACAATGCACCTGTTACACTAAGAGACTGGACTCTACCATGGACCTTCTTCCACCATCACCCCAGCCCCTTTCACATACCCCTATACCCATTAGCACCTAAATAAACACCCTTTAATCAAAAACCAATAAGGAGTCAGTCTGATCTTTCACAAATATATTATCACAACATTAGCAACAAATTGCAATGTAAATGTTCATTTACTCATACCAATGTATGACAGTTGTTGAGCAGCAGTACACATAGCAGAAGGCAGAATGGGGTACCCAGATCTGCAAAAAGGAAACCCAAAGGGAACAGTCAGTGTCCATATACAGAGGTTAAGAGGCTGCTGTGTACAATGTCCTAAACTATACTGAAATGTGAAGAGGAGTCACTGGAAGTACTGCATGATGATGTCCGTTCTGTTGTCAATATCTTCTTCCTCCTCCTCCTCTTCCTCACTGTCCACAGTGCTCCACCGCTGCCACAAGACCATCACCAGGCTCACCCTCCAGCAGAAAAGGCACCTGGCGTCTCAATGCCAGGTTGTGCAACATACAGCATGCCATGATTATCTGCTACACCTTCTTCGGTGTGTAGTACAGGGAGCCACCTGTTAGATGGAGGCACCGGAATCTGGCCTTCAGGAGGTCGAACATCCTCTCAATAATACGCCTAGTTTGCCCATGTGCCTCATTGTAGAGTTCCTCTGCCCTTGTCCTGGCATTCCTCACTAGGGTCAGTAGCCATGAGCAGTGATTAGTTTGTAAAGAAAATGGTGCTGGTGCCCAAAGCTGTGGCTGCTGCAATTAAATGTTGGAACACAGAATACTGAGGCGGCGTAATCTTGAAGCCACCTCGGGCCTCTTCAATCCGTATTAAGCAACTCCCTGCCCCTTCAGCTCACTCCTGCAGCTTTCTACTTTCTCCCTTTGTGACGCTTTTTCATTTTTCCCTTCCTCCAACTTTCCCATATGTGTCTTTTGCTCGTAGCAAATGCTTGAGGCTGAAGAATAAGCCCCGGCCCTCAAAAATAAGTGCTGGTGCTGCGCACCGGAAACAACAAGCACAAATTAAGCACTGGCCATGAGAGGTTGGGGAAACTAGAGTCACCTGCAAATTTCGAGGGAGACACACACTAACCCTTAGGGACTACCCCATACCAGACACCTACTCATCTGGAGTTGGCCCATCACATAAGGGATACTGCTATTCCTCAAGATATAGGCGTCATGCAAAGAGCCAGGATACTTGGCATTCACATGGAGATGTACTGGTCCGCCAAACACACCATTTGCACATTCATCGAATGGTAGCTTTTTCAATTTCTGTACACTTGTTCATTTCTGCGGGGGTGACAAATTCCACATGTGTACCATGAATGGCACCAATGATGTTGTGGATATGTCAAAGGGCATAGAAGTCAGATTTTACTGTGGGCAAATCATCCACATGGGGTAACATGATGTAGCTGTGCATGTGTTTCAGCAGGGAAGACAACACCCTGCTCAACACATTAGAAAACATTGGCTAAGACATCCCAGATGCCATGGCCACTGTAGTTTGGAAGGAGCCACTTGCCAGGAAATGGAGCACTGACAGGACCTGCACTAGAGGGGGTGTACCTGTGGGCATGCGGATAGCTGACATAAGTTCTGGCTCCAATTGAGCACGCAGTTCTTGGATTGTGGCACAATCAAGTCTGTATGTGATAATGATGTGTCTGTCTTCCATTGTCGACAGGTCCACCAGGGGTCTGTACACAGGATGGTACCACCATCTCATCATCTGCCCCAGCGGCTGTAGCCTATGGAGGAGAACGGTGAGCAGAGGGTCATTTACCACATAGGTAGTACAACTGTGTCTGAAGTAATGTTAGAGATTCCGTGAGTGAAATCGTGTGACCGTGTATGTGCCAATATGTGCTGTGACGCAGTTAGATGCCATGCCTGAAATGGCGGCTGACTGACTTATGAGGAGGGACAAGGGGAAATGAGGTAACTACGCTGTTGTTGTGCAGCATCACGGTAGGTGGTCGAAGACCGCCGCGCAACTCCACATTGGTTATCATTGGGCCCTATGGGTTCTAGGAGCCAATGGCGATGTATGCCTGCAGTGATGGTATGCACTGCCGCGGACATTACCGCCATTTTCTATCTGTTCACTCACTCGATACCTGACCATCAACAGGAGAGGACCTACACTGCAGGTGCTGCTGTGACCTGAGTCTGGAAGCGACAATGGCTACAGTCTCTGGGATAAGGGCCCCTGCCTTCACTGCGGAGGAGTTGGACAAACTGGTGGATGGGGTCCTCCCCCAGTACACGCTAATCTATGGTCCACCAGACAAACAGGTGTGTACACTATGAGCATGATGCAGGGGCAATGCCTGTTTGGAGTGGTGTGGATGTAAGGCACATGTTGGGGGGTGGGCTGAGTGCTGCATGTGAGGATGGTCAGTGTATGTGCGTCAGGGCATGGGTGGGAGTCTGACGGTCCGGACGGGTGAGTAATTTCCTTTCCTCCTGTACTTTCCCTCTAGGTCAGCGCCCACCAGAAGAAGGGTATTTGGCGTGCCATCGCCAAGGAAGTGTGGACCCTGGGGGTCTATCACAGATGGAGAACCCACTGCCGCAAGAGATGGGGGGACCTGTGCCACTGGAGCAAGAAGATGGGGAAGGCCGAGCTGGGGCTGGCCTCCCAACGTGGAAGGGGTGCCCGTCGCACCATGACCCTCCAGATGTTCTGCATCTTGGCGGTGGCCTATCTGGAATTGGATAGGCGCTTGAGGGCATCACAACTACCACAAGGAGGAGAGTACAGTGTCATAAAGCTGATTGTGTGCGGCTTAGGAAGCATCTGGGTGGGGTGTGGGTGCCCATAGGCCTGGGCGGTCATGCCAGGGTATGTCCCTTGTTTGCAGGCTCAGAAGCACCCTGTCACAGAGTCCTTTCTTCGGGATCTGCACACCGCCGAACAAAGGCCCACCTTCTGGCATCACCAACTCAGAAAGCTATTATAGCACAGAGTTATGATGAAGCCAGTTGGGGAGAAAGTAATTAGGGTAGGGAACTGAGGGGAGAGAGATCTGAAAAGGAAAAATGGTTAAGCATATATGTATATATTTGTTCATAAAGCATTAACATGCAATTATACATTTAGACAAAGGCGTCTCCGTGAATGCAAGTGTATGGAATAGACAAGGGAGTCTCCATGGATGCAAGTGTTGAGACCCTTATGGAATATACAAAGGCGTCTATCAATCAATCAATCAATCAATCAAAGGCATTTGTATAGCGCACTGCTCACCCGGAGGGTCTCAAGGCGCTGGGGGGGGGGGGGGGGGAACGCTACTGCTCGAACAGCCAGGTCTTGAGTTGCTTCCTGAAGGCGAGATGGTCTTGCGTTGTCCGGAGGTGGATGGGGAGGGAGTTCCATGTCTTGGCTGCCAGGTAGGAGAAGGATCTTCCTCCGGCGGTGGCTCTGCGGATGCGGGGGACGGTGGCGAGAGCGAGGCTGGCGGAGCGGAGCTGGCGGGTGGGCTTGTGGAAGGTCAGGCGGCTGTTGAGGAACTTGGGGCCCAGGTCGTGGAGGGGCTTGTGTGCGTGGGTGAGGAGTCGGAACGTGATTCTTTTGTTGACGGGGAGCCAGTGCAGGTCTCTCAGGTGTTCGGAGATGTGGCTGTGTCCAGGATGAGTCGTGCTGAGGCGTTCTGGATCCGTTGGAGTTTCTTCTGGAGTTTGGCGGCGGTGCCGGCGTAGAGGGCGTTCCCGTAGTCCAGCCGACTGGTGACGAGGGCCTGGGTGACCGTCTTCCTGGTCTCGGTGGGGATCCACCGGAAGATCTTTCGAAGCATGCGCAGGGTGTTGAAGCATGAAGATGAGACGGCGTTGACTTGTCTGGTCATCGAGAGGGAGGAGTCCAGGATGAAGCCTAGGTTGCGAGGGTGGTCCGTTGGCTTGGGGGTGGCTCCCAGGGCGGGGGGGCCACCAGGAGTCGTCCCAGGCGGATGGTGATGATCCCAGGATGAGGACCTCCGTCTTGTCTGAGTTCAGTTTCAGGCAGCTGTTCTTCATCCATTCGGCGACGTCTTTCATCCCTTCGTGTAGGCTGGCTCTGGCGGCGTCCGGGTCGCTGGTGAGGGAGAGGATCAGCTGGGTGTCGTCGGCGTAGGTGATGATCTTGAGGTTGTGTTGACGTGCGATGGTTGCGAGGGGGCTCATATAGACGTTGAAGAGGGTGGGGCTGAGCGATGACCCTTGTGGAACTCCGCAGATGACTTCGATGGCCGCTGACCGGAACGGGGGGAGGCGGACTCTCTGGGTTCTTCCGGCGAGGAATGAGGTGATCCACTCCAGGGCCTTCTCCTGGATGCCGGTGTTGTTGAGGCGCTGTACCAGGGTGCGGTGGCAGACAGTGTCGAACGCTGCGGAGAGGTCCAGGAGGATGAGGGCCGCAGTTTCCCCATTGTCCATTAGGGATCTGATGTCGTCTGTGGCTGCGATGAGGGCGGTCTCCGTGCTGTGGTTGGCTCGGAAGCCGGATTGCGAGTGGTCGAAGGATCCGTTGGTCTCGAGGAAGGCGGCTAGCTGTCTGTTGACGGTCTTCTCGATGACTTTGGCAGGAAACGGGAGGAGCGAGATGGGGCGGTAGTTCTTGAGGTCGGAGGGGTCTGCAGTTGGTTTCTTCAGCAGGGCACTGATCTCGGCGTGTTTCCAGCACTCCGGGAAGGTGGCGGTGTTGAAGGAGGCGTTGACGATGTCACGGAGGTGGGGTGCGATGATGTGGTCGGCCGTGTTGAAGATGTGGTGTGGGCAGGGGTCCGTAGGGGATCCGGAGTGGATGGTGTTCATTGTGCGTGTTGTGTCTTCGGTGATGACTGGGGTCCAGGTGCGGAGGGTGGCGGTGGGGGGCATCGGTTCGGTGGTGGGGTTTGTGGTTGGTGGGCCGAAGCTGTTGTGAATGTTGGCGATCTTGTCGTGGAAGAAGGCTGCGAGGGAGTCGCAGAGGTCTTGCGAGGGAGTGATGTCATTGTTTCCGGCGTCGGGGTTGGAGAGCTCTTTGACGATGCTGAAGAGTTCCTTGCTGTTGTGGGTGTTGTTGTCCAGTCGTTCCTTGAAGGCTGTCTTCTTTGTGGCGCGGATCAGTTGGTGGTGTCTGTGGGTGGCGTGTTTGAAGGCCGTCATGTTGTCTGTGGTCTGGTTGGTGCGCCAGGTGTTCTCCAGGGAGCGGCAGTTCTTCTTGGAGGTGATGAGCTCGTCGGTGAACCAGAAGGCTTTCTTGCTGCTGCGTCTGCTGGGGGGGTTCTTCTTCAGTGGTGCGAGGGCGTCTGCGCAGTTGGTGATCCACTGTGTGAGGTTGTTGGCGGCTTCGTTGGGGTCCGTTGAGCTGGTGGGGGGGTTCTGGCTGAGGAAGGTGGTGAGCTGGTCGCCGGTGATCTTGTTCCAGCTCCTGCGGGGGGTTTGTTGAGGGTGGTGGTGGGTCATCGTTTTACTGAAGCTGAAGTGGACGCAGCTGTGGTCAGTCCACTGGAGATTGGTGGAGTGGCTGAAGGTGACATATTTGCTGGATGAGAAGACTGGGTCAAGCGTGTGGCCGGCGTGGTGGGTAGGGGTGGTTACCAGTTGCTTGAGTCCGAGGTTGGCCAGGTTGTCCAGTAGAGCAGTGGTGTTGCGGTCCTTGTCGTCCTCCAGGTGGAAGTTGAGGTCCCCCAGGAGGATGTAGTCGGTGGAATTGATGGCGTGGGGGCTGACGAAGTCTGTGATGTCTTCGCTGAACTGTGTGCGTGGTCCCGGTGGTCTGTAGATGAGGGTGCATCTGAGCGTGGTCTTGGGGTTGGTGTGTATCTGGAAGTGGAGGTGTTCGGCGGAGGTGAAGGTGTCATCGGAGTTGGTCGTGATGCGGATGGTGTTCTTGTGGATGATGGCGATGCCTCCTCCTGTCTGGTTGACGCGGTCCCTCCTGGTGATTTTGTAGCCTTCTGGGACGGCGATGGCGACGTCGGGTGCTGAGGAGGCGTTCATCCAGGTTTCCGTCAGGAAGGCGATGTCTGGTGCTGTCGAGTCGAGGAGGTTCCAGAGTTCGACGGCATGCCTGTGAACGGAGCGGGTGTTGAGCAGGATGCACATCAGGTGTTTGTTGCTGGGGCTCGGTTTAGTAGGTGCAGTGTTGGGTCGTAGGCTGGTGAAGCGGCAGGTCAGGCAGGTGAAGGGTCCGTGGGTGCGTCTCGGGGTGGCTCGGTAGCAGGCGGTGTTTCGGCCGGCGTTGAGTGCGTGGAGGGTTCTGGCATCGTAGCTGTGCAGGGTGTGCTGGCGAGGGCGAGGACCAGGGGGTCTGGCGCTGGGCGCGGTCCAGGCGCGGACGGGCGCAGACGGGCTTACCTTTGGCGCACCTTCGGCGCTCAGTCGGTGCTCCCGCTGCGCGCGGTCGCTCTGGGGGCGTCATAAGTAAGGAGCCGGGAGGGAGGAGCAGCTGGGTGGCGGGAGCGGTCCGGCGAATGGAATCACAGGGGGGCGGGGCCGCAGGGAGGCAGCGGCGGGAAATCCCAGGAGCAGCGAGCGAAGGAATCTGCAGGCAGGAGGCGGCAAAGGCAGGCAGGAGCGGCAGCAGTGAGTGGGGCAACCAAGCCCTGTGGAGGGCTGAGCGGTCACACTCTGTGGTCCCCTTAAGTAAGGAGCCGGGAGGGAGGAGCAGCTGGGTGGCGGGAGCGGTCCGGCGAATCGAATCACAGGGGGGCGGGGCCGCAGGGAGGCAGCGGCGGGAAATCCCAGGAGCAGGGAGCGAAGGAATCTGCAGGCAGGAGGCGGCAAAGGCAGGCAGGAGCGGCAGCAGTGAGTGGGGCGACCAAGCCCGGTGGAGGGCTGAGCGGTCACACTCTGTGGTCCCCTACGGTCCCCTTAAGTAAGGAGCCGGGAGGGAGGAGCAGCTGGGTGGCGGGAGCGGTCCGGCGAAAGGAATCACAGGGGGGCGGGGCCGCAGGGAGGCAGCGGCGGGAAATCCCAGGAGCAGCGAGCGAAGGAATCTGCAGGCAGGAGGCGGCAAAGGCAGGCAGGAGCGGTAGCAGTGAGTGGGGCGACCAAGCCCTGTGGAGGGCTGAGCGTCTCAGTGGATGCAAGGGTTGAGACCCTTATGGAATAGACAAAGGTGTCTCCGTGGATGCAAGTGGTGAGACCCTTATGGAATAGACAAAGGCGTCTCCGTGGATGCAAGAGTTGAGACCCTTATGGGATACACAAAGGCGTCTCCGTGGATAAGAGTGTTGAGACCCTTATGGGATAGAAAAAGGCGTCTCTGTGGATGCAAGAGTTGAGACCCTTATGGAACAGACAAAGGCGTCTCCGTGGATGCGAGTGTTGAGACCCTTATGGAATAGACAAAGGTGTCTCCGTGGATGCAAGAGTTGAGACCCTTATGGAATACACAAAGTCCTCTCCATGTATGCAAGAGTTGAGACCCTTATGGAATAGACAAAGGCGTCTCCGTGGATGCAACTGGTGAGACCCTTATGGAATAGACAAAGGCGTCTCCGTGGATACAAGAGTTGAGACCCTTATGGAATAGACAAAGGCGTCTCCGTGGATGCGAGTGTTGAGACCCTTATGGAATATACAAAGGCGTCTCCGTGGATAGGGCGTGGCCCTTCTGTAAATCTTGGAACAAGAACAATTAGGAAAATCATGATGCCTCAGGATGGCATGAGCTTTAGGCAAAAAAACTGGGTGTGGCCCTTCTCTGAATCATGAAACAAGAACAATTAGTAAAATCATGATACCTCATGATAGCTTGAGCTTTAGGCAAAACAAACTGGGTGTGGCCCTTGTCTGAATCATGGAACAAGAACAATTAGTAAAAGCATGATACCTCAGGATGACATTAGCCTTAGGCAAAAAACTGGGCGTGGCCCTTCTCTGAATCATGGAACAAGAGCAATCAGTAAAAACATGATATCTCAGGATGACATGAGCTTTGGGCAATAAACTGGGCGTGGCCCTTCTTTGAATCATGGAACAAGAAAAATTAGTAAAATCATGATACCTCAGGATGGCATGAGCTTTAGGCAAAAAAACTGGGCATGGCCCTTCTCTGAATCATGGAACCAGACCAATTAGTAAAATTATGATACCTCAGGATGTCATGAGCCTTAGACAAAACTGGGCATGGCCCTTCTCTGAATCAAGAAACAAGAACGAACTGAGACCTCTGAACCTTGAGAAGGGAAGAGCCTTGGACTATGAACATACTCTGCATATCAATCATGCAACTACTATACATTCATAAACATAAAACATTTGATCTCAGTCTAAAATTCACAAAGACTTAAATATGTATCTCACATATCATCAAACACTTAAATATGTATCTCATATATCTTCAAAGACTTAAATATGTCTCTCACATATTATGCTTCCAAAAACAATGAAACTATGATTTGCTTATCTTTGAAACATTTTCACATTTGCCACCTAGGCCTGAAAGTTTTACTCATGTAAACTGAAACGCTTTGATTATTTGTCCAAGGGCGCTTTACTCATGTGAACTGAAGCGCTTTGATTACTGTGCCAAGGGCGCTTTACTTCCTGTGAATTGAAGCACTTTGAATGTTATGCCAAGGGCGCCTTACTCATGTGAATGAAGCGCATTGCTTTCCATGCCAAGGGCGCTTTACTTTCTGTGAACTGAATCACTTTGAATTGTCATGCCAAGAGCGCTTTACATATGTGAACCGAAGCGCTCGAATTGCGGTGCCAAGAGCGCCTTACATTTATGAAACGAAGCACCTGAATTGTCGCGCCAAGAGCTCTCCACATCTGTGAACCTAAGCGCTCGAATTGCCGTGCCAAGAGCACTTTACATCTATGAACTGAAGCGCCTACATTGTCGTGCCAAGAGTGCTTTACATCTGTGAACTGAAGCACTCGAATTGCCATGCCAAGAGCGCCTTACATCTGTGAACTGAAACGCTTTGAATTGCTGTGCACAAAAGAGTGCTTTACCTTTTGGAAGTAATGACTTTCTCCAAATTTGGATTCAGCAAGGCCTTACCGCTACGAGTACAACCTACACGTTCTTGAATGCACCATGGAAACAAGGATACTTTGGTTGGATGACACTCTGCCATTCAGGCACTCTGCTCTTCTCCAGAGAAACCCCCATGAGGTCTGGCTGTATCGAAGTCTTCAAAATAGTGAGCAACATGCTTGGGTGTGGCTGGCCTTTATAGGCCTGCCACACCCCAAGATGGCTGCTGCCTCTAAAAACATTGGAATTGCAGTCCCTTCATGGAATAGCACTGATAAGTGCTTTTTGTCCACCAATGTCCTGAACCTGCAGCTCTATGAATTTTGCAACAGGGCAGTCGACGTTGATGGCCACCTTTGGAACAAGAGGGGATGACAAGTGGTGTGCATAAAGCTCCGCAGAGCTGCACAGCGGAGTTTCGGGCGGAACCTGATCTGCGCATGCCTTATTCCCCGCACACCTCTACCCCAATGGAACAATTGGACAGCTACTAGTATGCACGGTCCTGTGGGTGTCAGGTGTGCATGTGCTGTCGTTAGACATTGTACCCCATGGGCTGGTGACTACCATAGTGACTGGTTGGGCAAGGCCTAGTGCATAGGGCAGCCCAGTGTGTGTTGTGTCCACCAACGGTAGTGGTGTTTCTGGCATTGACCATGTGTGTCCTCTGTCTTTCCCCCCTTCTTGTTTTGTCACCCTGTCCTTGTGTGTATTAGCATCATCTGGAGGAGGAGCAGAGGCACCGATGACGGAGGGAACTGCATCCCACATGGCCCATGAGGGTGAATCCACGGAAGGTGAAGGTACCAGTGGGACGGAGGGCGAGGGGAGCTCCACGACGGGACAGAATGGGATACCAGCAACAGCAACTCCTCCTCTGATGGAAGCTCCCTGGCGGTGGCGGACACCTCTGTGCCCACCCCAACTACAAGTACAGCCGCCACCCACCCTACCAGCACCGCCCTCCCAGCAGCCCCTCAGCATGTTTCCCATGCCCACTCTCCCAGGAGGGTGGGCATCTCCTTTGCCCCAGGCACCTCAGGCGCTGCCCCAGTCAGCCCTGCTGCACTCAGTGAGAAGGCTATTGACCTCCAGAGATCCCTGACTGTTGGGCAGTCAACCATTTCTGAATGCCATCCAGGGTGTCGAGAGGTGTTTGCAGCAAACAAATGCATATCTGGGGGGCATTCATTCTGGCGTGGTGGCCCAACAGAGAGCATTTCAGGCTCTGGACTCAGCACTGATGGCAGCCATTGTTCCTATGTCCAGCCTCTCCCCTCCAAATTCCACTAACCCGACCCAATCCCTTCTACTTAAGCCTATCCCAAGCACACCTTCAGACCAGCATGCACACACATCAACAGACAAAAGTGGATCAGGAAAACATAAGCACCACACATCACACAGGCACTCACACAAGCACCATATCCATTCACTCATACCAGCATCCACTTCCTCCACTGTGTCCCTCTCCTCCACGTCCTCCACCTCCCTCCCAGTCTCGTCTCCACTCACACCTGCATGCACTACATCATCAGTCACTGCCTCCATCACCAGCACACCCATCACAATACACCGCTCACGTGCAATAAGAACCCCCACTACCATTCACACATCCCCTGTGTCCTCTCCGAGTGTGAGCCCTCCTCCCAAAGTGCACAAACGCAGGCACACACCCACTCAACAGCCATCCACCTCACAACAGCCTCCAGCCAATGCTCCTTCACCCAAACTCGGCAGACGTGCACCTCCTACAACCACTACCTCTTCCTCCACTCCCACCCCCCCTCCGTCTTCCCATCCCAGTGTGTCCAAAAAACGTCACCTAGCTAACTTTAACCTCTTCCCTACACCTCCCCCCCACCCGTCCCCTAGGGCTAGGATGTCTAGATCCCAGCCCAGCACCTCAGCCAACACATCTGCGTCTGCTGTGATCCATGCAAGTCCGGGTGGATCGAAGGGGGCACCCATCAGAGCTGTCAGTGTGCCACCTACAGATGTGAAGGACCACTCGATTCCACCACCTGCCAAGGTAAAAAAGGGGCCGGCTTCCAGTAGGAGAAAGTCCCACCCCCCCACCCAGCAAGGCTTCACCCAAACACAGAGAGGACAGTGCCAAGGTCCCAGCAGCGACTGCCAAGGTGGGGAAGGGACACAAGACAAAGGACAAGTCACCTCAGGGCACAATGCTTCCTGGTGATGGGCTGTTGACCACCATTTCGTCAGGGATGACAGCAACCTGTACCACAGTCACCACTGCCACAATGACTGACACCTGCACTGCCACCTGTACCACAACCTGCACCGCCGCTGCCACAATGTCAGTCTGCAGCATAATCCCCAAGGATCAGCCATCTGAGAGTGCCGGAGACAGTATGGTGTCTCCCTCCACCACAAAAGACACCTGCACCACAGCCAGCACCAGCAGCATCTCCGCCGCAGCCACCGCCGTAGCCACCACTGCAGCCACCTGTACCACCATCTGCACCGCCATGTGCCCAGCCGGTACCACTATATCGGACGTCAGCAGCTTCACCAGTGGGCAGCCATCTGAGGCTGCAGGTGGCGTCCTTGACCACCAGCAGCATTGGCACGACCAGCAGTTGGCAGCCTAAGTCTCAGCAGCATGGAGTGTGGCTCTGCCTCCATGGAGTATCATGCTACCAGTTCCATGTACATCTTGTGGCTCAGACACCCAGGTGCCAGGAGGTTAACTGCCACACCCTAGGTGCAGCATCACTGGGCACAATGCCCCCTCCAGGACCAGTGGAGAGATGCATCCACTCCCCCTATCCTTGGCAGGATGAAGCACTCTTGGCACAATGCCCCCTCCAGAATCAGTGGAGAGATGCATCCGCTCCCCCTATCCTTGGCAGGATGAAGCACTCTGGGCACAATGCCCCCTCCAGAACCAGTGGAGAGATGCATCCACTCCCCCTATCCGTGGCAGGATGAAGCACTCTGGGCACAATGCCCCCTCCAGAACCAGTGGAACATCACCGACTTGAGAGACTGTGGCTTTGCACTTCCCAGGAGTAAGTAGTGAGCAAACCACCCACTTGAGAGACTGTGCCTTTGCACTCCCCAGGGCCAAGCAGTGGGAAAACCACCCACCTGAGAGACTGTGGCTTTGCACTCCCCTGGAGCAAGCAGTGGGCAAACCACCTGCTTGAGAAACTGTGGCTTTGCACTCCCTAGGACCAAGCAATGGGCAACCCACCCACTTGAGAGACTTGAGAGATTGTGGCTTTGCACTCCCTAGGAGCAAGCAGTGGGCAAACCACCCACTTGAGAGACTGTGGCCCTCATTCTGACCTTGGCGGGCGGCGGAGGCCGCCCGCCAAAGTCCCGCCGTCAGGTTACCGTTCTGCGGTCGAAAGACCGCGGCGGTAATTCTGACATTCCCGCTGGGCTGGCGGGCGGCCGCCTTCAGGCCGCCCGCCAGCCCAGCGGGAAAGAGGCTTCCACGATGAAGCCGGCTCGGAATCGAGCCGGCGGAGTGAAAGCTGTGCGACGGGTGCAGTTGCACCCGTCGCGTATTTCACTGTCTGCGCAGCAGACAGTGAAATACATTTAGGGGCCCTGTTACGGGGGCCCCTGCAGTGCCCATGCCAGTGGCATGGGCACTGCAGGGGCCCCCAGGGGCCCCGCGACCCCCCCCTACCGCCATCTGGTTCCCGGCGGGCGGACCGCCGGGAACTGGATGGCGGTAGGGGGGGTCGGAATCCCCTCGGCGGCGCAGCTAGCTGCGCCGCCTTGGAGGATTCCAATGGGCGGCGGTACACTGGCGGGTGACCGCCAGTGTTGCCGGTCCGACCGCGGCTTTACCGCCGCGGTCGGAATGCCCATTGGAGCACCGCCGGCCTGTCGGCGGTGCTCCCGCGGTCCTCCAACCCGGCGGTCATGGACCGCCAGGGTTGGAATGACCACCTGTGTCTTTGCGCTCCCCAGGACCAAGCAATGAACAGTAGAGAACAGCATCTACTACCCCAGTCCTTGGCAGGATGAAGCACTCTGGGCACTAAGCCCCCTCCGGAACCAGTGGAGAACAGCATCCACTACCCCAGTCCTTGGCATGATGAAGCACTCTGGGCACCAGGCCCCGTCCAGAACCAGTAGAGAACAGCATCCACTTGAGAAACTGTGTCTTTTCACTCCTGAGGACCAAGCAGTGGGCAGTGAACCCACTTGAGAGACTGTGGCTTTGCACTCCCCAGGACCAAGCAGTGGGCAGTGAACCCACTTGAGAGACTTGAGAGACTGTGGCTTTGCACTCCCCAGGACCAAGCAGTGGGTAGTGAACCCACTTGAGAGACTTGAGAGATTGTGGCTTTGCACTTCCCAGGACCAAGCAGTAGGCAGTGAACCCACTTGAGAGACTTGAGAGACTGTGGCTTTGCACTCCCCAGGACCAAGCAGTGGGCATGGAGGCCCCTGGAGGAGCAGTTACGTCGTCCCATCATCCGGCTGAGGTGTCCCCCTCCCCTTCCCCCTGAGGTGCCTGTTTTTTTTCAACCTGATGCCCCTGCAGTGTTCTCTCTGTTTTGAGGCAGGTGTCAAGTGTGGGCTTCGCCCATGCTTTTTGGGACCACTGGTCCACAGACATTTAATGGGACAGTGTACGGACTTGTGTACTTGCTTTAAATATTTGTATATACTGATGATTTAAAGTTATCTTGGGCTATCTGAGTGTTCGATTATTACACATGTTAAACTCATTTCATTTGGTCCTTGCGTTCTTCCAGGGGATGACGGGGTGTATCTGTGATGTTATTGGATATGTGTTTGTGTGTATGTTGTTGTGGGTGGGGATGGGGGTATTGCGTGTTGCGTGTGTGTATAACTCTCTCTTTTTCCTTCCCCGCTCCCCTGTGTACTAGGTGCAGTACTCACCATCGTCGTTGCCGCCGTCTTTGTTGTTCCTGGTAGATGAGGAGGTAAACCAGCATGGGCAGGACCTGTAACTCAGGCTCCATGGCATCCTGGTTCCTTGTTGGGTGTCGAGAGGTGAGTGGTTTCCCTTCTGTGTACTGCTTCCGCCATGCTTTTGATGGCGTTGGTACCGCCCTGGAAAAGCTGCCGTATAGGCCTGTTGTAATGCTGTGGGCGGTACATTGTCTTCCGCCTGTCTGTTGGCAGTTACCGCTGCAGTGTTTGTTTCTACCGCCGGTGCCGTTGGAGAGTTAAAGTGGCTGTCTGTGTTGGCGGTTTCCGCCATGGTCGTGATTCCATTTTTTTTACCGCCGGCCTTTTGGCGGTATTACAGCCACTTTATCAGTGACCGCCAGGGTTGTAATGAGAGCCTATGTGTGCCATCAACTGCTCCAACCACATCTGGTAGGTCACCCAAATCATAAAATTCCCCCTTCACGTTGACCAAGTTCTGAGCTTTTAGAAACTGGATGAAGCTGTTGATGTTTCTCATCATTGAAGCAAGGGCTTCTTGTAGCGTACCACTGAAAGTTGACTGTGATGTGCCTACAGATACTCCCACAGTGTATTTAAAAAACCCTGTGGCCACAAAATGAAGTGCTAGGATGAGTTTCAATATTGGTGTTATTGCTGTTGTATTCCTATTGTGAGGCAGGAGATCAGACTCCAGCTGCTGACAAGAATCCATTATGCTTTATCTATTTAACCTGAACTTATTTATTACGTTCCTTTCCTCCATGGTGGCAAGGTCTGAAAATGGTCTGAAGACTTGAGGATGCCTTCTTCTATCCACCCGTGGGTTCAAATGTCTGTATGTAAGGAAAACAAACTATCAATTAAAATTGTCATACATGAATTTCACAATCAACACATATCTTATGTCTTGGACAGATTAGTGATCTTATTGTGTCATATATGTTCTCATTATTTTGAAATATTTTTGCTACATGTCTGACTTTTGTTTTACAAATAATGCGTGAATAGTATATTTGAAATATATTTGCATGTCATTGTTTATTTATATTTTTACAATTACCGCCAAAGGAAGTATAACATACACTGTGGCACTATCAATGTAAAACACAGTAACAGTTCACCGTTGTTTGTATCATATTTTGGCAGGACAGTATTGTACAGATGTGAGATTTGTATTCAAAGTACTCACCAATTTGAATGCTGGTGACACACAAATATTTTAAAAGTCTAAAGTTTCATGTTCTAAAATGGCAGGTGCCTGACCTTGTCGTCAGGACATTGACTATACAACGGCTGTCGGTGTAAGTTGACGGTGCAGTAGGTGGAACACTCTGCGACAGACACTGCCTTTGTCTAACATGTGTAATGGCTATGCACAAAAGCCAATGGCTCTGTCCGTCTCTGCCACAAAGCGTGTACCCCATATACTTGTATGCGGCATCAGGAAAAAAGCTCACTTGCCTCCTAACACTGTAGCCAACAATACCTCCTCGACCTTTGCTGCTGTTACCGATCTCTGGGAGCAAGGATACTAGGCAAAGCAGGTAACAGGGTCCCTGCCTTCTCCCCTGAAGAGTTGGAAATCCTCACCAGGGGGTTTCTGTTCCTGTTTCTGTAAAGCCAGCCATCTGGGAACACAAATGGACAGGTACATGTTTGCGTGGGAAATGCTGGACAAAGTAATTTGTTCCTCCTTTCTACAGAGTCTAATTTCTCCCCTTTTGTTCATAAGTAAAGTCTTATTATTGGACTTTAGTGAACAGGATGATTTTGCTGGGTACAGAATGTTGTTTGACAATGATAGGAATGTCTGTACATTGAAATGAAGTCACATGAAGAAATAAGCTAAAATTTCTCAATCATCTATGCTAGCATGTCCCATTATTACAACAACTTGTTCATACATCACCAAACACAATGTTCTCACTGACACATGGCAGCCCTTCCAAACTGTCCTTAGTCACTATGGCCCTCATTACAACCCTGGCGGTCGGTGTTAAGGTGGCGGTAACACTGCTAACAGGTCGGCGGTAAAAAAAATGAGATCACGACCACGGTGGAAACTGCCAACATAGACATCCACTTTAACACTCCAACCGCCACGACGGTAGCAACAAACACTGCAGCGGTCACCGCTAATAGACAGGCGGAAGACAATGTACCGCCCACACTATTATGAGAGGCCAATCCGCCTGCTTTTCCAGGGCGGTACCAACGACATCAAAAGCACGGAGAAAACAGTACATCGAAGGGGAACCACTCACCTTTCGACACTCCACGAAGACCCAGGACGCCATGGAGCCCGAATTGTAGATCCTTCCCATGTTGGTGTATCTTCTCATACCCCAGGAAGTAGAAAGAAGGTGGCGGCGACAATGGTGAGTACTGCACCTAGCACACAGGGGAGGGGAAGAGGGAAAATAGAGTGACATACACACGCAGCACGCAACACCCCCACAACCCACCCACAACATACACACAAACACATCAAACAACAATACTGATACACCCCGTCACCCCCTTGAAGAACTCAAGGACGAAAGAAAATGAGTCTAACCAGTGTTATATTGGAACATTCAGATATGACAAGATAAAATCAAATAATCAGTATATACAAAACTTTACATTATATACTCAAGGCCGTACACTGTCCCTTGTAAATGTCTGTGGACAAGTGGTCCCAAAAGCATGGGTGAAGCTCACACATGACACCTGCCTCAAAACGGAGAGAACACTGCAGGGGCATCAGGTCGAGAAAAACACAGGAACCTCAGGGGGAAGGGGAGGAGGGCCCCTCAGCCGGAAGATGGACCCCCCAGGGAGGGGGCCTGGTGCCCAGAGTGCTTCATCCTGCCAAGGACTGGGGTAGTGGATGCTGTTCTCCACTGGTTCTGGAGGGGGGCTGGTACCCAGAGGGCTTCATCCTGCCACAGACTTGGGTAGTGGATGCTGTTCTCCACTGGTTCTGAAGGGGGCCTGGTCTCAGAGTGCTTCATCCTGCCAAGGACTGGGGTAGTGGATCCTGTTCTCCACTGGTTCAGGAGGTGGCTTGGTGCCCAGAGTTCTTCATCCTGCCAAGGACTTGGGTAGTAGATGCTGTTCTACACTGGTTCTGGAGGGGGCTTGGTGCCCAGTGTGCTTCATAGTGCCAAGGACTGGGATAGTGGATGCTGTTCTCCACTGGTTCTGGAGGGGGCTTGGTGCCCAGAGACACTGCACCAGGGATGTGGCAGTTCTCATTACCTCACCTGGGTGTCTGAGCCACGAGATTTTCCTGTAACAGGTAGAATGATACTCCATGGAGGCAGAGCCACACTCCTTGCGATGACAATGTTGCAAATGCCTCTCGACACCCTGGATGGCATTCAAAATGGTTGACTGCACAAGAGTGAGGGATCTCAGGAGGTCAAAAGCCTCCTCACTGAGAGCAGCAGGGCTGATAGGGGCAGGGCCGGAAGTGCCTGGGGAGAAGGAGATGCCCACCCTCCTGGGTGAGCGGGCACGGAAAACACGCTGAGGGGCTGCTGCGGGGGTGGTGCTGGTAGGGGGGGTGGCAGCTGTACCTGTTGTTGCGGTGGGCACAGAAGTGCCCGCCACCGCAAGGGAGCTCCCATCAGAGGAGGAGTCGCTGTCGCTGGTGTCCCCTACTGTCTCTGTCGTGGAGCTCCCCTTGCCCTCCGTCCCACTTGTGCCTTCAGACTGTGTACATTCACCCTCCTGAGCCATGTGGGTTGCAGCTCCCTTCTGCTCCAGTGCCACTGCTCCTCCGCCAGATGATGCTAATGCACACAAGGACACGGTGACAAAACAAAAAGGGTGGGAAAGGCAGAGGTGACACCTGGTCAATGCCAGCAACACCACTACCGTTGGCGGACACAACACACAGGAAGCAGCCCTATGCACTAGCCCATGCACTAACAGTTCTTAGGAAAATCACCTGCCCATAGGGGACTATGCCTAACCACATTTGCTGCACACCTGGAACCCACAGGAGCCTGACTGTTTGTAGATGGCCACTACCACTTTTGGGGTTGGAGTCCCACAGAGCCTGCCTAACAATGGACCTACCCTAGCAAGTTTGCCCTGGCCAAGGTGAACCCACAGCCCACATCCCCCACCCAGACACCTCGTAAAGCGCGCAGAGTCAGCTGACTGAGACTGAGCTCACCCCCTTGTGGCTGCTGTGATCCCCTCAAGCGCCCATCCAACTCCGGATATGCCACCGCCAGGATCAGGAACATCAGGGGGGTCATGGTGCGATGGGCAACCCTTCCACGTTGGGAGGCCAGCCCAAGCTGGGCCTCCGCCATCTTCTTGCTCCAGTGGCACAGGTCCTCCCATCTCTTGCGGTAGTGGGTTCTACGTCTATGATAGACCCCCAGGGTCCGCACTTCCTTGGAGATGGCACACCAAATACCCTTCTTCTGGTGGGTGCTGACCTAGAGGAAAGATAAAGTAAGAATGGAACTTACTCCCCTGTATGGTTCTTCATACTCATTGGCCAACAGTTCCCACCCATGCCCTGACACACATACACTGACCATCCTCACATGCAGGCCTCAGCCCCACCCCAACATGTATCTCCCATCCACACCACTCCACGCATTCATGTCCCATGCATCATTCTCTCAGTTTACTCACCTGTTTGTCTGGAGGACCATAGAGTACTGTGTACTGGGGGAGAACCCCATCCACTAGTCTCTCCATCTCCTCCGAAGTGAAGGCAGGGGCCCTTTCTCCAGACACTCGAGCCATTGTCACTTCCAGACTGAGGTCACAGCAGCACTTGCAGTGTAGGTCCTCTCCTGTTGAAGGTCAAGTATCAAGTGAGTGAGTAGATAGAAAATGGCGGTCACGTCCGCGGCGGTGCGTACCGTCACTGCCGGTGTACATCGTAATTGGCTCCTGGAACCTATAGGGCCCAATGATAACCAATGCTGAATTGCATGACGGTCTTCGACCGCCTACTGCGATGCTGCACAACACCAGCGCAGTTACCTCATTTCACCTTGTCCCTCCTTACAGGTCAGGCAGACGCCATTTCAGAGTTGCACATGGAAAGGGCACCTAACTGCGTCACAGCACATTTGGTCAGGAATATGGACAGACAATGCCACACACCGATTACATCAAATCTGTGCAAAAACCCTTGTGCAACCTCTGTGGTACATGACCCTTGGCTCACCATTCTCCTCCATAGGGTCCATCCGCTGGGGCAGATGATGAGATGGCATCATCCTCCGGTGTACAGACCCCTGGTGGACCTGTCGACAATGGAAGACAGACACATCATTATCACCTACAGACTTGATCGTGTCACAGTCCAAGAACTGTGTGCCGAATTGGAGCCAGACCTGATGTCAGCTATCCGCCATCCCACAGGTATCCCCTCTCTAGTGCAGGTCCTGTCAGTGCACCATTTCCTGGCCAGTGGTTCCTTTCAAACCACTGTGGCCATGGCATCAGGGATGTCACAGCCAATGTTCTCTAACATGCTGTCCAGAGTGTTATCTGCCCTGCTGAAACACATGCGCAGCTACATCGTTTTCCCCCAGGTGGAGGATTTGCCCACAGTGAAAGCTGACTTCTATGCCCCGGGACATATCCCCAACATCATTGGTGCCATTAATGGTACACATGTGGCATTTGACACCCCCGCAGGAATGAACAGGTGTACAGAAATCGTAAAAGCTACCATTCAATTAATGTGCATATGGTGTGTTTGGCAGACCAGTACATCTCTCATGTGAAAGCCAAGTATCCTGGCTATGTGCATGACGCTTACGTTTTGAGGAATAGCAGCATCCCTTATGTGATGGGGCAACTCCAGAGGCACGGTGTGTGACTAATAGGTGAGGCCAAGGTCCCCACACAGTATGAATGGTTGTCTGGGTATGGGATTGTCCCTAAGGGTTGGTGTATATCTAACAGATATCCCTCAAAATTTGCTTGTGACTCTGGTTGCCCCAACCTGTCGTGGCTACTGACCCCAGTGAGGAATGCCAGGACAAGGGCAGAGGAATGCTACAATGAGGCACATGGGTGAACTAGGAGGATTATTGAACTGACTTTCGTCCTCCTGAAGGCCAGATTCCAGTGCCTCCATCTTACAGGTGGCTCCCGATACTACTCACTGAAGAAGGTGTGCCAGATCATCGTGGAATGCTGTATGTTGCAGAACCTGGCTTTGCAACGCCAGGTGCCTTTTCTGCAGGAGGATGGGCCTGATGTTGGTCTTGTGGCAGCTGTAGAGCCTGTGGACAGTGAGGAAGAGGAGACAGAAGAAGAAGATATTGACAACAGAATCAACATCATCATGCAGTACTTCCAGTGAGACACAGGTAAGAGACTGGCACTGCTCACCTCATATCAGACTACTGTAGGACATTGTATAAGTCTGCCTTATTACCTCTGTGCATGGACCCTGGCTGTTCACTTTGGCTTCCATTTCACAGATCTGGGTACCACATTCTGCCTTCTGCTATTTTCACTGCTGCCCAACAACTGTCATACTTTGGTATGTGCAAATGAACATTTACATGCTATTTGTCAAAGAGGTTATAATAACACATTTGTGAAACTACAGACTGACTCCAGATTGTTTTGTGATTCAAGAGTGTTTATTTAAGTGCTAATAAGTGGAGGGGGAAGTGCAATGGGCTGGGGTAATGGTGGAGGAATATCCATGGTTGAGTCCACTCTCTTTGCATCACAGGTGAATTGTCCAATGGGGCATAGGAAGTGGAGCAATTGCAGTTCAAGGTGGTCAGGGTGACATAGTGGGACAGAAGGGTGACAATCAGGAGAGTGTTATTTCTTGGTGGAGGTCTTGGCAATGTTCTCTGTCTTGTTCCTGGATCTCCAGGACCGTTTGCGGGGTGGTTCTCCATCTGCAGGGGGTGGGGTGCTGGTGTCCTGTTCTTCCTGTGGTGGTGCCCCCTGTCCACTAGCACCAGCGGAGGTGGAGGGCTGTTCATCGTCCAGGCTAGTGTCAGGGGCCCGTTGGTGTGCCACTGTGTCCCTCATGGTATTGAGAAGGTCTGCCAGCACCCCTGCAATGGTGACCAGGGTGGTGTTGATGGACTTCAAGTCCTCCCTGATCCCCAGGTAGTGTTCCTCCTGCAGCCGCTGGGTCTCCTGAAAATTGGCCAGTACCGTGCCCATGGTCTCCTGGGAATGGTGGTACGCTCCCATGATGTTGGGGAGTGCCTCGTGGAGAGTGGGTTCCCTGGGCCTGTCCTCCCCTTGTCGCACAGCAGTCCTACCAGCTTCCTTGTTATCCTGTGCCTCTGTCCCCTGAACCGTGTGCCCACTGCTACTGCCCCCAGGTACCTGATCGTCCTGTGTTAGTGGGGTTGCCTGGGTTCCCTGTAGTGGTGGACACACTGCTGATTGATGTGTCCTGGGGACAGAGGGATGGGCCCGCTGGGTGGGTGCTGTTCTGGTGTTGCCTGAGGGGGGAGGCTCTGTGGTGGTTTGTGACTGTGTCAGGGGAACCGACTGTCCTGAGGTCTCTGATGGGCCGTGCTGGTCATCTTGATCCAGGCGTGCAGAGCTGCTGTCATCACTGTGGGTCTCTTCTGTGGGGGGACTGGATATGTCTGGCACCTCCTGTCCGGTTACATTGGGGTATTGGTCCTGTTGGGGTGTAAATGCATAGTTGTTGTATCTGTGTGTGTCATTTTGTGCAATGGGTGAGTTTCCCTGTACTCCTGTGCTTGCATTATTGCCTTGGCCTTTGTGTGAGTGGTGATTGTATGGCCTGGCTGAGTCTCTCTACAGGACATGCTGTGGTTTTGGGTGTCTGTGCAGGTCTGTGATGGGTGCCCATGCATTGTTGTCACATGCAGTGTTTGGTATTGGGATCTGAGTGTTGTGAGAGTGGGGTATCTGTGAGGTGTTGGGGTGATGGGTGTGAGGGTAGCGCTAGAAGTTTGTGATGGCATGCAGGTAGGGTGGGGGGGGATATAATAGAAAAGCTATGACTTTCCAGAGTCCAGTCCTCCTGCTACTCCTGCGAGACCCTCAGGAATCATGATCACCAAGACTTGCTCCTCCCATGTTGTTAGTTGTGGGGGAGGAGGTGGGGGTCCACCGCCAGTCCTCTCTATGTCTACTTGGTGTCTGGATACCACAAACGTACCTTCCCCCATAGGTTGTTCCAACTCTTCCTTATGTCATCCCATGTTCTTGGATGCTGTCCCACTGCGTTGACCCTGTCGACAATTCTCTGCCATAGCTCCATCTTCCTTGCAATGGATGTCTGTTGCACCTGTGATCCGAATAGCTGTGGCTCTACCCAGATGATTTCCTCCACCATGACCCTGAGCTCCTCCTCAGAAAACCTGGGGTGTCTTTGAGGTGCCATGATTTGGTGTGGGTAATGTGTGAGGTGATGGTTGATGTGTTGTGTGGGGTGGTGTGTTCTTCAATGTGCGTGGATGGTGTATGAGTGATGGTGTTGTGTGCCTCTGGATGCTGGTGGTGTTGTAGCTTTTCTGTCTCTCTGCTTCTTCCACAAATGTCATTGCAAGGGGTTGTGGGTAGTGTGCGTTTGTGTTTTATAGTAGTGTGAGTGTGTGTGGTGTGTGTATGTGTATCAGGTGTGTTTATTTTGAATTGTCCAATGTGGTTGTGTTTTGTAAGTGTGTGTGTATTTTGAGTGCGGCGAAGTGCACCGCCAATGGACTACTGCGGTTGAATGACTGCTGCGTTGATTCGTGGGTCATGATACTGTGGGCGTATTCCTGTTGGCGTAACGGTGTGGGTTTTGCTATCGCCAGTTTATCACTGACCTTTGGTGTGGTGGACTTGTGTGGGAGTCTGCATTGTGGAGGTTTTCTAAGTGTACGTCATAATACCTGTAGCGGATTTCCGCTGCAGGCATGGTATGTTGGAGGCCGTCAGCACAGTAGTCAGTGGCCTTTACCGCCAGGGTTGTAATGAGGGCCATATTCTCTTGGTGCCATCAAATGCCAATGAACAGATCTACAGCAATAGGGAGAAATTCCATTCCATCAATGTGCAAGTTGCCTGCTTACCGGATTTATTCATCTCAGATGTGTGTGCCAGCTTTCCTGAGTCAACACATGAATCCTCTGTACCCCTGCAAATGTCACAACTTGGATCTGACAAGGCCTGGCTTGTTGGTAAGTACAATATAACTTGAGGATCATTTTCTTTAATCCTAGTTTAGGAATGTACAATGGCTTGATATTTATTCCAATCTATCAATGTATTGCTTCTATGTAGGAAACTCACTGCATCCTAATTTACTATGGTTGTTGGCACCAATGAGGAATCCAACAATGGCAGGCGAAGTTCACTTCAATTTAGGCACAAGGAAGAACACGGAGGCTAGTGTAGCATGCATTTGGGCTCCTGGAGGCCGGATTTAGGTGTCTGGAGAAGACCAGTGGACCCCTCCTCTACTCACCCGATAAGGTGCGCTAAATTACGGTTGCCTGCTGCATGCTGCATACCATCGCTCTGCTACAGAGCATCCCAGTGATTGCAGAGGATGGAGACTGTGAAGAGCCAGTGGGTAAGGATGTTGACATGCCCAATGAAGACAGTGGTAAAGAGGAAGGAATTGACCTACGTCAAGATGTCATCGACTACTTCTTCATCTGAGTGTAAGTGTACCCTTACATATTGTGACATCTAGTGTCAGAACAACTTGTGAAATACTGAACATATCAGTCTGTGATAGTAATTTGGTAGGAATGGTCAGTTCAGGAAAGTCCAAGGCAAAGATGTTTGTAGATCAAACATTGACTACTGTGTTTATTGACATAGGTTAACTTTGCTTGTGTTAAGTGTATATATCCTCCTAACTCATCATCCAAGTCAAATTGTACATGTGGAATCATTAATTTTCCCTTGTTTTTTTTGTTTTAGGGTCCTTTATCATGTCATCTTCATTTGGACATTTCAAAGATGTGACATTTCCACTGATATGTTGCTGTTGGAAATTACAACGTAAACATGGGTTGATCTTGGGACAGACACCCACTTTAGATGGACAGATTTTATACAAAAAAAACTTGCACTGCGATTGAGTGGAAGTTATTTCGATTGTATCAGACCTGTATTCTGTTGGATGTTGCCACCCAGGCAATATGTGCTGTTTAACGTGCTGTAACCACATATGTATATAAAGCTATAGCATACTGGTCTTCCTTCACATTAACTAAATCTCCAATTTGTGTTCAGTGTAGAAAGCTCTTGAAGTGCCTCCTCATAGTTGAATGAACTTGTTTTGCATACCACTGAATGGTGGTTGTAACATTGTACCAGATACTGCCACAGTGTCATGAAATGGTCATTTGGCCTCAATTTATGTTTCTGCCATCATGTAGACTATTCGGGTTATTGGTGTAGGATTCGTGTTGTGAAGGCAGGAGGCAGGAGGTCTTGATTCAATACTAGTTTGCCTACTTAGTTTGATTTTATGAAATATTCCCTTCCTTCCATGGTGTCAGGGTTCTGGAGTAACAACCTCCAAATGGCACAGACTAGCTTCTGCATGTTTTGTGAGAGGAATATTTGATTGTGTCACAGATGGGTTACCTACAAATGTATGACCCCAATACATTCAGATTTCATTGTTTCTTATATTTTTTACATGGGATTTACATTACCAAGTTGGTATCTAGTATTTGTTTTAGTATCATATTGTTTTACAAATTAAAAAAATGATGGTTCATAGAAGACATAAAAAAGGAATTACAACAATAAATACAACAGGTCTTTGAATCTGCTTTGCGTGTTTATTTTGAAAAAAAAAATGAGTGCAGTATATTTGTAATCAGAATAAAAAAACAAGAATAATAAACCTAAAGTCTGTCAGATTAAATGAAACTTTATTTATATAGCACAAATTGTTTGGAGTCCAACGTACAAAATACAACTCTCCTCAAAAAAGTTAAATGGGTCCATGAAATAGTTCACAGTGAATTGTAGAAACACACTGGATCTGTTGGAGGTGGTGGTGGAAGTCTTGACATGCTCTCCTTGTGGTCTGGATAAAGGTACCCTTGGGGTGGTACAGGTGCCGGGCCTGGGGTGGGTGAACCAGTTTCCTATTGTGGCAGGGCCTCCCTGTCTGTGGCTGTGAAAGGTGTATTTTGTCCTGATGGTGAAGGACCACAGATAGGGGTAGATGGTACTGGAAAAGGCCTGCACATGTGATAAATGTTAAACATCACCCCAGTCAAGGAGCACAAATTGGAGTTGTGATTCGCAGGTCATGAATGTGCTCCCTCTGCACCTGCTTAAGGATCCTGGATCTGAGTTAGATCCCATCCCACTGGGTCCTGGCACAACTGGAGGTGGTGGTGGTTGCTCAACAGTAGTCAGGACTTGGGGCACAAGACTGGAGTTGTGTTCCTCTGGACACAAGAAGTAGAGGTATCTATAGGCTGAGTTGTTGTAGCAGCTGGGGTGGAAGGTGTAGGTGTGGGCTGAGTGTGACTCACTGGGGCTGTTTGCCTAGATAGACCAGAAGGGTCAGACATTCACTCATCATTCATTCTTGCAGGAGTGGCGTCATCACTGAAGGCTCGATCCTGGCCTGTAGTGGAGGTGTCTTAGTTTTCAGATGGTGATCCACTGGCCTTGGGTGTTGGTCCTGTCGCGTAGGCTCTCATTATTCTAATGAGACCACTGTATTTTGAGCACCAAGAACCTCCACAGTGTGGGGGACTGAGTCTGACCCACGGTGGATGACACTTGTCGCTCAAAATCCGGGCTTTGCTCTGGCTAACTAGCAGCGCCTTATCTCTCCCAAGAGACAGAGACGATTAGGCAGCCGAGCGCATGACATATTGGTACTTCTTAGGGAAGTAGTGGTCACTCAGGTCACAACAGGTTCTCTCATACACAGTTCGGTCTCATAAAGAAATGACAATAAAAGCAGTATACGTTTTAAAGATTGGTTTAATAAAATGACTGCATTTTAGATAGCAAAGCGTGAGCTGCAATAACCAGAACTACACAACACAATAATATTAAAATAGTGATGATGAGAGTGAAGGAAGCATAAGAATAATGCTATCATAGTGCCACTAGAATCGATGGACTATTCCCTATCTAAATCATATTTCAAGCACAGCATGTTAAGCTCTAATCCTGCCTTTCAGGTTCCCCATGGAGGACATCAACCCTCATACCTGAGCAAAGGCCTGTAATCTGCGTCAGCATCTGCAACAGAGCATTCAGCATACAGTTGTGGTTCCCTGACTGGAATCTCCCTCTTGGCGTGTAATATGACTAGAAAGTGTTTTTATAACTAACACAGCAGATGTACTAAGAAAATGTCCCTACATAAGGATGTGTATTTTCTACGAATGTTGGAGACTAAACTTCTACCACGTTTACCGGCAATGTACAAGACTATAGCCTTGACTGAATCACAGGGTGATCAAGAATGTGTTGTTTGAGAACACAGTGCTGAACTCAGCAAAACAGTTTGATAGAAGAAATTAAAACAAGACCGTAAAATTGGTTATTGTAAAAATAACAATGCAAAGCTGAATAAAATATATCTAGGTCAAGGTGCAGAGCGGCCTTGTGTATTAAACTAATGTGCATGGAGCTATAATTAAAATGGCTACACAACAGGCCTAATATGAATAAAAAATATATATATACTAAAGGTCTGTGTGGTACTTCAAATGCGTTTTCAGCTGTGGGTGAAGCAACCTTAAAAAAATGAAAAATTACGATTAATGGGATTTTTAGGCCTTTGCGTGATTTTTTACTTTTTACTCATGCAGTTTAATGTACACAATTCAGTGGAGTAACAAGAAGGTGACAACATACTGGATCAACACAACATATACAATTTTAATGCATACCATGAAATAGTGAATGACACCTATGTAAAGCTTTGACTTTTGTGTATATGTGGAAGGAAAGTGAGGTTGGGCAATATCACATTGTACTATTGTTTTGCAGAGACAAAAACAGGGCATCATGGTAGTTGTAGTCATTTGTAAACACTACTGCCAATAAAAGTGAGTAAAACTTTAAAGTCAGTGAAAATAGGCACAGATTTACCATGTATACTCTTGTGTATAATGTGAATAGGTTAAGACACCACTTTCAAGCACTATACCGTCATGTGCATGTGGATGGAGTTTGGAACCTGTTTTTTGAAGTACAACAACCTACACTGAAATATAGAAATGGACTGGGCAAATGCAAGGGGTGATTCATGAAGAACAACTCACAACTCACAATCTAGCAATACATATTGGTCATTGTTAAATAGATTGTAACAACCATTTTGCTGCTGATTTGGATAACATAAGCTATTTTGGAAACTTTAAATATCTATGTTTTGATAGATGTCTAGAAACATTATGAATGGTTAGGTGAAGGACAATGGCTCCATTTGTGGCTAGTGTCACATACATAGGTGTAACTTACCAGTCTCCACTCCACCCGGGATTCCTGTCAAGCCTTCAGGATGTCGGCTCTGCAAGACCTTCCCCTTCCAGGGAAAGAGTTCTAATGGTGGGCTGGGAGAACCACTACCAGTCCTCCGCTCCTCCACAAGATGCTTGGAGGCCAGGGAATGGACTCTCCCTCACAGGCTGTTCCACCTCTTCCTAATGTCCTCCTTTGTGCACAGATTGTTAGCTACAGTATTCACTCTTTTGACTATTCTGTTCCACATTTGCCTTCTCTGAGATATGGCAGTATTTTGTACGTGTGCTCCAAATAGTTGTAATTTACCTCTCATAATTTAATCCACCATGACTGTCAATTCTCCAACTGTAAAATGTAGGTTGCTCCTCCCTGCCATAGTGATCAGAAAATAAATATACTAGTGTCCTTACGGTGTTTTAAAACAAATAATGAAAAACTAAAAAGTGAAAAAACAGAGGCAGGAAAAAAAAAAAGAAAATAACCTGACTGGTCAGGTGGCAAGGTTGTTCTCATATGGTGGTCTGCAGTGGAATGGAAAAGGATCAGTTTCTGAGATGGAGTGTGTGTTATAATGTATTTTACAGGTGTTTTCTCAGTGGTCCAATATACATTAGGTGTGGGCTTCTAACATCCATCCAATAGCCACAGCCGTAGTACAATGAAGCACGAGTCTTGAGACGGACTCCTGTTGTCATGGGACTGCTGCTGGTACACCACCAGCTCAACTATGTTATATAAATATGGTGGGCGCAATGTTGCCATCCTGACGGAGTGCTCCCTGCCAGCACTGGTGGTATGTTGCAGAATATAGCTAGTGAAATGGCGGAGAATTTGTCGATGCTGATGGCAGTTAAACCTCAATAAAGCCAAATATGGCAGTGTGAACACCATGAACTTGGTGGAGTATTGTGGACTGCCATCACATGTGATAGGTGGTAAGATCCCCAAGACCTAAATCAGGCCCTGAGTCCCTGAATCCTTCAATGGCTGCCAGCAACATTAAAAAAAAATTGCTGACAGCTCATAAAAGCGCTTGCTCCTGCTGGAGTCTAACTTCCACTGGATAGTGTTCTATTTTAAAACTGGCACTCCTGCAAGTCTCTTGCGGGAGTCCCTCAAACCCAACCATCCAGATATGCAAATATTTTGTAACTTATTTTGTCAAAAACTACTGAACAGATTTATTTCAAATCATAAAAAAGTGCAATTTGAAGACTGAGATCTAACTTCCTGCTAAATTTGGTGTAATTCCGTTCAGCAGTTTTTGCTGTAATGTTGGCTAAGGAAGACAACAGAAAAATCATAGGGATGTTTGCTTTATGGGATCACCTTTTTTCTCAACTCCCACTTGTTGAATCACCCCAAAACTTCCCATAAACAAACTAAGCAAAGAAGAGCACTTTTTGAGAAAGCTTTGTGGAGATATTTCAAATGATGCCAAAGTTATAGGCAAAACAAGAAATTAACTTCCTATGGAAATGCTGACCTAATGAAAACTTCCCATATATATGGTTTTAATTCTCATACATTTACTTGCAATTCAGGGTAAAGGCATGCATGGTGTTAGCGCGCCTGGTCTTTTGTAACTAAACTTACAAGGGGACGTGTATAGGCCGATAAACCTTTTGGATCGCATGGAGTATCCTAGTCATGTAGTGACCAATGTTATCAATATTCAATATAACCAATCAATAGCCACTAAGAGAATCATTTATTATTAGACAATTATATCAACATTTCATGAATAACCACAACTCATTATCTGTTTTAACAATTTTTATTTCCCTATTAGTTATAATTCTAGTGCATAAGGTTAACTCAATACTTTATTCAATCAGCTCAGAATTAGTTTATTAGCGACTACCAATAACACAATCTAATCAGAACTTGGGAAAACATGTGCTCTACTGCTTTAGCATAAACCAACAATTAAGAATATATTGACATTGATAGCAGAGTTCAGCAATCAGTTTGTCAATCACTTGTCACTGTCAACATCACCCAAGAAACACTACCTAACCCAGATTAGCATGTTGTGACTTCATGCAAAAACAATTTAGAAAAATGTGAATTTGGAAAACATCTAGCTAGAAGAAAAACTATAAAACAGCGCAGTTGGTACGTAGAACAAAAGGCACAAAAGTTACCTGTCCCTGGAATAGATCAGCAACAAAGTCAGTTTACGTCTTCAGGTCATCAATGGATCAGAAACGCATCAGGCTCCCAAGAGCATGAGCTCAATGACAGATCTCGAACTGCGTCTCTTGACATCATCAATTCTCCCCTCCCATCTCGCATCTGAAGTATTAGCCCCTTGTCATGACTTTTTATTAGAGTTTTTCAGTCCATCCCCCTAATTCCTAATTGGTCAATTAGTCACCATATGTGACGCTACCCAATACATTTAATTTTACAAATCTATGAGTTCTAGTATTTCGTTATTCTCAGTTCATTGATTGGTTCAATGTACGATGTCCTCATTATCCGCCTCTTCAGATATCGAAAATGTTGCAACTTCCTCTTCAGTCAGTGTCTCTAATTGTTTGAGTCCTGGGAAAGTACATCTCGTCTACTCTACACATAATTGTAGCAATTTGATTACATTATCTCCTGTCCGTCAGTACATTGCAGAAAATTCTACCTAAGCAACCTCTACCATTGGGTGGGTCAGGGTCCGGCTAGCATTTCAACTTCATGATTTTCATTATTTTAATAATTTTTAATCATTTTGGTATGAATTCATATAAGTGGAGGCCATTCTCGTGGGCACATTTTCTAACGTGCACATTAATTTTTCTCTACAATTAATTTCTCTATGAAATTTCTTAAACCATAACACATAAGCATTTATTAATAATTTCTCTAATTAGCTAACTGCATCAACAGTCTCTCCTCTGATGAGTAAATATGTCATCACATCATTCTTTATCACCATTTCACAATTCAGTTTTGGCTGTATTTTGCCTCCTTCTCAAATCTTCCCTATAAATTCTTTCCCTGTTTCGTTCTTCCCTTCTCTGATTATTTTTAGATCTTTTCTATTTTATCTTTTGACATAATTTACATGAACCCCATAATCCTAATATGCAAGCAATCACAATTAGCATTCCCAGTGTGATTTTTAATAATACCCCATTCCAAATTTGACTAAGCCAATTTCCCACTGAAGCAAATCCTTTTCCAGCCTTTTCCCAAACACCTGGTTCCTTTAATTCTTTCAAATCCTTACTTGAGTTAGTCAGGTTAGTAAGCCAGGGCCAAATGTACCAATTTTTGGTTTTGCAACTCGCAAATTGCAAGTCGCAAAACTGAATGTTGTATAGTGTCAATGACACTATTAGCGATTCGTAAGGGGGTCGCAAATGCCCAACTCATGAATATTCATGAGGTAGGTCGCAATTTGCGACCCCCTTGGGAATGGCGGCCCACACAGGGATGATGGCCTGCTGGAGACAGCAGACCACCATGTCTGTGACTGCTTTTAAATAAAGCAGTTTTTTTTTTTTTTTTTAAATGCAGCCTGTTTTCCTAAAGGGAAAACAAGATGCATTTCAAAATCAAAAAATAAACATTGTTGTTTCATTTTTTCAGAGCAGGCAATGGTCTGTAGGACCACTGCCTGCTCTAAAGAAATGTTTTCACTGACATTCACTAAAGGGAAGGGGTCGCATGGGTACCCCTTCCCGTTTGCGAATGGGTTAGCACCAGTGGGACACTGGTGCTAACTGCGTTTGTTTTGCGACCGCATTCGTGGTCACAAAACAATCATACATAGGACTGCGAGTCCCAATTAGGAAGGGAACACCCCTTCCTAACTGCGAGTTGCAATCCCTTTTTGCGATTCGGTAAATAGTTTACTGAATTGCAAAAATGGGTTTGAACATGGGGAAGTGCATTTTGCATGTCGCAAATAGCCCGATTCGCTGTTTGCGATGTGCAAAATCATTCGTACATATGGCCCTAAGTCTCTTATCTCCTTACTATTGTTAGGGATATACGAACAACAGTGCCTAGGGTTAATCATTTTACAGACTCTGCCGTCTTTCAACACAAGAATGTCTAAAGCAAGCCTATTTTGAAGTGTCATACCTCTATCCGCGGCTAACTCAGTATTTAGCAGAAGTATTGCCCCTGTAAAATTTGTCAACATGTTATCCACTATAGTAGACAACTTTCATATTTTGATTGAATTCAGAATGACTCCTACTGAAGGAATTACTGTACCAAAGATATCTCCCACAATTGCAGAAGAGGTTTCCCTCCTCTGTCGCTTATGATGTAATTATGTCAATTTCAGAAACTTCTTTAAGTCCTCTATCTGGTAAATTTTAGGGAAAACTATCCCCAAATAACATGTCCCATACCCTCCTCTTGGAAGACGGTAATAAGCATTAAGTCCACATACATATTAGATCCCAGGAATCGCAGGGTCCTGACCATTCAACATAAAAGTCCACTTACTCTGAAACAAAAACACATGCCTACATTCACTAATTTCCACAAATAAAGTGTCAGTGCGTTATTTTGGCTTATACATACAAAGCTTCCCTACATGTAGTGCATCGAAGGCTAATTTCCCTTGCATTTTAATAGCAGTGAAAGCATAGTCATTCTTGTAAGTCCTCTTCTCTAAACCTTTTTCTAATTTTTCTTTTAATGCTTTTCTCCTATCATTAACATGCCCTATGAAGCTTTTCTCTAAAGGTGTAAGCAAGCATGTTAAGTTGTTACGATGCACATAGGCTGTCCGAAATGATAATGTAGGCTCAAAGAATCCTCTAACTAGTACTATGTCATGCTCTCTAGCTCTTTTACTCAGATATCTAATAATAGGAACACACAAAAACACATCATCATGGTTAGAATAAAAATACTGTATGTACTCTTGGTTCTAGAACCTTGTTAGTAGCAAGCTACAGCTTATTCCGTAAGTTAGTGGAAGACTATGGTACGTAACCCCTTCCTCTACTGATGAAGGAATTTGAGTACACACAAGACAATTCCTTGCATCCATTGTTTAAAGATACTCACTCAATAAGTGATAGAAAACATTCGAATAAAGTTCTCCCTGAGCATTAGTATAGTCATGCAAGTAGTTCTCATCTAACTTAAACCTCTCTAAAGCTGTTAGAGTAGTAGTCTCAGGAGCAGAAGTAAAAGTAGCCCTTTTCAGATCATGTACAGACATTCCCACAATCATCACTATAAACATTATTCCACACATAATTGCCAATCCAACACTCATGTATCTACAGCGCCTAGCAATTCTACCTTGATTATTTAGCTCAGCCATGATCTGTAAAGAATCAGAAAACACAAGTAACTCTTATATAAAGTGCAGTAAAAAACAAAAATGAAGAAAAAAATTATTCTCTCACAATTCAGTTTCACATCCAGGAACCCTTTTTTCTTTGTGCTTGTCACATCCGGTTTTCAGTGTCAAATCAGATTATCAATGGCTCTTTCAGTTTTTATTTTCAAACAGGCTCTTTAAGATTTCTCCAGATTAGCTCAACAAATCAGCTTCTTCTTCACTTTTAGGTTACATCAAAATACTGACTCGGAACTTCTCTATCAAAACAAAAAGACATAAACTCATGTTGCCATTTATTGGTAGTTGCATATGCCCATTCAGGACCTGCATAACGCCGACTTGCTATTCTCTTTCTTTTCAACTTTCGATCACCACATAGTTCTCCTTCACACAATTCTTCTTTTCTCGTAGTATCCACTTATTCCTCTATTGTTTCATTTATGACCAGTTCCTTTTTCTTCCCTAACTGCAATTCAGGCCAATTGTCTCCTTTTCGTGTTCCTTATGTCAATATTCTTCTCAACATTGGACTCTTCTCTTTCTTATGGTGTTTTCTCTTGATGGTGGACCTGCAATGGGCTCAGGAGGAGTCGGATCATCTTGACTTTGATCTGTCTCAACTCTTTTCCCCTCTTGGTCTGGCATTTGTTCTGTCTGCTTCTTAGCACCGTCTGCTTCTGGGAGAACCTCTGCTGAGCTAGGCTCTCCTACTGTATCCGTCGAGATTGGTTTTTACGCACCCTCCTGTAATTCTTCACTTTTGTCTCCTACAGGGGTAATAGAACCATCTTCCACGAGCTCTGGTTCAACTTCAGGTTCTATTGGTTCTCTTTCTGTGTGACGACCTGTTTCGCTGTTCTTGGTGCTTTCAACAACACTTCTTCATGATCTGGTGGACATACCACACTCTTTGTGTGGCTCGTATGTACATAGGACGGGAGTCCTGCACACTTCCCAGCTGTCGTAGTTGTTAGCACCACTTGATAAGGACCCCTCCAACATCGTTACAAACAGGTCTTGTGAACATGCTTTTTGACAATGACCCATTCACCGGCTCTCAGGTTGTGCCCTGGATCATGGATGGGTGGCAGGGTAGTGGTCTGCACCTGCTGAGAGAAACAGCGAACCACATCAGCCAGACCCATGCAGTAGTCCAACACCGTATAATCTGCAATGTTTACAAGTGCATTGGCTGAAACTGCTGGTAATCTCATTGCTTTGTCCATGAGGATCTCATGGGGCGACAGCCCTGTCTTCGTGTCAGGTGTGTTTCTCATCAACATCAACACCAAAGGCAATGCATCTGACCATTTCAGATTTGTAGCTGCACACATCTTTGCAATTCTTGATTTCAACGTACCATTCATCTGTTCCACCAGTCCTGATGCTTCAGGGCGATAGCTACAATGTAACTTTTGCTCGATGTTTAGTGCTGCACATAAGAGTTTAATCACCTCGTTATTGAAATGAGTTCCCCTATCTGATTCTAAAAAGATTGGAAACCCGAAACGTGGTATCAACTCTCGAAGTAACAACTTTGCTACTGTGAGACTTTCATTCCTTCTGGTAGGGTATGCTTCAATCCAGTGACTAAAAACACACACAATCACCAACACGTACTTCAAACCTCCACACACAGGCATCTCAATGAAATCCAATTGCATTCTCCTGATTGGACCTCCTGCTCTTCCAATGTGGCTCAATTTCACCACTGTCCCTTTTCTGACATTTAGCTGCTGACAAATTATACAGCGATGACATACTGCCTCTGCTGCCTACCTGAACTTAGGGTTAAAGGAGTCAATTGTGAGCAATCTAACCATGGCATCCCTCCCAATGTGCGCCTGACTGTGGTAATATCTGGCCATTTGGGACAATAAACTATTGTGCAGGACCATCTGACCCTTCTCAGAAACCCAAATCTCATCAGGACGTTGGACACATTTCAATTTGGCCCAAAGATGTTTCTCTTCCTTGTCAACATTACCTTGCAATGTTTTCAACTCTTCCAGAGTATCAATCACTTTCAATGCAAAACTTGTACATGTGTTGTCTTCTTCTGACATCAATTCCCATTTGTCCTTAAACGATATACAGTTCAATGCGCAAAACCTTGCGACTTTATCTGCATATCTCCATTTCCCAGTGAGATGTAATCCTGTGCCTTTTGATGTGCACTGCATTTCACCAGAGCAATTTCTTCTGGTAACTGTATCGCATACAAAAACTCTTTTATCTTGTCGCCATTTCTTACTGGTGTACCAGTAGAGGTCAGGAAACCTCTTTGCGATCACAATTGACCAAAATCATGAACAATTCCAAATCCATTTTTGGCTTTTAGTATAGATTGTGACTCTCAGTCTCGCAGAAACATGGCATGCTCTAGTAAGGGCTACCAATTCTGCCACTTGTGCAGAATATACACCTCGAAGCCAAGAAGCTTCTAATGTACCTGTGATTGTGCATACAGCATATCCTGCTCTAAATGTCCCTGTACCATCTCTGAGACATGAGCCATCAACAAAGACAATTTGGTCATTTTCTTCCAATCGAGTATCTCTGATAGCAGGCCTTGGTTTTGTACACAGTTCAGTTACCTCCAGACAATCATGCTCGATGTCTTCCTCCTTTTCAAGTTCAACAGTATCACTTGGAAGCAATGTTGCCGGGTTCAACACTGTACATCTTTTCAATGTTACATTTGGAGCACCTAGAATGCTTGTCTCATATCTTGTCAATCTTGCACCAGTCAAATACTGTGTTTTCTTCTGTGTCAGTAAAATCGCAACAGAGTGAGGAACCATTACCGTCAAAGGGTGTCCCATCACTACTCCCTCACATTGAGAAATGCTTTGACCAACTGCGGCAACCGCACACAAACAACCTGATAAGGCTGCAGCGGCTGGGTCCAAGGTAGCTGAAAATAAGGCTACTGGGCGATAACCACCTCAATGGACCTGTGTCAAAATAGGCAAAGAATAAGCATCATGTTCATGGCAAAACAATGTGAATGGCTTTGTGTAATCGGGCATTCCCAACTCTGGAGCTCTGCACAAACTCTCTCTCAACTCAGTGAACGCTTTCATCTGATCTTCATCTAAAGTTATGGAATCTGTAACTTCCTTATGTTTCAGCTGCTGCAAAGGTTTGGCAATCTCAGCAAAATTTGGAATCCACTGACGACAATAACCTACCATTCCCAGATACATTCTGACATCTCTCTGTGAAGTCGAAAGACTTCTCTGCAGTGTCACTGTAATCCCCTCTCTGGAGATTCTCCTCGACCCTTTCTCAATCTGGTGGCCCAAGTATTTCACTGACTTATAACAGTACTGCAATTTCAAAGGTGACACTTTATGTCCAAATGTTCCTAAGTGATTCAACAGGGCAATCGAGTCGCACTTACACACGTCCCTTGTCTTGGATGCAATCAGCAAGTCATCAATGTACTGCCCTAGAGTTGATTGGTACGGTAGTTCTAATGACTTCAGATTCTTTTTCAGGATCTGATTGAACAGAGACGGTGACTTCGTATACCCTTGTAGAAGTCTGCACCAGCTGTAGACTCTGTCTAGAAATTTGACCCTAAAAAGAAACTGACTATCCTCATGAAGAGTCACAGAAAAGAAAGCCTGTGACAAATCAACCACTGTGAACCACTCTGCATTGCATGGAATCTGAAACAGTATCACTGCTGGGTTCGACACTACAGGACAACACTCGACCATCATGTCATTCACTTTTTGCAAGTTCTGCACAATTGGCACTTTCCCGCATGGCTTCTTTAATCCCATTATTGGTGAATTTCATGGACTGCTAAATACTTCTTTCAAAACTCCCTGTTTCAGAAAATCTCCAATTATCTGTGCCACCTTCATCAAAACATCTTGTGCCATGTTATACTGTGGTAGCTGCTGAAACACTACATTCAGCTACAAAGTTATCTTAACCAGCTCCACTCCCTTGATCAAACCCACTTCTTTACCTGTCAGGTCCCACACATTTTCCTGTACTGTTCTCTGCAAGTCTACATTCAATTCCTTCACAGTAAACATGGGGAAAAACTCAATCAACGGGTACTCTACGTTAATATTTTCAGTCTCAGTTTCAGTTGGCTAATCTTCCTCATCATCACTATTAGTCTGAACCTCTATTCCAGTAGTCGACCAACTAATGGAATATTTGGTCTTGCTCTGTAAGTCCCTTCCCAGTAGAGATACTGGACTTGGTCATAAACTACAAACTTATGCAGTACCTGGAAGTTACCATTCTCAACCTGTACTGGATCTGTGATCGGATTTGTCAACTGTCTGTTTGCTTCCCCCACAACCTGAACTGTTCTACCTGAAAGAGGTAAGTTTGGAACTTCTGCACTGTAGATCGTGTAGCTCCTGTGTCCACTAGAAATGAGACTCTGTGTCCCATCACCTTTCCTTTCACAAAAGGTCCTCTCTGATCTACTTCTAAGGACGCTGCAAGCATACATGGCTCCTCATCCAAACTAATACTCATCCATTCATCGTTTATTTCATTCTCACTATGTAATTGGAATTGATGCACTGTGTCACTACTTCTGTCTTGTCTCTGACCTGTGACCTGCCGAGTAAGCAGCATCTGTTGCTGTTCCATCGGTGCTTGAGGTATCTGCATTTTCTGTCTGGGTACCATTGGAACCTGCTGCTGCATTAGTTGTAACTGTGTCACTTGTGTATGCGGCACTTGCACCTGCTGCATGGGTTGAAAATTCTGCACTTGATTCTGCAAATTCGGATTAAGGGGGTCATTCCAATCCTGGCGGTCGGTGATAAAGTGGCGGCCAACCCGCCAACAGGCAGGCGGTCAAAAAAATTGGATTCTGACCCTGGCGGGAACCGCCAACACAGGCCGCCACTTTAACACTCCGACCGCCACGGCGGGACAAACAAAGAGCGCGGCGGTCACCGCCAACAGGCAGGCGGCAGACAATGTACCGCCCACCCTATCATAACTCACCAATCCGCCACCTTTTCCGGGGCGGGAGCCCCGCCGATAAAAACACGGCGGAAACAGACTACGAACGGGAAAACGCTCACCTATACACACTCCACGAGGAAGGAGGACAGCATGGAACCCGAATTAAACATCCTACCAGCTATTGTCTACCTGCTTATCTACCATGAGTACGAACGCCGGCGCAGACGACAACAGTGAGTACTGCACCTACGACACAGGGGAGGGGGGAGGAGGAAGGGTTACGGGCACACAAATACGCGATACACCCAGCCACCCACCCCCCCTCCAAATACCTACACACCATTGCCGAGCAACAAGTCAGAGTGACACCCCCCAAACCCCATGGAATAATGCAAAGACAAAATAAAATGAACATTGAAATTGAAGTATATAATAGCACAAATGAAGTAATGTGAAATATGAAATATGAAAGATACAAAATAAGGAATGAACATAGTTAAAAATATATACATATGCAATAAGTCCTGCCCATTCTGTCAAAGTTCCATAGTCCGTGGGCCAATGTGCACAAACACAGGGGCAAAGCCCACACAGGAGACCCGAATCCATTGGAGAGAACACTGCTGGGGCATCAGATGACAAAACTACAGGCACCTCAGGGGGAAGGGAAGGGGGGGCACCTCAGCCACATGAGTCCACGACGCCAGATCCACGAGGGGCCTCCATGCCCACTGCGCCATCCTGGGGAGTGCAAAGCCACAGTCTCACAAGTCTCTACAGTGGGTGGCTTGCCCACTGTGCCATCCTGGGGAGTGCAAAGCCACAGTCTCACAAGTCTCTAAAGTGGGTGGCTTGCCCACTGTGCCATCCTGGGGAGTGCAAAGCCACAGTCCATCAGATGGATTATTGACTCCACTGTCAATGGAGGAGGCACGGTGCCCAGAGTGCTACGTGAAGCCCTGCTCGACACAGAACCGGCACTGTCAATGGGCCAGCGGTGCTTGAGACGGCGTTGCCCAGCGGAGCGGTGCTTGAGACGGCGGTGGCCAGCGGAGCGGTGCTTGAGATGAAGGGCCCAGCGGAGCAGTGCTTGAGATGAAGGGCCCAGCGGAGCAGTGCTTGAGATGAAGGGCCCAGCGGAGCGGTGCTTGACTGGAAGGGCCCAGCGGAGCGGTGCTTGAGATGAAGGGCCCAGCGGAGCGGTGCTTGAGATGAAGGGCCCAGCGGAGCGGTGCTTGAGATGAAGGGCCCAGCGGAGCGGTGCTTGACAGGAAGGGCCCAGCGGAGCGGTGCTTGAGATGAAGGGCCCAGCGGAGCGGTGCTTGAGATGAAGGGCCCAGCGGAGCGGTGCTTTACAGGAAGGGCCCAGCGGAGCGGTGCTTGAGATGAAGGGCCCAGCGGAGCGGTGCTTGAGATGAAGAGCCCAGCGGAGCGGTGCTTGAGACGGCGGGGACTTGTTCAGCGGTGCTTCTCACGGCGGGCCCTGTTCAGCAGTGCTTCTCACGGCAGGGCCCTGTTTCAGCGGTTCTTCCCACGGCGGGCCCCTGTTCAGCGGTTCTTCTCACGGCGGGGCCCTGTTCAGCGGTGCTTCTCACGGTGGGGCCCTGTTTCAGCGGTTCTTCCCACGGCGGGCCCCTGTTCAGCGGTTCTTCTCACGGCGGGGCCCTGTTCAGCGGTGCTTCTCACGGCGGGCCCTGTTTCAGCGGTTCTTCCCACGGCGGGCCCCTGTTCAGCGGTTCTTCTCACAGCGGGGCCCTGTTCAGCGGTGCTTCTCACGGCGGGCCCCTGTTCAGCGGTTCTTCTCACGGCGGGGCCCTGTTCAGCGGTGCTTGTCCTGTGTTTCTAGGGAGCCAGACCTGGCCAAGACTTCCCGCTCACTCGGCATCCGACGGTGCGGTCGCGGGGCCCTCCTGTAATGGAGTTCTGGGCCCGTGGGTGTCGTCCGTCACACCCGGAATGGGGCTGGTGGGGCCCTCCTGGGCAGCTCGGCTGCTGCCTGACTTCTCCGCCCTGCTGCCCTTGCCCTCCTTCGCTGAAGCTCTGTGGCCCTTGCCTCCCTTTGATGATGTGGCAGGTGACGGGGCATGGCTACTGTCCTTGGTGGCAGCCTTCTCAGGCTTGTCGCGCAGGCCCTTATTTTTTTTTGTCCTCTTCCCAGGGGGTGGGCTGGCTGTCCCCTTGCTGCTGGCGGATGTTCCTGCCCTAGGAGCTGGTGGACTCCAATAGCCCTGCACTATGGTCACAGTAGATGCAGGGCTGGTGGTGGCTGAGGTGCTGTTTGGACTCTTACCAGGTGGAGGGGGTGGGTCAGGTGAGGCAAAGAGGTCAATTTTGGAGAGGAAAAGTTTTTTAGGAGCCATGGGAAGGGTAGGTGCAGTGGGTATGGGAGTGGAGGAAGAGGATGTGGTTGTAGGAGAGTCAAGTGTGCTGTCTTTGGGTGCAGGTGCTTGTGACGGAGGCTGTCGTGAGGTGGATGGCTGTTGGGTGGGTGGCTGCCTGCATTTGTGTGGTTTGAAAGAGGGGGTGACAGACACACTGGGAGAGGACATAGGGGACGTGTAAATGGCAGTGGGGCTGGTGACTGCACGTGTGCGGACTGTAATGGAGGGTGTGCTGGTGATGGAAGTACTGGATGATGGTGGTGTGCATGCAGGTGTGAGTGGAGACGTCACAGGGAGGGAGGAGGGAGATGAGGAGGTGGGGGACACAGAGGTGGTAGTGACTGTTGGCATGTCTGCATCTGGATGTTGCTTGGGTGAATGCTTGTGGGATCTGTGGTGCTTATGTCTGGATGAGCTGCCCTTGGGTGTTGAGGTGTGTGCAGGCTGGTCTGATGGTGTGGATGGGATAGGCAGAGGAACAGGAGACTGGGACTGGGTGGAGGGAGTCAGAAGAGGGAGGCTGAAGACAGGGACAATGGCTGCCGTCAGTGCTGAGGCCAGAGCGTTGAACGATCACTGATGGGCAGCCTGACCCGAATGAATGCCCTCCAGGTATGCATTGCTCCGATGCACCTCCCTTTCTACACCCTGGATGGCATTCAAAAGGGTAGACTGCCCAACAATGAGCGTCCTCAGGAGGTCAATGACCTCCTCACTGAGGGCAGCAGGGGTAACTGGGGCAGGGCCTGAGGTGCCTGGGGCGAAGGAGATGCCCGCCTTCCTGGGTGAGCGGGCACGGAGCGAAGGCTGAGGGGCTGCTGGGAGGGCGGAGCTGGTGCGCTGGGTGGCGGCTGTACCTGTTGTGGCAGTGGGCACGGATGTTGCCGCCACCGCAAGGGAGCTCCCTTCCGAGGACGTGTCGCTGACGTCTCCACGGGTCCCCGTTGTGGAGCTCCCCTTGCCCTCCGTCTCACTGGTGTACTTGGATTCTGTTGCATGGCCCTCTGGGACCATGTGAGATGCAGCTCCCTCGTGCGCCGATGCCACTTCTCCTCCGCCTGATGATGCTAATGCACACATGAACAGGAAGACAAAGAAAATGGAGGGGGGGAGAAATGAAGACAGGTTTAGTGCATGCATTGGCAACACCGTTGGCGGAGAGGACAGACACAGAAGCCCCCTTCACTAGGCCGCGCAATCTGGGTACACTACTCAGTTATTATGACTAGGCCTACAGGTCTATGGACGACAAATGCACACATGGGTGAGGCCGGACCATGGATAGCTGTACTTGGCACCCTACAGACGTGGGGGGCGGGGCACAGGGCCATGCCTAACGGAGGGGCCTAGCCTACAGAATGCGCCCTGGCCTAGAGATAGCCCCAGCCCTCCTCCCCCACCCAGACACCTTCACTGCGCGCAAAGATAGCAGATTGTGCTGATACTCACCCCCTTGTGTCTGCTGTGATGTCCTCACGCGCCCATCCAAATCGGGGTAGGCCATCGCCAGGATCCGGGACATCAGGGTGGTCAATTAGTGGCTGGAACTCCTCCTACGTTGGGAGGCCATCCCCAGCAGAGACTCGGCAGTCTTTCTGGTCCCGCGGCGGATGTCCTCCCACCTCTTTCGGCAGTGGGTGCCCCGTCTGTTGTGGACCCCCAGGGCCCGGACGTCCTTGGCGATGGCACACCAAATGTCAATCTTCTGATGGGCGCTGACCTATGTGACATGTACAGGGTTGAAAAATAAATATCATCACTTTTCTGCCTGGTCAATGTGAGTGTCCCCCCCCTCCCCAACCTTGCCATGTGGCATATGCTCTCATCTTTCGTGCGTTGCACTCCTCATTCGCTCCCCTCCCCACCATCTTACATCCACCCCACTCAAAACAGGCATAGCCCATTCAAGGTGCACCCTGTGTACTAACCTGTTGGTTTGGAGGACCGTAGAGTAGCGCATACTGGGGGAGGACCCCATCAACAAGTTTCTCCAATTCTTCAGAAGTGAAGGCAGGGGCCCTTTCCCCAGTCGCAGCAGCCATTGTATCTCCCAGACCGAGGTCACAGCAGCACTTGCAGTATAGGTCCTCTCCTGTGGATGATCAGGTCTCGAGTGATTAATCAGATAGAAAATGGCGGTCACGCCCGCGGCGGTGCGTACCGCGGCGGTGCGTACCGCGGCGGTGCGTACCGCGACCGCCGGCGCACATCGTCATTGGCTACTAAAACCCATAGGGTTCAATGTTAACCGATGCGGCTTTGCACCGCGGTCTTCGACCGCCTACCGCCACGGTGTGCCATGCCAGCGCATTGACCTCACATCCCACTGTCACACTTCACAGGTCAGGCAGCCGCCATTTCAAGGGCCCACATGGCTTGATTTCTACTGCGTCACACAGGCCTAGGCCTTGCATTGCCACTCATACAAGCCTTTCAATGCGTAGCGAATCGTGTACTGTGCAAGCTGTGTGAACGAACCTGTGGGTTGCTTGACTGTGTGCTCCATGTTGTCCTTCCTAGGCACCATACGCTGGGAATTGCGAGGAGAAGGCTGACCAGTACATCTCCCATGTAAATGCCAAGTTCCCTGGGTCAGTGCATGATGCGTATGTCATGTGAAATAGCAGCATCCCTTATGTGATGGAACAGCTACAGAGACACCGTGTGTGGTTAATAGGTGACTCTGGTTACCCCAACCTGTCGTGGCTACTGACCCCAGTGAGGAATCCCCGGACCAGGGCAGAGGAACGGTACAATGAGGCCCATGGGCGAACTAGGAGGATCATAGAAAGGACCTTCGGGCTCCTGAAGGCCAGGTTTAGGTGCCTGCATATGACAGGGGGGTCCCTTATGTACTCACCAAAGAAGGTGTGCCGTATCATCGTGGCCTGCTGTATGCTTCACAATCTTGCTTTGCGACACCAGGTGCCTTTCCTACAGGAGGATGGTCCAGATGGTGGTGTTGTAGCAGCTGTGGAGCCTGTGGAGAGTGAAGAGGAGGAAAACGACGGGGACTACACGGACAACAGGGATACAGTCATACTCAATATTTTCAGTAGCACACAGGTAAGAATCACCCACGCCATATTACATTTACTTAAGGCCTCATGCGTCTCTACTGTCTGTGTTTCCCCCCAGTTCCTTTTAACTGATTTGTGACTTTCCCTTCCCTTTTCAGAGCTGTATGACCCACTGCGTGACTTCTGCTTTGTTTGCCCATGGACTAAAGCTTATTGAAATTGGTATGTTGTCATCACAAAGTAACTGGACATTATTGCACCGTTATGTGTAATACATTTGTTAAGAATACAAGCAGACTCCTGTTATTTTAAGTGCAATAAGTGATTTATTTTAAGTGCTACATATAGGTACATGATTGTAAAACGGTGATGGGTGGGGGTGGAGTAATGTCCATGGCAGAGTCCAGTTCTCAGACGCACAGGTGCATTGTCCATATGCCTGTGGAAGGATGGAGCAGGGGCAGTTAAAGGTTGGACAGGGTGACAATGTGGGACAGTGGGATGACATCAGGGGGTATCTTTTGCTGGCGGGGGTCTTGCAATCCTACTCTGTCTTCTTGTGAGATCTCAGGTTCCGCTTGCGGGGTGGTTCTTCTTCTGCAGGAGGTGGGGTTCTGGTGGCCTGTTGTTGTGTGGGGGCCTCCTGTCCACTAGCCCCGGCGGAGGTGGTAGGCTGTTCCTGGCCTGGGCTAGTGACAGGGGCCCTTTGTGGTGTCACATGGTCCCGCAATGTGGTGACTATCTGGTTAAGGGCCACGACGATGGTCCCCATTGCGGAACCGATGTTCCTCAGTTCCTCTCTGAACCCCATGTACCGTTCCTCCTGCTATGCCTGGATCTCCTGGAACCTGGCCAGTACCGTCGCCATCGTCTCCTGGGAGTGGTGGTAAGCTCCCATGATGGAGGAGAGGGCCTCCTGGAGAGTGGGTTCCCTGGGCCTGTCCCCCCCCGTCGCATAGCAGCACTCCCAGTTCCCCTGTTTCCCTGGGCCTCTGTCACCTGGACGGTGTGCCCACTACCACTTCCCCCAGGTCCCTGTTGTTGTTGGGGTGGTGGGTCAACCTGGGTGCCCTGTAGTGGCGGACACACCGCTGATTGACGTGTCCTGGAAACAGAGGCATGGGCCCGCTGGGTGGGAGCTGTGCTGGTGTTCCCAGAGGGGGTTGGGTCTGGTATAGCCTGTGGCTGTCTGTGGGGAACCGACTGTCCAGAGGTCCCCGATGGGCCGGGGTGGTCATCTGGGTCCAGGGAGACAGAGCTGCTGTCATCGTTGGGGGCCTCTTCTGGGGGTGGGATGGACATCTCTGTACCCTCCGTCGTGGTTTGGTGGCGTTCGGGTCCTGCAGGGGTATGAAGGTATGGTTATTGCTTCTGTGTGTGGCATTTCGTGTGATGGGTGGGTGTCCGTGTACCCAAGTGCAGGCATTCCCTTGTGTGGGCTTTTGTGAGGGTGGCTTGTGGGGGTGATGTGTGTGTGCAGTGGGCATGCTTTGGTGATGGGTGTGCATGCTTTGTGGTCGCATGCAGGGCTAGGTTTTGGGATGGGTGGGTTGTGATGGTGAGCCATTTGCATGGAGTTGTTGTGATGGGGTGGGGGTGAGGGTGGAGGTATGATTTGGCATGCAGGTGGGGTGGGGGGAATGAAGTAGTGAAGATTTGACTTACCAGAGTCCATTCCTCCGCCTACTCCTGCGAGGCCCTCAGGATGCAGGATGTGCAAGACTTCCTCCTCCCATGCTGTGAATTCTGGGGGAGTAGGTGGGGGTCCGCCGCCAGTCTTCTGCACCGCAATGTTGTGCCTTGATACCATGGAACGCACCTTCCCCCGTAGGTCGTTCCAGCGCTTCCTTATGTCATCCTGATTGCGTGGATGCTGTCCCACCGCGTTGACCCTGTCCACTATCCTTTGCCATAGCTCCATCTTCCTGGCAATTGTGGTATGCTGCACCTGTGCCCCGAAGAGCTGGGGCTCTACACGGACTATTTCCTCCACCATGACCCTGAGTTCTGCGTCACTGAACCTGGGGTGTCTTTGGGGTGCCATGGGGTGGTGTGGATGAGGTGTGGGGTGGCGTTTGTGGTGATGGGTGTGGTGCGTGTGGTGGTGTGTGGTGTTTGGTGCGTGGATTCTGTGTGGGTGATGGTGTTGTGTGCCTCTGTGTTGTGGGATTGTCTATTCTGTGCTCTCTCTCTAGCCTTCGTCAATAATTTCGGGTCATAGGGGTTTGTGGGTGATGTGGGTGATAGTGTGGGCGTATTTGTGTTGGCGTGACGGTGGAGGTTTGGTCATCGCCATTTTTTCGCTGACCTTTGGTATGGCGGACTTTTGTGGATGTCGGGTTTTTGGAGGTTTGGCAGTTGCGGGTCAGAATGACCGTGGCGGTTTACCGCGGCCAGGGCGGTGTTGTGGTGGTCTTCTGACCGGCGGTATGCGCCTTTTACCGCCGAGGTCAGAATGACCCCCTAAGTCCTCTCATTCTAGGGACTTTCACAGTTTGAAATGTATTGACGTCACCACCTTGCTGAACAACACCATCCTGTACCATGATGAGACACTCCCACTTCCAGTGTGCCACGTTTCTGCACAGATGACACGGTAACATATTTTTCATCCCTTGCACATCATTCTGAACCACTACAGTACTCCAATCCGGACCACAAGTCATGCTGACTCTACGACCCCTACCCCTCACTTGAGGTTGGAACATGACAGTTCCCTGCTGCTGCGGCATCTGCTGCACTAAAGCTCCCTGCACTCCTGTCTGCGCTGCCTTGATTTGCATCACCATCGCCTTCTCCTTCAACTTTTTCTGCTTCAACTCAATCTCATCACTACAGTATTTTGCAGACTGTAATACCTCATCAATCGGCTTTGCTTGGCAACAGATCAAATGACTCTTAATCATCTGCCCTATTTCAGGTCCCAATACTTCGACGAACCTAAACACAATGTGCAACATATCTTTCGGCTCAATTGTTTCTTTTCCACTGTATTCCTTGAACGCTTTCAACAATCGCTCATAGGAGGTATGTATTGATTCTTTCGCCTCCTGAAATGTCCTGTCAATTCTCTGCCAGTCAATATTTTAGGCAAAATTCTCATTTTCAGGAACTCAATCACCTTATAATAATGTTTCATCACTTCAGGTGATGCTGCACCTGTAACTCTATCCCTTTCAGGTTCAGTAGTTGGCCAATCCACTGCTCTCTTACATTCAACCCACAAGTCAGCTGGAACCACTATTTCTTATTATTAGTTTTCAAGTCTTCCCACAGACATTTAGAAAGCTTCACAAATCTATCTGTCTGCTGGTACCACTCAACCGGTTTCTCTCTCAGTTTTGGATAATCATTTGTGAATGACAGAATATCACTCCTGTGCCAAGGTACATGAACAAACTGCTTTCCTGGAATTCCTTTCATTGGTAAACTTTTTACTGGATCCTTTTCTTTCTGAGCACCTTCAGATCCTTCTTGTGAATCTTGTTTCCATTTATCCTTCTTCTTTGCCCATCTGCCTTCCCACTTCTCTAATGCTCCCCAAATCTGAGCACTCTGCAATAGTTCTTTAAGGTGTGTCTTCATCCCTGCTGACCTCATGTGTTCAAAATCTTTTGCTTTGAAATCTAACCTGTAGCTTTATTCCAAGTGCTTTGTTTTCTCAGTTTCTATGTCATGTTTATCTGCCAAGTCTGCCAATTTCTGATGTATCTTGCCCACTTCTTTCGTAATTCTCAGACACAAATACCTCAGCTCTTCGTCTGTATAGGATTCTGATCTATTCACTCCCATTGTTCCCTCGACTAGCTCGGTTAGCTCGGTAGCCAACCTTACACGGTTTATCTGCTCTTCACCCTTGGAAGTGTTTCGAGGAGTATTCAAACCATCCAACCACTCATTCAGCTTCTGTGCTGTCAATCCCTGTAATGAGATGTTACTCACATTCTGCAATTTGCTGTACCACTGCACCTGGAGTTTGAGGTGTCAAAAGCTTGAAGCTCTGATTTGCACTCGGGCCATTTACCACATCTGGAAGTGAAAAAAGTAGACTGAGATCCATTAATGGTCTAGATCCATCAAAGGTCTGACCCATAGACGATATCACTTGCACATGATCACTCAGCCCCCTCCTCACAAGGCGCTGTGACATTTCACCCTGTTCTCTTGCAATCGTTTTCTTTTGTGCAAACAATGGTACCGCTGGACCAACAGTAATCGGCAGCAATATTGCATCTGGTGCTGCTCTGACACCTGCATTTTGTGGAAGGGCTACTCCCATACTCTGATTCATCACCAGTGTCACATCTGACTGTGTCCATGTCATTGGCGTGAACTTCGGCAAACCCTGTGTCTGTGCCTGAGGCAAAAACGTTGGAGTGGGCTCAGTCTGAACTAGCATTGATCTCTGGAGCACTTGCTCCGATGGCACCACTAAGTTCGAAGTTGTCTCAAAAATTGGTACAACTGGATACATTCTCTGTAATGGTGGGTGCATCTGCGCTTGGACCACCGAAGCAGTCACTGCATTAGGAGTACTCTGCACTACCCCTCCTATCTGTCCATTATCTGTTTGCACTGGTTCTACTGTTCCCGTCACTTGAGCTGGGGTAGCCGGAACGGAACTTGTACTTGGACCTTCCTCATGCGCTGCCTATGGTGGAGGTCGGTCCCTCAGTATCTGAGTAATACGATCCTCAACATCTGAATCTTCTTCATCTACATAAGTCTTTTTCTTCTTCTTCTCACCCCCTGAACTTTTATCACTCTTGTCAGTATCCTCTTTGTCTTCTGACTCATTTTCCTCTGCAATAGCAGGAAACAGTCTAACACCCTGTGACGTTGTCATTCTCCACTTCTTCTGTCCCGAATCCTATCTTGCCTCTGCTAAGGACTACTCTACCTTCCTTACTCTTCTCTGGAATTTCATCTTTTGCTGCTGTCTGGCTACAAGCTCCCAAACCGCTGAAGCCTCAAACTGTGCTGGTCTCGGAAGTGGCTTCATCTCATTTAATGTCATTCGCAACTGACCTAAAATTCTCAAATTGAACGTTCCATGCTCTGGAAACGCCAAAGCTCCCTGTTTCTCCATCAATTTGCACCACTGATTTAACCAAAGACATGGCGTGACACCCCGCTCCTCCATCACAATAAATGCTGGAGAATTTTCCGCTGAGGTAGGCTCCCCAACTGTTGCCTTAATGTGGGAATCACCCTTCATTGCACTTCTGAACGCTTTGAAAAACGTAATCTTTGCTATCTTTTATGTATTCGATTCAATAAGGAAATTACTTTTACTCCCAAGATCCTTTCATCCGCTTTCTCAACCAATTGCCTCTTGCGGACGGCTACTAATCCGTTCAAGACTCTTCTTACTAACCAACCTATCTCACCGCGGCTCACTCTGACGTCACACTCACACTGCGGCTGACAAAGTCTTGTGGCTTGTCCTCCTAAACTTCGACTCACACGAAACTAATGCAAAATTATTGTGAGCATTAACCAAAACAAAAAAACAAAACAAACCTGCTGCTTTACTACAGGAAGGCACACAATTGCTTCAGAGACCTTACGGATTTTCACTGATTGCATTTCGCTCATGCAGCTATTGCTCTTTCTCAGTCTCCCACATTCGCAAGTAAAATTTGACCCCCGATTTTCACTCTCAACTGATCAATGGGTCTGTCCTGGTGTCACATAGGACTCACCAAACCTCAGTCGAAAATTTCTCTTACTCACAGCTTACACACCAACTCGTTGACCACGCCCGATCAACCTACTAAACCATACAGATCACAACATATAACCAAGTGTCTCCTACACTTGTCAATATACTCCGGAGTCTTAGACCACACAGGTTCCGTACATCATCAACAAAAACATGGACAATTTTTTAGCACAAAGTGCCACACATACGTGAAGTTCGACAACTTCTCTACTTTCATACTGCGGAGAACGCACACTCCTACTAAACCTTAACTGGAGTACGCAAACTCCCTACTTTATCTCGCATACATCACAATTCACCTGCAATTTGCTTAAGCCTTTGCAAGCGCAATCTACCACTTTTACACTATCACTAAAATGCCGATAACTTACCCAACCTCACTAGCAGGATCCAGGATCTGGGAAAGTCATTTCTGGGCTTAAGGGGACATCATCTTTGCTACAATTGCCATTTCAGAAAAACAAAATTCAAACCTCATAAAATGAACAAGTAACCCTAACTTAAACTACCACCATAACCATTAATCACTACATAACTAGTTCTCCAAGGAAACTAACCATCAAGCTGCTACCAAAAACTGCTAGCGCGCCTGGTCCTTAGTAAATAAACGTACAAGGGGACGCGTATAGGCCAATGAACCTTTTTAATCGCATGGAGTATCCTAGTCATGTAGTGACCAATGTTATCAATATTCAATGACTTTTTATTAGAGTTTTTCAGTCCATCACCCCAATTCCTCATTGGTCAATTAGTCACCATATGTGATGCTACCCAATACATTTAATTCTACAAATCTATGAGTTCTAGCATTTCGTTGTTCTCAGTTCATTGATTGGTTCACTGTACGATGTCCTCATCATCCGGCTCTTCAGGTATCGAAAATGTTGCATCTTCCTCTTCAGTCAGTGTCTCTATTCTTTGAGTCCTGGGAAAATACATCTCGTCTACTCTACACATAATTGAAGCAATTTGATTCATTTATCTCCTGTCCGTCAGTACACTGCAGAAAATTCTAGCTAAGCAAACTTTAACATTGGGGGTTCAGAGTCAGGTTAGGATTTTAACTTCACTCCAGCATGTTCTAATAATTCAGCTTCTGTGTGAGGCCTGACAAAACTAGGCCACAACTTTGGCTAAGTTAACTTCTACGATATAATGTAAAACATAGGTTATACATCTCATTATGGCACATTACTACATTATTATTACACATTTTCATTATTTTAAGCATTTTTTATCATTTTAGTATAAATTCGTATAAGTGGCGGCCATTCTCCATGGGCACTTTTTCAAACGTGCACATTAATTTTTCTCTACAATTAATTTCTCTATGAACTTTCATAAGTCTAACTTCCACTGAATAGTGTTCTATTTTTGAACTGACACTCCTGCAAGTCTCTAGTGGGAGTCCCTCAAACCCAACCATCTAGATATGCAAATATTTTGTAACTTATTTTGTCAATAACTTCTGAACAGATTTATTTAAAATCATAAAAAAAGTGCAATTTGAAGACTAAGATCTAACTTCCTGCTACATGTGGTGTAATTCCGTTTAGCAGTTTTTGTAGTAATGTTGCCTAAGGAAGACAATAGAAAAATCATAGGTAGTTTTGCTTTTTGGGATGCCCTTTTTTCTCAGCTCCCACTTGTTGGATCACCCCAAAAATTTCCATAAACAAACTAAGCAAAAAAGAGAATTTTCTTTAGAAAGTTTTGTGGAGATTCTTCAAACGATGCCAAAGTTATAGGCAAAACAAGAAATTAATTTCCTGTGGAAATGTGACCTAATGAAAATGTCCTATATATATGGTTTTAATTATGGAACATTTACTTGCAATGCAGGGTAAAGGCATGCATGGTAAGTTCATGTATGATTGTGTGATAAAGGCATCTGTGTGGTAAAGGTATTTGTGGCGAAGACTATGTTGTGAAGTTATGCATGGAAAAGGCATATGTGGTAAGGTGATACATCCAGTTAAGACATAACTGTAATAAATAATTACTTGTTTTTTTAAAGAAAAACATTTGCCTATGCAACACAGTGCAAGCAAGTGTGTTGGTGGAAAGAAGTTTAATTCATTTTCTGTCCTGCGTCTAGGACTTTTGTAGAAGACAAAGTAATTTGTAAACCAGACATGGCAAATATAATGAATTAAATAATTAGTTTCTATGTTTTTACAGGCATCTGTATGGTGGAGTTGAGGCACATGACAGTGTATGCCAGGGTGGTGGAGCAGTGACAAAAGGCATTTGATCTACTCTTTACTAATGAAGAGTGGGAAGCCACTGAGTCCTTATCCGGAGAGGTCTTACTGAATACACCACGTGCTGTACGCAAAGCCAAAGTGTTGCTTTGTAAGCATGCCACAATCAACTCCTACAGACTTTCATGTTGAGCCTTATTGATTTGAAGTGTCTACTCTTTCCAGGGCCTAGGCAATATGGTTAAAATGATGTATTTCAGAATCTGTGTGTTAGTCAACAATTTTCTCATCAGTGCAATGTGAACTGAAACATTGTTTTATTAAACTTTGTTTATTGAAAATTTTCAAATAACAAGAACATCAGCATCTGAGGTCCTGTGCAATAGCCAAAGATGAGGGGTAGACCATTGACAACAGGAGATTGTAAATACTAACAATGGAATAAGTGCATGGTGGTGATATCACATGGGAGGCATTGGTGTGGTCTCTAGGGAAAGGGTGGATGTGAGATGAATGGTAGAGAGTCGGTTAGGGCCTGAGTAATTTTGGGGGTCTGTTTTTAGACTGGTAGGGGTAGGGTGGCAAGCTGAGACTGGGGCAAAGCATAGTGTGGTGTGTAGGCGTCACACAGGGCACAAACTGAAACATTGTTTTAATTGGAACAACATTTCTGCTTGCAATTTTGTGTGGCTGAGGAGATGTATCCATGACACTCTCCTTGCAGAGTCGTCATCCACAAGTGATGCTGTGAAGTTGCATACAGCTTCCTCATAAACTGGGTAAATAATGTCCTCTTATTTGGTCTCCTGGGAAGATTTTGGCTACTCCTCTGTGGATTTACAATGGTGTAGTTGGCACATATGTGGGAGGGCGTGCTATGGTATCAACATCAAATTCAGTTTCACATTTTATATGCTTTCTTAAAGGGGTCTGTATGCTGTCTAATTTGTGTCCCATTGTATTCTACATCCACACTGGTTGCATGTTCTGTGTCAGTGTCTTCTGTATTGTTTCCTGTTGAGGAGGAGATGTAAAAATAAATTAAAACTTTCTATTGACATTGCACTGTTCCCTTCAATAGGGTCATTGTTTTGAAATCTTGACATACTACAATTAGTACATATAAGTACAACACTTGAGAAATTGAAGGAAACAATACTGTGCATGTACATCATAAAACAACTGCTGACTGTTCTTATGCATAACACCTGTGTAATCTTCACAAATGTCTGTGTCCTGATGACTGTGATATTGAGATGGATTGAGGAGCTACCAAATAATTAAAAAATACATAATTTCACAATCAATATCATCTTCTTATCCCTTTTAGAATGTTTAATGTGCATAGCACTACCACAACAGTGCAAGGGACATAAACTATTTGTCTACCATAGAAGAAAATATTTTTGGTGCTACCAGCAGAAGGATTTTTTTTTCTGGTAAAACTACTTTAGAATATTAAGGATGAGATTCCCTCATGCCCTAAAGTACTTTTGTGTGTGACAATTAGTCTGAACAGCAAGCTGACCTCACAGGAGCTTATAGCAGTTGGTGCCTATTGCTTTTGTGGTCAATGAGCCAAGCAGGAAAGTGACAAAGTACCACTGGTACAATGTCTCCTTTCCAGTGGAACATCTCTCTATTGGATCTCTGTTTGAGGATCGCCCAGGAGGTATTTGATAGGGGAGGGCCACCTAGGCATAGAGAGAAAGCTCACTAGCACCAGGGATATCATCTAACAAAAATGAAGATATATGGGCTGACCCACCAAAGCAGTAGCCCTCTCAAGAACGGGCCCAAGGGTCTTTCTGCCTCTATTGAGGGGGCAGGTTGGAGAATCTCGCCCACCCTTCCAAAAGAACGCCTGTATGGACCAAGGATATTATACTATAAAATAAGACGTGCTGGCTGCAACCCTCCCAGACATCAGATGATGCCTCCAGCCTATGACTCTTCCAGCTGCCCTTCTGCACCCAAGCTGAGTGGAGAGGATTCCTCCCCCATTATTCCTTGTGGGAGGGCAGAAAGCCCACTAGACTTTAGGGAAATTAGTCATGAAAAGGAGTGAGGGTAGCCCTCCCACTTTTCACGCCATGCACAAACTACATCAAGGCCCCACAGTCTTTCAGGCCCTGCAGTGGAAGGCAGATTAAAAGTTTACATCCAACCTGCCCCCGGTGGGTAAGAAAACCCACCAGACACCAAGCAAAATGTGTTAAGAAAGGGTTGCCTGCACAAACCATGGGCTGTGACCCTACTCACTAACAGCTCTAGCAGTATTTCCCATGGAGGGCAGGTTGAGGGGGATTTACCAATAATTAGCCCCTCAGGGGCTGGAAGCCCAACACACACCAAGAGAAAATTTGTTGAAAACATGGGTGAGGGCTGTCCACACAGACAATGAGCTCTGCCCCATCAATTAGAGTAACAGATATGCTTTCTATCCCCCACCCAATGAGTGGCAGATTGGAGTATTTATCCCACTCTGCCAACTTGGAGAGGAGGGAAGAAAGCCCATTATATGCCAAGAACGTCTGTTAAAAAAAGAATGGGCAGGGCAATGGCCCCACCCCATAAAAGGCTCAGCATTTTTTTTGCTCCTGGGTGCAGATTTAAGAAATGTACCCCCACCCTGCCTCCTAAGGGCGGAAAGCCCACAGGACAACAGTAATTATTTTTTCAGAAAAATGCCCACCCAGGCATCAGGCCTTCCATTCACCACTAAAGAGTTCCACATTCTTTCGCCCCTCAAGGGATAACATAATTTACAAAAACCTATGCTATGAGGTAGGTTTAACCCTTACAGGCCTCATGCTCTACCCTACCCATAAAGAACCAAGAGTGTTTTTCTCCCCTGGAGGCAGATAGGGAATGTTATTCTAAATTGTCATCCCATGGGGATTCACTGCACCCACAGGTTATTTTTTTTAATTAGAACGGGATGGGTGCTGACCCACAGTGAACTATCATCCTCACCTTCCAAGCCCCAAAAGTTTTTCTCCCCTTGGGTGGGAGATAGAAGATTTAACCCAATCTGCCCTTAGGGGCTGAAAGACTACTGGATGCAAGGTTTTATTTTTAAACAAAAGCCCTCAAAGTCCAAACAGACGTTCTGGCCCGAGAACTAGATCATTCCTACCACCATTGCAAGTGATGCAATAGTGACTGAATGCATGATGGGAGCTGTAAGTCAGCTAGCAGCATACAGACCAAATGAACTCAGTGAATTTTTGAATCTTAGAGAACCGGGCAAATCTAGGATAGTGTAACTTGTGTGGATCCTGATGTTTGCTTACCCTAATAGCTCTGCAAAGGCCAAGCTTTGGCTATAATCCTGCATCCCCTCCCATTTCTATGAGGAAATTGTCTAGAATCAGCAGTGATCCACTACATTCCTGCCATCTAGGATTCCAACACTCCTTCCAATAAAAACAGTACCTCTCTTGTGTGGATTGATCCTATTACAGGCCTACCCAGGGACCATGGCCCTGTTTCTTATTTTTTAGAGGATGTCACATTTTGCTTGGAGGAAACATAGTATTCCAAGCCCACATGGCCAGGCTGGCTTCAGTCCCCATAGCACACTTTATATAGCGCAACTGGAAGAGGCAGCTGTTATTTCTGTCTTTCCTCCCCATATGCCCTTCCTCACTTTGCTGCGGGTTAGAGGATGGCTTTTAGAAATGGAGTCTTTGGTTGTCAGTCAGGTTAAGCCCTGTCCAAGCAAGGACCCTCACTCTAGTCAGGGCAAAGGAGAAACACTCCTGGTTAACCCCCACTCACCCCCTTGGTAGCTTGGCATGAACAGGAAGGCTAATTCCAGAAGCAATGTGTAAGGTATTTGTACCAACACCCATAATAATGCAGTGAAAACACTACAAAATAGACACCACACCAGTTTAGAAAAATAGGCAATATGTATCTAAATCGAACAAGACCAAAATGACAAAAATCCAACATACACAAGTCAAGATATAAATTTTCAAAAGAATAAGAGTCCTACTCCATCGAAAACAATGGAAATTTTGATTTTACACAAAGTTCCTGGTGAGCGTGCGGCAAAAAATTTAGTGATGCATCGATTTTTTACTCGCAAGTAAGGCTGTGAGTTGTTTCTTCTCCAGTTGGGTTGATGATGCTTTGTTTTTCTCCCTCGCAAGAGAGCGGTGCGTTGATTTCCAGACGGGGCACCTCAGATCTGCACAGGTTCACAAAGACTGCATCCAGGGACGATGCGTTTGAAGATTCTTCTCAAACAGGAATGCACAACAAAGTGCAGTCTTTGTCCCCTTTCACAGGCAGAAGCAGGATCTGGAGGATAGCCCAACAAAGCATAGTCAAGGGCAGGGGCAGCAGTTCTCCTCAGCATATCAGCTCTTCTTCTTGTCAGAGGTTCCTCTTGGTTTCAGAAGTGATCTAAACGTCTGGGGTTTTGGGTCCACCAGTAGGCAAACTTCAAAGGAAAGTCTCTGTTGTTTACATGATCCTCCCTTGTCCAGGTCTGACCCTAGAAACTTACAATTAACAATTAGATGCGGGATAAAATCGAATGCAGCCGGCGGCTGCCGTCATTAATCAACACACGCGAAGCCGGCCAACACATAGGTAAGTCTCCTAAGATAGATTCTCGCATTAGTCTGCTCATTCACTGAGTAGTTAATATTATAATAGGATCCTCCCGTCACTCTAAGAAACCATTTCAGCAACTTCTTTTTATTCTGTCCAGCTCCCGTATCTAGAACATATATCTGGGAAAGACTGTTGAATACTTCTTGCTCTTGCCCCTGCTGATTTCCAAAGATCATAATAACGGGAATTGTCAGTTCATTTTGTTTCATTGAACTTCAGGTGACGTTCAAGCTTTCAGTCTTCATACAACTTAAAAACTCAGCAAATTTTGATGTATTTCTTAAATCTCTATTAGTTACAACAGTGCAACAGGTATACTATTATCCCTCTTTCCAGTACTTTCCTTCCTTTACTGATCGGGATATCATTTTTTTTCCCCAGCCTATCTACCCCTATTGACAACAAAAGACATCCTTATACCCAACCATGCGAATGGAACAGCTATATGTCAGTCACGTCCTCAAGACTGACATCACAGGTATTATAAATAAGTATCCTAATATTAGGTCACTTTAATCAATTGTTCTATACACCTGGGTGTTTTCCTTCAAAGAATGGGGAAAAGCAGTTCAAATTACATTATATAAGGCACGTCTATATATGATTTCAGGAATTATCAGATCCTTGCATGTCACTTTAACCTAATGATTTTAAACATTTCATGTCTTGCCACCATTACATGCTCCCAGGTCTGACTTTTTTCCTACTAATTCCACAGCCGAACACCAATCTTTATTATTAGGGTACTCTTTCTAACAGAGAAATATGTCTCTTCTTCATATTATTGGTCCATCATCTATTTATAATTTGCCAATGGCACGATAAAATAAGGACTACTATAAGCCTATAAGTTCTATGTACATATAAACATTTTTTCTTTCTCTCTGTTTCACTCAAATCAAAATTAGTGATTTCTACCACACTAGCAGGACTTTTCTAGATCATTATATAATTATATATTTTTCCTTTATTAGATATCATGACTACATGATGTATGTACATCTAGAATGTATCACAAACATGACTAGGATGTTCGGCTGCTAAGATTATACTATCAGTGGACTTCATTATTGGGAATGGCCCTGATGAAGGTGATCTCTATCACCTTTCACCTAGGAACACCGAAACGCGCGTAGGCCTTTTGTCCTCTCTGTACCTATCTGACAGAGCAACTTCATCACCATCCTTCCCCTAGTATAAATTGTTTTTATATTATATTATAACTATTTTTGTATTTGTTTGAGCAGTTTCCTATGTTTATCAAGTTATCATTATTCATTCATTCTTTCCAGAAAATGTATTTATGTTATCATGTAAATTCTAGTCTTTTATGTTAATTTTCTCACTAGTGTATCTTTCCTTCCTTTTTGTCTCATTCAGTATGAGTGTGGTATGTCTGAGATAGGTAATTAATTTTTCTTTGATGTATTTCCCCATTTGTCCTTCAAGTATTTTAACCTTTTGTAAAAACATGTAATAAAAGTATATATTTTTGTGACAGAACACCTGCATCTATTTTTTCTTATCTATGTTCAGACGTCCTGTTCTATTATGTATTATTGTTAGTCCGTAATATATCATGTTGTAATTATCTGAATACATTGTGATTTATTCCTGAAGATTATTATATCTTCAGGTTTCATTGCTGTAGCTCATTTAGTAGTTCTCTCTACATTAGTTATTTCCCTGGTTGAGCTATGCTCATCTCTTCAAGGAACCCCCCTACTTGGTCATTCTCCTCTGACCCTAGAAACATGCCAGGTGGTTGCAGACTGCATTGTGTGAGGGCAGGCACAACCCATTCAGGTTTAACTGACCACTCCGCCCTCTACTCCAGCTCAGATGGCTCATCAGGATATGCAGGCTATACCTCAGCTCCCATTGTGTCACTGTCTAGAGGAGGTTCACAAATATCCCAACAGTCAGTCTAAACCAGACAGGGAATCGACAAACAGGCAGAATTCCAGAAGAGGTAAAACAAGAAAATGCCTACTTTCTAAAAGTGGCATTTTCAAACTAACAAATTAAAAACCAACTTCACTAACAGATGTATTTTTAAATTGTGAATTCCGAGACCCCAATCTCAATATCTGCTCTCAAAGGTAATTTGCACTTTAAGAATATTTAAAGGCAGCCCCTGTATTAACCTATGACAGTGATAGACCTTTCAACAGTGAAAAACACATTTGGCAGTATGTCACTGTTAGGACATGTAGAACACATCAGTACATGTCCCACCTTTAACATACACTGCACCCTGCCCATGGGGCTACCTAGGGCCTACCTTAGGGATGCCTTACATGTGTAAAAAGGGAAGGTTTAGGCCTGGTAAGTGGGTACATTTGCCAAGTCGGAATGGCAGTTTAAAACTGCACACACAGACATTGCAGTGGCAGGTCTGAGCCATGTTTACAGGGCTGCTAATGTGGGTGGCACAACCACTGCTGCAGGCCAACTAGTAGTACTTGATTTACAGGCCCTAGGCACCTCTAGTGCAGTTTACTAGGAATTTATTAGTAAAACAATTATGCCAATCAGGAAAAGACAACTACACATACCACTTACAAAGGAGCACTTGCACTTTAGCACTGGTCAGCAGTGGTAAAGTTCCCAGAGTACCAAAAACAGCAAAAACAGAGTCCAGCACACAGTCAAAACATGTGATACAGAGGCAAAAAAAGACAGGAGAGACCGCACCAAGGATGTCTGGTCTAACATATGCCTCCCCCGCTGAAAGTGGGGAGACCTACCCATCCTTAGGAGAGTTCTCATCCCCTGCTTCTTATTTGACAGCTTGCTGTCTCAAACCCTCTATTGTGGGACAGGTCTGCTGTGCTACACTCGACTTCTCCCTGACAGGCACCCAAAAGCTCAGCTGTGTCAGCCTGGAGCTCCTCTGGTGTAGGTTCTGCACAGGGAGTAGACTCCTCCTTATCAAAAGAGGAATCCTCAGTAGACAGAGCTATTGTGGATAAGGGTTTACCCTTTCTACCCCTAGTTTTTGGGATCACTTGGTCCATTGTTCCAGGATCCAAGTTTCCCTGTCCTCTTTACTTCTTAGCCTGAGACCTCGTCAAAGCAAAGATGGGCTCAGGAATGCCCAGCATTGCCACATGAACCTCCAATTCCACTTCAGCCCAAGATGAAGTCCCCAAATCACTGCCCAGTAGACACTCTACAGGTGAATCAGTGGCTAGCACAACTTTCTTTGGACCAGTACTCCCCCACCCCCACTTGAGATTCACAACAGCCATGGGGTGGTTAACAGTGTTATTGTGGGCATCAGTCACTTGGTACTGATGACCAAGTAGGTGTTGCTCAGGGGCTACCAGTTTTCCATCACCATTGTGACAATGACACCTGTGTACCTGTAGGCCTCAAACTGAGCACCAATTAGTAGGGGTTGTTGCTCACACTTATCCATTTTAAGGGGCAAGCAACAAGGGTGGCAAGGTCAGTGCTACTATCTGAGACTAAAAGAGCCTCAGTGGTTTCCGTAACTAAACCAACCCCCACTACATTACCCAAAGTGAGCCCTGCTACACCCTTGGAATAGTTATTTGTAGTGTTTTTCCCACCACCACTGCTATTACTAGGGGCTCTAGTGGAAGCAGTTGGGGATGTGGTGGTGAGAGCTTTGGTGTTTTTCTTGGGACAAGTGGGATCCCTTTCCCAATGGCCTTTGTTTTTACACATGTAACACCAAGGCATTTTATTCTATTGGTTGGAAGAGGATTTAGACCCACCCCCAGAGGATTTTTATGGGCCTGATAAAGACTTTTGCTTTTTATCTTTGTCCCCACGTTTGTCATGTGACTTACCATCCTTGTTCTTGTCCTTGTCACCCCCTGTATGAGCTTTTCTGACCACCCTTGTTCTGACCCACTTGTCTGCCTTCTTTCCCAATTCTTTGGGAGAGGTCAGATCCGAGTTTACCAAATACCGGTGCAACAAATCAGACACACAATTATTTAGAATATGCTCTCTCAGAATCAGATTATAAAGACCCTCATAGTCAGACACTTTGCTGCCATGTAACCAACCTTCCAAAGCCTTCACAGAACAGTTCATAAAGTCTATCCAATCTTGTGAAGACTCTTTTCCGATCTCTCTGAACTGTGCTCTATATTGTTCAGTGGTTAAGCCAAAACCATCCAAGAGTGCTGTCTTTGAAATATTGTAATTATCTGAATCTTTGTACCTGACAGTGAGATGTCTATCCCTCCCATTACCAAAAAAGGACAACCTCAGAATAGCAGCCCACTGCATCTGAGGGACCCTGTGAACTTTGCAGGCCCTTTTAAGTGCAGCAAATCGCTTGTAGATGTCATCCCCGTCCTTGTAAGGGGGAACAATTTTGAGCAGATTTCTGGAATCAAAGGTATTCTCCCTAACACTATAATTCCTGAAACGTCTACTGCTGTCACCATGGGGAACTAACTCCAACCCCTGCCTGTCTCCCTCCACAGCTAAGACCTCCCTATCTGGGGCTAGCTGTTGCTGCTGCAGTCTTAGCCTGGCCTCCTCCAGTCTCAGTTTACTGACATGAGAGTGGGCAGAGGTACATCTTTCCCTGACATTGGTAACCCTAGTAACCTGACCTCTAGGTGTGAAGGGAGCCCTCCCAGAGTGACTAGTCCTCCCACTGCCAGCTACACTAGATGGTTTGCTAGGGGGGAGATCCTTTGACAAGCCCTCCCTTGAATCTTCAGGCTGATCATCTGATTCTAAACTGTTAGAATCCCCCTACTCCTCCTGGTTACCAGACTGTACCTGGTCATCCTGAAGAAGGAGACTCAAAAGGAAATTCTTCTTAGGGTTCGTCCCTACATTTAAGCTCCTCTCTGAGCAATGCCCCTTGAGTTATGTGAAGGTCATGCCCTCATAGGGAGTACCCATGACTTCAGAGCTAGGCCCAGCAGTAGACATAGTGTAGTGAGTATGAGAGTGAGTAGAAAGAAAATACCTTTTCTACCTAACCCCAAGTCTCTAAGAAAGGAAAGTAAGACACTAGACCCTGTACTAGGTATAAGTATGTATAGCTCTAGGTATAGAGTACACTTCCCTGTGGAAAGCACTAGTGACAGAGTGATGAGGCAATTGCAAGTACTTATCCCACCACTGCACCACCAATGTTGGAGGCTGACCTGGTTTGTAGTGGGTATCAAAGGTAGGTATGCCTTATACCAGGTCCAGTTATCCCTTATTAGTGAAATGTAGGCAGTGTCTAGAAGCCAGACTGTCTAGGGGTAGCTGTAGCTGAGCAGCCAAGGCTTATCTAGGAGACATGCAAAGCTCATTCAATACCACTGTAGTCACAAGTACTTACACACATGAAAGAAAATACTCAGTGTTACAAAAATAAGGGCACTTTATTTTGGTGACACAAATGTTAAAAATACCATAGAGACTATACTCCCTTAGGAGGTAACTAATATACACAGTATATACACTAGAATGCAGTAATAACTGTAAAAACAGTAAGAAAACAGTGAAAATAGTGAACATCGTAATAGATAACAATGGGGATAGGGGGAACACAAACTATATAGTAAAATAATGAAATGCGAAAGTCAGTTTCCCACCTAGGCAAGTGTAGTGTGTAGAGGGGTGCTGGAAGTGTAAGAAAACACCAAAGGTAAGTAATAGAACCCACCCCAAAACCCAGAAAAGCATAATTAAATCACAGTAAGTTTCCTAGAACACACAAGAACATGTGTTAGAAGATTTTGCAAGAACCAGAAGAGACTGCAAGATACCAACAATGGATTCCTGGACCTGAAGACCTGTGGAAGAGGGGGACCAAGTCCAAGAAGCACTTAAGAGTCCAGGGAGAACAGAAGCCCCTGCTAACCCGGATAAAGGTACAAAAGAAGAACCACCGGTGAAGAAGAACAGTCAGTACTGCACTCAAGAAGATGGATGCGGGTTCCTGGTTGGTGCAGATGATGTCCCACGCCGGAAGGATGATTGCAGTCTGGTTGGTGTCTCTGGATTCTGATAACAAGCCTTGGCACACACAAAGCTCACTGTTAGTTGAAAATGCCACTGCTTGGGACCAGGAGGGACCTGGTGGCCTCTGCCCAGGAGGGGGAGACAGAGGGGACTCTCAGCAACTCAGAGAGTCCTCAAAAGACCAGGCAGCATGCATGGAAGTCCCACAGCACAGGCACAAAGAAGGTGCAAATGGAGGCCCACGCAGCAGGACACAAAGAGATCCCACGCGCCGGAGAACTACTCAGGAAGCTGTGTATCACAGGAAGGAGTGCTGGGGGCCAGAGCTGTGCTGTGCACAAAGAACGTAATGGAAGGATGCAAATAAGCCTTTGCAACAGCAAAATACATGGTGCAAAGGGGTACTGTCTTGCGTGGGGAGGTAAGCTCTTACCTCCACCAAAGTTGGACAGCTGGACCTTTGGACTGTCAGGACCACTTCAGTCCATCATGTTGCTGGATCCACGCACTTTGTCAGGAGAGAGGACCCACGCCACTGGTGGTCACTGCAGAGGGTTGTCTGCTGAAGCAGGGAAGTGACTCCTTCACTTCAAAGGAGATTCCTTCATTCTTCTGGTGCAGGCTGAAGACAGGCAGTCCTCGTAGGATGCACAACCTGGAAACAGTTGCAGTTACTGGCAGGAGCTGAAGAAATAATGTTGCAGAAGTCGTCTTTGCTTCTTTGTTGCAGTTTGTAGAGTTCCTGGAGGATCCAGATGCAGTTTCATCGTTAGAAGCTGCTGGAGTCTTGCAATCCGAATTTGAGGAAACACCCAGGAGAGAGACCCTAAATAGCCATGAAAGGGGGATTGGTCAGCTACACCGGTAAGCACCTATCAGGGCAGGGCTCTGACATCACCTGCTGGCACTGGCAACTCAGAGACTCCCAGAGTGCCCCACCACCTTGAAATCAAAGATGGCAAAATCCAGGGACACTCTGGAGGAGCTCTGGGCACCACTTCTGGAGTGGTGATAGACAGGGGAGTGGTCACTCCCCTTTTCTTTGACCAGTTTCGCACCAGAGCAGGGACTGGGGTCCTTGAACTGGTGTAGACTGGATTATTCATGGAGGGCACCATCTGTGCCCTTCAAAGCATTTCCAGAGGCTCTGGGAGGCTACCCCTCCCATGCCTGTAACACATATTTCCGAATATTGACCTATGTCCAGTGTGCACATAAAATGGCATCCCCACACTCACGAATTCCAGGAAAATGGTCCTGGACAACATGACGGCACCTCTGCTAGTGCAGGGGTGCCCTCACACAGAGGTAGTTTGCACCTAGCTTTCAGGGTTGGAAGGCCTGACATATAGGTGACTTATAAGTGGCAGTATTTCACTGTTAGGACATGTCACAACTTTAACATACACCACACCCTGCCCATATGGCTACATAGGGCCTACCTTAGGGATACCCTACATGTACGAAAAGGGAAGGTTTGGGCCTGATAAGTGGGTACACTTACCAAGTCGAATTTGCATTGATAAAACTGCACACATAGACACTGCAGTGGCAGGTCTGATCCATGTTTATAGGGTTACTCATGTGAGTGACAAAATCAGTGCTGCAGGCCCACTAGCAGCATTTGACTTAAAGGCCCTAAGCACCTCTAGTGCACTTTACTAGGGACTTACTAGTAAATCACATATGCCACTCATGGAAAAGCAATTACACATACGATTTCACATGGGGAGCACTTGCACTTTAGCACTGGTCAGCAGTGGCAAAGGGCCCAGAGTAACAAAAACAGCAAAAACATAATCCAGCACACAGCAACAACCTGGAAAGTAGAAGCAAAAGGTGAGGGGAGACCACGCCAAGAATGTCAGGTCTAACAGCTATAGTTATCTGAAGAAACTATAACTTGTGCTTGAAAGTAGCTTTAGGCAAGGAGCTATAGGTTCTTAGCATAACTAAAACTATAATTATAACCATAACTGTTGAAATTCTATGGTTTTATATGGATGAAACGTCAACTTAAATATAATGTCCCTGTAACCTTTGTTTTTTTGGTTAATATACCAAATATATTCACTCAAAAACCAAAGGTTACAGCTACATTATAGTTACGTTCAGATTTTACACACAAAAACCATAGAAATTCAGCAGCTATAGTGTCATTCAAGTAACTATAACTTGTGCCCTAAGGTAACTATGACGTGCGCCCTTGTCCTATGGGCTCTTCCAACAGCAAATAAAATCACCAACAGTGAGATCAGATTCATCACGACTTACAGCAATGGCAATAGAAGAATCTATAACAGCTTACATAAACATTAGGATGTTTTAACCTTGGATCCTGATCTCAAAACCCTGGTACCAGCTAAAACTAAAATAGTGTAAAGAAAGGCACACACACATTACTTAGCCCTAGTGATACTATTAATTACAACCCCAGGAGTACTAAAACAAGCTGGCTTCTTTGACTACCTAAAGGGTCCTTCAAATGTGGGAACTGCATATGTTGTAAACATGTATCTAATGTCAAGATATTTGTAGATGTAACCAGAGAGTATCAATTGTGTATTGCTGCACTCATCTGTTGTAACACTTCCAACAGTATCTATATAATGTTTGTGTTAAACAATACACTGGATCCACCATGTGCAAATTGAAAACTAGATGGAAGGAGCATCTCAGGGCCATTAAGAATTTGGACAAGCACCCAATAGCGATACATCTCAGGTCATCACACTCATTTGTTCAACTAAAGGATAAAGAATTGATTGGTATGAAGGAAGTAAAAAAAACACAGGAGTGGTGGAGAGTTAGAAAAGAAGAAAAAAGCCTGGAAAACTGTTTTATCAACAAATTTAAAATGGCTTAATAAAGTTTTTTTTTCTGAAAAGTAGATGAAAGCCCATATAGAATAGACACAACTTTTTATGATTAGTAATGGGCTAAGTTCGGGGTTCGATACATGCTTGGGCTATTTAGAATGATTTTTCTTTCTGACTTTTAGTGTTAAAGGGGTCATGAATTTAAAAATGCTGCCTAATGTTTCTTGGGTTAGCTTCCAATTCTAATGAAGGCTTTTCTTCCAAAGGACAGATATGAAGCCATATAGAGTAGAAGCACCTTCATGTGACAGTAGCAGCTCAAACCTCAAGCCTAGTTCACGCCATTTTGGCTTTTTTTCCTTCTTATTTCACATTTCTTTTCTGCCAGGTCACCCATTTTTAGCACTCTTTTTTTATTTATGGTATCGTTTCTCACACTTTGTGTTTTGTTTACGATTGATAGTAGTAGTTGGGGCTCATGAATGCCATTTAGAAATTTGCTCGAAAGTCTTTTCTCCTTCTCTATAGGTGGCCATGCTCCCTCTCACACGTGCAATTCATTAACTAAGGTATATATATCAGGTGCTTACCAACAAAGCCTCGTGCCGATTTGAGCTGTGGGTGTTTGCGTCTTTCTTCAGGTAACTTAATAATGTATAATTGTAGATGAAAGGCATTTAAATAGATGTGTTATCAGGTACAACATTTTCTGTTCTATGTCGCTGGTTAATATTGTTTTGGACACTGATTTATTGGACGACTGTACCGTATTTAAGGTAACGTGGTGGTTATTCTCTTTTCCTTTACGAACTTAATTCTAGAGTATATTTAACTTCTTTTAGGTCCGGGAAATGTCGTGTTAATGGGTATTTTAGTCCATTAGTGCCAGCATGACTGTTACGAAGCTCCGAAAGTTCTGTGATTGGCACAGTGGGTTCATTCGGCCTCCCGTACAGCTCGGCCTGTGACGGGCACATATGGAATGTATCTGTTTGATATTTTCTTACGTTTTGTTCTTTAAACATTTCTCCCAGGAAAAGCTTTATCACTTATCTATACTATCTCGCAACACGTTTTCTCCTAGCGCGTTTGCATGCTATATAGTGCAGGAGCTAGTGGGGATCATAACACAGCAATGGCTTTTCTGAATGTCCGTATTGGCTTTTTCGATTGTATGTCTCTCATTGCAACTTTTCACCTCAACAACCTGCGGTGTGGGTTTATAACTTCATTGAAAAAAATCACGAACGAGATAATGGTCATAACCTTTTTACGTCTAATTAGAACTCGGCTTTCTGTTTGTAGGTGCATGTAACTACTTCATGAATCATTTAAACAGTTTGATTATGATACATAGTATTTCACCCCGTTTGTGATGACATTTTCATAGTACAATACTGAAGTAAACATTCATTTTGACAACTTTGTTTCACTTCCCTCGAAGATCCTCCATCTTCGAGAAATTGCGTGTAGGATACTGTTAAACTCCATTAGTGATTTCATTTTATTCACACGGTAGTGCGACCGTGTTGGTTTAACACCAGTGTGGCAACGTTTGAGACTGACCTGGTAGGGGTTCGATGCTGATGGGGATTAGACTGTAAAGTTTGTAATTTTGAACTGTGTTAAATGTGTAATTTACTATGGATTTAACCTTTGGGTTTAAATTTTGAGGGGAAGTATTGTTAGATGAGATGTCTAAGATAGCAAAATATATAAGTAAGAATTTTCTTTCCTCATGAGTGTGCGGCTTCCTGAGATGAGACCTTTGTTTGTTCGAGTGTTCCTATTTTTCAACAATTATATCTTTGTTATAGAGTATTGTTCTAGATACAAGAGTGAAATGGGTACTGTCATAATGTAATTACAATTGAACTACTCAATGTAACCAATCTTGACACCCGCCTGCACGGTACAGGAAGCCCCCCATCTCTAGACTCAGGCAGGGGTTCTTAGGCCAGAGCACTGTACTGAGGGGGCACCCTGCAGCTCACCCCCTCCGGCACTGCAGGGGCCTTTGTTACGACATTGGAACTGCTATTGTATAACCTCTAACTGTCCATTATGTTTGCATTTTGGCATAAGAACAGTTTTAGCTGTGGCTGTTTTTATTCACTATGAAATGTTGAATGCTTTGTATTGAATATTTGTGCAGCCAGTGTTTATATGCGGTTCTAGTTCGTTTTTTTTGTTAAACAGCCCTTAAGAATTGACTCTCTCAAAACACATTTGAAAAAAATTGAAACATGTATGAGATGGAATTCATTTTCAGACCAATAATATAAATATATATTACGCACATACACATTATCATCCTTGTGGGGACTGTGTGGGTACCTTCCTTATGGGTACTAATCTTTCTCAATGGTCTTAAAATGTAGTAATTACAGAAACTCAAGAAAAAAATAAATATGGGACCTTGATTCAAATTTAAAAAAAGCTTCATTATGGCATGTGTAAAGAACCATTCTTATGGGAACTTTAACATGGGTTACTGAGCTTGTGAGGACTTACTCCAAACGTTTCATTTGTGATTGAATACAGTCATGAACAAATTGCTAAATGCTAGGTTTCAGTGCTATGCCTAAATTGCATCAGTTTGTTTCTATAGGAACACACAAATTGAATTTTAATGATAATGCATTTCAGAGGAAACGATAGCATATTGAATGCATGTTTAGTCTATTGCTGAGTGCTCATTCCTTAAGGAACACGGAAGTAAAACATAGTTAATTTAGATGCCAAAGATCCTACAGTGTAGTCAAATAGTAAAGCCAAGGTGAGATTACCTGGTTCTTTTCATTACCTTCACTGCTAGGCATCTTTGTCATGACTGCAATACTAGTTCTCAAATATATGCTGTGTGATATGATAGTAATACTTAAGCTAGTGTGATTATACTGATTCCCTGGTCCCCACAGAGGTGGTGTCAATATATTGATGTCCAGGTCCCCACAGAGGTTATATTGATGCGAAGTTCCATGTAGACATTACACTAATGCTGAAGTCCACACAAATATAGCATTTAACTATACTGAAGTCCCATTAGATAGTGTTGGGTGATATTCATGACCAGGTCTCACAAAGATTGTGTGATTATAGATGCCTGGGGTCCCACATTGGAGACTTGAACATTTATATAATGAGTATCAAAGACATAGGTGCTCATTATCAACATGGCAGTCCAGACCACCATGCCCGTGGTGGTGGAAACACCACCATGGCGGTTTCAACCATCATATTATGAACAAGGGAAGACCACCACAGGTGGTCCTCAGCCACTGCCAGGCTACTGCCAACAGGCATCCGGATAATGGCAGATTTCTCTATCAGACAGGGCAGCGCTGCCCTTGGGATAAAGAACCCTTGTTCCTTCAGCCTTTCCCTGGCGGTTTCCTTACCAGGGAAATGCTGGCAGAAGGGGTGCTCCAGGGCCCCCCATGCACAGCCCCATCACATGGGTCACTGCCTGATTTACAGGCAGTGATATGCGCGACGGGTGCTGCTGCACCCGCCACACTGCAGCATTGATGATGGCTCCATGGGGAGCAGTCGGCAATGTCCTGATCCAGCATTCCACTGGGCGGGCTGACAAACATTGTTTCCACCCACCTGCCAAGAGGAATGTTTATTATAGATCCGGCAGGGTCTTCTACAGGCTGGCGGTCTGTTTAGACCGCCAGCATGAACATGGTGGGGAATCCTGCCATGTTCATAATGACCCCCCATTGTATGATTAAAGTCACATTCGTCTCTCCAGTTAGTGTGAATTGTGAATATATGGGTATCAAGGTCCTCATAGAAATGGTGCATGATGAGTTACCTAGGTACCCAACAAGATGGTTAATCTTTATAGTCATATTCAAGTCCCCATTGAGAGAGTGCGTGATAAGTGATCAAGACCCCACAGTGATAGCTTGTAATTGTTATATTGGTGCCTGGTCCCCACATAATGTCATTACTTGGAAGCCCAGGCCCCAAAGATAGTGTGATTGTGTTACCCAGGTCCACAGAGTATGTTTTTATAGTCATGCTCAAGTCTTCAGAGTGGATTGCAGGGATGCCTCATACTCAGAGCTAGTAATTATAGACCTGTAGAGAAACTGACTGCCAAAATCAAGTCCATGTAGGGATAATAGTTAGACATATGGACGTCCTTGTAAAAGGAGTGCATGATGAGTCATGCTCAAGTTCCTACAAAGATAGTGTGGTTAAATTGTTGCCCAGATCCCACAGTGTGAGAATAGACATGCCCAGGTCCCCAGAGAATGTGATTATTGTAATGTTCCAAATAGCTACTTTGTGAATATAGGGGCATTGAGGTCCTCAAAGAAATGGTGTAGGATTAGTGTTAACTGAGTTACCCAATGAGAGAGAGCATCTTTATAGTGATGTTGAAGTCCCTCTAGCAATAGTGCGTGATTTAAGTGATCAAGCCCCCACGGTGATAGTGTTTGATCATATTGATGCCCAGATTCCCACAGACAGTGATTATAGGGGTTGCCCAGGTACCACAGTGTGATTATAGTAATGCCAGGTCCCCACAGGGATAGTTTGTGATTAATGGGATGCCAAAGTCCCTGAAGGTATAGTGTTTTTGTTACCCAGGTCTCACAGATAGTGTGCTTGTATAGTCATGTTCAAGTTCCCATAGTGAGTCCTATTCAAGCCTCAACAGCAAGTCTGCAATGATAGATATATTGAAGACCCAGATAGTATTAGTTTGGTGTCTTTGTAAACTGTTTTCACTTGACGGATCTGTGTTTGACACATGTTCGAATCCTGGTGCTTTACTCAGCCTTTCATCCTTCCAAGGTTGATAAAATGTGTTCAACTGTTGGGTAACAATAAACCTCTATTCTGTACCAAGATATCCTCAGGCATGAATGTGCACTTTATACATACACATGAGAATGCAGTGTGACCCTACAAAGCAGCTAGACTTGAATTATCTTACTCATATAATCCCATATAAAATGCAGCATTAACTGACGTAAACTGTGTTCATGCAGAAAGGTCCACACTTCATTTAATATGAGTTCTCATTTTCTTTTCTAGCCCTACCTTATGAACTAGTCTCCATAAGAAAATATAGCTTTGTTTAGGATTACAACAAACTTCGCATGCTGTTTGAGTCTATTAGTAGAGAAATTGGAAAAATATTTTCCTTTGAAGTTTGTCCTTTTTAAAAGGCAGCAATGTGTATAAGTATTGTTTGCTGACCCCACAAGTTTAGAACACTTTTCGATCAAGAGGAACCTCTGCCAAGGAGAAGAGGTGTGAGGAGGAATACTTTACCTTTGCTGTGTGTGCTTTGTTGGGTTGGCCTGCAGTTACGGTTTCTGCCTCAGAGGACAGACTGGACTTTGCTATGTATCCTGATGGTGAAGTTTTTCCAAGGGCTTGGGCTGAGCTTGTCTTCTGATACAAAATCTCAGGGACATCAAATACCTTATCTGCCAGCACCTTGGGCCCTGGGAAGGAGAAGCTGGGAAAACCTGACTGAATACATGCACTGGAACCAAATGGCAGAAAGTGATGCAGCACCCACCTTGTGGCTCTAAAATATGTGCAGCACCTGCTTTGTGGCTTCAGAAATCAGCACATCACTAGCTCAGTGTAACTTCATCATTGAGGTGTCTGGATTTTCCACACATCCTCCCTGGGTGTCAAAATGTTAACATCACTGCAAAGACCTAAGGCTGCCTGCCTGGAAATCAATTCATCCCTTCCCTGTGAGGAAAAAATTGATGCATCGCTTACCTGGTCGAGAATCGACTCACGGTTTCACTTGTGAATAAGGAATTTACACATCACTTGCTTTTCTGATAGACCTCTGTATTTGTTTTAATGCATACCAGGTACTTTGTGCTAAAGCAACACATCCATTGATTCTCATTGATTAAGATTTACTTTAAAATCTGGTATCTTAATTGTATAAATTGGATTTTTCTCATTTTGGTCTTCTATATTTTAGATAAATATTAGTTTTCTAAACTGGTGTGGAATACTTTTTTGGCTTTCATGGTGTTACTGTATGTGTAAATACTTTACACATTGCTTCAGAGATGAGCCTGCTTGGGCCAAGATACCAAGGGGGTGAGCCGGGATTATTTGAGCTGTGTATTCTCCTTCCCCAGGCTAGAGTGAGGATCCCTACTTGGACAGGTGTAAACTGACTGCCAACTAGAGGCCCCATTTCTAAGATCTAAATCAGTGTAGGTTTGGGATAGGTTTTAAAACCTGTCTTCTAGTCTCATTCCTGTTGAGCATAGTTGTGGAAAACGGCAAGCCTCTAATTCTTCCCACACAATCAATGGAGGTCCTTTCACATGTTTCAACTGATGCTGATCAATAGCATCTCCCATCCCACAACCATCTCCCCCATTTAGACAGTTGTGGAAAACAGAGCCTCTGAACTTTTATCCCACACCCTCACTGGAGTAACCCTTGCATGTTTCATCTGATGCAGATAGTCTCCCAGTCATCCACAGTTGTGGATAATAGCGAGCCTCCAAACTTTCATCCCACACCCTCATTGGATGTTGTCTCCCCATCTGACATAGTTGTGGAAGATAGTGCACCTCTGAAGCCGTATCCTACACTCAGTGGAGTTACTTTAACATGTTTGTTCTGATGCAGATACTATCTCCCCGTCATGGAAGATAGCGAACCTCAACCTTTATCCCACACACTTTGGAGTTACTATTAAATGTTTAATCCGATGCAGATATATCCTCCATATCACCCCCTCGCCAGATCACATTCCAGTTAGACCTGCTTGCAAGTTAGTTCAGAAAGTGTTTTCCCCACACTCACTCATTGAACCACCCTCTCCCCACGGTTGAAAAAGTTAGTTCATGAAGTGTTTTCCCTTAGGATGCACTCAACCACTCGCACTCATTGATCTCCCCATCTCCCCACAAACAGTGTCTCACATACTCGTCTCCCCACACAGTCTCACACACTCGACTCCCCATGTTCCTGAAGTCATCCCACTGATAGTGTCTCACACGTCAATTCCCGATCTCTGTATTGGGAAGCACAAAATAAGGCCTGCACCATGCATCGGGAGTGGGCCCCAAAACCTGTTTGGGAGGCAAATCCATACGCCACTGGGAAAAATAAGTACCTAAATTCCATATTTCATGCACTCTGAACAGCTGAGAGCAGGTAATATGGGGCATATAAATGCATCTGATGGGCCCCCATGTACTCAGCAGAAGTCGTGGTGATCTGTTGTGTTGCAACTCCTGCTGAGTAAATCATTTACCTACACAAAAATGGATGCAGTTGGACCCTACCTGCATCATGCAGTGCTTTAATTCTCACTAGGCACACATTTGGCGGGGGCAAGTTGTGCACTAAGGGCCACAAGGAGTGTATTGATGCAATTGGTGCTGTGCCACTGGTGTTCTATCAGCCCCTTTGTGTCATTGGCCAAAGCCATGTAAGGAAGCTTGACCATGCACTCAGTCCAGACTCTAGCACTTTCCTTTTCCTGCACATTGTGTATCACATGCACCCTAAACTGTCTATTACCACACACGTGCTGAGTTAGTTCCACAGGCCTGTCGCTTCTTACTAACAGTATGGGGCTGCCCTGCATCTGCTCAATCACTGGCACACTACTCAGTAAACTGCACCAACAAATGCATCGTTGGACACATTGCAAGTGTCTGTGGCATATGTCTATGCCCATGTTCTTATCCCTCCCTGGACAAATAGTTATACCCTGCCAACAATGGCTGGCCACACACTATTGGCAATACATCCATGATTTGAAGCAATGTGCAGGTAGGTACAACTATTTTCACATGAGTAAACTTCAATAGGATTATTGATTGTGTGTGCCTTGTGATGGCACACACATTACTTACTTCACACAAGGATGTCTCACAGCATTCCTCAACATGTTAGAATACACGCATAACCCCTGGGCCGTTGTTTGTAAGTTTGCTGTGTCAATGAGGTAGATGTCTACAACATCTGGGGCAGGATCAAATACTATAGGTGTCACAATGGGATAGCCACTGTTAGAAATGTGGTTTCTGGTTGACTATGGTATGCATCTAAGCCAGACAGAACCCACCCAGTCTAGTCTGGGCAAGGGAGTTACACACCCAAGATAACCCCTGTTCACCCCCTTGGAAGCTTGGCATAAGTAGTCAGGCCTATCCCAGAGGCAATGTGTAAAGCGCTTGCACAACACATGACACTATCCCCACCACAAAGGAAACACAAAACCCAGTTATATAAAAATAAACTATTGTACGCAACATCATTAGAACAAACTCATGTCAGTAATACCCTGCAACCCAAGCAGTTGTCAGAACATTACACAGTATTACTCTGCAAAAATCAGCAGTAATCACATAAACTATAGGTCACTGGTAATCATGCAACATACACATTAGTCAGGTAAAATTTGCCAAAATGCAGATATCAAGTTAAAAGCACAAATTACCAGAAATGCAGAAGGTGAAAAACCCATTACTAAAAATGCACTTGCCCTAGTAAACATACAAGTGCCATTGACAGGAACATCAGAAAATACATGGCAAGTCATGAAAACATATCACCATAAATGTATGGGTCATAGTAATATACATTATCAGTAATGTTCATGTCCTAGTAGATACCTGGCAACAGAATGCCAGGACATCATTATGGATGTGTTCTCACCTCCACTGTACCCAAAAGGCAGTAAATCCCAGCCCTCCCCCCCAAGACATCCTGAAGGAGCTCACATGCTCCTCTGGTCAGGGATCCAATAAATGTGGTGGTGCAGGGTAACTTTGGGCAGGCCAGGGACCTACATTGAGGGTCACCACCTGACCTGCTATATGCCCATAAAAGGATGATGTGTGCATTTCATAGGCACGCCCTACCCCACACACTTGTGGAGGCCACACGTCTCCCACGATGGGGGGCATTCCCCCTTCATGGGGCCCTTGGGGACCCTGGTCTTCTCCTCTGCAGGGGCCTTGCCTTGGAGGGTGCAGTGGGTGGTGGAGGGGGCTGGGGGTGTGGCCCGAGCAAGGCTACTGTCTGCAGCCACCCACGTCATCGATGCAGCTCCAGAGGAATAAACACCTCTCCCACTGAGCTGCGGTCCTCCTGGTGACTGCAGCTGGGGCTTCACTGGCCCTCCCTTGTCCTCAGGCTGGCCCACTCTTCGTTCCTCTGTTATCTGCCCTCTCACTAGAAGCTGGCATACTCTTTCTCTGCGACTCAGACATGGCAGCACCAAGCTCAGGAATGGATGCCTGCTTGTGCCCTGGGGGCACTCCTCGGTACACCGTACCTGGGGGACCCCACCATGAGTGCACCGATTCCTGCCTTTGTCTTTCCCATGCTCTGGGGGCACATCAAAGAGTGGGTTTCGGAGTGAGCTGTGAGAATTCGGGCTGCAGTTGTGATTTCTTCACTCAGGGACCCAGTGCTCCTCGTGTGCTGCAACTTCAACAAAAAAAATGCCAGGTGCGGGGGCATCCAGGGGCACACCACACCAACAACCTTTGCATGGGGGTACACTGCCATGCCAAGGCTGCTGGAAATGCTGAAGCAGACCAGGAGGGTAGGGTAAAACAGAAAACTGGTCTGGTCACAGGACAGCTGGTATTGTCAGAATTTAAACTCTAGGACAATGCCCAGTCTAATGCCATTGGCTCAAGTGGCATTCCCCATGGACAACAGTTGCCACAATTACCTGTGCTGTTTGCGCTGGTCAATTAGGAAATGGCTGTTAGGTGCCCATGAAACAAACACTCTAAATGAGGGTTCAGTATGACTACGTGATCAATCCATATCCAAGTGTCAACTGGCCATATCCATAGACTCAATAACCATCAGGCACTGTCGCATACCTAATGAAGCAGTAATATCCTACCCATGCTGGCCATCCTTGGGTTTACCCCTGTGCCTGTCACAATAGCTGCAATACCACCATGCAACATCTCCGTTATTATAGTGCAAAGACAACTGCATTGAGGGGGAGGATGTGTAGGAAGGCGAAAACACCTGCACAGTCAAAAGAGGAAACGGAACTCTGCCAGGTCCATCAGTGCAATGCAATGTAGCACACATACGCAAACATCAACATGAGAAACTACCAATGGTAACACATGCATTCTCATGGAAATGCCATGCATGGTGTGGTGCAAAGTCTCAGCACTGCATAGTTGTATGTGAAACATGAGACAGACATGGCCATATTGTCATGTGTGGTGCGGTGGCATCAGCAAACCATCTTTGATTGCAAGGCCTCACCATGCAAATGGAAGCAGAGGGAGGGTTGATGAGGACAAGGTCGCAATCCACAATTTGGACAGAACTCACACCTAGAAGATGTGACTCAGACAATAGCCCAAACTGCCCTTCACTACATGTGACATGCAGGTGGGGCATAGGGCTGAGACTGCAAACATTAATGACTGGATCAATGCATGGGAACCAAGATGACAATGTACCACCAATAGGAAGTCAGTGATGTCACATTACAACTGGTACAAGACACACACTAATTGTACATTCTCATTGTAGAGGGTGATGGCTCTCCTGAGGCTCTGCCTGTCCTGGACTACCCTGATGACCTGGATGACCAGCTGTTAGAAATGGGGTCTTTTGTTGGCAGTCAGGTTACCACCTGTCCAAGCAAGGACCCTTAATCTAGTCGGGGTAGAAGAGAATCACCCTCTGCTAATCCCTGCTTGGCATGAGCAGTAGGCTTAACTTCATAGTGCTAGGTGTAAAGTATTTGTACCAACACACAGTAACTTAATGAAATCACTACAAAACGACAGCACAGATTTAGAAAAATAGAAAATATTTATCTAAACAAGACAAAATGACAAATCCACAATACACAAGTCATCAATAAAAATGCAAAAAGTCTTCATGTAATTCTAAACACAACACTAACTGTTTGCATAAAAATGTACCTTGGAGCAACAAAAATAATCCAGCACAGGGGAGTGGGCATCAAAAAGGGCTTGCGATGTGTCAATCTGTCTCACAAGTGAGACCTTGCATAGTTTCTCCTTCAGTCAGGTCAGATTGTGTTTTCTTCTCTCTGCAGGAGCAATGCGTTGATCATGTCAACACTAGAGTCCAGGCAGGCTTTGTGGTGGTTTTACATGCCCAGCAGTGTGTGCGTCAAATCCAGCTGCACGATCCAAAAACCACACAGCGTGGGTTGTGATCTCACCAGCCTCTCAGTGCTTAGTTTCTCCAACCACAGGCATAGATCTTCTGGTCGTGTTGCAGGCAAGTGTTGCAGTGTTTTTTTTTTTTTTTTGGCTTTTTTTTTTCCTCCAGCCGCAGATCAGTCACGTTTATCTTTTCTCTGCACGGTGGTTGGTGCATGTATTTCTCACTCTTGGGCTGCCAGCTTCTCCTTTCAGGGTCCCAGAAACTGGATGGGCACCATTTGGCAGAGTAGGAGTCTCAGCAGATGCTCCAGGTGCTGGCAGAGAGAAGTCTTTGCTGTCCCTGAGACTTCAAACAGGAGGCAAGCTCTAAATCAAGCCCTTGGAGATTTCTTCTCAAGATGGAAGGCACCCAAAGCCCAGTCTTTGTCCTCTTACTCTGGAAGAAGCAGCAACTGCAGGATAGCTCCACAAAGCAGTCACAGGCAGGGCATATCTTCTTCCTCAGCTCTTCTCCAGGCAGAAGTTCCTCTTGGTTTCCAGAAGGGTTTCTAAAGTCTGGTTTTGGGTGCCCTTCTTATACCCAATTTCTCCTTTGAAGTAGGCCTACTTCAATGTAAAGTCGCTTTTTTAATGTGAAATCCTGCCTTGGCCAGACACTGACCAGTGGGTTTGAGACTGCATCCTGTGAGGACAGGCATAGCCCTTTCAGGTGTTAGGGACCACTCCTCCCCTCCCTCCTAGCCCAGATTGCTCATCAGGAAAGGAAGAATACACCCCAGCTCCCTTTGTGCCACTGTCTAGTGTGAGGTGCAACCAGCCCAACTGTCAACCTGACCCAGGCAGGGAATCCACAAACAGGAAGAGTCACAAATGGTTTAAGCAAGAAAATGCTCACTTTCTAAAAGCGGCATTTGCAAACACAATCTTAAAATCAACTTTACTAAAAGATATATATTTTTAAATTGTGAGCTCAGACCCCAAACTCCCAATATCTATCTACTCCTAACGGGAATCTACAGTTTAATCTGATTTAAAGGTAGCCCCCATGTTAACCTATGAGAGTGACAGGCCTTGCAACAGTGAAACAAATTTAGCAATATTTGTTAGGACATATAAAACACATTACTATATGTCCTACCTTAAACATACACTACACCCTGCCCTTGGGCTACCTAGGGCCTACCTTAGGGGTGTCTTACATGTAAAAAGGGAAGGTTTAGGCCTGGCAAGTGGATACACTTGCCAAGTCGAATCTACAGTTTAAAAGTGCACACTGCAGTGGCAGGCCTGAGACAAGGTTACAGAGTTACTTATGTGGGTGGCACAACCAGTGCTGCAGGCCCACTAGTAGCATTTGATTTACAGGCCCTGTCACCTCTAGTACACTTTACTAGGGACTTACTAGTACATTCAATATGCCAATCGTGGATAAGCCAATTACGTACCTATTTTTGTATAGGAGCACTTGCACTTTAGCAAAGGTTAGCAGTGGTAGAGTGCCCAGAGTAACAAACAGCAAAATCAGAGTCCAGCATACAACAACCTGGAAAACGGAGGCAAAAAGTTAAGCAAGACCATGCCAAGGATGAAAAGTCTAACATCAGCTGTCAACCATCAACCAGGAAACCCTCCAAAATGTCCTGGGAACCCTCCAGAAACCATCTCCAGTCGCAAGGAGAAACCTTCATATTGAAGCCATCCCAGAGGACCCAGCCACCACCCCAATAGTACAACCTGCCAGCTCAAACAGCTGGGGACTCTGACACAGGGGCCACATTTGAGAGAACAGTAGAGGGAGTCCAGTGGGAGCTATCCAAGTAGGTGTGGGTGGGGATGCAAACTATGGCTGCCAGCCTTGAGGGTATGCGTATGTGCATGGTAACAGCAACTGAACAGGCAGCAGCTAAACAAGGCACACAATCCCCACTGCATGGAGTCCAAAGGTGTGAGACCTAACCACTGCCTTGAGGGCATTGCTACAACACATGCCCTACCAATCTTGCTGCATGCATGACCACAAGCAGGACTCATGCCTCTAACTTGTCTCCCTCAGGGCAGACAGCTGCCTACCACAGGGATGTTGCTGCCATGCTCAATCAACAGCTCCTCCTTGCTGCAGTGATGCCATAAGTAGTTCCACAGATGGTAGCTACCAGGAATTTGGTGTTCACTGCTCCAGCCACTGAAGTGTGGCCCCCTCAAACCCACCACCCTCAAGGCCAGAGGAGACAACACACAAGTCAGGATGAAGATGTGGAACAGATCATCTTCACCTGTAGGAGTACCCAGAAGCACCAGCCCAAGCCACATTGGCAGTGATTTCCCTTTGTCCTGTGCTTGACAACATGCCAGTGTTGCTACAGTTGGTGACATGCACTCTTAACCGACAATGTTAACCTTTCCATTATAGACTGCCATTGTCTCTCACTACTCCATTGGCAATTCATGTTCCCCTGCACTGAATGACACTTCACCTCAACATGCCCAATGAGATGTTCCTCAACCTTGCACTTGTGTTTTGTCACAATAGAATGGTTTACACTAATCAGTCAGTATAAGAGGGCATAAATAATGTGGGCAGGTATCTACGCACAAGGTATCTACATGATGAATGTCAACGCTGGCCACATCTCCTACAAGCAAGTCACTGTATGACACTTGTTTTAAAAACCTACATGCCTCACCCACTACATACCAATATCAGAACAAGTGGTCAAATAGTAGGAAAAGATCTCGCCATATAATTCATACAATGACTCATTGGCAATGCAATTTAATTGCTCTTAATCCAATCCTATTTGTCACTCCCAACAGTTAGGACAATCGTATAATTTACATCAATGTATGACTAACACATATATCAACATTATACGACACATACAAAATTTGTCATTCAGCATAGATTAATGGTCCAACTTTCCTCTCCTTGTTATGAAAACCATGTGGTGATCATTGATAACTAGACCAAAAACCACACAAGATGGTTGTCTTAATTTGTCAGTCCTGGATCATGTTTGTTTACATCCCTGTTTTGGGGGAAGAAAACAGGACTGTGAAACCAAAAATCCTTAAGGCAAATTAAGTTTGACTTGCAACCTCTATCATATGTCGAAGCGTTTCAGCCCTGTTACATATGGGCCTAAACCCTGTCGTGGGAACCTATGTAAGAGATTACCTTCTGGTGGATAATATAGATGAGGATAAGAAGCAAAGTACACAAATGATTCATCACCTTATATCATGATAAAATAGGGGAAATCAAGAAGGCTTTCTTAAAACTTTGTCTGGCTCCTAAAACTGATGAAAATACAGGAGAATTAATCAACGATTACCCCGCTTTCACTTTTAGGAGGAGTAGATCCCTGAAAGATACTTAGTCATAGTTTCATATTGAATACTGAAAAGGTAAAACCTATTCAAGGTTTATTTATTTGTCGTAAATGTAAAGCTTGTAGACACAGCATAAACTGCAGAAATTTTTCCAGGGGTACAAAAACCCTTTTTAATAAGGAAACATGTATCTTGTTCCTCAGACTATCGTCTATGATTCAAAATGCCCATGCAATAGATTCTACATAGGCAGTACAATACACATGGCGAAAAAGAATTCTGAAACATATGAGAGCAATTAAGAATGAGGATAAATCATACCCAGTGGCAAGACACTTTAAGGAGTATCATGATGATAAAATGTGAACAAATTGCAGTTCATGGTCCTTGATAGGGTCACAATGAGTGTGAGGTGGAAACAGGAAGTTAGATTTAAGAACTTGAATCACGATTAATTATAAGGTGTAACACAATGGAGTCGAGGGAATGAATAAGGATGAAGAACGATCAGTCCATTTGTATTAACCAGTAATATATTCTGTACTTTTTTCCTCTTACTTATACCTTTTGTTGTGCTATCAGATTACCACTGATCCAAAATCTAAACTAGTGTAGTGAAACATTTATTTGAAATCCATTTAATGTAATTTACTTAGAAGAAGGAATATTTAAGAAACTATTTCTAGTGTTGAGAGGCATTGATTATTAAAGGAACACAATAAGAAGCAAAGGAGCTATTATATCTGAGGAATTTAGGACTAAAGAAAAGGTTGAATTATAAGAAGGATGGCCGTTTGCACAGTAAGTAAATGGGATATGTCAATATATGGTAATAGGTTTGTACCATTTGATCGATGGGCTAAAAATAATGGATAAAATTATTTGATACGAATATCATGCCATAGTTTGGACTCTTGCTCTAGGCAAGACTGCTGGTTTAAGGATGACAGTACTTATGTTTGTAGGAGACTATGCCTATCCTACAACAAATCGCAACTGTTGTCCCAACCTTACCGGCTCACTAGTAGCAACTCACCAGAAACAATAGTAAAAGGTGATTTGTGGCAGCCTTTACGCATGGACTCTAGAATAAGACATCTCGGAGTGTCGTGGTTTAACGGAGATTACCCCTTTCTCACAGATATATCATGTCTCCTACAAACACAGGCAATGACAAAAATGCAGTTAAGTTTCAATAGTTTTTATTTAACATAACTGCAATTTGCAATAAGTTGCATGGGCTGCAATGATTAGGATAATGAATAATGCAAGAAACAGTATTGTGATGACGAGTCATTGTTACAAAGACCACCATCTTGCAATGCATAAGAAAGACATACCAGATGTAATATGCCCTAATACCCTAATGTGAGGCCTAACCTACCTAAAGGAGAGCTGGGCGTGTTAATCTGCCAATGCCACGTCCATGAGAGGAGCCCCCAACCCTTACCTTGGAATGAGGTCTCTATCTCAGACTCCGCAGGGACACGAAGACTGGGTCAGCGTCCAGATGACTGCAGCATCAATATCAGCGATGGTGGCGATGCCCTCTGGTCGTAATCCCTCTTGTGTCTAAAGTACGATGTATTTATACAGATCTACAAGGACACCTGACGTAGGTGAGGTCCCAAACAATAGATAACAGACATGCTTGGGACGGCAATTAATCCCTCGCAAGTATAGAGGGAAAATCCCTAAGTGAAACACTGACTGCTTGTTTGTCTTTGTTGCTTGATCTTGAAACCTTAGTGCAGTGACACTGATAATGTAACTCATTAGTTAAAAACAAATGGTAATAAGTATTTTGTTCCATATTTGATTATATTATCAAGTATTTATATGTGGAGTAACATGTTTAAAAATGGCCGCCATGAGTATGTAAGGAGTATAGTCTGTTTGTTTATAGTTGAGATGGAAATGGAAGGAGAGTTCATTTCTGTGAACAAGGGAGCAAGGTCTCCCGAAATGTGTTGGATGGATTGTGTAATTCAATGCCTTTTTCGTTTTTTGCATGATTAAACTTGTGGATTGTTTAAGCAAGTGACTGCAGCGTTTCTTTTTTGTAAAACAATTTGGTATGTGGATTTAGGGTTCGCGACCCCACCCGTAGTCTGCCGTGTAGGGCGCAGACTAAAATCGATTTTGAACATTTGTGTGTATAGATGAACATACAAGCTCAAACATTAACCCCACCCACAAACTAACCTGTAATATGAAAAACCACCCCTCAAACCTACTTATCCCTTCAGTAAACCACTACAAAACTTGAGGAGGGAGGGGACTGAACTATGGGTGAGGGGGCAAGAGTTCAGAGGTTGGCCCTCCTGAGACTTCCTGATGGTTTTCAGTCTTTGTATTCTGGTCAACATCCTTCTGTATGCTGTCCAGCTTTTTGAGGACTTTTTTCAGGTCCCTCTGGAGCTCCCTTATTGCTGACCCATCCATTGCAGCATATGTGGTGGGCTGTGGTGCTGGTGTTGATGGTGCAGCAGGTGAGGCAGATGTGATGGTGGTGGCTGTGGTCCCTTGTGTAGGTGTGGTGCTGGCTATACTGTGGCCAATGCAGGTCACCCTTAGCTGAATGTCCGCCATTCCCCTGTGGCTCACTCTTTGATAGCACAACACTAGCTTGTGGTACCCAGACTCAACATTCAATATGTAGCGATATCTCACTGCCTGCTTTTGGAACGCCCTCAGTTCCGCGACATCAATGTTATCAGCTGTAATAAGACAGGCAACCATCAGTGTCGGTGTGCATGTACAGATGATAATCTAACACTCTGCCTCAAACTGCACATGCAGTCCGAATCACAGTCCAGACAATACAATGTCCCTGATTAATGTAATAGCAACGATGACTACTCATGTCATTTACAGCAAAGCACAGCAAGAGTTGGACCAAATAAAGTGATTGGTGCATTGCATTGACACATTTCACCAAGTCAAAGGCAGCAACTGCTTCACATAAGCCAGGCCCACTAATCTTTATCATCGGAGTCAACTTCAAAGCACACAAGACCAGTGACTAGGAGATGTAATTGGCAGTATGGTAGGCAGCTGGTAATCCTAAGGGGTCAGTGTTTGAGACACATGCACGCTTGAATGAGAACTGTCATCTACACAAAGACCATAACCTCTACCTACATAGATGTTGTTCCCCTACCCCTGTGCCTCAGGGTTGATGGCATGCAATAAATCACACCTGTTGAGGACAACCACAAAGGCATGTCCACTTACACATGGATTTAGTGAGTGGAACATGTGAGGAGGGCTGCCACCTAGGAATAAAGTCTCCATAGGTAATTCACATCTACCTTCATGTGTCCAGTTGTGGACACCCATCAACACCTGATCTGCCAACACAATTCCCGAAACACTACATTGATGCCAGCACACGTCTGGCCTTGACCTGCATGCACGCCTATTGCATACCACGTGTCACGTAAATGGAGTGTAACTTATGGGGCTACATGCTGGGGGGCAGTTACCCATACAGTCCTACATGTACATTACAATACAGGGATGCACAAATGTGTGGATAACTGATGCCTCACTGTATTATGAGAATGACGGTATGACCCAGTGCCAATATACTGCCACTGGTGTACTTTAAAGTCACATGTGGTTATTATTCTTGTGCACATGCTGCTCCCTATTGCGCAGCTCAAGACTCCCAAGATATGACTATCTGGTTGTGAATGGGTAACCCTTGCACTGAACACTGTCACCATCCAGCCTAATAAGATGAGATCACATGCCAGCTCATCATATCTTGCAATGAGTGCAACACGAGTCACTCACACAACAGCTGCAATCACTACACAGGATAGACATTACTCACTGGATACGTCTGGGCCCTGAAATCTGCCCACTTCCCCGATGGTATTGGGGCAGGTCCACCTGTAAAACATGGATGGAAATATATGATCAATGTCATATCACTGAACATACATGTGGACAACATATCAGTGCAATATTTTACATGAGTGAGGTGGTGATCATACATGACAACAGTACAACAGACCTACCACTACAAACTCACATAGACACTGACCCTCTGAGTGACAGCCACACATCTGCACTGGACCTAACATTCATGTGGTGCTAAACCCTACTACAACCATATATGGCTAAACCATTTCAGAAGGTACTCCATGGCATGATTTGTATTTGAACGTTTCAATGGCACTTCCCTGGTGCACTGCAATATAAGTGACTTGGGTATTGTGGCTTATGCATCAAGGGACACTGAGTTACTATGCGATGGACATGTGGCTCAATTTTCAGTCCGCAATTATGCGTTCAGTGGTCCATGACAGATGTCAGTTGTATGTAGGTAACAAATGCCCATTGGCAGTGTCTCCTAAGCCATGTATGCCCCCTTTGCCAACATAATGTCAGGGATCATGTGTATGACAATGTAGCGCTAAACATGGATTGCCCACTTAGCTGTCTGGATCCAGTGAAAGGTGGTATACCTGATCATTGACAGAATGCATGGGCACAGGTGTTGCCATAGCACCTGAAATGCGAGTAAGGGCCACATGTACAAAGATCAGGTTTTGTTATTCCAAATTGTGAGACTTAGCAACTCACGATTTGGGAGTAGGAAAATCTGAAGTAAAACAATATCAAGGACACTGTTTGCAAATCACAAATGGGGTAGCAACTGAGCTACCTCATGAATTTTAATGATTTAGGTCTCCATTTGCAAACCCCTTGGGAATGGCAGCACTCACAGGGATGGTGGCCTGTTGGGCTCAGCAGACTACCATGTCGGTCTGCTTTTAACTAAAGCTGTATTTTCTTCTTTGAAATGCAGCCTTTTTTCATTATGCATAAACAGAATGCATGTAAAAAACAAATTAAAACTTTTATTTGCTTTCTTTTTAAAGCCGGCAGTACTCCCTGGGACCACTGCCTGCTCAAACAATGTTTTTGCATGCCTTCACAAAGGGGAGGGGTTCCATGGGCACCCTTTCACTTTTGCGACTGTATTAGTACAAGCTCAAAACTGGAGGTAACTGCAATTGCTTTGTGACATTGCGGTCACAAAACAATCATACATCAGACTGCGACTCGCAAATAGGAAGGCAACGCCCCTTCCTAAATGCCACTAGCAAACCCTGTTTTGTGATTCAGCAATGTGATTGTGGAATGGCAATTTGGTATGTGCATTGGAAAACATTTTTTTCTTCACGCAAATGCACCAATTCAGCAAACTGGGCCGTTTGCAATGATAAAGAGCTTATCACATGTGGCCCTAAGTGATAGTCATACATGCCTCAACAAACCTCAGGCCTGCATTGTCCACATGTATAGACATGTGGACTCCATCTCAGTACAGAGACACTAACACTTTGTTCTGCTTGCACTCAACTTGGCCACAAACATTGCATGCAGCACGTTAACACATCTGCTACTATCACGAAGGAGCTTTCTACAGTGCAAATTTGTCAATGTGATACTCCCCAACAGGGCCACCGATCACCACACCCAGGTGGTCCAGCAGATCCTGGTCTCTGGCCACCAGGTTAGCCCAGCAATGCTTTAGCTGGTACTCATTCTGGCTGGTATGGTACACCCTTGTCAGGTGGTAGAGCACCTTGCCCCACCGCAGCCGCCTCACCTGTGATACCCCTGTATCACCTGCCCACCCATCTCAAGCATCATGGTTAGGAAGTAGCACACCAGCCACACAAAGCCCCCAAACTCCTCCTCCCCATGCGTGTCAGCCTCACCCTTCCTGACATGTCCCTCAACAACAAATTCAAACAGTAAATGTAGAAAAAAAGAGGAAAACAAATGAAAATAAAAAAAACTTACAGCCCAATCCTAAGAAACCCAACTAATCTAACACCCAGACAGACACCCAACAGTACAGGTACAATATAAGAGTTTTAAACTACACAATCACACACTGGTACAATAAACCAACAGATTTCATGAGACACAAGAGACACCAAAAGATTCAAATGCAATCACCAAACCAGCAACACTGAGGCACAGCCACACAGTCGACAAATTGCACAGACTGTAAAGTGAAAGTTTAAGTACACCCACTGTGCCATGGCTGTCAACCGGATTTTGTATTACATCACTCCCTGTCCCCATGCATCTATTTTTTGCCACAGAGGATGTTTGCGTGAATATTTTCAACTCCCCACCTACATGTACAGCAAAATAGCATGCATCCCCTGTATACTTCAATTTCAATGGATATTCGCATGTGTGGTGCGCAGGTGGAATTCACACTATGGGCCCATGTATGGTTAGTTTGCAGGAATTTGACGCATTTGCATCAATTTTTTTACTATCTGTGTGATTTTCTAATATTTAACATGGATGCACCCTGGATGAACATGAAGATAGGATGGTATGGCCTGCACTGTATAATAGTGTATGGCCACATGTGGTAGAGCATGATACTTTGTGATTTTGGTGTGAATGATCTGTAATCTGTTTCTGAAAGAACTGCATGCAATACTTTGGACGTCATGCAAATGTGTGAATGTGTGAATGTGTATCTACATCTGATGGCAATCAGTGATCTAAAGCAGTCATGGTATGTGTTTGTGACATGTGTTGACTCATGTGATGCGTGTAGTTTGACTTAGGGGACATTACATTTCAGATGACAGCCATCCTCAATGATACTTGAGTTTTGTCTGAGTGCTATGTAAGATATTTTGCCCCTCATGTCATTAATTGTTGGGTATGAGTTCATGGTGACTTGTGTGGACTATACCAATGTCTGACCTGTGTAAATGTTTGGTACGAACTGTGTTTGAGACTCTGCCTGAATTCCACCCATGAAATGTTTGGTACACGTCAGTTTGACTCATTACAATTACCTATCTTGTGTTGCTGTGGTGGACCTGCTGCCCTGGCTTCATGTGTTTACATATCTTCAGATTTGAACTGGACACTTCTGTGGAATGCACGAGTGTCAGCATGCGTACCATGTCAGGATTGGCCTCCATGGTGTCAGTTTTGGGCAGGTCTAGTTGGGACTCTGGTAGGGGCACCCCTTGAGTTCAGACTATCTCGGAAGGAGGTAGTGTACCGAAGCAGAAGAGCAGGTAAAGGCATACAAGGAGAAAGGACAGCTATGGTAAGACAGACAACAGGAAAGTGAAGGCAGGCAGAGCAACCATAGTGTGAACAAACATGGAACTGATCAGTAATGGATAAACACTGGGGTTGTCACGAAGGTTGTACACAGGGTAGGGGTCAGACGTTCCCACAGGGAACCTTGATGCCTCTGTGCAGATTAATCCTTCAGATAGTCACCACACAAACCCCATAGAAAGGAGGCAGCAGAAGTGATTGTCTCTGGACCCTTAGGGCACAAACAAGGGTTGTACTTACATACACAAGACCAGCTCTTGTGAATCCAGCTGGAGAGACAGTGGCAATTCCTGGAAAACCGCAATAGCACACTGTCACTGTTGGGCACTAAAGACTACATGCAACACTAGACAAAGGATGGGGGCTCGAATTGCCTCCTGGAAACAAGGGGCCAACCCAAGTACAAAGTAGAACACTTATAAGCAGGTGAGTAGGTTATAGTACACTTACCAGACACAATAACCAAATAGGAAACAGGAAACAAACTAGGATGCAACGCCTGGAATAGGGAACAGGCTAAGGCTGACTCAAAGGCAGGAACAGGACTGGGAAACAGAACAGGCTCTGACTGGAACAAGCAGGAACAGGACTGAGAAAACAGAGCAGGTTTAGGCTGAAGCAGGACTGAAACACAATCCAACAAGGGGTCTGGAACACAAAGGAATTGAACTCCAATGCATGACGAGGAGCTTCAGGGACAGGCAGCTTATGAGCAGTTCCAGGCAGCAGCAAGCCCAGGGTGGAGTCACATGGATGGGCTGCACAAGAGGTCACAGGTGTGTGGAGCTTCACTCTCTCATCCTGGAGGAGAGGCTCCAGTATAAAGGAACAACCAGACTTTTCCCATAGGAAGCATTGGACAGAAGATTACAGGTCTTACCGACTACAAGGTAGTGCATTATGGGGCCTGAATTCCATAGGGAGCTAATGTAGTTCTTCCATAGCATGCCATATTGAAAAGGGAAGCAAACCAGCAGAGACTCTGGGTGAGTGTAAAGAAATGGCTCCCTGTTGCAGTTACCCCCCACTTTTTGCCTGATACTGATGCTGACTTGACTGAGAAGTGTGCTGGGACCCTGCTAACCAGGCCCCAGCACCAGTGTTCCTTCACCTAAAATGTACCGTTGTATCCACCATTGGCACACCCTGGCATTCAGATAAGTCCCTCGTAACTGGTACTTCTAGTACCAAGGGCCCTGATGCCAAGGAAGGTCTCTAAGGGCTGCAGCATGTCTTATGCCACCCTAGAGACCCCTCACTCAGCACAGACACACTGCTTACAAGCCTGTGTGTGCTAGTGAGAACAAAATGAGTAAGTCGACAGGGCACTCCCTTCAGGGTGCCATGCCAGCCTCTCACTGCCTATGCAGTATAGGTAAGACACCCCTCTAGCAGGCCTTACAGCCCTAAGGCAGGGTGCACTATACCATAGGTGAGGGTACCAGTGCATGAGCACTGTGCCCCTACAGTGTCTAAACAAAACCTTAGACATTGTAAGTGCAGGGTAGCCATAAGAGTATATGGTCTGGAAGTCTGTTTTACACGAACTCCACAGCACCATAATGGCTACACTGAAAACTGGGAAGTTTGGTATCAAACTTCTCAGCACAATAAATGCACACTGATGCCAGTGTACATTTTATTGTAAAATACACCACAGAGGGCACCTTAGAGGTGCCCCCTGAAACTTAACCAACTATCTGTGTAGGCTGACTGGTTCCAGCAGCCTGCCACACCAGAGACATGTTGCTGGCCCCATGGGGAGTGCCTTTGTCACTCTGAGGCCAGTAACAAAGCCTGCACTGGGTGGAGATGCTAACACCTCCCCCAGGCAGGAACTGTGACACCTGGCGGTGAGCCTCAAAGGCTCACCCCTTTGTCACAGCCCAGCAGGGCACTCCAGCTTAGTGGAGTGGCCCGCCCCCTCCGGCCACGGCCCCCACTTTTGGCGGCAAGGCTGGAGGGAACAAAGAAAGCAACAAGGAGGAGTCACTGGCCAGTCAGGACAGCCCCTAAGGTGTCCTGAGCTGAGGTGACTCTAACTTTTAGAAATCCTCCATCTTGCCGATGGAGGATTCCCCCAATAGGGTTAGGATTGTGACCCCCTCCCCTTGGGAGAAGGCACAAAGAGGGTGTACCCACCCTCAGGGCTAGTAGCCATTGGCTACTAACCCCCCAGACCTAAACACGCCCTTAAATTTGGTATTTAAGGGCTACCCTGAACCCTAGAAAATTTGATTCCTGCAACTACAAGAAGGACTGCCCAGCTGAAAACCCCTGCAGCGGAAGACCAGAAGACGACAACTGCCTTGGCTCCAGAAACTCACCGGCCTGTCTCCTGCCTTCCAAAGATCCTGCTCCAGCGACGCCTTCCAAAGGGACCAGCGACCTCGACATCCTCTGAGGACTGCCCCTGCTTCGAAAAGACAAGAAACTCCCGAGGACAGCGGACCTGCTCCAAGAAAGGCTGCAACTTTGTTTCCAGCAGCTTTAAAGAACCCTGCAAGCTCCCCGCAAGAAGCGTGAGACTTGCAACACTGCACCCGGCGACCCCGACTCGGCTGGTGGCGATCCAACACCTCAGGAGGGACCCCAGGACTACTCTAAGACTGTGAGTACAAAAACCTGTCCCCCCTGAGCCCCCACAGCGCCGCCTGCAGAGGGAATCCCGAGGCTTCCCCTGACCGCGACTCTTTGAATCCTAAGTCCCGACACCTGGGAGAGACCCTGCACCCGCAGCCCCCAGGACCTGAAGGACCGGACTTTCACTGGAGGAGTGACCCCCAGGAGTCCCTCTCCCTTGATCAAGTGGAGGTTTCCCCGAGGAACCCCCCCCCCCCCCCCCCCCCCCTTGCCTGCCTGCAGCGCTGAAGAGATCCCGAGATCTCCCATTGACTTCCATTACAAACCCGACGCCTGTTTCTACACTGCACCCGGCCGCCCCCGCGCTGCTGAGGGTGAAATTTCTGTGTGGGCTTGTGTCCCCCCCCGGTGCCCTACCAAACCCCTCTGGTCTGCCCTCCGAAGACGCGGGTACTTACCTGCAAGCAGACCGGAACCGGGGCACCCCCTTCTCTCCATTCTAGCCTATGTGTTTTGGGCACCACTTTGAACTCTGCACCTGACCGGCCCTGAGCTGCTGGTGTGGTGACTTTGGGGTTGCTCTGAACCCCCAACGGTGGGCTACCTTGGACCAAGAACTAAGCCCTGTAAGTGTCTTACTTACCTGGTTAACCTAACAAATACTTACCTCCCCTAGGAACTGTGAAAATTGCACTAAGTGTCCACTTTTAAAACAGCTATTTGTGAATAACTTGAAAAGTATACATGCAATTTTGATGATTTGAAGTTCCTAAAGTACTTACCTGCAATACCTTTCGAATGAGATATTACATGTAGAATTTGAACCTGTGGTTCTTAAAATAAACTAAGAAAATATATTTTTCTATATAAAAACCTATTGGCTGGATTTGTCTCTGTGTGTACCTCATTTATTGTCTAGGTGTATGTACAACAAATGCTTAACTCTACTCCTTGGATAAGCCTACTGCTCGACCACACTACCACAAAATAGAGCATTAGTATTATCTATTTTTACCACTATTTTACCTCTAAGGGGAACCCTTGGACTCTGTGCATGCTATTCCTTACTTTGAAATAGCACATACAGAGCCAACTTCCTACAGTGAGTGTTACTGATTCCCAGGCTACATAGTCCATTTACAGCCCCCTCTAAAGGTGGGATGGCAGAGACGTAACAAATGGCAGTGGCAGGTCTGATTTCCAGGTGTGGACTGTGCAGGGCATGTGTTGTGAACATTGCTTGTCATACCTGGGACAATCCTGCTATTCATGATCGCAAATGATGCTCTCCTTGTCACATAAGCTCCTTGCAGCTGTTGCAAGTGTCACTTAGTAATGTTAGGGGTCTATTCACATATTCCTGTACTTCTGATATTTCACGTCCACTGTCTTGTCTGGGGCGCGTATTTACATTATGATTGGAGATGTCATAGTTGTGTCATGTGCTACAGTAGACCATGTTGGCAACATGGATGTGACTCGTATGTTGTGCTCCATTTGTGTCCTTATTTCTCATTCAAGAGATGAGTATTTTATGTGTTTGCTGTACAATCATTCGCATCACGTGATGTTGCATCAGAAGTAGTTAGATCTTTGTAACAAGCTCCCTGAGTTAATACTCACATTCTTAAGGTACATTTGATGGAGAATAAAGAAACCAGAGCGGGATTGTGTGATCAAGTAAGGTGTTTATTTACATATCTTAACAAGGTGTGTAGAGTGACTATTCAGTAAAAAGGTTGTGTACAATTTGCTATCTGTGGGGCATTCCTGCAGCTGTTCGGTTTCCCACCCCCTCATTTTCCCTGCCACCATCCTCCTCTGGCAATTCTTGGTCCAGCTCATATAATGGGATGTTCCTCCTCACTTAAATGTTGTGCAGGATAGCACAGGTCACTCATTTTATGCACAATGTATAGGGCATATATAAAGCTGCCTCCTGTGATGATGAGGCACCTGAATCTGGACTTCAGGATGCCAAAGGTCCTTTCTACAATGGTGCATGTCCTCCGATGTGCCTCATTATGGGCACGCTGTGCTTGGGTTGGGGAATGGCTGGATCCAGTAACCCTGATCTGCTGCAAAATAGAATAGGAGTAAGTATTTTGTTAGTGCTTGCAACAGGAATGTTATGTAGCATGGCAGTTATCTTGTCATCTGACTCATGTGTTTGTGGTATTGTGTGAGATCCTGGTCTTCTGTGGTTTTCTCTGCACTGGGTTGTTTGACATGACAACTTGCGTTTGGCTCATTGAGCTGGGATCTATGATTTGGTTGTCGAACTGTTGGTCAGTATGTATACCATGCATTGTGTATTGTCCCACATGTTTTAGTGTCCTTTCACTGGAGGGGACATGATGCATCCACGCACACAATGGATTTGGATGTAGTGGTAACATGGTTGCACTACATGGCCTGGACATCCCATCCATTTACACATGTCATTGCAGATTAAATGCGACACTGAGGCTCTTTGAATTGGGTAGGTGAGAATGCACAACACATCTCCATAAGTTGGCAGCACTGAGGTGTTCAGTATTGACCATGCACAAGTGTCCTTTGTGTGACTTGTGTCTAGGCAAGCCTTTGTTCCCTCTCCCTCTATCATGTGCAACTGTGCACCTACACTACCGAACTTGCTCCAAGGAACCTGGTTAACTGCCATGTGGAGGTGAATAGATCTGTGCAGGAAGGGCCATCTCCCTGTACATCTGCTAGTTTGATGGACAATTGGCTCTTTCAGTGTGTGCAGCAGTGTGCAGTTTGTATTAGTGGCACATCAATGTGTTCATAGCACAGTCCACTTCCTTATTGCAACCTGGAAACAGCACCCCAGGAGTGATGTATGATGTTGGGACTGCCTTAGTATTTCAGTGTCGCCTACATCTGAGTCTGCATCATACTATGTCTCATGATGTTAGACCTGCTGCAACACACATTGCACACCCCTTCTATGCTACATACTATTTCGGAGGGTGTCCGATTGACTATGTGGCCTAATGTAATTGTAAATGGTTCATCGCCCAAGCTGTACTTATAGTGCAGGCCATGTAATTGTCACTGTGGGCCTTGACATTGGTCCCTTGGTGCTCTAGTGTGCAACTAATGTTTGTGTCAGCTGTCATTTGTCCAGAGGTGTGTATCCCATTGTGTCAGGGTGTATAACATACCTATCCGTGTCACCCTGCCCACGTGTCAATGTAGGGGTGTATGTTTTGTGTCCTACAGGGTTGTTGTGCTGTGTATTACTAGGTTTATTGACTTACTGACAAGAAGGCAATTGCCATATTCTCCATCCAGGAAGTGCTGATTGATCCTGCTGTGGCAAAATATGGATGGACACTCCCAGGATACTTGGCCAAGATGCTTGAGCAATCCCTGGTCAACTATTACCAGCACATTGATAGAATGCTTGTGCTTTCTGTTCCTGAATAGGTGCTCTGTTGCTGCAGGTGGGATGATCCGGACATGGGTGCAGTCAATTGCACCGAGCACATGTAGGAAGCCACGGATTTGGTAGAAGGCATGTTTTATATCCTGCTTCTGCTGGGTGTTGGGGAAGCTGATGTTGAGGGGTGTGAGGGAGATTGACATCTAACACCTTGGACAGGAAGGCCGGGAATGAGGGCTGATACTCCAGTGACCAGGGCACCCATTGTCTCGAAGGAGCCACTTGCCAACGTATGCAGGACAGCTAGCAGCTTGGTCACCGGTGGTATGCTGTGTGGTGTCTGCAGGTTAGCTGTTGTGGCTCATTATGGTGCAGCAGATGCTGTGTGGCTTGCCAGTTGAGTCGATACCTCCGAATGATGTCCTGTTCCCTGAGGTCATGGAGGGTTGTCCTGTTTCTGAAAAGTCTCTCCTGCCTTCTGCGTTAACTTTGTTGGCCGCGTTGGGGTGGGGGGGGGGGGGGGGGGCTGGTGGCTGCTGCCATTGGTCCTGTGCTCGGCGTTGTCTTGCAAGCTACATCAGTAACACCTCCATGTTGTCCTGTTGGTCTGTAATGTTGCTTCTGTATGTTCCTTTAGTGGTGTTTGCCTAATTTTAATGCCTGCCCTGACCCAGGCATTAAAATTTGACTCCAATCTGGTTTAGTGTCATTCTTTTTGGGTCCACCTCCCATCCGTGCGTCATTTTTGGTCTGTTGGATAAATATGGCGCTAGGGTGTTTGTCACTTTTTGCACAGGAACGTCTGCATTTCTTATTGATGCAAGGCAGTTTCACACATCCTTATAATAACTCAATTTGTTATGCTAGACTTTTCTAGCATCAAAATATAAATATAGAGTGATGTTTGTGCCAGATTTGCGTCTTTTTATGCAAATCCAGCACAAACTGAGTATAAATATGGGCCAGAGCATTCTCCAAGCGCTTTTGTCCCAGCACAGGAGCCTCAAACACAGAGCTGTCCTTGTGCTAGGAATCCTATGGTTGCAGTGGGCAGGGGCCAAAGCTCTCAGCCTCTGGGGACACAAGTGAAGCACGGGGCCCAACAGGCCAGCATAAAGGGATGCAGTCAATGGCAGTACCTCCTAGTGACTCAGCAGGTCACAGGTCACAGGTCAGCACAGCAGCAGCAGTCCAAGGCGGTTCCTGGTGAGTCCCTCCAATAGCATTCTGTGTCCATTAAAGCAAGAATGTGTCCTGTGTTTTACATGGGGAAAATCCCCTGTACTTTTGCTCAGTTTTGCAAAGCAATTTCAAAGGGGGGGGGGAGGTAGGTAGAGGTTTCAACCAGTTACGACTGGCAATAGGAGTGTCACCTCTCTCGTACAGCACAGGCTCCAGACATCAGTTGTGGGGGTAAACAAGCCCTTTGTGTAAGGCCAGGACACAGCTTTTACAAATGCAGGTGTGCTTCCCCTTCTCTCAGCCCAGGAAGACAATTTAAAATGCAGGTGCACCTGACACCTCCACCCTCCCTGTGTGGAGTCTGTTTGAAAAGTATGCACAAAGCCCAGCTGCCACCCTGCCACAGACATGGATTAGTCAAGCTGCAAAACATTAGTCATAAGCACAGAGAAATGCTCAATTTCTAAAATTGGAATTTCTATAATGGTGGTAAAAATAAATCCACCTACACCAGAAAGCAGCATTTCTCACTACCATTACAACCATACCAAACATGCCTATGCAACCCCCTCATAAATCAGACAATACTCCCTAGTCATAAGGCAGGGCATTTCCAATGCAATCCTATGAGAAAGGCAACACTCACAGCAGTGAGAAACCAAATTGACTGTCACTGCCAGGACAGGAAAATACAACCAGGCACATGTCCTGCCTTCTACATACATAGCATCCTGCCCATAGGGCTAGCTAGGGCCTACCTTAGGGGGTGACTTACATGTATAAAAGGAGTTCTGGGCCTGGCAAGTAAATTTAGATGTCAGGTCCCTGTCTCAGTAAACTGCGTACAAAAGCCCTGCGCTAGCAGGCCTGAGACCAGTTTGAAAGGCTACTTTTGTGGGTGGCGCAAGCATCACTGCAGGCCCACTAGTAGCATTTAATTTACAAGCCCTTGGTATAGGGATACCACTGTACAAGGGACTTACAAGTAAATGAAATGTGCACATTAGGTGCAAGCCAATCCCACCAATTTTAGAAGGGAGAGCACCTTCACTTTAGCACTGATCAGCGGTGCTAAAGTGCTCAGTCCTAGAGCAAACAAGAGGTCAGAAAAAGTAGGAGGAAGGAGGCCAAGTTTGGGGATGACCCTGCAAAAAGGGCCTGGTCCAACACACAAGCAACCGTTGTATGCCCCTCAGATGCAGTATAGTGTCATGCAGTCCCACATGGTCATGAAGGTGTAGAGCTACAAAACACCTGCATGACAATGTAATGTAATGTATAAATGGTGCAGTGAGAAGCATCACAGGGGTGTCGGACAGTGATGGTTTGTGCGTAGGTCTACATTATCTGATAATGTGTGACTTACTGATCACAGATGTTTGTCAGTTGCTTTGATCTACCACTAGGATGATTTGCTCACTAAGCCTAACAAGTTGACAGTGGACAATGTTGTCCATTAACTGATATGTACAAATTACCTTAAGCAAGGTTTTCCATTCATGTTTTGCAGGTGGACGCCTGCTTTACACCATAGGTGAGGAGGCCCGATTTGAAGGACCCAAGGAAGCCATTAAGTCATCTTGTGTCGTGTGCAATCCATGGTTTGGTGTGAGTCAGTCTGAAGTGTAAAATGCTATGAAATATGGTTTTGCCTGACCAATTATGATATCATTGGGGAATGAATGGTGACATGTCTGTTGGAATGTTGTGCAATGAGTGGCTTTTCTTGTAGCACATGGGGCAATGTGTGCTGACATGGAGTTGTGTGTAATAAGAATTGTAATGGCAGCCGCATTCATTGAGGTCTACCTTGATGGGTGTCATGGCAGTTGTTAATGTATATAGCATGCCTGTTGACAACCACTTTGTCACAGCACTATTGTCAATACTGTGTGCTACACATAGCTTACACTTACTGACAAGACGGTATAGATGAGGGTTATAACTTCAGCTGTCTCTAGGGGGCTTACGTAAGACATGCACTACAGGTGCCTCAGAACCCTTAGGAGATGAGGCTGTAGTACTGCAAGGACCCATATGCTGCACAACAGTCAGTGTACACAGTTCGTAGACAACTCGGCTCCAGATGGTTGTGGGAAAAGTTTAATTCATCCCACGCCAGCATGATATTTGTGAGTGTAGGTCACATCACATATGCATATGATGTGAATGCTGTGTGCATACCTGGTACTTTGATGTCTGACATGCATGTGTAAATGATGTAGAATGTATCAGGATACTGTTGCAGCACCCAATTCAGTCTCAGATTCACTGTGAGCCGAAGGACACCCATACAGCCACCATGTGTATGCCTTTTAACATATATAGCACAGGGTAGGGGGTGTCAGTTCTGTAATGTGAAGACAAATTTCATGTGCAGGTCAGGCTTGGGCCACACTTTCTGGGGACATTGCATCAGTTGTACATGTAGGCACATCATGGGCAGTGGCGTGCCCCATGTAACATATGCTCGGCCAGGTCTTACACCAGGACACATGAATGGTGATTTTCCAAACCTTAGAATAGCTGGTGGGAAGTTACCAGACCCCCTATCATATGGCCCCCCACTTTGCATCCGTGATGACTGGGCAAGCCTTGATGTTTCACTACGGGTGTCAAGGTTATGGATTGCCTACACGGCCACCCAGGCACACAGGAAATCCAGACTTTAGGGCACGTGATCATCACAAGTTTGATACAAATGTTTATCATGGACAAAACTGTCCAATCGGCTCCGGGCCCTGTTGGTTAACAATGGATAGCCATCATCCCAGTGACATGTACATAATACTGTAGATGGCAATAATTGAGAAATGTTTTATCTGCAGTTGCAGTGTACATAATGTCTCTACAACCTCCCCCAATGCTGTAACTGATGCTTGTTTCTCTTATTTCCACTGCCAATGACACCAGACCAGAGGCATGCTTTTCATCAGAGCCGAACACTACCAGCACATAATGGAGGTGGAAGCAGGATACCACTGAATGGCAAGGACGTTCCACCGTGAGAAGGCATCTGGGGAATGGCAGGCATTTGCACATGGTGGACCTCCACATCAGCCACACAAGGACACTGTAGGAAAATCATTAGGGGTGCAGAGGACCACAGCCAATCCAAGGCCCTCCATGTCATCTGCACCAGCCAGGCACTAGTTCAGCCACCTGCTAAAGTTGTTGCAAGCCAATTTGAACTAGACATGAGATGGGACATGACCAAGGTTTTAGCCAGACTTGAAAAATAGGAGAGTGCTCAGAACCAGAGGATATTGTGATATATCAAAAACCGAAGAAATAAAGAATTGAACTTATATTCTACAACCTCCCAGTTCTTTTCCCTCCCTTTTACTGTTACATTGTTTTAGATTGGGTTTTAGATGGGTAGTATTAGGTTAGTGTAGGGTAGGCATATGTTAGGTTTAGTATAGTGGTGGGGGAGGTTTCTTTTTATTGGTGTGGGATGGGTGCAGGGTCATGCTGGGGTATTTGTGTAGTAAAAAAAATACCAAAGAAGTATATACTTGTTTATGCCTTAGGTTAGTACATGTTTAGTCATAGGACAACAAACTGTATCTTGCCTCTTAAGTGGGGTGGGGTGGGGTTGGGGGGAGCAATGTTTAGCATGTGGTGTTACATGTGTAAGAAGTTTTGAATAGGTTATATAGGTGTAGTTAATTTAGTATAGGTTTAACCAAAGGTATCTTGAGGTTAGTTGTATGTATATGGCTTTACAATAAATCCTGTTTTTCTTAGCCTAATAATTTTAAGTTTGAGTGTCTGGGGGTGCTTATGAGTGCACTGGCCAAGCTGTGGAAATGGCCTAGAGTATGCTTACTGTCTTGATCTACCAGGTTTACCATGTGCATCCCCTATGACCAAAGAGCTGTCAGATTGGCTGATATATACCGTTTACTCATGCATACGTTTGCCATTCTGTGTTCAGCCATTCACAATGTGTATGTATAATTTATCTTGGACAAGTAAATTTGATACTTCATCTCTCATTGATAGGGTCCTGCAATTTCATTGTTGGCAAGTGTGGCACATCTGACAATGGGCACATTTGAAACTGTCCTGCAACACTGACAGGTGGCCATCACTGATCAGGTTAGCTTCTCCTATACCACACAAATAAGTGCTACTGGTACTCCCATCTGAGTAAATTACCGTTGACTTGGTTCAGGGCCATACATGCCATGTTTACTTCAAAGGTTATCTGTTCAAAATGTATATAGAATACTCAGTAAGTTGGTTGTAGCCGACAACACAATCATTCACCTTTCTCATGTTAGGATCCTAGTGTGTGGCAGTATCTGATGGTTATGCACTCGTGCTGATATTCTGTACATATTGACATGGATTGATACAATGCTATCTTTTAGCTGAGTAGATGGATCACAATAAGCGTAGAAATGCTACATGTGTACAAGGTGCTTTATTTTTTGTGAATTCTATAGAATGTCCAGTTCAGACCCATGAGTGAACGTTAGCCATATGTAGCACAATCTGAGTCCAGGATTGAGGGACATGTCATGTGACATGGTTAGTAGAAGTGTGCATTCATGAGGAGCTACAAAATTGCCAATTGGTATAAGAGACAATGACAGTACATAGCAGACAAATCAACAGTGGTTAGGTGAAGGAAGCGCATTTCCTACTGGCACAACACTGGCATGATCTTAAGGCCAGAACTAAGGAGAAACTGTCCATGTGGCACAGGCTTGTTACCGGGTGCTTTTCCTTGTGAATTTTATTCCTTCCACATCTTCATCTGTGTATGGTGCTTCCTGTGCCATGGCTGATGCGATGGTAGAGGGAGCCACACACTTCAGGGGATAGAGATGTGGAGTCAAAGGTCCTGGTAGCATGCCATTTGTTAGCAACACAAGGCATCACTGCAGCAAGGAGGAACTGCTGAATTTTCAATACCTCAGCAGCATCACGGTGGTAGGCAGCCATGTTTTCCCTGAGGGAGGTCACTTCCTGCTGTATGGACTCCAGGGTATTCTGTAAAGCCCCCAGCCTATTTGTTATGCTGCTGAGGTCAATTGTTGGAGACTGTTTCATGACAGAAGCTATGTCAGCCTGAGACTGCTGGAGTCCACGTAGTGGGGAGTAGGTGAATCTGAAGGCAGCTGAGTTGTCCTTAGTTTGACTGAGGCACATGTGCACTCCATCCACACCGCCACCTGCTTGGCCAGCTTCTGCTGGACTCCTACCACTGTCCTATGAAAGCAGATCTCTGGTTCCTCGGAATCCAGGGCTGTAACGCCTGGCTGGTGGCGTGTGTAGTAGCTGGGTGGTTCATGTGGAGACAGTGCAACGCTGTGTGTCCTCCCTGTGACTGGAGGTCATGAAGATAATTGCTGATTTTTCAGCCCCATCCGATTCTAGGAGTACAGGTCACAGAGTCTAATGATGAAATAGCTGGAGGTGCGACTCTGGCTAAATTTACACCTTTAACAGCTAACAAAGTCCACTTTCTTCTATCCAGGATTCACTTGGGCTCCCCAAATGATTCCTGTCCCCCAGAGTACTGCAAATAGTCAGCAAATTTATAGCCGTGCCATTAGAAAAATCTACACAGACGTTCTAGAATCAGGATAGTTTCCTACCACTTGGAAAGAGTGGTATCATACCAATTTTTTTTTTTTTTTAAAAGTCCAGATCTTATAATTTTACACCCAGTTGCTTTCCTACCGATGCTGGCTAAATTGTTTGAAAAGCATATTAATCAAGACCTTGTTACCTTTCTTCTCACCCATAATCAATTGGTTCTCCCAACATTGATTCCTGAAACATCATAGTATGGGGTCTGCCTTACTGGTCCCCACAGATAAGAAAACAGGTGTATCAGGAAGGGGAACTAATCTAATCCTACTAGATCTGTCGACTGCATTTGACACATCACACATCAAATACTGATACACTGACTACCAGGCAGGCCTGAGGGGATCTGCTTTCAGTAGTCTGTTTCTCCAAGAGAATATTGTTGTTAAAGTGTGGGGACTTCTGCTCAGCCCCTTACCAGATCTCCCCCCGGTGGGGTTCCCCAGGGATCATCTTCGAGTCCGACCCTCTTTCATCTGTCAGTTTCACTACTTTCTAAACTGGTTCTGTCTTTTGACTTCCAGGTCCAAGTGTCCTCTTATGATGACACCCAAATTGTTAACATTAAAGAAAACGTTCACATTACACCTGAGAGATTTCAAACCTCTATGAGAGAAGTCAAAGTAGATACACCAAAACTGGTTAAAATGAATGGTGACAAAACCAAAGCTAGTCTTTGGTGCGAATACCACCATTTGGAATCCTAACTTGTGGCCCAACACATGTGTACATTACCAACACCCGTGGTCCGGAATCTCAGGGTTATTTGCGACTCAGAATTAACTTTTGATGCTCAGGTAAATAGTTACTAACACATGCTTCTGGCTAATTCAAATTCTATAGAACATCTTGCCATTTAACCCACAGGAACTGACCGTAACCCTGGCTCTTGTGTCCAGATTGGACCTCTAACACCATATACCTTAATATTAACCAACTATCTTTGAACAAGCTTCAACATGGTCAAAACTCAGCTGCCAGATTACTGCTCGGGCTATCTAGGTTCTCTTCCATTAAGGAGGGCATGAGGCAGCTGCACTGGCTTCCAATTAGGAAACATTACCTTTAAGACATTGCGGGGCATATTTATAATGCCCTAGTGCCACCTTGCACCAAATTAACATCATTATCTTTTACGTTAATGTGGCCCAACGCGGCCAAAATCCCCACGCTGTATCCATGCATTGCTCTGCAACCCTTGCTGCTACATTATGCCAGCACCAGGCATAATGTATGCAAAGGGGGCGTTTTTCCATTAGGAAAGCTAGAAAAATGGCGTAAGGAAATCTGAGATTTCCTTGCATCATTTTTTATGGCTACTGCTAAAGTGCGAGTGCTTCCTGTGTAAACTGTATGTCATTGGCTCTTCCATGACTGGCACATTTAATTTACTAGTAAGTCCCGTAAAGTACACTAGAGGTGCCCAGGGCCTGTAATTCAAATGCTACTAGTGGGCCTGCAGCACTGGTTGTGCCACCCCCATGAGTAGCCTTGTAAACATGGCTCAAAGCTGCCACTGGAGTGTTTGTGCAGTTTGAAACTGCCTATTCAACATGGAAAGTGTGCCAGGCCCACACCTTCCCTTTTTATACATGTAAGGCACCCCTACGGTAGGCCCTAGGTAGCCCAATGTGCAGGGTGCAGTGTATGTTAAAGGTGGGACATGTACTGATGTGTTTTACATGTCCTAAAAGTGAAATACTGCCAAATTCGGTTGTCACTGTTGTATGGCCTATCTCTCTCATAGATCAAACATGGTGGCTGCCTTTAAATACATTTTAAGTGCAGTTTCCCTTTGGGAACAGATAGAAATTCAGAGTTTGGGTTCTCTGAACTCACAATGTAAAAATACAGCTTTTGGTAAAGTTGTTTTTACCTTTTCAGTTTGAAAATGCCACTTTTAGAAAGTTGGCATTTTGTTGCTTAAACCATTCTGTGGCTCTGCCTGTTTGGGGATTCCCTGTCTGTCAGACTGACAGTTGGACTGTCTGTGAATCTTCTCTAGACAGTGAGAAAGGGAGCTGGGGTGCACCATGCGTAGCCTGATGATACCTATGAAGTGGAGAAAGGAGTGGTCACTTACACCTGAATGGGCTGTGCCTGCCCCACACAATGCAGACTCCATCCCCATGGTATATGTCTGGGGAAGGCAGGATCTTGAAAACAGACTTACCTTTTAAATTTTCCAACTTCAAGGGCAGAAAGGGGTATAAGTAGTGGACCCGAAACCCCATATTTTTAGATTAGTTCAGAAATCAAGCAGAACCTCTGACAAAGATTAGCTGAAGAGGAGTACTGCCCCTTTGCCTGTGATTTTGTTTTCCTGGGTTGGCCTGCAGTTGCTGCTTCTGCCAAAAAGAGGACAAAGGCTGGACTTCCTGGTATATTCCTGCGTGTCAAGAATCTCCAAGGGCTTAAACTTAGCTGCATTTTCTGTTTTTTGAAGTCTCAGGTCCATCAAAGACTTCCTCTGCCAGCACCTGGACTCTCTGCTGAGACTCCTGCCCTGCCAAGTGATGCCCTGTCTGGCTTCTGGGCTCTTGAAAGGTGAAGTGAGCAGACCACGGACTGAAATCCACGCAGAGAACACTGGGGAAATGTTCGATGCAACATGGCTGAAAATGACACGCCACCTGCTTAGAGGCTAAAATCAACACTCCACCTGCATCGTGGCTGGGGAATTCATGCTACACCCCATGCAGTGCAGTTTTCTAACACTGCAACTCTCACGCATCGTCACTGGATGTCAGTCATCCTGAACCTGTGCTGATCAGAGGTGCTCTGTCCAGGAATCATACCTGTGCCTCAAGTCCCCTTTCCTTGAGGTCCAGGTCTTTTTCTTGGGCTGATGCCACAGATCCTCCTCTCCCAATAGCTATGGATGGGGCCATAGATGCTGAAATTAGTTTGGCATGCATCCTCCTCCCCCTGGAGGTTGGAGACAACACCTTCCCTCTCACTTCCTACCTCTGAAGCTTTCTCTGCCTCCATCTGCACTACCCAGGATTCAACGGACTTGACCATCATAACCTTCCTAAGGTTGTTAGCAGCAGGTAATCCCCTCTTTCTGCACAATGCCCTAAGCTCAGCTGCAGTGAGTGTGGGTAGGCTAGCCAGATCAAGCTCCATGGTTTCCCTCAAGTTTTGTCAGTTAGGAAAAATTTGGCAGCAATTTAGAAAAATAAAAAATGAAGTAATTATAAAATTAGTCCAAATTTGAAAGATCAAAAATACTCTTGCTCTAGGTCAATTTAGAGGCTTATTAACTTATGTTACTTAAAACTATAGTGTGACTTTAAACACAAGTACTGGTTCCCACCACTACACACCAAAAAATGTTGGAAAGTGGATTATTGGTAAGTGCAGTTAAGTACCTACACTTAATAAGCCACTAACCTCCAATTAAGTCCAGTTAGGTCTCATTAAATTAAACCCAGCTTAACCCTTGGTAGCTTGGCAATGAGTGAGAAGGCTTAGGAAACAAGTGTGTAAAGCATTTAAAAATCATATTACAGTAAAGTAAAACATAACAAAAATCCAACACCAATTTATAACAATATATTAGATTATTATCTTTAAAATGACACCAACATTTAAAATTGGATAAGGGGAACTGCAGATATGAATTTTTATAGAATCACTGTTTTCTAGCACACAGAAATAAATTTTTTTTAAAACTCCAGTCTGGTCATTTGGGCACACCTCGACTGGGGCAAAGTCCAAGTTTAAGGCCGACTGCGATGGAGCCCTGCTCGGCTACTGCAAGCTGGAGGCCTCGGTCAAAAGTTTACCTTCTGACTTAGTTGTTTTTCTTCAGCAGGAGGAAGATGCCAGTCCGAACTAACCTCCCTGGAGCACTTCCTTGATATGTGTCTCAGGAGACCTCGCTGAAGATTTCTTCGTTTGGACGATTTGTTTTTGTGATCAAAACCCTTTGACCGGGCCAAACCTGAATCTTGACCTAATGTCCCTGGAGCCCTATTCAGATACACTGCGTGGGAGGTCCTGACCAACTTTCTACTTTCAGACTTAGTCATTATATATATATATATATATATATATATATATATATATATATATATATATAAAATTTTCTTCAGCGGGATGACCTTGGAAGTCAGGGCAGGTCACAGTTGAGGCAAGCGGGCTAGACTCACTGCTGTGGGTTAGTCTATATAGATATTTTTCCAAACAATTCACCAGTCTTAATCAAACCTCTGTATCTTCTTCCAGAAGGTCCTTTAGGAATCCACAGCTTGCCCCAAGGTTCCAGAAGCTGAGGTGCTCCAACTCCCAGAATGCACCTGGCTCAAACACCAAAATGGCCACTGGACAGTGGTCAGGGTCTTCAGGATTTGATTCAGGGGACTCTGGTTAGCTATTTTTCACCTGTGGCAAACCGGGAGTTCCTCCTTAAACCAGTTGAAACAAGGCAAAGTCCTTTCTATGGTGAAGCCCAAGTGTGCGGCTGGTGCATTCCTTCAGAGTGTGGTGTCCAGGTGTAGATCAGATATCCAGCAGGGCAGTCCTTATGATGATCTTCCTTGTAGGGAATCTAAGGTGTGGGTGCAGCTCTGCTACATTTATCCTTGCTCCTGGGTGTACAATTGGGGGGGGGTGTCCCTGGGTAGCCAATCACAGGCAGGCTCCTTCCCCCTTTGACCACTTCCTGGGAAGTGTGGCAAAGATCAATCCAAGGGAGCAACATTCCTCAAAAATCCAACATGGCTCAATGATATTTTGAGGTTGGATCGTTTCTGAGCCTACCAACTGGTGAGGCTAAAAAATCAAAACACACCCCCTCTCCTAACCTATCAAGAGGGCACCTAATTGTCTGGGGTTGCAGGATGTGAGGGTGGTGCTGGGCTGCTCCAAATGTCCTTCCCTGCCTTTGAAGACCAGTTTGGCTGCTCTCCCCCCAAAACCCCCACCCCCGCATTCCTGTTTCCCCATCTGTGGAGGCAGATCTCCTTCCCCCAGGCACATCCTTTGTGTTCAGCCCAGGCCACTTCACACCTCATTAAGGCAGCCTGGCCAGCCTTTCAGATGAGGGCCAATCAGAGAAGGGCACTACAGAGCAGAAGCTGGAAACTTTCAGGTAGAGTTTTAAAGCTATTTACCTGAATTAGTTATATTAAATCCAACAATTGTAAGTTGTGGTATTTATTATAACAATTTGATACCAAACTCAAGGTATCTGACACTTAAGGGGAATTTTTTATTTAAAATAAAGTCTCCCCATTTTAGCCTATAGAGGCCATTCACAACAGTGAGGGGAAAAACAAATTTGGCTATTTTACCTCACCAGGGCTTATAAAAACAACTTTTAAGGTCCCTGCTTATAGTTACATGGCACCCAACCCTAGGGGCACGTAGGCACACCTTACGGGTGACTTGTATGTACAAATAAGATTGGAATTAAAAGTACTTCCAAAGTCTTAAAGTCAAATTTGCATATAACTTTAAAAACAGCCAGCAAAGCAGGCCTTCCTTTAAAATTACACTGGGCACCTCAGCAGGGCACCTATGAGTGCACTACCTATGCTGACATCCCTAAACCTACATGCCCTACCATGTACTAGGGGCTTATAGGTAGTTTGACACTGGCAATTATAATTAGCCTAATTTGCATACTGATTTTACACAGAGGACAGGCCCTGGGACTGGTTAGCAGTACTCGGGTCACCATCAGAGTAAGGACAAGCAAAAATTGAAAATGGGGCAAAAAGTTAGGGGGCTGCTGCAATCAGCCCTGTTTTCTCAGTGGAACTGTCACAAGTGTGTGTGTGTGTGTGTGTGTGTGTACATGTATATATGCTTAAAGATTTTGCTGTACAAATGGCAAAAGACTTTGTCACTATCTAGCTCGGCAAGGATAGCACTGTGCTGATCCTATGCTTAAAAACTTTGCTAGATAAGCAGACATTTGAGGTGAGCAAATCTAGAGTGTCACTGGTGTTGCAGGGTGCTCCTTACTAGAGCAGCTCTCCACCTAAAATTGGGAACTTCCCAGAGTTCTCCTTTGTTTTTTGCATAATTTATGCGTCACTCTAATCCTGAAAGGGCCTTGGTTTGACTTATACTGGGTGCTCCCTTGTGTCTGGACAAAGCTGTACCCCTCTGAAGAGCTCTAATGAGAGTGAAACACGTGTCAGGGGTTGCTTTACTCATTCCAGGTTGGCTTGGACGGTATTTGACCAGTCCAAAGCTGTAATACTGTGCCTGGAGTGGTAAATGGCTTTTGTCATTTTACAGCTCGGCGAGGATGACACTGTCAATCCTATGCTTAAAGATTTTGCTGTACAAATGGCAAAAGACTTTGTCACTATCTAGCTCGGCAAGGATAGCACTGTGCTGATCCTATGCTTAAACTTTGCTAGATAAGCAGACATTTGAGGTGAGCAAATCTAGAGTGTCGCTGGTGTTGCAGGGTGCTCCTTACTAGAGCAGCTCTCCACCTAAAATTGGGAACTTCCCAGAGTTCTCCTTTTGTTTTTTGTGTGTGTGTATATATATATATATATATATGTGTGTGTGTATATATATATATATATATATATATATATATACACACACACACACACACACACACTCATACGGCATGGTCACTCCGCACCTGAACGCCGGTGGTGCCCGATAACTGATGTGCACCACAGCGTCTATGTAACAACTCTTCTTCAGAGAAGATCAGCACTCCAAGGCGAATACATGAATACTGTTTAACACTTTCCACAGTGACACTTCGATCCACCATGGTGGATCCGCAGCCCTAGAAAGCTATATTCCTTTGATCTCTAAAAATACTGAACAGTTTTACACCAAATTACAAAAATCATACTTTCTGGACCATAATTTTGCTTTCTTCAAAGTTTTGTGTATTTCCATACAGCAGTAGTTGTGTATAAAATCCCTATGAGAAATTGCATTGGGGCCCCCCCTTTTTCTTGGCCCCTGCTTGACGAATCACCCCGAAACTGTTAAGATTGCTGCTAAAATGAGCGGCAAAATAGTTTTTGAAAACTTTGTGAAGATTCATCATTTGGCATCAGTTATTGACGAAACAAAAAGCCCTTTCCTGAAGGAACAAGTTCCTAACTATAGCTAACTACTGGAAACTAACTACATACTGACAACCACCAGTAAAATAAATAAATATATATATATGTGCATATAGTTATAATAGGGAACAGAATTTTTTTTTTTTAAACTTAGATTCCCAAAAAACAAAGGTTAAAGAGGGTGTTAGAGTTAAGCTCCGGTTTAACTCATACAAAACCATTTAAATGCAGCAGTTATAGTTTTCAGAGCATAACTATAATGTATGCCCTCACAGTGTACTACTTATGACCTCACATTCATCACAAGTTCAGGGGGATCACTAATGACATTATCCAGCGATTGCAAGTGTTGCGTAAAAGATTCTGAGAGTTTAAGATCTATCCTGAGATACTGCATAAGTTACATTACTAATCTTTTTCTACTGCTGAGTGATACGGTTTCTAATGTCATCTAACTGGCACTGTAACTGTATCAGGTTTGTGAGTAGCTGTAAATGTGAGTTCCTGATTGGGTGGGTTAGTGTGAGTGCCTGTATAGGTGACTGCGGTGGCTGTGTGTGGCTCTATGGGTGAATGCGTGTGTGTTAGTGGCTGTGAATGGCTCTATGGGTGAGTGGGTGTGTAAGTGGCTGCATGGGTAAGTAAGTGGCTGTTTTGGGCTTAAGGGGAAGGGAGTGCATGTGTGACTGGCTGTTTTGCACGGTAAGGGTATGAAGGGCTGTATAGATGATTGAGTGGTGCATGAGTTATTGTATTTGTGTTAATAGGTATGCAAGTGGTTTTGTGGATGAGTGAATGGATGTGAGCACAGCTGTATGGGTGAGTGAGCCGCTCTGCTTTATTGGTGAATCAGTAGCTGTGTGAGTGGCTGTATGGGTGTGTGAATGGGTATGTTCTGTGGATGCATGGGTGTGAGTAGCTGCATGGGTGAGTGGTTTTGTGGGTGTGTGAGTAGCTTTATGGGTGTGTGGCTGTAAGGGTCTGAATGGGATGCGAGTGGTTGAGAGAGTGTATGAGAGGTTTTATGGAGGTGTGAGTAGTTATATGGATGATGACAGTGTTGTGATTTGAGATGTCATCAATGATGTCACAGAGCATGTCATGAGTGATGTAAAAAGTGAGGTCATAACTAGTGCATTGTGGGGGTGTAAGCTATAGTTACATCAGGTAGCTGTAGCTGCTGAATTTCATTGGTTTTGAATGAGTTATATTTGGGGCCTAAATATAAAGTCCTTGTAGCCTTTAGGCCCTCATTACAACCCTGGCGGTCAGTGATAAAGTGGTGGTAATACTGCCAATAGGCTGGTGGTAAATACCTCCAAATTATGACCATGGCGGAAAGAGCTCAGCCAGACAGCCACTTCACCACACCAACCACCAGGGCAGAAACAATAGGCACCATGGCGGTAGCTGCCTACAGCCAGGTGGAAGTCAATGTTCCCTCCCCCCCACCATATTAAGACTCTTCAATCTACCACCTTTTCTGGGGCAGTTCCAAAGACATTAAAAGCTTGGTCGAAACATGGCACAGAAGGGAAACAACTCACCTGTTGAAACTCAGGAAAGAACCACGCCGCCATGGAGCCTGAACTGCATATATTCCCACCACGCATACCAATGACGGCAGAGACGACCTTGGTGAGTACAGCCACCTAACACACGGGGAGGAAAAAGAGTGACGCCCCCCCCCCCCCGATGCAGTAATAAAATATATACACTGTGTACCCCTCTGGAAAAATGCAAGGACAACACGACTAGATAAAAGTGAGTATAATAAGATAAAGTAGTAATATGTGCATACAATCTAAAACTAATATACATATTTACAAATCAAGGGTCACTGCCCAGTCCTCAATGTTTGTGGGCCACATCACCAAGTTCAAGGCCCCACTTGGCTCCTGCAACAACACGGAGAGAACACTTCAGGGGCATCAGTTAGAAAATAGGGAGGCACCTCAGGGGAACGGGGCCACCTCAGTCGGCAGATGGAACACCACCACTGCTTGGTCCTGGGAAGTGATAGGCCACAGTCTCCCAAGTGGGTGACTTGCCCACATGCTCTGGAGAGGGGCAACCTGCCCTGTGCTCTTCATCCTGGGCAGGGTGGGGGTGAGTGGATGGCTTCTCCACTGGTTCTGGAGGGGGCATTGTGCCCTGTGATCTTCGTCCTGGGAGGAAGGAGTGAGTGGATGGCTTCTCCACTTCTTCTTAAGGGGGCATTGTGCCCTGTGATGCATGTCTTGGAGTGCAAGGTCACAGTCTCTCAGCTGGGTGTCAATCCCACAGGATTTGCAGGGGCAGCCCGCACAACAGACCATGGATACAGGACTACACACTGTCCACCGGCGGGGACAGCTGCTCAGTGGTTGTGATGTTGCCCCTGGTGGTGGGAGCTCCTACCCATCCCCTTCAGCCTCGGATGGCTCCCCACTGCTGGTGGTCATGCTGGTGCTGCTGGGTGTGTGGGGAGGGGGGGGGAGAAGCTCCTGCCTATGCCCTGCATTCTCGGACGGCTGCCCACTTCTGGTGGTGCTGCTGCTAGTGGTTTTTAGGGGGAAGCTCCTGCCCATCCCCTGCAGCCCCGGATGGCTGCCCACTGCTGGTGGTCGTGCTGAAGGTGGTGCTGGTGGTGGTGGTGGGGGGGGGAGGGGAGGGGAGGGGAGGGTACAGCCTATCCCCTGCAGCCTCAGATGGATGCACCACCATGGTTGGTGGTGGGGGCTCTGACTGAGTCCCAGCACCAGGCCCCTTGTCCTTTCTGCCTGCAGGTGCAGACACCTTGCCCTTCCTGGCTCGTTGCTCCTCTTGGCAGCAGCTGGGGTGGCACCTTGTCCTTCACAGTAGCTGGGGGTGGCACCTTGACCTTCACAGTAGCAGCTGGGGGTGGCACCTTGACCTTCACGGCCTGGTGCCCGAGACCCATTCCCACCACGAGTTACTGTGGACACTACAGGGCCCATGGACTGGGTGGCTGAGGTGCTTGCCTGGGTTTTACATACCAGACATGAAGGATGGGGGGGGAGGGGTAAGGAATAGGTCAATTGTGGAGAGGAAAAGGTTCTTGGGGACATTGGGGAGGGAAGAGGGAGAAGGTCTGGGAGTGGAGGAAGAGGGTGTGGTTGTAGGAGGTGTCTGTCTGCTGTGTGTGTGTGTGGGTGCAGGTGAATGGGCTGGGTGCTGTTGTGAGGTGGATGGCTGTTGGGTGTCTGAGTGCTTGCGTTTTTGTACTTTGGGAGGAAGGGGGACAGACACAGTGGGAGAGGACACGGGTGTGTGTGCATGGCTGTTTGTGTGGTGACTGCCACTGAGGTGTGTGTTCTGATAGGTGTTGTGATGCTGGTAGTGGATGAGGGTGTAGTGCATGCAGGTGTGAGTGTCGACACAACTGGGACGGAGGTGGAGGTGGAGGAGGGAGCCACAGTGGAGGCAGTGGACATTGGTATGTCTGCATATAGATGGTGTTTGTGTGAGTGCCTGTGGGATGAAGTGTGGTGCTTATGTTTGCCTGTGCTACTCTTGTGTGTTGTCCTGTATGCATTGTCCTCTGTTGTGTGCTTGGGATAGGTTTTGGTTGAGGGGAATGGGATTGGGTAGAGGAAGTTGGAGGGGGGAGGGTGGAAACAGGGACAATGGCTGCCATTAGAGGAGAGGCCAGAGCCTGGAGTGATCTCTGTTGGGCCACCAAGCCAGTGTGAATGCCCTCCAGAATTGCACTGGACTGTTGAATTTGGGCTGCCAGCCCATGGATGGCATTCACAATGGTTGATTGCCCACTAGAGATGGATGGCAGGAGGTCAATAGCCTCTTCACTCAGGGAAGCAGGGCTAACTGGGGCAGGGCCTGAGGCGCCTGGGTCGAAGGAGATGCCCACTCTCCTGGGTGAGTGGGCAAGTGCAACGCGCTGAGGGGCTGCTGGGAGTGCGGTGCTGGTTTCGGGGGTGGCGGCTGTACCTGTAGCTGGGGTGGTCACAGAGTTGGCCGCCACCACCATGGAGCTTCCATTGGAGGTCGTATCTGTGTCTGAACTGTCCCATTCAGTCTCTGCTGTGGTGCTCCCCTCACCCTCTGTCCCACTGGTGCCCTCACCGTCGGTGGACTCTGCCTCCTGGGTCCTGTGGGATGCAGCTCCCTCCATCACCGGTGCCTCTGCTCCTCCACCGGATGATGCTAATGCACATAAGGACAGGATGACAAAACAAAAGGGGGGAAGAGACGAAGGATACACTTGGACAATGGCTGCACCAACACCACCGTTAGCTTATAAAAGACCCTCACACACCGAGAACAGTTCTACGCACTATGCATTGCATTACCAGTAACCATGCTAGTCACCAGTACATGGGGAGGGACACATACCTCCCACTGCAGCATACCTGGGACCCACACACCCCTGCCCAGTAGTGGATGCCTGGTGGGCAGGGTTTGATGGGCACCCCTTCCTCGTTGGGAGGCCATCCCCAGCTGAGCCTCCGTCATCTTCCGTGCCCAGCTTCTCGGGTCCTCCCACTGTTTCTAACAGTGGGTGCTCCAACTGCCATAGACCCCCAGGGTCTGCCCGTCCTTGGCAATGGCATGCCATATACCGTTCTTTTAATGGGCGCTGACCTGCAGAGGATATATACATAGGGAAAGATATTAGTTAGACTGTCCTGCCTGTTACACTCATGGCCCACCATAGCCCTCCCATCCCCTTACGCACAGACATGGCCCACCATACATGCTGCACGTAGCCCAGGACCCATCCACCAACCCCCCTACACAAGGCCTTCACACACACCACTCCATGCATTCATGCCCCATGCATCGTGCTCCCAGTGTACTCACCTGTTGGTCTGGAGGACCATACAGCAGTCTGTACTGGGGTAGGACCCCATCCACCAGTCGCTTCACCTCCGCCGAGGTGAAGGCAGGGGTCCTTTCCCCAGTCACACGAGCCATGATAGGTTCCAGACACAGGTCACAGCAGCAGATGCAGTGTAGGTCCTCACCTGTTTGAAGGTCAGGTAGTAAGCGAGTGAACAGATAGAAAATGGCGGTGATGTCCGGCGGTGCATACCATCACTGCTGATGTGCATCACCATTGGCCACTGTACCCCATAGTGTCCGATATTAACCAATGAGGTGCTGCACTGCTGTTCTCGACCGCCTCCTGCAATGGTGCACTGCGTCAGCGGAATTACCTCACTTCCACCTGTCCCTCCATACAGGACAGGCAGACACCATTTCAAGGGGGGTAGACCATGGATCCTAAGACATATGCCACTAATACATTAAAAAAATCACATCATGCATTGAACTGTAGTGGCTACAATGTAGAGATTATGACCGGCTCGTCGCTCTTTTGCCCCATAGATTGCAACCGCTGTAGATGACTAGGAGATGGAGACATCCACCGTGTACAGACCCCTGGTGGACTTGGCAACAATGGAGGACAGACACCTTATCCTCACCTACAGACTTGACAGGGCCACAATCACAGAGCTGTGTGCCCAATTGGAACCTGACCTGATATCTGCTATCCGTCACCCCCACTGAGATCCCACCTCTTGTGGAAGTGCTATCGGTGCTCCATTTCTTGGCAACTGGTTCTTTCCAAGTGATAGTGGGCTTGGCAGCAGGAATGTCGCAGCCAATGTTCTCAATAGTGCTGACCAGAGTGTCTGCCCTGATTAAACACACGTGCAGCTACATTGCTTTCCCCCAAGTGGAGGATTTGGCCACAGTGAAGGCTGACTTCTATGCAATGTGACATATCCCTAACATCACTGGGGCGATTGATGGAACACATATTGCATTTGTTCCCCCCCCCCCCCCCCCCCCCCACCCTCCCACGGCAAAATGTACAGGTCTTCAGAAATCAAAGTTTTCACTCGAGTGTGCAGATGGTGTGTTTGGTGGACCAGTACATCCCCCCCCATGTCAATGCTAAGTATCCAAGCTTGGTGCATGATGCTTTTATCCTGAGGAATAGCAGCATCCCAAATGTGATGGCCCAACTCTACAGAGCCACAGGGTGTGGCTAATAGGTGAGCCCTGGTTCCCACCCAACGGATGTTGGTTTATGGGTATGGTGTGGGCCATATGGCATAGTGTGTGGCTAACAGTTGTCCCTTGATATTTGCAGGTGACTCTAGTTACCACAACCTCTCATGGCTACTGACCCCTGTGAGGAATCCCAGGGCAAGGGCAGAGGAATGTTACACTGAGGCACATGGGTGAACTAGAAGGATAACATAACGTACCTTCGGCCTTCTGAAGTCCAAGTGTCAGTGCCTCCACAGGTGGATCCCTGTGCTACTCTTGAAAGAAGGTTTGCCGGATAATCGTGGCATGCTGCATGTTGCACAACCTTGCCTTGCCTTTTCTGCAGGAGGAGGAGGAAGAGGCTAGAGATGGCTGTGTGGCAGCTGTGGACAGTGAAGATGAGGACAACAGAACTGCAGTGATACATCAATACTTCCAATGACACACAGGTAAGACAGTGTAACATGTTTCATTGACAGTTTTGTGTTTGGCATTTTCACTGGGAGGCTGTCAATTCCCACTTCTATGCCCACTCACTGTACCCTTTGGCTGCTCTTTTTGCAGATCTTGGTGCTCCAATATCGCTCCTGGTATTTTCACTGCAGCCAACTACAGGTCTTTCCCATGTATACATTACTGTACAGTTGAATTGCAATGTTGAAACCTTGTTAAACGAATACATACTTAAATAATTTTACATACTCCATACTACTATTTTTTCAGAGTGTGTTTATTGCAGTGCTCTGAAGAAAAGTGGGTAGTGCAATGGGCTCGGGTGATGATGGAGGAAATTCCAGGGTAGAGTCCAGTCTATTGGTAGCACAGGTGCATTGTCCAAGGGGGCATAGGAAGGGGAGCAATGGCAGTTCAAGTTGGACAGGTTGACAGAGTGGGACACAAGACTCTCCTGAGTGTCACCCTTATTTCCTGGCGGGGGTCTTGGCAAAAGTCTCTGGCTTCTGCCTGGATTGCAGGGTGGTTCTCCTTCTGCAGGGGGAGGGGTGCTGGTGGCCTGTTGGTCCTGTGGTGGGGCCTCCTGTCCACTAGCGGAGGTGGAGGGCTATTCATTAGTCTGACTAGTGGTAGAGGCCCGCTGGTGTGACACTCCCTCCCTCATCATGTTGGCCATGTCTGCCGGCACCCCTGCAATGGAGACCAGGGTGGACTTCAAGTCCTCCCTGATCCCCCCCCTGGTACTGCCCTGCAGCTGCATGTTCTCCTGCAACTTATTAATGATCTGGCCCAGTGTATCCTGGTAATGTTGGTATGCTCTCAGGATCGCAGTGAGTGCGTCCTGGAGAGTCTGATCCCTGGGCCTGTCCTCCTCCTGGTGCACAGCAGTCCTCCCAGTTTCCCTGTTGTCCTGCGCCTCTGTCCCCTGAACAGTGTGCCCACTGCCACTGACCCCAGGTCCCTGATTGTCTTTGGAATGGGGGGGTGCCCTGGGGTCCCTGTAGAGGTGGACACACTGCTGATTGACGTGTCCTGGGGCAGAGGTATGGTCACGCTGGTTTAGTGTTGTGGTGGTGTTTCCTGAGGGGGAGGCTTTGTGGTGGTGTGGGACTGTGTCTGGGTAACCAACTGTCCTGAGGTCATTTTGGTCATCCAGATCCAGGAGAGCAGCATCACTTTCATTACTGTGGGCCTCTTCTGTGGGGGGACTGGATGTTGCTGGCACCTCTTCTCCAGTGACATTGGCTGGGGTACCTGTGGGGATGTATATGCAGTGTTAACGTTTCTGTGTGTGACATATTGTACATGGGTGGGATGCTCTCTATGGTTGTTATTGTCCTGGCAGCTTTTCCTTGTGTGAGTTATGTGGTGGGCTAGGTGATTCTATAGTGTGCATGCTTTAGTGATGGGTGTCCATGCAGGGGTGTGAGTGGTGTCCATGCATTAGTGGTGCATGCTGGGTTTGGCATTGGGATGAGTGGGTTGTGATGGTGGGTTGTGTGTGAGGTGGTGGAGTGATGGGAGTGAGGGTGGGGTGGGGGTATGTGACGGCATGCAGGTAGGGGGGTGATGGTAATAGAGAGTTGACTTACCAGAATCCACTCCACCTCCTACTCCAGCCAGACCCTCAGGATGCATGATTGCCAATACTTGCTCCTCCCATGTGTTTAATTGTGGGGGGGGAGGGGAGGTGGGAGTCTACTGCCAGTCCTCTGTACTGCGAGCTGGTGTCTTTCTGCAATGTAACGCACTGTCCCCTGTAGGTTGTTCAACCTCTTTCTGATGCCATTCCCAGATGATTTCCTCCACCATGACCCTTTGCTGATGTATTGGGGTGTGTGATGTAAGGTGCATGGGTGGTGTATAGGTGATGGTGGTATATGGCTCTGGTTGTATGAGTGCTCTTGCTGTCTCTCTCTGGTGGCAATGGTTTGTAGTCGTAAAGGGTTGTGGGTACTGTGGGGGGGTGTTTTTATAGTGGTGTGGGTGTGGTGTGTGTATGGGTGTAAGGTGTGTGTTTTAATTGTCCAATGTGGTGTTTTTTTGTTTGAGTGTATTTTGAGCACGGCGGTATGTACCGCCAATGGTGTACTGCCATTGAATCTCTGCCGTGGTGATTCGTGGGTCATAATGTTGTGGGTATTGTTCTGTTGGCGTAACGGTGTGGGTTTTGATACTGCCAGTTTATCACTGACCTTTGGTGTGGCGGACTTGTCTGTGGCTGTATAGTGATGGATTGGGATGTGTGTGTGTCTCATAATATGGTGAACGGATATCTGCTGCTGCTGCGGTATGTTGGTGGCAGTCAGCATGGCGGTTAGTGGGATTTACCGCCAATGTCATAATGAGGGCCTTGGTTTTTTCAGTGAATTTAAATTTTTTAAAATTTTCGTAACTGTAATCTGTCCTCTTTTATATCTATATATATATATATATATATATATATATATATATATATATATATATACACATTTTATATGTTTAGATTACATAAAGAGATTCATTTATAAAGTATCAAGAGACAAATTTGCACAGTAAGGCCCTCATTCTGACCTTGGCGGTCTTTTCGCAAGACCGCCGAGTTACCGCCGCGGTGACGACCGCCGACCGCGGCGGTATGCCGCTGTGCGCATTCTGACTGCTGGGAGCGTACCGCCGGAAAACCGCCAGTAGCCACACTGGCGGTCGGCGGGAAAGTGGAGACTGGTCAACCTCCACCGCCACGCCAGCAGAACACCGCCCACAGAATTACGACCCACATTTCTGTGTGGCGGTCTTCTGTTGGCGGTCTTCTGTTGGCGGTCACCTCCCCATGGCTCCTGTCACCTCCCGGAGGACCAACGCACAAGGTAAGTTGATCGTCCGTGAGGGGATGGGGTGGGGGGGTGTTGTGTGATGTGTGCGTGCATGGGGGTGTGCGTGGGAGTGTGTAGAGGGGGTGTGTGAGTGCGTGCATGCGGGCGGGGAGTGCTGCTGTGCCTATGGGCAATGTGTGTAGTTCGGCGGGTGCGCATGTCGGCATGTATGTGTGCGGGTATGTGTCCCCGTTGTGTATGTGTGTGTGTAGGGGGTGTGTATATGTGCATGTAGGGGGTGTGTGCATGTCGGGGTGCGTGTATGTGCATGTGGGGGTGGGGAGGGGGTTCGTACCACCTCTGGGGGGTGGCAGGGGGGTGGAGGGTGTGGGGGGAGGACTCGGGGGCAGTGGGGGGTGGGGGAGACCCCTATCAGTGCCAGGGAAGGAATTCCCTGGCCCCGATAGTGCCTACCGCCATGGTTCGCATGGCGGTTCCCGACTGCCAGAAACCGCGGCGGTAAGCAGGGTCATGATACCGTTGGCGGTCTTGGGTCGACCGCCGGACCGGAGTGCGCAGACTCCAGCCCGTCGGTCATGACCGCCGTGGCTGTCGGAGTGGGGAAGTGGCGGTCGGTCGCGGCGGGGACCGCCGCGGTCAGAATGCCATTTTTAATACCGCCGGTCTGTTCGCGGTCCGACCGCCGTCTCTCCGCCGACCGCCAAGATCAGAATGAGGGCCTAAATTTCTTTTACCATTGGTTCCACACGCGACCCCTGCCGCGATGTATTTCCGGAGTCGGGTGGAGATGTGACTCTATTGTATTATTTAAACTATCAAATTGTATATAAAGACAGTTTTAAAATATAACTTAACATAAGAGGTTTTCTAATAAAATACTAAAGCCCAGATTTATGGTGCCCTAGCTCCATTCCAGCACCACATTAGCATAAAAAATACTGCAGCATATTTACAAAGTGGCACAATGCTTGCATTGCGCCACTTTGTAACCCCTTGCGCTACATTATGCCTGCCCCAGGCATAATGTATGCAAGGGGGCATTCCGGTGCTAGGGGACAGGCATTAAAATGAGACTCCCATTGTATTCAATGGGCCTCTAGGTAGTTTGCAGGATTAGCGACACAATATTTGACGCTAATACTGCAAAGTGGCGAACTAGCATAAATAAATCTACACTTGTCCCCCCTGACTACCGCATGGTGCGCCGTATTTTAAATATGGCGCACACATGGTGGCATTAGGGGACACTATCAGGTGCAAGAAAAGGGCCCCTGCACTGGGTGCAGGGCCACTTTTCATAAATCTGCCCCTAAGACTGGTACAAATGCAGACTAATGTTTTAAAGCTTGTTTATATTAAATTTCACAAGTAAGTGACGGACACCACATGTGACTCACACGAAGCAGTATTTGATTGGTTGAACACCTATCCATTATTTGCAGAGGATTGCCCCACCCATTTTTACTCACCCCTCTGGTGTTTCACTGAGAACAGTCCTGTGTTTGTCTATAGCATTTGTGTTTTTGGAGTTTCACTGTTGGCAAATCCAGGCCGTCGGCTGCTTCACTACAGAGTAAAGACATTCAAAGCAATCATTCTGACAAAGTGAAACCACCATAAAAGAGGAAGGAAAATATAGTGGGGACCTTTTTTTAAAAAAAACCTAAGGGAGAAAACAAGGTGAATGCACGGAATGTGACATACACATTGCGCAAAAAAGTACTGTCTCTGGTACCCGAGAGAAAATATTCCTCTGGAACTTCATCTATAATGAAGCATCTCTAAACAATCAACAGTGGATGCCTTGCAGAGCACAGACGGAAAGGGTACTCTCCCATGGAACATCCAAAGAACATGATTTGCAGCCAGGCGCATCATCTGACCCTGTGCTATCTACAGATCCACCAGTCACTTTTCCTGAATTCGCTGATGTGGGATAATACTGCCTAAAATTTAAGGCCACTTTGAGTGTTGGGGGAACAATCAATGTCCACCATCATTAGCACTCATAAGTGTTAGTTTTCTAGCTTCTGTTCTTCAAGGAAGATTTGTGCTGTTTGTTAAGTAGCACTTTATTTATTTATTTTAACACCAAACATAACAAAATTATTTGAAAACACAAAATTTTAAAGCGTTGAAAAAAAGGTTCATTTTTTTTAGAATCACCCATTCTGGTTAAAAAAGAATAACAATGTTATATTTGTAATAGTCTGAATGTATGTTCTTTGTGCTTCTATGACTTTGTGTGGGTGAGTTATTTACTGAGTTTTTAAGTGGTGTGTGGGTGAGTGTATGAGTGTGTATGTGTGAGTGAGTGCCTGAGTCCTGTATGGGTGATTGAGTGAGTAAATGAGTGTATCTATATGTAATGGAGTGTGTGTGGTATATGGATGAGTGAATTAGAGCATGAGCAGTATATTGGTGATTGGGTGACTATGGGAGACTACATGAGTGAGTGGTGTATGGATGATTGAGTGTATGATTGCATCTATTGGTAAGTGTATGAATGGTATATGGGTAACTCAGTGAGTCCATAAGTAATGTATGGGTGATTAACTGAGTGTATGAGTGCCTGCATGTGCAAGTGAGTGCCTGAGTCCTGTATGAGTGATTGAGTGCATGAGTGTGTCTGTAGGTGAGTGAATGTATGAGTGGTTATTAAGGGAGTGCATGAGTACTGCATGGGTGATTGGGTGACTGTATAAGTGGTGTATGGGTGTGTGAGTGCATGAGTGGTGTATGAGTGAGTGAATAAGTGCATGAGTACTGTATGGGTGATTGAGTACACGGGTGAGTAGTGCGCTTTACAAATTCTTGATTGAATACATGAGTTGTGTATGGGTGAATGAGTGGGTGAGTGTTACTATGACTGTGAATAAGTGAGTTAGTGAGGGTTTAAGTGGTAGATGTGCAGTTGTGTAATTACTTACAAGGGAGAGTGACTGTGTGTGAAGTACTGTATGGGTGAGTGATAAAAAACAAACTGGTGGCAAAGCATTTCATATCCATAACTATCTGAAGGAAATATTTCTCTGCCACTACTAGTAACTTGATACGTTTCATAACATATCTCTCCAAACACTGTTGAAAAAAGATAAGGAAAATAAATATTTTAGTATTAGGTTTATAATAGTTCTGAAACAAAACTGTATACATTGCATATGCTATCACACTATGATATTATAATAACATATTTTAAGTTTTCTGTTTCCAGGCTTTATACTAGTACATATAAACAGAGTATTGTATAATTGTTAACATTTGGAAAAACACGATCATAGAGATTGTAGAAAAAACATAAGTCCACAGTTTCACTACAAATAAGTGATGCTGTGAATTGCACTCACTACTGTTTCTAAATTATTTAATTAAGCTACAGTTCCTACACTAAGCAAAAGACCATATGATTAAAATATTTTGTTAATTATACCTGGTACAATACTACTAACAGATATAATCCAAAGTTAAATTTTGCACATTTGTTTGTAGACCTCACCCCCGATAGGCCCAATGATGTCTCAAGCAGTACTGATTCACATAGACCAAAGACTGTATCTCATTTTGTTCTGCAAGTCATCCTTCGAACTTTGGCTGAAGAAACCATAGGTATAAATTAGGAAGTTTGTTTTTTAATTTCAGACTGTCATTACATTCTGTCTATTCAGTTTGAGTCTTAAAATATGCAGTATAAAGTCCAAATGTAATATTAAGGCCTTTATGGAAGATGATAGCTAAGGTATGTCCTCCCAGAAATTTATATTTGTCCAGCTTTGAAGGCTGTAATTTTGATTTCCAATTTTGAGCCATCTGCTCTGCATCGTGAAACATTGATTTAATGTATTTACCACTTCTCAGCATAAGCAATGTAGACAATACAGTTTATTTACAATTTGGATAGGTCATGTTTTCATCACTCACTTAGTTTATCAAAAGACAGCATTTAAGTAGAGAAATTTATCCGGTTGGATTTCAGTGGCAGATGGGAAAGAGCAATCTTCACACTTATGGTTCCATGTCAGTCAAAATATGTCATCAATATTTAATTTTTTTTCTAAAACTCCAAGGATCACCATTGTGAATTCCTGTGCATCATGTTGAGCAGTTACAGTAAATACTATAGGTCCACTATGTATGTCTAACAGTTCTCGAATCCCTGAAGGAGAATGGGTTCCAGTTCTTTCATTAGATAAGCGTTGAAGGCTATGAAACATTGCTGTACACAATGTGATCTGTGGTTGTTCTTGAATGGCACTTACCACATGTAGTAGGTGGAAGGGAACATGGAGTACAACATTAGCACAGCAGTTTACACCATTAGTGTTCTCCAATTGGTAACCTACGATATTGCTATCATTTTCCAATTTATTTTCTAAGCATCTTTTTGTTTCTCCTTGTTTACTGTCTGTTTCAAGAAAATTCATGAATTATTTTGTAAGTTTCCACTTAGGACATAATATCCGGTTTTCATAGCAGGATACTGTGCTAAACGAGGAGCATATTGAGACCCATATTTATACTTTGTTTTGTGCCGAATTTGCATCATTTTTGATGCAAAGGCGGTGCAAACTTACAAAAATAGAATTATATTTTGTACATTTTGCGCCGCTTTTGCGTCAAAATGCAGTGCAAAAAAAAGTATAAATATGGGCTTTACTTCTTAATCTGGTGTAGCCTCTGACACAACATGCATCTGCACTAAGCTTCTTATCAAAATAAACCACAAACAAACCTGACACTCTTCGAAATAGTGACAATGCTACATATGACATTCCTTCTTTAATTACTGTAAGTCCAATATTAATAAATGCAGAATCTGCACTTAAACCTTGCAATTTATGGATAGTTATAGCATATTCAGGAGAAATTGGGAACTACTTCTGCCAGACATACAAGTCTTTTACAAGAAAAAAGAGTACAACACATTGTCTAATTTGCCTTATGCATTCAACCTAATCAAACTTTATAGCTAAGAATTGAACCTCATCACCGTTAGGGAATCAATAACTTTACCCTTAGCAGCATTTAATAGTCCTCCTTCAACATTTAAGTCTCAAAATTACTCTACAGTTTTTGCACACACGTAAACACTTCTCCAGTCTAGCAGTCCTGGATACAGATTTCTCCAAAGAGTTCATTTTTTCTTGTAGGTTTACACTCTGCAGCACTAACTTCCTGGTGTTCCATTTTGTTGATAGCTGTAATTTCCAACATTTCTTCTTTGCCCAGTTTCAATAATTCTTAATTGGAATTGGCACGCTCTCTTGAGTAGGCACTAAAGGAACTATGGATTTCCCCTCATTTCAGAAATTAAATATTAGCCCTGCAGCTGAGTTGTTAGAGGAAAACAGTTTCTTGCTAAGTTGACTTCCTAAGGTACATTTTCCCTTCTTTGTCAGAACTCTTTCTCTAAGGTCCTTAAAAATATTTCCCTATTCCATGTCAGAGGCTTGACACATATTTTTTACGATTTGCTGGCATTTGAAATACTGCCAAATGTTTAGATTTCCAATATGTCCCAATGAGTTCCAAGTTTCTTCATGCAAAAGAGTCTTGAAAGCAGGCTTTGTTACAGAAGTTAGTTGCAGTAGGTCACCAAAAACAATTCAATGCTTTCCTCCAAACGAGATGTAGTATTCTGTTCTTAAAATATGTTGCATTCTCAAGTGAACAAAGGCAAGCATTAAATTTGAAACCATTTTTACCTCATCAATAATTAAAAGCTTACATTTCTTCAAAACTCTTGCCACTTCATGACCAGCTTTACCAGATAACTTCTGGTATTTCAGTTCATTGTAATGTTCAACTGGTAGCATAAGTCATCTATAAAGTTATTCCTTTGATAATTTATGCAGCTAATCCAGTAAATGCTGTTACTAAGTGGAGATTCACTGTAATTAAAAAGCTTTTCTTGTTACCAGATTGACCACTAATATATAATAGTATGGGCTTGAATGATGAGCAATTGATGGTTCTTTTCTTATGAAGAAATCCATGTTCTATTTAACATTTTACTTTATTCTGTTCGTTGTTGAGTTGTGTAACTAACTGTTCCAGATCTACAGATTCCTGTCTTGCTTGCTCCATTACAGTTTCCACTTCATTCATAGCTATTGCAGCTTCATTTTTAATAGTAGATTGTCCAAGAGGATCCTGACTCAGTGGTCTTGAACTATGGCTGTTTTGAGAACTATCCTTAACTACCTCAGCAGCAATCATGTCTTCTTGTATTTCATTATTTTACATTTGTAAATAGTTTGTGAAAATTGAACACTGAATAGTATCTTTGACAACATTGAAAGAATCTTTGTAGCTGTCAGTCTCCAAGAAATTCTAATTCACTGCGCCAAGTCTTCAACAGTTGAAGAGCCAAATGGAAAAACTCTTGTTTGATACGATTTCAGTGGTTAGTCAGATTTCCTTTTGTGTGTACCACTAAACAACCAACACATCCAAGTATTGCATATTTCCTTTCTATGTTTTCACTTACATTGCTTCTATAATCTGTAGTTTTTAAGAATTTCATTAAGACCACTTGTCTTTTGGATGTGGACTATTTTTGGATAGAATGTATCCAAAATATTTGACTTCACAATGTCTGTACTTTGCTGGACAAACTCTACCAGGTACTGCTTTTCTGGGAAAGACTTTAATAATCTTTTGTGTACTGGTTAGGCCCAGACTTACTGTTAGACCAAGCATCCTTGGCGTGGCTTCCCCTGTCTTTTGCCTCTCCTTACTGTATTTTTGATTGTGTGCTGGACTTTGTTTTTGCTGGTCTTGGTACTATGGGCATTTTACCACTGCTGACCAGTACTAAAGTGCAAGTGCTCCCTCTGTAAACTGTATGTGTAATTGATTTTTCCTTGATTGGCATATTTGATTTACTAGTAAGTCCCCAGTAAAGTGCACTAGATGAGCCCTGGGCCTGTAAATCAAATGCTACTAGTGGGCCTGCAGCACTGGTTGTGCCATCCACTTGAGTAAGAGTTGAAACATGGCTCAGACCTGCCACTGCAGTGTCTGTGGGTGCAGTTTTAACCTGCCAATTCCACCTGGCAAATGTACCCACTTGCTGGGCCCAAACCTTCCCTTTGTGTATATGTAAGGCACCTCTATAGTAGGCACTAGGTAGCCCTATGGGCAGGATGCAGTATATGTTAAAGGTATGGCATGTACTGATGTGTGTTACATGTCCTGAAATACTACCAAATTTGTTTTTCACTATTGCAAGGCCTATCCCTCCCATAGGTTAACATGGGGACTGCCTTTAAATATCTTTTACATGCTGTTGTCCATTGCAAGCAGATACAGATATGGGGTTTGGGTTCTCTAAATTCACAATTTAAAAGTACATCTACTGGTAAAGTCGTTTTTTAGATTGTCAGTATGGAAATGCCACTTTTAGAAAGTGGGTATTTTCTTGCTTAACCATTCTGTGCCTCTGCCTGCCACTCCTGGGTCAGACTAATGTTCGGCTGTTTGCTCTAGACAATGACACAAAGAGAGCTGGGGTATAGCCTCCATATCCCAATGAGTCTCCTGGGCTAGAGTGGGGAGTTAGGAGCTGACAAACCTGAAAGGGCTGTGTCTGTCCTCGCACAATGCAGTCTCCAACCTCCTGGTGTGTCTGGGGCCAGGCCTGGGCAAGGGAGGATCTTGTCAACAACAGAGACTTTCCTTTGAAGTTTGACTTCTTTAAAGGCAGAAAGGGGAAGAAGTGGTGCATTAAAACCCCAGGCCTTTAGGTTACTTCTGGATCAAGAGGAACCTCTGCCAAGGAGAAGAGATGAAGAGTAGGAGGAGTACTGCCCCTTTGCCTGAGTGTGCTTTGCTGGGTTGGCCTGCAGTTGCTGTTTCTGCCTTTGAGAGGACAACAACTGGACTTTGCTGTGTTTTCCTGCTTGTGAAGTGTCTCCAAGGGTTTGGACTGAGCTTGCCCCCTGTTCTGAAGTCTTAGGGCCATCAAAGACTTCTTCTGCCAGCACTTGGACTCTATTCAGAAACTCCTACCCTGCCAGGTGGTGCATTATCCAGTCTCTGCGTCCTTGAAAGGAGAAGCTGGTGGAACCAAAACCATGATAGGGATGTGACTTCTTTCCCCAGGAACAGGACACATAATGGGCGTAGCCACCCTAAGGTAGGTGGCCCATTGGCCACTACCAGGTACTCACCTGAACACCCACTGAATGCAGTATTTAGTGGGTATTCCTAGATCTGCATAGGAGTTTTGATGGACACAAGAACATCTGTGACAAAGAAGACCCAAGGCTTGAGAATAGAGGTCCTGCTGCAATAAGAAAAAGGTGCCAAACCCTGTCTGTTGCGCCCAGGACTCAACAATCCGTGTTGAGGGGGTCAAATGGTCATCAGATAGACTTTAATAACCCCAGAGGACCTCCAACCTTCCAAAAATTGGTAAGAACCTCCCTCCAAAGTGAAGGCATCACTTTTGGCACCCAGCAGGCAAGAACCAGTGAAATCCAGTACACTGACCGGCTGCAGACCAATGAACAGGACACAGCAGCCAGTCCAAATATAATCTGGTGGACCTAGATGTCAAACTCTGTCAGTGTGGCACATTTGGTGGCACTGCACCTTCCGGTGGCTGAGAAATGCCATAGTCCAGGGTACTGGACCCCCAATCTCGGACACCCGGAAGAAAAGTCCACTGCGGACTCTGAGGACCAGAAGCAAGCACCAGTGAAGGGATTTCAGGACACCGAAGACACCCCCCCCCCACCCAAAGACTGGCCCTGCTGACCTGCAATTGACCCTCCAAGTGACCTAAACCTGGCTCCAAAACCTCCTTGACACACAACCCTTTGCTATTCTATCTGCACTGCATCCGACCTCCGTGGACCCTGCATCAGAAAATCAGCTGTGCTGTAGGGGTCCCTGATTCCTAAGAACCTCTACACTAGCACAACCACTAAGACCAGATTTAAGAGGGCCTAGCGCCATTCTAACAACACCTTAGTGTCATTTTTCACACTAATGTGGCGTTAGATGGCCAAACACGCTGCCCCAGATTTACAAAGTGGCACAATGTATGCTTTGCACTACTTTGTAACCCTTTGCGCTACATTATTCCTGCATCAGGCATAATGCATACAAAGGCGGCTGTTAGAGGGGCTGAAAAAATGGTGCAAAGAAATCTAAGATTTCCTTGTGCTATTTTCTTCAGCACGTTTAACTCCTACTCTGAGCAGGCGTTAAAAGGAGGCTCCTATTGGTTACCATGGGCTTCTGAGTGCTTTGCAGGATTAGCGTCAACATTTTTTACACTAATTCTACAAAGTGCCAAACTTGCGTAAAAAATTGACGCTAGTTTCTGAAGTACCGCCATGGTACACTGTATTTTAAAGTGCATACATGGTGGTGTTACGGGGGTGCTAAGGGGTGCTGAAATTGTCACTGCACTAGGTGCAGTGCCTCATTTTCATAACCATGCCCCCACGTTTTAGAGAACAGGTTTGTGACAGAGAATATAGGTGAGGCACTGTACCTATCATACACCATATGGAACTGAAAGTGCAGAAGTAATAAACTATAAATTCAAAGTATATTTCTTACCTTATAAGCACATAACACCCTCCCTATAACCTACTCATAGCCTACTTTAGGCATAACTTATATTTAGTAAAAAGAAATCAGTCTCTTGGAAACTGGTTAGAAATGCCAACTCTAATTGACATTTAAATTATGCTGTAGCACACAAAAAGCATGGTCTAAAAACTACTAGTGTTTATCATTTTCTAAAATGATAAATACTTTACAACACATGTGAATGAAGTTTAAATACCTCAATGGGTCTATCAGACACTATAGTTTTCTCTGTCGTATACACTTCTATTCCTTTAATCTACAAACACACCTGTGAAAACACATTTGTTTTAAACATACACTCTAATTGATATACCTGTTAAATGGCTTTTGTTGATATGTAAAATACTGTCACAATTTCATTTTAACTCTTTTCTTTGTATAAGCATGATATCTCAGCATAACAAAGGTACACCAAGGAACCATTAATGACAACCTTTTCAACTTAGGCCTTGATGATGTTTTCCTAGTTAACAAATCAAAAACTGTCTCATATTTTGTCTTATCCCACATCTGAATGCTTAGTGGCTGTTAACCCTTTCTTGTAGTTTTAGAAAGAAGCCCAATTTGGTAGAGTCTGTAACTGGAGTCATGATTCTGTCACAGCACTCAGCACGGTCACCCTGTGTAACTGCGGGTGCTCAAAAATGTATTTACTGTTATGTTTCGGTTATTTCTCAGGTACATTTAACATACAATGTTGAGAGTGATCTGGAAAATTACTCTTTCAGTAGCTACTGTTCCAAAAGCACTCCTATTTCAAGTTATAAATTGTATTAACTACACTCCCCCGCCACACTGTTTCATCTCAGCCGCCATAGCAACCACTTTGGAACATTCCACTCTACGAGAAGTTCAGAAGTTAACATCATCTGTCAGCAGCATTCTAGTTTTTTTTTTTTTTCTGTAGCAGGTGTGATTGACTGTAACAGAATGTAAGCATATCCAAAATAGCATTACTTGTTTGTGAAATAATTGGAGCCAGTCACAGATCTGCTGACTTAATGATTTAAATCACAACCCATTTTTATCTACCAATGTAGTTACTACATTCAATGAAATTTGTGCTTTCTTAAAGCAGGTGATGCCCTCCATTTTAACCACGTCACATCTTGATAACTCCCTCATTGAGCTGCAGCCTTCTCCTGTATGCTATTGTCTCTTTCCTTCAGTATGGCTAGTGTGTGGATGTAGGTCCTAGCTATGTTTTATGGGCTAGTGGGTATACAAGAAAAAATGGCATTGACAGGGGCCTGGGTTTTCCTAACGTGGATATTACTTGGGCTGGCCAGAGAGGTTTAAAAGTGGTACCAATTGCTTCCATTGGTTGAAAACATAGTGGATTCCTAAACCTCTCACCTCATGCTTGTGCACAGTGGTGGTAATGACCTGGGCACACTGACTGGGGTAGGACTGGAAATCCTAATGAAGGCTACCTTTTGCCAGTTATTGACATTTTCCCTTACACAGCCTTGGTGTTCTCTAACATATGCCAGCAGCAGAAATGGAAGTGGTCAACTGAATTTTGTCCACAGATAGACAAAGCCAAGAAACATGTTAATACAACAGTTTCTGCATTCCTCAGTCTATAACATAGGCTCTATCAATAATAATAACTTCCACTTTGATATGCTTGGAATATATTGAAGAGATGGTGTTCACTTCACAGATGAAGGCAACAGTGTTTCTGAGCAACTTGATTCTCTGCATCTGCTCATATGTCTACTAATCATATTCACACAATAAACATAAAGGTTTTTCTTAGCCACCCAATTTCCCAAACACTATTGCAATTTCAAACAAACTCTTTAAAAAATATATATGTATTTTGGAGACGCAACTCCATTGCGGATCTGCAAGCCAAAAGTACACACCAAATGCACAACACCCCACTTATTGTTAATGTCTTTATTTCACTCTCTCCATGTCCCAATACATTTTTGAGGACCTGCGTAGACGTCTAAATTGGGGCTACGAGTAGATGCATGAGAATCTGTGCAGGTACTGGAGTCACAGAGTGGGTCTGTGAGTGGGTGCCTGGCTGTGTGGATGTGTTGCAGTATGAGTGGATCTGTGAATGTGTGCATGACTGTCTGAGTCTGCCTTTGTGGGTGCAGCAGTATCTAAGTGGGTCTGTGAGTGGGTGTGGGAGTGTATCAGTGGGTTTGTGAATGGGTGCATGAGAGTCTGACGGTCTGTGAGCATGTGTGACAGAGTGGGTCTGTGAGTGGGTGCATGAGTGGCTCAATGGATCTGTGAGTGGGTGTTTGGGAATCTGAATGCTTCTGTGAAAATGTGTATGATTCTGGGTCTGTGAGTGGGTCCATGAGAAACTGACTGGGTCTTTGAGCATGTGCATGCCTGTGTGGGTGTGTGAGTGGTGCATATGTATATCTGAGTGGGTTTGTTACTGGGTAAGTGACAGTATGAGTGGATCTGAGAGTGAGAGTCTCACAGTGGGTTTCTGAGTGGGTGAGAGTATGAGTGTGTCTGTGAGTGAATGAGTGAGAGTCTGACTGGGTCCAGGTGTGGGTGTATGCGTGTCAGAGTGGGTGCATGATCACTGAGTGTCTGTGAGTGGGTGCATGAGTCAGACAGTCAGGCACACACTAAGACCCAGTCAGACTCAGCGACCCACTCACAGACCCAGTCAAAGTAGGTCTGTGACGGCGTGCATATGTGAGTGGGTCTGTGAGGGCATGCATGAGTGACTAAGTGTATTGGTGAGTAGGTGTGTATCTGTGGGTGGATATGTGAGTGACTGAGTGAGTGGGTGACAAAGTCTGAGTGTCTGTGAATGGGTGAGTGAGTGGGTCTGTGTATGAGTCTCTGCATGGGTCTGTGACTAGGTGTGTGTGTGTCTGAGTGTGTCTGTGAGCAGGTGGCTGTGAGAAAACAGGGCTGATGGAATAGGCCCCCTAACTTTTTGCCCCCATTTTTCACTTTTTGCTGCTGTTTTCCTGACTCTGATGGTGCCCTAAGTACTGCTAACCAGTCCCAGGGCCTGTGCTCTGTGTAAAATCAGTATGCAAATTAGACTAATTATAATTGGCTAAGTCAACCTACCTATAAGTCCCTAGTATATGGTAGGGCACATAGGTTTAGGGACCCCTGCATAGGTAGTGCCAACTCCCGATGAAACCAACCAGCTGTCCAGTGGCCAAAAAGGAGTTTGCGGCAGGTGCATTCTGGGAGTTGTAGTCCGCCCCCTCAAAGAGCATCTCAGAGCTTCTGGAACCTTGGGGTGAACTGTGGACCTCAAAAGGACCTTAAAAGAAAATCTGGAAGAAGATCCAGAAGTTTGGAGACCTTTTGGAAAAAAAGCTCCATAGAGGGACCAACCCGCTGCAGCAACTCTAGCCGGCTTGCTTTAACCGCGACCCAGCCTGACTTGCAGGTTCGTCCCAGTGAAGAAAATCTCCAAAAAAGTGATTAAATCCGAACGTAGGAAGTTGACTGGGACCTCCCAGTCAGTGTATCCGAAGAGGGCTCCAAGGATGTCGGATCAAGATTCAGGTTTTCCCCCGGTTGAAGGATTTTCACCTCAAAAGAATGACTAAGTCCGAAGGTAAAAGTCTCCACGAGGGCTCCCGCGACACGTATCCGAGTAAGAGTTCTAGGAGGTCAGATTGGACTGGCAGGTTCGTCCCGCTGAAGAAAATCTCCAGAAAAACGACTAAGTCCTAAAGTAAACTTTTGACCGAGGCCTTCCATGGGCTGTAGCCGAGCCAAGCTCCATCGCGGTCGGCCTCAAACTTTGACTTTGACTTTGCCCCGGTCGAAGTGCGAAAAGATGACCAGATTGGTGCTTTTTGTTTCTATGCACTAGAAAGCATTAATTCTTCATTAAAGTCATTTTAAAGCTAAAATATTTTCTATGTTCATAAATTAATTATGGATTTTTAAACTGTTTCCTGTGTTTTATTTAATTACTGTTGTGTGATATTTGAATGCTTTACGCTTTGTATCTTAAGTTAAGCCTTGTCGCTCATTGCCAAGCTACCAAGGGTTGAGCTAGGATTAATTTAAGACCTAACTGGACTTAAGTGGAGGTTAGTGGCCTATTGCTAAGTGTAGGTACTTACCTGACCTTACCAATAAACCATTTTCCAACAGTGACTGAAAGTCTGAGTTGGTCTGTAAAGGAGTTTGTGGAAGAGTGGGCCTATGCATGGGTGTATGAGTGTGTGGGTCTATGAGTAGGTGCATGAGTCACTAAGTGTGTCTGTGAGTGTGTTCATGACTGAGTGGATTTGTGAATGAGTGCATAAGTGTCTGAGTAGCTCTGAGAGTGGGTGCATGAGTTCCTCAGTGGGTATGTGAGTGTGTCCATGAGAGTGAGTAGGTATGTGAGTGGGTGCATGAGTGAGTGGGTGCATGAGTCTTACAGGGTCTGAGTGCATGCATAACTCTCAGTGGGTCTGTGAGTGGGTGTATGACTGTCTAAATAGATGTGTGTCTGGGGGCATGAATGAGTGGGTGTGAGTGTACCAGTGGGTCTGTGAGTAGATGTGTAAGTATTTGGGTCTCTCAGTGGGTACACAAGTCTGAGTGGGTCTGTATGAGTGTATTTATGGGTGTGTGAGTGACATTCTGAGTGGGTCTGAGTGCATTCATTATTGTATGAGAGTTTGTGAATGTACTTTTTTCCTTTTTAGCAAGATTTGTGACTCTGTTACAGTGTAACATAGGAGGCTGCGCTGAGCACCGTGACAGTCACAACTCCACACATGAGGAAAAAAGTTTTTGGCTTTTTAAAACTCATAAAGCATCCCTCAGACTCCCAAGAAACACCCCCATGGCATCAAGATACCTCTACCTTGACCCTTTCTATAGTTTGTAGTATATATTTATATGAGAAAGGGACACTTTTGACATAGTGCCCCCCCCCCTTTTTGCCTGGAAAATGATGTGGTTTCAAACTGTAAGTGCCCAGGGCAACTACTTAACAGGTTCCCAGGGCAAGATCCCTTTCCCAAAACTATACAATGTTTGACACTTCAGCCATGCTTGTAAGTCCATAGTAAATGGTACCCCTGGTACCTAGGGAATGGGCTCTGAAGAGGGCCCCCCCCCCCAGAGCTACAGCACCAATTGTGGCACTCAGAGGCCCCACACCAGCCTTATACAGACTGCCATTGTAAGTGTATGACAAGTTGTATCTGTTAGAAATGGGGTCTTTGGCAGTCAAGTTACCCCTTGTCCAAGCAAGGACCCTCACTCTAGTCAGGGTAAAAGACTCACCCTCAGCTAACCCCTGCTTACCCCCTTGGTAACTTGGCACGAGCAGTAGGCTTAACCTTAGAGTGCTAGGTGTAAAGTATTTGTACCAACACACCCAGTAACTTAATGAAAACACTACAAAAGGGCACAACACAGGTTTAGAATAATAGAGAATATGCACCTAAACAAAAGACCAAAACGACATAAAATCCACAATACACAAGTCAAGTTATCATTTAAAAAGTAAAAAGTCTTCATGTAGTTTTAAACACACACTAACACTGTTAGCGTGAAAATGTACCTTGGGTGCATCAAAAATAACCCTGTACAGGTGAGGGTGCATCAAAAAGGGATTGTGATGCGTCAATTTCACTCATGAGTGAGACCTTGCGTTGTTTCTCCTTTCGTCGGGTCGGGGTGCATCATTTCTTCTCTCCTCAGAAGAGCGATGCGTCGATCCGGTCAGCACTCTTTGGTCAGAAATCCAGCAGCACGATGATCTGAAAACCACTCAGCACGGGTTGCGATCTCACCAGCTTCGGTCCACGTTGCCGCGCGTCGTTTCTCCAGCTCCGTGCATCGATTCTTCGGTCGCATTACAGGTGAGCGGCGATTTTCAGTCGTGAAGCAGGTGGTGTCTCGATTTTACAGCCGCAGATCGGAGTCGCCTCAATCTTTTCCCCGCACTGCTTTCTGTGCGTAGATTTCTTCCTCTTAGGCTGCCAGTTTCTCCTTTCAGGGTCCCAGGAACTGGATGGGTACCACTTGTCAGAGCAGGAGCCCCTCCAGAGACTCCAGGTGCTGGCAGAGAAAAGTCTTTGCTGTCCCTGAGACTTCAAACAACAGGAGGCAAGCTCTATATCAAATCCTTGGAGATCTTCACCAGATGGAAGGCACACAAAGTCCAGTCTTTGCCCTCTTACTCTGGCAGAAGCAGCAACTGCAGGATAGCTCCACAAAGCAGTCACAGGCAGGGCAGCTCTTCTTGCTCAGCTCTTCTCCAGCCAGAGGTTCCTCTTGGTTTCCAGAAGTGTTCTAAAGTATGTGGTTTTGGGTGCCCTTCTTGTACCCATTTTCTCCTTTGAAGTAGGCCTGCTTCAAAGCAAAGTCTCTCTTGAATGTGAAATCCTGCCTTGCCCAGGCCAGGCCCCAGACACTCACCAGGGGGTTTGAGACTGCATTGTATGAGGGCAGGCACAGCCTTTTCAGGTGAGTTACCGGTCCCCTCTCCCCCAGCACAGATGGCTCATCAGGAAATGCAGGCTACACCCCTTTGTGTCACTGTCTAGTGTGAGGTGCAACCAGCCCAACTGTCAAACTGACCCAGACAGGGAATCCATAAACGGGCAGAGTCACAGGATTGGCATAAGCAAGAAAACACGCAGTCTCAAAATCAACTTTACTAAAAGATGTATTTTTAAATTGTGAGCTCAGAGACCCCAAACTCCACATGTCCATCCGCTCCCAAAGGAAATCTACACTTTAATCAGATTTAAAGGTATCCCCCATGTTAACCTATGAGAGGGACAGGCCTTGCAACAGTGAAAAACTAATGTAGCAATATTTTACTGTCGGGACATATAAAACACATTACTATATGTCCTACCTTACCCATACACTGCACCCTGCCCTTGGGGCTACCTAGTGCCTACCTTAGGGATGCCTTACACGTAAGAAAAGGGACGGTTTAGGCCTGGCAAGTGGGTACACTTGCCAAGTTGAATTTACAGTTTAAAACTGCACACACACACTGCAGTGGCAGGTCTGAGACATGATTACAGAGCAACTTAAGTGGGTGGCACAACCAGTGCTGCACGCCCACTAGTAGCATTTGATTTACAGGCCCTGGGCACCTCTAGTGCACTGTACTAGGGTCCTACTGATAAATCAAATATGCCAATCAGGGATAAACCAATTACATACACATTTTTTAAAGGAGCACTTGCACTTTAACACTGGTTAGCAGTGGTTAAGTGCTCAGAGTTCAAAAGCCAACATCAACAGGTCAGAAACAATAGGAGGCAGGAGGCAAAAAGATTGGGGATGACCCTTTGAAAGGGCAAAAGTCCAACAGTCACTAAGTCTACATCGTTCAGAGTTAGCCCGGGGTGCTGAAATACTCAACTGTTCAGGCGACTCCACATCCTTTCAACCTGAATACACTAGCACAATAATACTGTTTCCCTTAGCACAGTTTTTCTTTTCTGCTTATGTAAGCAGATTATTTCCTCAGAGACAAGTTTCCATTTTCCTACTGAAAAAAAACCAATATAACCAAAAAAATAAGTTACGTACCGGTCAATAATTAATAACAGTGATACATCAGTATATTTTTTTAAAACTTTTTTACACTTTACAACCAGAATCATATTACATCTAATGCACCAGTAACGTAATATTTTCTTTCCTGAAAAGTTCAACACGCTCAACCAGTGAACCTTTTTATCACAAAGAAATTATAACATGCCATCAATCCTCTTTTCATAAAAGTTTATAAAGTTGCACATTCTTATTGAGTCAGATTTGCAAGCACTCACCACAGCTTTTCACTCTAGAAATAGCAATATCACAGCTCAAACATTTCATAGGGCTAAAGTATATGTACAATAAGTTTCATAACCACAGCACAACTTGCATTATTACATTCTTCATTTCATAACTTGAGAAACACTGCTTCCCTTATTTAGAAGTACTCATAGTTTGTACTTTCATTTTTAACCCAATCTGCAAAACATGCTCAAATCTCTACTTTCGAATTTGCACTTCTCAAAATCTATATTAACACATCTACGCCTCCCCAAATAACTGAACTTTTCACTCTGTAAACATAGGGCCTGATAACGAGGCTTGGGGTCTTCAGATCACCAGCCTCGCTTGGCGGTCAGGACCATCCCTGTCGTGGCGGTCCTCCGGCTATATGAAGACCACCAGGGTCCTGCCAGTACCACCAGGATTCATGATCCCAATGGCCTGGCGGTGGCGGAGTTTGTAATCCACAAGGGCAGTGTTGCATGCTGCCCTGCCCGGTGGATTATGACCTTGTTCTCCACCAGCCTTTTCATGGCGGTAACACCACCATGAAAAGGCTAGCGGAGAACAGGTGCAGGGGACCACAGGACGGCATGGGGGAGTGCAGGGGCCCCTCTGCCCAGCACCGTCACAATGTTCACTGTCTGCCTTGCCCTGACACTTCACAATATAGTTTATAAAAATATATTACTAAAACCTGATCTTGGAATTGTTTCTTAAATGCAAATGACCACACCAGTCTCTTTCAACTCAAGATATATTCAGTTCTGCTGAGTGCAACTCAAAGATTTCATTTTCCTCAACCCACCAAAGACAAACTGAGCTAACTCTGGTTCTCACCCAAACACATCAGTGCCTAGAGTGAAAAAAAAAAAAAAAAAAGCAGCAAAATCTGAATCTAGCACACATCAACAACCTGGGAGGGAAACGGAGGCAAAAAGTTAAGGGAGACCACGCCAAGGATGAAAAGTCTAACAGTATCTAAAAGTTACAAAACTGACATGGCACTCACCAAGGGTGCCATGCCCAATAACACTGCATGAAATATAGGTAAGTCGCCCATGTGCCAGGTCTTCCAGCCCTAGGGCAGGGTGCACTATAATCCATATGAGGGCATAAGCGTGCATGAACAAATATGCCCCTTACTGTGTCTTTACAAAACCTTATGACCTAGTAAGTGTACATGGAAGCTACAGCAAATAAATATGCTGGACACTGGTCAATACAAGTTCCCCAGCTACAAGATGGTCTCCCTGAATACTGGGTTGTTTGGTATCAAACAACTCAGAATAATAAATCCACACTGATGCTCGTGTTTGATTTAATACATTAGATGTGCCCCCGCTAAAACCTAACCGCCTTGGCATGGTTGCTGACTGGTCTTAGCCAGCCTGCCACCACCAGGCAGAAATCTGGACTCCTGAGGTGCAAGACTTTGCTCTCAGGAACCAGAGCACAAAGCCTTTCCTGGGTGTAGGTATTACATCTCCTCCCCCAGAAAGGCACCCTGGCACCCACAGTCAGCAGCAAAGGCTTTACCACCTTTGAAATCTGACACCTCCTCTTCTACTAGCACCAGATGGCTACCCAACAGTTTTTCCACCACTTTGAATGGGTAAGGCGGTGGGAATAGTTAGCCAGAATAGGAGGAGAGCCCCCTAGTCTACACCACCCCTCAGGTGTGGCAGGCAAGGTGATCACTCCATTTCAATTTCCTCTATCTTGAACTGTAGGAAAATAGCTAATCAGGGTTAGGGATGTGACCCTTACCCACAGGAAGGGATCCCTTAGTGGGTGTAGCCGCCCTAAGGTCAGTGGCCCATTGGTCACTACTAGGTACTCATCTAACGCCCGCAAAACACAGTATTTAGACTTACTTACAGATCAGGTTTTGTGGACACAAGAAGACCAGGAACAAAGAAGACCTGAGGCACTAGAACAGAAATTCTGCTGCACAAAGAAAAAGGTACCAAACTCTAACTGCTACTCCCAGACTTGATTTGACAGTCGCTGCTGAGGTTTTGCATGGAAACCTGAAGGACTCTACAAACCCCAAGAGCATCTTCAGCCTTCTGAAAATCTCCAAGAACCTCCCTCAGTTAAAGTAGCACTATCCTCCAACCTACAAGCAAGGAACCAGTGAAGTCCAGTTCACTAACTGCCCATTGACCAATGAACAAGATTCAGCAGCCTGACCAAAATCCACACGACGGGCCACATTTGCTAGGTTTTGTGGCACTGAGATGTCCCATTGCTTGGACCCACCAACATCAAACAATCAGAAGCAAAGTCAACCCCAGACTCTCTGAAGTCCAGACGCAAGCACCAGTCAAGGGACTTGAAGACACCCAAGAACCAATCCCCAGAATGGCCCTCCTGACCTGCAATCTACCCTCCAAGTGACTTGCTCCTGGTTCCAAGAACTCCCTGACACATGACCCTTGGCTGACCTATATGCATGGCACCTGGCCTCCCTGGCCACTGCAATGCCAGCCCAGCAGTGCTTTAGGGGTCCCTAACCTCATTCAACACCCCACCTCCCCCAAATGGACCCACCAGACTTCTCTTTTAAGTCCACCTGTGCATTGTTTCCAAGTGGTACCCATCTTGGTTGTGCACCAGCTCCAAAACATACATCTGTTGCTCGCGTTTGAATCAGGAACTATCTGAAATATTTTGGCTGGCCCACAGGACATCTCAATGACCTCGACCTAAAAATAGAAAGGGACACTTGTGCCAGCGTTGCCTGATTTTATGTGCATTTTAAAATATTTTCCCATTCATTCCTAAGGTGCGTAGTTACTCACAAAAACAGAAAATTTTCTAAACTTTCAAAAATCATAACTAAAGAAGTACCACACAAACTTGATCTTAGTCTTTAAAATGTTAAAAAATCTGAAGTATTTTTGTAAATTGATCTCGACTTATTCTTGATACTGTGAGTACAACAACTGCTTAACACCACTCCAAGATAAGACTAACTGTTTGCCAACACTACCACAAAAACAGAGCATTAGATGGTCTGCTTTTTACCTCTGATACTAAAGTTAGGTTGCTTGGACTCTATATAGTGTACGGAAATGATGTGCACTGTGTTGAAAAAGCCAGCCTCCTACATTTGTTGGATCAGCAGTGGGATACAGGACTTTGCATTTGCTGACATCACTTTGTCACTTACTGATCACATGAATAGCTCTAAAAATTGTCTGTAGCCTAGTTGTATTTTGAAATTTGACTTTTTCTTAATTTTAAAATGAATTGCTAGGGCCCCGGTTATGTCCCTAAAACCATGATTGGAAACTCAAGGGGCTGATTAAAATTCTGGAGGTCAGAAGACTGCCAAACTCGCAGTGACATTTGGACCACCATGGCTGTAGTGGTCTGACCACCACATTACAAGATTGGCGGGCAGACCCGCCAACCTACCGCCATGCCTGCCAGGATCAAAGATCTTAAGGAGATGACTGCAGTGCTGGTTGTAATCAGCCAGGGTGGCACTGGAATCGTCTCTGCCCTGCTGATTACAACCTTGTTTTCTACGGTTTCACCATCATGAAAAGGCTGGTGGAGAAAAAAGTGCATGGGTGGAGTATGGCCAGTGCCAGGCCCCCCTAAAAATTCACACCGTCTGCTGTGTAGACAATGCTCATTTCAAGGGTGCTCGCAGCAGCATTACTATTGGCAGCATTACTATTGGCTCAATTATGAGGTGAGAGAAATGCTGCCACACCTTTACCACTTGGCTGACCAGCGAAAACCTTGGTTTCTGCTGGTCAGCCTAGTGGGATAGTTGTAATGGGTCTGGTGGGGAGATCACCAGCACTGCAGCAGTCTGCTTGTCAGGAGTTCGTCGGATAGGTGTTTGTCTGCCAAGCTCCGAAGGACCCCCTTAATGTGTTTACTATAGTTAGGCCTTAGAAAAAGTTTCCAAAAGTTTTTCCAAAAGTTATAAAGTTTACAAAGACTTTAAGGATACATATCAAATCATCAATGCTTTCACAAGTGTCATCTTCTATTTTTAGGTCGAGGTTGTTGAGATGTCCTGTGGGGCACCCAGAGAAGTTTGGGCCATTCCTGGCTCAAGTGGGAGCAGGCTGAAAGTCTTGGAGCTGGTGCAGGACAGAGAACGGGACCACTTGGAAACACACTGCACAGGTGGACTTAAAGGTAAGTCTATTGGGCGCCCCCTGGAGTGTAGAGGTTGCAGGGGGTTAGAGCATGGCTGGTTTTCCAATGCAGGGGCCAGGGAGGCTGGGTGCAGTGCAGATAGGTCAGCCAAGGGTAGTGCGTCAGAGAGTACTTTTAGCCAGGTGCAGGTCACTTTGAGGGTAGATTGCAAGTCAGCAAGACTTCTGTCTGGTCGGGGCAGGCTGTTAGAAACCCATCAGCAACTGTGCCACAGCGGTTTTGCAGGGGCCACCTTTAAAGTGCCCTCTGGGTACACTTTATAACAAATCCAACACTGGCATCAGTGTGGGTTTATTATTCAGAGTTGTTTGATACCAAGTTTCTTCATGCAAAATAGTCTTGAAAACAGTCAATTCTTTAACAGGAGTTTGTTGCAGTAGTTCACCAAAACAATTCAATGCTTTCCTCCAAACAAGATGTTGTATTCTGTTTTTAAAATCTGTTGCATTTTCAAGTTAACAAAGGCAAGCATTCAATTTAGAACCATTTTTACCTAATCAATAATTAAAAGCTCATATTTCTTCAAAACTCTTGCCACTTCATTACAAGCTTCACCAGATAACTTCTGGTATTCCAGTTCATTGCCATGCTCAACCGGTAGCATAAGTCATCTACGTATGAATGTCTGTGGCATGAAAGAGGTCTTACTTAGCGGTAGTGAATGCTAATACCTTCAGCCATCCACTCAATATTCTCCAGTATTTTCGGGGAATTTCCGATAACTTTGGCTTTAATAGGTGGCACTTTGCTATTGCTACTTTTTCTGCGCAATGTCTGTCCCATCACAACAAGGAGGACTGAAAGCACGTCCACCAGTGCAGCTGTCGTGAACGCATGATGCATTACTTTGGAGCAATTGGAGTGTGACTGGTCTCTGTCATTCAGACCAGTTTTGCATTGTGTGCAGCCTGTGTTTCTGTGCCTCTGGTGCGCGTTTGAACATGCACTGAAAGTTTGTCTTTCTATGCAGCGCTTGCTTTCATTGGACACTGATCTTTGGATTTCTCGCTGACGGCTCATTACCAGACATTCACGTTGAGGGTGCGTTTGCTATGGTAAGCTGCTTATGAGTTGCCCTTCGTGGAGGATGCAGCTCTAAACGTATTGTTGGCACACCATGGAATGCTGCTGTCTTGGCTGGAGCTCAGGCCTTTAATTAGGCTTTGAATCGGCAAGGGGAAGGTGCTGTGTAGCGATTTCAGTCATAGCTTCATACATGTTATTTTAGCAAACTAGGCATGCCACTGTGCACTTTAACCTAGACATATTTTATTCAGCATGGTTTTATTATTTTAATTACAGCCACATTTGAAGTCTTATTTTATTTTTTCTAGCGAGGTGTTCTTTGCCTAGGCCAGCACTGCATTCTTAAACAAGACATTCTTTCACTTTGTGCTTTTCTCAAGGCTGCAGTAAGATAGGTTGCCAGCAAATATGGTACGCTTTCTCTCTAATATTCACAGAAAAATATACACTCCTACGTGGGGAATCCTTTCTTGGAACATCAGCTGTTTTATTATAAAAACACTACTTTGACCTATGTATGTTAGAGAGATATTCCAGCCAGATGACCACAGCTGTATGCTGATTGCTGAGTGCTTCGCTGCAGCTGCTTATGTAGACTACAGGCCTCTTGCTCAGGTATGAGGGATGATCTCTTCCCAGGGGAACATTAAGAGCAGAATTAGAGCTTAACATGCTGTGCTCTAACATAGCATAGGTAGGGCTATTCTTAACGATCCTAGTGACAATATGGTAGTGTTATTTTTATGTTTCAGTCTCCTTGTCACAATTTTAATCCTGTCATGCTTCATCGTCCTAGTCATTGCAATACATGCTTTATTATCTAAGATGCAGTCACAATAAAACCTTATTGAACTATATTCTGCCTCTGATTGTCCTTGCATATGTGAGACTAATGTTACTGAGAGAAATGGATGAGATCTGAGTGACCACAATTTCCCTGAGGAGTCAATTGTATCATACGCTCAGTTGCCCAATCATCGCTACTCCTGGGTGGAGATGAGGCACTGCTAGTTAGCAGGAACAAAACCCAGATTAGGCTGACAGGTGTGACCTGTAGTGGGTTCAGACTCAGTCCCCCGCAGCGCAAGTGATTTTGCTGCCCAAATCCAGTAAACTCATTAGGATAATTAGAGCCTACGGGACATGACAAACTTTACCAGATAACTTCTGGTATTCCAGTTCATTGCCATGTTCAACCGGTAGCATAAGTCGTCTACCTAAAGTTATTTCTTTGATATTCTATGCAGCTAATCCAGTAGGTGATGTTGCTACAAACAGTATGTTTGATTCTGTAGCCTTATGTAGGCAAGTGGAGATTCACTTTCATTAAAAAGCTTTTCCTGGTACCAGCTTGACCACTAACATATAATAGTATGGGCTTGAAGGATGAGCAATTGCATGGTTTCTTCTCACAAAGAAATCCATGTTCTAGTTTGTCTTTTACTTCAATGTAAATGTCTTTCTGTTTGTTGTTGAGTTGTGCAACTAAATAATCCAGATATGCAGATTCCTGTCTTGCTTGCTCCGTTGCAGTTTCCACTTCACTCATAGCTGTTCCAGCTTTGTTTTCAATAATAGGTTGTCTAATAGGATCCTGACTCAGTGGTCCTGAACTATGGCTGTTTTGAGAACTATCCTTGGCTACCTCAGCAGCAATCATTTCTTCTTGTATTTCATAATTTAACATTTGTAAATAGTTTGTGAAAATTGAACACTGAATAGTAGCTTTGATAGCATTGAAAGAATCTTTGTAGCAGGCATAGTCTCCAAGTAATTCTAATTCACTACGGCAAGTATTGAACAGTTGAACAGCCAAATTAAAACTCTTGTTTGACCGCTACGATTTAAATGGTTAATTAGATTTCCTTTTGCGTGTACCACTAAACAACCGTCACATCCAAGTACTGCATATTTCCCTTCTATGTTTTCACTTACATTGCTTCTATATCAGTCGTTTTGAAGAATTTCATAACGACAATTGTCTTCTGGATCTGGACTTCTTCTTGAATAGAATGTATCCAACATACTTGACTTCACATTGTCTGTACTTTGCTGGTCAAACTCTGCTAGGTACTGCTTTTCTGGGAAAGACTTTAACACTCTTTTTCATGTACTAGTTAGGCCCAGACTTACTGTTAGACCTGGCATCCTTGATGTGGTTTCCCCTGTCTTTTTGCTTCTGCTTCCTGTGTTTATGACTGTGTGCTGGACTTTGTTTTTTGTTGGATTTGGTACTCTGGGCACTTTACCACTGCTGACCAATGCTAAAGTGCAAGTGTTCCCTGTGTAAACTGTATGTGTAACTGGCTTTTACACAATTGGCATATTTGATTTGCTGGTAGGTCCCTAGTAAAGTTCACTAGAGGTGCCTGTAAATCAAATGCTACTAGTGGGCCTACAGCACTGATTGTGCCATTCACATAAGAAAGTGTGTAAACATGGCTCAGACCTACCACTTAAGTGTGTGTGCAGTTTTAACCTGCCAATTTGACCTGGCAAGGGTACCCACTTGCCAGGCCCAAACCTCCAGTTTTTGTACATGTAAGGTACCCCTATTGTAGGCCCTAGATAGCCCTATGGGCAGGCTGAAGTGTATGTTAAATGTAGGGCATGTACTGATGTATTTTACATGTCCTGAAATATTACCAAATTCAGTTTTCACTATTGCAAGGCCTAACTCTCTCATAGGTTAACTTGGGGACTGCATTTAAATATCTTATGTGCAGTTTCCCATTGGGAGCAGATACAGATGTTGGGTTCTCTGAACTCACAATTCATACATACATCTTTTGGTAGAGTTGTATTTTTTAGATTGTGAGTACGGAAATGTCACTTTTAGAAAGTGGGCATTTACTTGCTTAACTGATCTGTGCTTCTGCCTGCCTGTGGAATCCATGCCTGGGTCTGATGTTGGGCTGTTTGTGAATTCCCTCTAGACAGTGATACAACGGGAGCTGGAGTGAAGCCTGGATATCCTGATGAGTCTCCTGGGCTAGAGAAGAGAGGTAGGAGCTGAAACTTACACCTGAATGTGCTGTGCCTGTCCTCACACAACACAGTCCCTACCCTTCTGGTGTGTGTCTGGGGCCAGGCCTGGGAAGTGAGAATCTTGTCAACAACAGACTTTCCTTTGAGGTTTGTTTATTTCAAAGGTATAAAGGGGCTTAAGTAGTAGAATCAAAACCCCAGACTTTTAGATTACTTCTGGATCAAGGGGAACTTCTGCCAAGGAGAAGAGCTGGCGAGTAGGAGTAGGAGTACTGCCCTCTTTGCCTGTGATGTGTTTTGCTGGGTTGGCCTGCAGTTGCTGCTTCTGCATTTGAGAGGACAATGACAGGACTTTGCTGTGTTTTCCTGCTTGTGACGTTTCTCCAGGGACTTAGACTGAGCCTGCCCCCCTGTTCTGAAGTCTTAGGGCCATCAAAGACTTCCTCTTCCAGCACCTGGACTCTATGCTGAGACTCCTACTCTGCTGAGTGGTGCCTAATCCAGTCCCTGCACCCTTGAAAGGAGAAGCTCGTAGAACCAAAACTATGATAGGGATGTGACTTCTTTCCACAAGTAGTGGTCACATACTGGGTGTGGCCACCCTAAGGTAGGTGGCCCATTGGCCACTAGCAGTACTCCCCCGAACACCCACTAAATGCAGTGTTTAGTGGGGATCCCTAGACCTACAGATCATATTTTACAGACACAAGAAGACCAGGGACACAAAGAAGGTCCGAGGCACAAGAACAGAAATCAAGCTGCACAAAGAAAAATGCACCAAACCCTGATTGCTGTTTCTAGGGCTCAATCACAGTTGAGGTGTTGCCTGGAACCCTGAAGGACTCTTTAAAATAAAAAAAAAAAAAAAAAAAGAAAACAAAAGAAAAGAGCACCTCCAGCCTTCTGAAACTTGCCAAGAACCTCCCTCAGAGTGAATGTAGCATTCTCCTGCAAGCAAGGAACCAGTGAAGTCCAGTCTACTGTCCGGCTGTAGGCTAGTGAACCAAACTTTATCAATGTGCCATGTTTTATAGTACTGCAACTTTCAGGCCAAGATGCCCCATTTCCCATGGTACTGGAACCCCAAAGTCAAACACCCAGAAGCAAAGTCCACTCCAAACTCTCAAAGCCCAGAGGTGGGCACCAGTTTAGGGACTTCAGGACACCCAAGAACCACACCCAGAGTGGCCCTGCAATCTACCCTCTAAGTGACATGCAACAGGTTCCAAGGAATTCCTGATGCACAACCCTTGGCTGACCTATCTGCACTGCGCCCGGCCTCCCTGGCCCCGCAACACCAAAACAGCTGACCATGAGGTGTCCCTAACCCCTTGTGACCTCTACCCTCCAAGGGGACCCACCGGACTTACCTTTAGGTCCACCTGTGCAGTGTTTCCTAGTAGTCCCCTTTTCCATTGTGCACCAGCTCCCAAACTTTTATCTGCTGTTCCTGCTTGAACCAGTAACCACCCTAACTTCTCCAGCTGGCCCCCAGGATATCTCAACAACCTCAATTTAAAAATAGAAGCTATCAATTTTGAGACCATTGCCTGATTTTATGTGCATTTTAAAAATATTTTTCCAATTCATTCATATGGTGCATAATTGCGCACAAAAAGCATATATTTTCTAAATTTCTTACCATATAATGATTAACTTGGTCTTAAAAAATTTATAAAAATCAGAAGTATTTTTATAAATTGGTCTCGATTTATTCTTCAGTGTGTGTCCAGATTTATTGATACTGCAATTACAACAAACACTTAGCACATCTCCAAGATAAGCCTAACTGCTCACCCACACCATCACAAAAAAAGGGCATTAAGCTGTCTGCTTTTTATTGCAAGATACCAAAGTGGGGTTGTTTTGGACTATCTGCACAGTGCACATCATTTTTGTACACTATATAGAGAGCCAGCCTCCTACAATTTTCATGCCCCGGACTGTGTCCCGGTTTATAAAATGGTGGCGGCAACTTTCTGCAGAGGTTGTGGTTAACTAGACACAGTGCTGCTCTTTGCATAGGTGTCACAATGGATCTGTGTATGTATGTATATATATATATATATATATATATATATATATATATATATATATATTTTTTTTTTTTTTTTTCTTTAAAATTTCAAATACTACTGAATGGATTTATACTGAATAACAAAAAGGGCTCTTTCTGGACCAAGAGATAGCGTTCGGCCAAATTTGGTGTAATTACGTCCAGCATTTCCAGCTGTAGTCATGTTCATAATCCCTTTTGAAAAAGCATTCTGGGACCCCCCTTTTTTCCAATCCCCGCTTGACGGTTCACCCCAAAACTTTCCAGACAGCAGGTGAAGTGAGCGTCATAATTTTTTTATGACAATTTTGTGAAGAATCATCAACCATCATCAAAGATATAGGCAAGTCAGAAAATGCTTTTTCTGTGGCAACAAGGTCCTAACTATAACTACCTAGTGGCGACTCCCATTAGGTAGGTTAAATATATATATATATATATATATATATATATATATATATATATATATATTTATCACAAAAAACTGGCCTTTGATAGCGACGCGCCTCTCTGCCGGTGCAGGTGTTAGGGTTCAGGCCAGGGACCCTCAATAGTAACATCAAGGAAAACAACACCGCACTCCCGGAGACTGAAGTCCATTCTTTATTCATCAAATTAAAGCTTCCAAGCAAATCCCACGACGCGTTTCGACAAACAAGTCTTCTTCCAGGTGGTTTGGTCTGCTTTCTCGATTTCTCTTCTGCCATCTAAGTAAATACTTAAGCATTCTGGGAAATTTCGTCTACATATGCCTCGCACCTGAAACCAATAATGTCATTTTGTTCTTGCTTCGGCACGAACCTGTCAAACCGAAAGTGTGGAAATATATAAATTAATTTCCTGATGTAATCACACATTTGTGGAGGTACGTGCCTGCAAAGATAGTGTTCATTTTATTTGCGACCATTTACACATTCCACAAGTGTCTTTCTGGCACTTATCTCTCCCCTCCCAATGCATAAGGAAATTGTCTAACCACTATCAGTATCATAGATGTTAGTTCGTGCCTGTGAATCGATGTTGAAATTATTTCATAATGTGCAAGCAACAGTTGCTCAGTGACACGTTTCCCAAACAAGTCTTCTTTCTGGTGGTTTGGTCTGCTTTCTCGATTTCTCTCCTGCCATCTCAGTAGATACTTAAGCATTCTGGGAAATTGAGTCCACATATGCCACACACCTGAGACCATTCATATAATTTTGTTCTTATTTCGGCACAAACCTTTCAAACCATCATTTCCTGATGTAATCAGACATTTATGGAGGAACGTGCCTGCAAAAATAGTGTTGATTTTATATTTACGACCATTTCCACATTCCAAAAGTGTCTTCCTGGCAATTATCCTTCCCTCCAAATGAATAAGGAAATTGTTTACCCACAATCAACAATGTAAATGTTAGTTCGTGCCTATAAATCGATGTTTCATAATGTCCAGGCGGCAATTGCTCAATCTAATGCTTGACAGACTTTCAGAATGTAAATGAAGTTAACAATGGTAGTCTCCGGACCCATTGGGGCCCCATCAGCAATTCACAAACCTTCGATGGGCATCTGCTCACCATATCCTATTAGAGCAGTGCCTGCCATTTGGAGTTGCACCAGGCGTATTAGAAGTCAATTAAATATAATATTATTCTTCCAGTGTATGTACACACACAGGGAATTAGTATTCCCTTGCTTGCTCCAAATTCCTCCATTCCTTCGTGCCGGGCACAGTCACTATTTCAATTTACATCCCAAGAAACTGGCCTTTGATAGCGACGCGCCTCTCTGCCGGTGCAGGTGTTAGGGTTCAGGCCAAGGACCCTCAATAGTAACATCAAGGAAAACAACACCGCACTCCCGGAGACTGAAATCCATTCTTTATTCACCTGGAAGAAGACTTGTTTGTCGAAACGCGTCATGGGGTTTGCTTGGAAGCTTACATTTGGTGAATAAAGAATGGATTTCAGTCTCCGGGAGTGCAGTGTTTTCCTTGATGTTAAAATATATATATATATCTATATAGATATAGATATAGATATATCTATAGATATATATATATATATCTTGTGCCCCTGCCATGCACAGTCTTCTCCTCAATAAGTTTACTGCAAATATTACAGTTATACTATAGGTGATGCCAAAGATGTCATGAGTGATGCAATATCTGGGGTAATTAGCAGTGCATAGCAAGGGCACATGTTATAGTTACCTTTTATTTACCTTTTAGGGCACAAGGATATATATATATATACATACATACACACACGTTTGTGTCTGTGTGTGTGGATATGCATGATTTTATATATATATATATATATATATACATATATACATATATACATATATATATACACACAAATGTCTTGTCACTGAAAAAACTATTGGTTAAAGGGATGTTATAATTAGGCTCAGTTTTTACACAACTTTATCAGCTACACTTGTCTGAGTGAACTATAACTCACACCCCTGCAATACACTGCTTAGGACCTCATATTATATCACTCATGACATGGTCACTGACATAGCTGATGACACCTCAAATGACCACTGATGACATCATTCAGTGAATGTGAAGTTTTTCACACAGAAAAATATACAGAGCTACTCTGTTCTATTTGTTTTCTTTCCTTAGTACTGAATTTTAGTATTTATAACCAACATCATCTGAAGTATAATCATGTTTTCAAAGCAGGTGTACCATTTATGAATGTACTAACTTCTACGCTGACATGTCTTCTGCTGATGTTTCTGTAGTGCTTTGCAAAACATTAAGATTTTTATTGAGGCTTCATTCTACAGTGAAGGCTGAGTATAGATCTCTTTTATGACGTACAGACCATGTTACTTAGACCTTTTTTTGTGATGAATTACAGTAGTAGTAGATTGCAGTAAATTCATATGTTTAGTAAGATGGTTGTTGGGGGTGATTGGGTATTGTAGTAGACATTTACAATAGGATGACCTCTCTACTGTTATCTTTTTGCCAGATTAATACTTTAACCAGTAGTTTGTGACATAGTGCCCTTTCCACTAAGACCACTCTAATCTGTTAGTGTTTCAGTGGTATTTGTAAAACTGACGTATGCACTAAAACCGCCTTCCATGTTCACGAATGGTGTTCTGGTTTGTCAGACTAACCTGTATGGCTAGATTTCTTACTTTGGTGGTTGGTGCTTGAGGCAGTGATTGACAAGAAACAGGATTATCCATTGAGAATGCTCTCCTCTGTAATGAGGGAGTGTAGCAGTTCATAATGTGCAGCACAGAGCTCACTGTAACCATATGTTAAAGGGGCTTGTAACATGCATAGCTACCCTGACAACAGGGCTACCAGTGCTGGACCCAGGGGACATACGGGCTGCAACTTCTGGCACCTAATGGGGTGGGGAGGGCTAGATGGAGAAGATCCAAGTCTTAAGAAAATTCCTGAAAAGCAGATGGTTTAGGATTTTCCAGCGGGAGAGGGGGAGTGAGTTCCAGAGAGAAGTAGCCAGAGCATGGAAAGAGCAACCACCTGCACTTGCTCACCTAATTTGGGGGACAGTAGCCAG